>NC_140583.1:1106920090-1107594936 GCF_964204655.1 Triturus cristatus
CGAGGGGAGGCTAGAGGTTGGGAGGAAATTTGGGAGGAAACACGCGCTCATCAGGGAAACACAAACAGGAACGTTTATTTTCACTTTCACAGACACAGGCAGATGGCACCATGGGAACTTTAGTCCAGAAGAAAGGGAAGATCTGTGCTTACGCACATAGAGGTAGGACTTACCTGAGGCCTAAAGCCTCTCGTGTTGTTACCGGCGTGTGGGAACAGATTCTCCTGGAAATGTGCCAAACTTATGACAAGCTGGCTAGGTGACATTAGATAATATTATCTGATACCATTAAATGCATTCGAAAGTTGAAACAATAAGTGTTATTTTGTTGTACGTCTTCCTTACTGGAGGATCCAGTGTCGTTTGTTGAAGACTGATCACAGTAACGCTTTTGGCTAATAATAATTTATGGTTTCGTTGACGATAATAGATTCTTGCGTCTGAAGATCGAAACTCTCTAGCTCTCAACTTTGAGACGCAACTTCTCCAATATGTTTTAGCAAGAGTGGCAAAACGTGCAAGATGTCCGTCGGAATTGCATGGGACAAACAGCGGTCTAGTTGCAGGATAGACATATTCTAAGGACTTAAAATATGGACTATCAAATATTCATCTCCATTTGTTGCGATGTTTCTATTGCGAAGAGTACCTTAAACTGTGATAAGTTAGGCATAGGCATGTAACTTTAAATATAAACAAAAGTAAATAAGCACAGCCAATAGCCCTAGCTAGTTGTACGTGTAATGTTACTTGTTGTATCAGTATTATATATCTGTATGCAAAGACAGAAGCAGCAAAATACTAGTTGGGCGGCTCACTATGCTAAGTACAGATTTTTAGCCTGCGTATATTTAAGCCACACCCTTAATTACATCTTCTCCCCACTCACCCTTTTGCTTCTCCCCTGCAATATTGCCAAAATGTTGAGTATGTGGGCATGCTAATAGGGGATTATCTGCCACATGGCTAAATTTAGAAGGTCCCAAAGGCGAGACCTATTGGCTATGCCAATGCTTGTTTAAATATACTCTGAACACAGGTTGGCCACCTGTTGGAGATGGCTAATCCAGTAATGAGAACAAAATAACTCACCACCTTCGACCAGTAGCCCACCAAGTAAGTAGCAGGACCGTAGCATGTGTTGAAAATCTTCAGAATCTGGATTGCAGTGTGGACAGGAAGTGTTAGCATGGGGGGAAAGTTTATGAAATGCCGTTGGGATAAGGTAGGCCCTGTGTAAGATTTTCAATTGTATCAATTTGAATTTTGTATTGCGTGAAACAGCGTGTGAGTAGTCAAATTCCCATTTGTTCCACAAGGATTTTAACAATGTATCTGTATGATGTATGGTACTGGAGGGAATATATAGCCAGCCAATGTCTCAGGTCCTAACTCAACACAGAGACAGATTGGAACCAAGGGGTGTCTGCTCTACAGTAGTGATGACCACAGGTTCCTAACAGCATGGAGGAGGGCATGATATGTGAGGAATTGAGCCTCGTGTACAGAAAGCTGCTCACATAAACAATTCAAGGGAAGGAGTTGCCCATCATTGAATAGTTCTCTTACTTGCCTAATGCGAGCCTCAGCATAAAGTTTCAAGTCGCAAGCAGTGACATGTCTCCAGTACCTAGAAAGGCCAAGTAAAGGATAGTCGGTGTATATGGGGTAATGCATTTTCTAATTAACAGGCCTTTAGTATAGCAGCTCACGGCTGTGTAGAGTTAGCAAGGCCACTGGTGGTTAGGTCGAATGCCCGGAAGAAATAGTCTGTGTGGTTCTTCAAGACACAGAGGGCTTTTAAATCTTCACAAGACTCTTATAGCGAGAGACATGACAGCCAGAGGAAGAGCCACCGTATTTGGGCTGCTCGGTAAGAGTGTTCAAAATTCAGAGCCCCCATAGCCCCTCCCTAGATTGACTGGTAGGCGTAATTTGGTTAATGCAACTCTGCACTCAGCGGCGTAGCAAGGGGGGTGGCACCAGTTTTTGGGGTGGCGGCCTCTCCCCCGCCGTTATTACCTGCGGCCGTACGGGGCAGGCTCTGGGGGAATCGCCAGCACTGCCCCCCCACCCACTCTTACCTGCGGCTGCCGGGAGCCCAAAGCAGTGGCTGCCACCGGCACAACGTCTTGCAAAGCTACTGTCTGCACTGGCTGTTTTGTTGGATTAGCTCTCTAAGCAATGAATCTTCGTTGTGGAAGAATTTCCTTGTGAGAACATTATGGAGGCTAGGAAAACAATATAGGAGGCAAGGTAAGATAACCAAAACCTCGAGAGCACAAGGCACCCTTCTGATGAGAGTGGGAATATTTTCAGACAGAGCCCTGATTCTGAGATCAATCATAGCCCTTGAGAGGTTTCTGTCAAGGAGGTTCTACTCAGCGTGGTACATTCTGCTACGTAAGTAGATGACCAAGAACCTCTACCATCTGAAGATGTCACCTTCCAGGTCCAAACTAGTGACTACTGACATCGGTGGATCAGGCATGTGCACAACTTTCATCAATTGACATGTAGGCCTGAGGCTGTGCTGCAGATCGGAGCTTATAAATTCTCCCTACTTCCACGGACAGAGTAATTCCACAGTCATACGCACATACACTCATCATACGCTAGGGCCCATCACACTAACATCCATTCTATTACTCTATCCACACTGAATATACGAGAGAACTCCTAAATCAATCTGCATCTAAACTGAGGTCAATGTAACCTAATTGATTTGTCTCGAGTCATGATTTAAACAATAAGAACACATTTGAGATCTCAATAAATGACAAAGAAATAACCACCCGACACTGGAATTCAAACAAAGGTTATTTTATCTAAATTAGTTTAAATGAAAGTCATCCAATAGCAAAATCATTATTCTCATAGTTACCTATTCTAGCTAAATGTCGTATTTAGGTCAGGACAGGTCTCTCAGTAAAGTCTCCCGAGTCGCCGTCCTCTCAATCAGCATCGATCCTCTCGAGCATAGGTTCAAGAAGAAGTGGCCTAAGACCCTGTTCTGCTTGGGTTGTCGGATCAGATAGAACCCGCTCAACAGAGCCTCTCTAACCCAAATCAGAACGTTACCCCCTCCCTAGGGCCTATTTATACCTAAATAACCACATATATACATGTACCACCTAAGGACAGGGAATTCCTATTATATGGATATATATATATATATATATATATATATATATATATATATATATAGCAGCCTCGCGGTCTCAGACAGACCCAGGACTTCCTGCCTAGACGGCAGCCCCAGCCTCGCGGTCTCAAACAGACCCAGGACTTCCTACCCAGACGGCAGCTCCAGCCTCGCGGTCTCAAACAGACCCAGGACTTCCTACCCAGACGGCAGCCCCAGCCTCGCGGTCTCAAACAGACCCAGGACTTCCTGCCTAGACGGCAGCCTCAGCCTCGCGGTCTCAGACAGACCCAGGACTTCCTGCCCAGTCGGCAGCCTCAGCCTCGCGGTCTCAAACAGACCCAGGACTTCCTACCCAGACGGCAGCCTCAGCCTCGCGGTCTCAGACAGACCCAGGACTTCCTACCCAGTCGGCAGCCTTAGCCTCGCGGTCTCAAACAGACCCAGGACTTCCTGCCCAGACGGCAGCCTCAGCCTCGCGGTCTCAAACAGACCCAGGACTTCCTGCCTAGACGGCAGCCTCAGCCTCGCGGTCTCAGACAGACCCAGGACTTCCTGCCCAGTCGGCAGCCTCAGCCTCGCGGTCTCAAACAGACCCAGGACTTCCTACCCAGACGGCAGCCTCAGCCTCGCGGTCTCAGACAGACCCAGGACTTCCTACCCAGTCGGCAGCCTTAGCCTCGCGGTCTCAAACAGACCCAGGACTTCCTACCCAGACGGCAGCCTTAGCACGAGCTCATCCTATTATTACCATAATACACGACAGGGGAATCAGGGTTACCATGTATCAGATCACACAAAGACTACTAGTTGAGCACAACCTGTTCTTCAGTTCGAGGGGCTCCTTCCTCCCTCATTCAGTTACCACTTACCTGATCAGGATTAACATCTGTTCATGTAAAGTCACATCTGACTAGAAGAATAGGCTACCCTCCTATACAAGAATACACAGCACATGTTGACTCATTACAAGCTAAATACTTTATTTAGTTACTACATACACGCTCACAGAATACATCATATATATATAACCTGCAAGGAAAGTGAAAGGTTAAGTTGTACACTCTAATAAAAAGGGGTCGACATCACCTTGGTCGTATGTAGCCTGCACTCAATGGTCATCTAGGTTCCCTTCTCGTCTGTGCCTCGGCTTCGCCTGGAAGTCACACCTCCGCAGCCGCGGATCTACTCCCTTCTCCCTCTCCGAGTCACTGGGACCTCTTCCTCATCGGCTACTCTCTCCTCTTTAGAAGCTTAGGTTTTCTTCTCCTTCAAATTCATCATCTGTCTTCCCTGAAATAAGTAGTAGCTTTTCTGCTAACGGTCAGGTGCCGCCTACGGACTAGAAGCAAGTGCCAGTATCTGACTCAGACTTTTACTAATATGGAGGTGCATTCTCTCATGGAAAATTCCAGCCCGAAACCTGCCGCCCACCAAATTCCTGTACCTCCCCGTGCCAAGGACACGTTCCCAGCCGGCCGGCCTGATGTAGTGTCTTCGGCACGGAGAAAAATACAATCCTTCGATAAGGGCCGGCCTGAACCGGTTCTCTCCGAGCGAATAACACCTCATAACTAAAACATCACCCTTCACCTAGAAACGTCCCAAGCTGCCGGAGCAGAAAGAAAGATGGAGTCTCTCCTGTCTGAGGCCTGCCAGGCCTGAATTCAGCACAACTCCATGAAATACCCTCACTATAGGACAGGTTATCCTTAATACTAACGAATCTATCCCCTAGGCTATGTGTGTAAGCCCTGATCTATGGGGAGGAGCACAGGATCGTGTCAAAGTGTCTAATAAATAGGCTCTATTCACTACTCTAATCCTTAGACTTGGATGGAAAGAGACTGAAGTCATATTAATCGCTCTACAACACAATAAGGCCGGAAAAATCGAGCAGTACATTTCACCCTTGACTTCAGTCTATTATACATTCATTAAACAGAACTAACATCGGTGGAAGAATAATATGAAACAAAACTAACTGATCTATGTCTAGTACCAAGTGTGCAGAATTGAAATAGTGAAGGAATACACTGAATAAAGCAACAGATAGAAATCAAAACAGCGATAGCAATCAGAATGCCACCTAATGTGTGGCGTAACATGTGTATATCCGGTAACCAATTAAAGAGCCAGTCAAACCAGCCCTGATCAATGTGTTTTCTAACTTCTTCCGTTAAGTCATGCAACTTGTCAATATGTGCACGAATGGATTGTGTATGATCAGATAAGTTAAAACAGCAGAGGCCTTCAAAGTCCGAGCAATCATGTCCATGTTTAAGCAAAAGATAATCAATGGCTGCTCTATTTTGCAAAATGGCCCTGCGTTCACCCTGGGTGTCTAATAGCAAGTCAGACAAGACTGTAGAAGTATGATTAATAGATTTCACCATCCAGCAAGCCATTTTCCCAATGGATTTGGCATTATAAACCGCCAAAGCAGGAACACCAATAATTGAAACAGCTAGGCTGAGATATTCAGACTTGGAATATAAATGCAAAGATGAGTCACAATCCTCCTGTAACATCATAGTATCTCGAAGCACACGGGAGTTGGCATTCGGATGTGACGAGAACATCAGTAAACTTAGTCTGGTAATGGCACACGGGCCTCCGGAAATGTTTGCAGGGACATATGGCCAGGAAGTATTACCACATGAGAAAAGCCATCCGGCAGGTAGTAACATCGCACGATAGTGACTGGGGGTAACTACCAAACTATTGCAAGTCATATTGTTCTGAACTGAAACACATGTGGTCGGTGTCCTCTGAAAACACAAAGTCCGTTCATGAGTTGTAAATGAAGTGGCGCCTTTTAACTTTAGGCGTAGACATTCAGAGATTGCATTAGGATTACATGTAAGAAAGAAGCATAGGTCACCTCGTGTGATATTATACGTAATTATTTGGGACTGGATGGGGAGTCGCTCATCCGGTAGTTCAGTGCACAAAGGGCAATATACATGGGTAGCAAAATCACCCAGGAGAATATTCGGACGAGCCTTCGAAACGTTAAAAATATGAACTAAAGTCTCCAGTGAGGCGGGGACAGCAACTAGACAAGTCGCCAGAATATCACGTACAGATCTCATCGGTGTCAAGCAGAAGTGAGGGGCATCAGTCACTCTCTTGGCCAGTAATGTCCAAAAGTTCGATGATGAATCCCACGCATTGAAGGAACGCAACACTCGGGTTCTCAGTTCATCCCGGGTTGACGGGATCCCTTCTCTCTCGCCGAACCAACCCAAAAGGAGTCCAGTTCCGACACATCCTGCAGCAACAGTCCAAAGAATGATCTGAAAGAGAACCAAATACAGGCATTAATCATTCTCGTAAATAACATTTATCAGCTGGGACCGCTTCCCAGCTATCTTTCCCTGGCCTCATAACCAAAATGGTATTGTCCTGACCGGTGGCAATAACCTCTGCTTGTTCAGGGGGACTCTTAGGCGACTGCACCCAAACCCTGGCCCCAGGGTTATCCGTAGAGCCAAAGCCTTTCTGGCCACGTACAGTTAGCAAAGTAGGGGCAGTGCCTTTCAATATTTCGCCACTGAAAACAGGCATAATGAGTAATTGAGCCACTCGGTCAGTGCGGTGTATCAGTAAGTCAATCTCACTGCTATTTAGCAGAAGTACCTTAATCTCTCCCTGATAGTCACTGTCAATGACACCTCCAAGCACCTGGATGCCTTTTACAGCCAGCCCCGATCTAGGGGCGATCAATCCAAAATTCCCAGGTGGTATATGAATACCAACACCGGTAGCAATGATGACCCGATTCTTACTTTCCAGAACGGTGTCATCCATGGCATGCAAGTCTAAACCTGCCGACCCTGGGGTCGCTCTGCATGGAGCCAGAGCTCCGGGAGTAATTTCCCAATACATCACAGTTTCTCTGATTTCATTAGGCATAGTCTCAACATTTGGGGGAAACAAACGCATAAGTGGAGATTCAGCATTTAAAAAAGGACGATTATTCAAAATCAATAGTGCTTGGGGTAAAAAGTCTCGCCAATTTTTATACTTGTCATCTGTTAACTTACGTAATTGGTCCTTTAACAGGCCATTCAATCTCTCCACCAGGCCCGAGGCCTGCGGGTAGTAGGGTATATGAAATATCCATTCAATATTATTTTCCACACAGAATTCCTGTACCAATCTTCCACGAAAATGGGATGCATTATCAGATTGAATTTGGAATGGCACACCATAATACATCATAATCAATTCTAATGTTTTTATGGTATTCAATTGGGTAGCTTGCTTACATGGAAGAGCTACCAGCAAGCCACTATATGTATCGACAATTGTGCAAACATATTGACAATTCCTACTCATGGGAAGTGGACCGATGTAATCAATCTGCCAAATTTGAGCGGGCAGTTTCCCGCGATGTAAATGGCCTTTAACAATTTGGGGTACCTTACGCTGTCTGATATGTTGACAAACGGGACAATGTAAAATAACATTTTTGATTAGATCTAGTGGAATATAAATTCCTCTATCAGCAGCCCACCTGCTAGTGGCTTTCTCTCCAAAGTGTCCTGCTTTCTGGTGTGCCCATTTCGCCAATCCCGCAATATCAGGATCTTGTCTGTCCACCACTGCCTCAGCAATTTTAGATTTCTCATCTGCAATGTTATGAAAAAATTTGTCAAGGGAGTCTATTGGGGTGTGAGCATCCACATGGAAGATTGTAACAGTACTCTGTGGGAGCATCCCCCAAATCTCTTGCCATAACTCTTTTCCCCACAATTCTTTGGAATGTAACTTCCAATTATGGGAATGCCAAGTCGGCAACCAAACAGCCAGTCCATTGGCAGTGGACCAAGAATCGGTAAAAATATGACATGTACCAGGTAATTCTTGTTTCAAAACTTGGTAAACAGCGTAAAGCTCGGCAAATTGGCTACTCTTCCCTTCACCAGTTGTGCTCAGCAGTTTCTGTGTGACCGGATTATAGGACACCGCCTTCCAGTGCCGTGTCGTCCCTATAAACTTCGCCGACCCATCTGTGAACCAAACATGGTTTCTTTCCGTTGTGGACAAATCATCAAAAGGCTTACCCCATTTAACAGGGGACTCCTGCGCTAAAGGTACGGAACACTCACTCTCAGTCTCAGTCGACGGTGCTCGCGCCACCTGCTCATGTAAAGAAGCAACTCCTTTCGGGCCCACACGTGCCCTGTCTTGTATGTACCATTTCCATTTAATCACGCTCGCCTCTTGAGCATGCCCAATTCGATGAGTTTTCGGTGAACTCAGAACCCACTGCATGATAGGAATTTCAGGACGCAAGAATATTTCATGTCCCAAAGTCAATTGCTCGGTATCCACCAAAGCCCAATAACAAGCAAGTAACTGTTTCTCAAAGGGTGTATAACGCTCACCAGCATCAGGTAGCTTTTTGGTCCAAAAACCTAACGGTACCTTACTTCTGCCTTGTTTCTGCCACAAACTCCAATTTGCATAAGGGCCCTGTACAGACACATTCAAATCCACATCACCATCACGTACAGGCCATAAATCCATAGCATGTTGAATTGCCTCTTTTTCCAGGCTAAACGCATCTTGCTGTGGCTTATCCCATTCAAATGCATTCCTTTTACGTGTAACCCGGTACAAGGGGGCCAATATTTGACTCAAATGAGGAATATGCTGGCGCCAAAAACCAAATAAACCAATGAAGCTCTGGGCTTCCTTCCTATTCCTCGGAACTGAAAAATCAAGAATCTTCTGTTTAACTTGAGGGATCACCTCACGGTGTCCCTCATGCCAATTAATACCCAAAAATTTTACAGCCTGGGACGGACCTTGTAATTTATCCGGATTGATCTCCCAACCTTTCTCACGCAGACACTCAATGACTCTATCTAATTGTGTCTGAACATCCTCTTGCGTTTCGCCTTGGATCAAAACATCATCAATATAATGACATATCTGAATTTTGGGATGAACTGGTACCTCAGCCAAATGCTCTGCCACCAGCCGGTGACATATCGTAGGACTATGCACATAGCCCTGAGGAAGACTTCTAAACGTCATCTGACGCCCGTTCCACGTAAAACTGAACTGTTCCTGACACTCAGGGGCAATTGGAATAGAAAAGAAAGCATTAGCAATATCAATGGACGCATACCATGTACCTGGATGTGTTTGGATTCTTTCAATTAGGGTAATAACATCCGGTACTGCAACAGTCAAAGAGGGCGTGTGTTTGTTCAATTCCCGATAATCAACAGTCATGCGCCAAGAATTATCACTCTTACGCACCGGCCAAACAGGATTATTCCAAGCAGAAGTAACTGGAGTTATAACACCTGCATTCACCAACTCCTGAATGGTGGTACTAATCTCCTCATGACCACCCGGAATACGATACTGCTTCTGACAAACCACTTTGGTCGCCTGGGGAACTTGTATGGGGGGCATTCTTAAACGACCAACCCGTATAGGTCTGGACGAGATATAATGCGTCGTTCCAAATTGGTAACACCCATCATCAAGATGCAACGTCATTCCCTTCAAAATATCAATTCCAATTATGAATTCTAAGAGTGGCACCACTAATACAGAATATTCTTTTCTAGGGATTCTACCTATCCTCATTTCAAGCAAAGTTTGAACTGCAGGGGTTTCTTTTCCTCCTAATCCGGTAATAGTAAAAGGCTGCCCTGTAAACTTCTTTGATTTTCCATGAATAAGAGTGGCCTCCGCTCCTGTATCTACCAATGCTCGGGCCCTTTGGATATTACGATGTCTCCAATAAATATCAATATCTACATAGGGTCTATTATCTCTATGAGCCCATCTGTGTACCGGAGCTTGACCTATTTCCTAGTCATTCTTACTGCATTCTGTGTACCAGGACAAATCAGGATAAAGACTCTCACGTTTCTTAGGTATCGGTACCTCTTGTTCATATCCATTCCCCATACGGAACGGGTTCGAGTCTTCAGTATTGTACCGCGGGTTACGATCAACCAAGCTGTGACGATCCTCTCTCCTCCTCAACTCAGGAGATTGGTCCCTATCATCTCTACGCCTGCTGTAAGCATGATCATTTCTCCCCCTTTCCTTTTCCCCCTCTCTCTCCCTGTCTCTCTCTCGACGGGGGGACACATCACGTACAGAACGCCGATCATCACGACGATCAGAGCGCCCACGGCGGTCGTCATCACCGCTACCGTCAGAACAACCACGATCACACTCAGTCGTTCGAACACGCCGGGCACCCTCCTTCCGATCCAAGCCCCGTTTGCGAAACAACTCCCACAAACGAGCAGTAGTCTCACCATCAATGTCCTCCCGACGCACACCATCAGCCAAAAGACCAGTAAAGATATCACGTCTAGTAAATTTATTTTCACCAGGAGTACGAGTGTCAGACCGGGACTGACGTTCAGGTTTAAACCATTCACCCAACTCACCGAGTTGGCGCACCGATTCCAACACCGTAGATAGCACATTACCAGTCTGGTTAATCAATAAAGTCATCATGACCTGCTTATAGGCGACAGGAGAAGAGCGAATGATACGATTCCGGACAGAAGAAGTCAACATCCCATCAAGCAACCTGTCAGCAGTGCCCAGAAAAATAGCCGTTTTCATCACCTCCTCCTTAAGACGTTGCGCAGCATCACGCAAGGTATACCACGGCTTATCATTGACAGGCCAGTCAGATTCAGTAGGATACTTTAAATTACAACCCTCAGTCGCCAATTGGAGTAAAGAAATTTGACCACCACCATTATAGTTACGAAAATGATCTTGCACAGTAGAATCCAAACTCAAAGAACAAAATTTCAAACAGTCGCCAGTATCCAGCATAATACCAGCAGCGCCTAGTTCATAAAGGCGCACCATCCATGTGAGTAAGGCCTCACCAGCTCGCTGCCGAAATCGCTGCAAAATATCACTAATTTCTTGTTGAGTAAAATCTTCTAAACAGTCCAAAGAAACACCCTGCGGAGCATTAGGAGATTGCTGCAACTTCCGACGAAAAACTGGATGCGCAGAGACCACGGGACGAGCATCACAAGGAGCCCGAGCAGTACTAGTAGAGGGACAATCAGCGTAAGGGGCATCAATCCCACCCGAAGGACGAGCACAATCACATGGCGCACCATCCGAGGCGCGAGAAGCAGACTTACATTCATGACGGGAACGAGAAGGCTCGTGCTTGACAGACTCCTCACCCGAGGAACAAGAGGTACTCGAGTCCCAGATATTACCATCCCATTCATCAGGATTCCAATCTAGTCCAGCTTTCGCCACGACCAGACGCACCTTACGCGTCGAAACCCGACCGCGCCTGTTTTTGTACTTATAACGAGCAATCCGCACAGCCGCCCTTTCGGCAACCGTTTGGTAAGTGTCAAGTTTGTCAGAAAGCAACTTATTTTGACACCGCAATAGAGTATGAGAATTCTGAACCTCAACAAAGTGTGCCTCCACATCCTTAAGAGAGATCTGTAATTTCAATAATCTCTCATGCAGAACCCGATACGCAGACAGAAGAACCCAACCTCTGCGCCCCAAAACGGGAATCTCCTCACCCTTCAATACAGGTGCCTTCTGCAAACAAGCAATCACATCAGCCGGTTCCGCCGACTCCAAAGAAGAATTCCAATTTTCACTCAAACCAGTAGAGTCAGCCCACTCACGGGCTAAGGCTCCATAAGGCGTTGAATCCCATCCGGGAATATCAACGGACAATTTAAGAGTAGATTTAGATTTCTTAGAAAACATCGCGAAAAAAGAAAGAAAAAGAAACGCAGAGGAAAGAAAGGAAGAGAGAAAGAGAGAGGAAAAAAAACTATACAAGCAAATATATAAAAAAAGAATGCAAAGAAAACCACGCACACGCCGAAAGCAAACACAAGACAATCACAACGCACACAGGTTTCGTAAACAGTTCGTGACGCCAAATGTTCTGCTTGGGTTGTCGGATCAGATAGAACCCGCTCAACAGAGCCTCTCTAACCCAAATCAGAGCGTTACCCCCTCCCTAGGGCCTATTTATACCTAAATAACCACATATATACATGTACCACCTAAGGACAGGGAATTCCTATTATATGGATATATATATATATATATATATATATATATATATAGCAGCCTCGCGGTCTCAGACAGACCCAGGACTTCCTGCCTAGACGGCAGCCCCAGCCTCGCGGTCTCAAACAGACCCAGGACTTCCTACCCAGACGGCAGCCCCAGCCTCGCGGTCTCAAACAGACCCAGGACTTCCTACCCAGATGGCAGCCCCAGCCTCGCGGTCTCAAACAGACCCAGGACTTCCTGCCTAGACGGCAGCCTCAGCCTCGCGGTCTCAGACAGACCCAGGACTTCCTGCCCAGTCGGCAGCCTCAGCCTCGCGGTCTCAAACAGACCCAGGACTTCCTACCCAGACGGCAGCCTCAGCCTCGCGGTCTCAGACAGACCCAGGACTTCCTACCCAGTCGGCAGCCTTAGCCTCGCGGTCTCAAACAGACCCAGGACTTCCTGCCCAGACGGCAGCCTCAGCCTCGCGGTCTCAAACAGACCCAGGACTTCCTGCCTAGACGGCAGCCTCAGCCTCGCGGTCTCAGACAGACCCAGGACTTCCTGCCCAGTCGGCAGCCTCAGCCTCGCGGTCTCAAACAGACCCAGGACTTCCTACCCAGACGGCAGCCTCAGCCTCGCGGTCTCAGACAGACCCAGGACTTCCTACCCAGTCGGCAGCCTTAGCCTCGCGGTCTCAAACAGACCCAGGACTTCCTACCCAGACGGCAGCCTTAGCACGAGCTCATCCTATTATTACCATAATACACGACAGGGGAATCAGGGTTACCATGTATCAGATCACACAAAGACTACTAGTTGAGCACAACCTGTTCTTCAGTTCGAGGGGCTCCTTCCTCCCTCATTCAGTTACCACTTACCTGATCAGGATTAACATCTGTTCATGTCAAGTCACATCTGACTAGAAGAATAGGCTACCCTCCTATACAAGAATACACAGCACATGTTGACTCATTACAAGCTAAATACTTTATTTAGTTACTACATACACGCTCACAGAATACATCATATATATATAACCTGCAAGGAAAGTGAAAGGTTAAGTTGTACACTCTAATAAAAAGGGGTCGACATCACCTTGGTCGTATGTAGCCTGCACTCAATGGTCATCTAGGTTCCCTTCTCGTATGTGCCTCGGCTTCGCCTGGAAGTCACACCTCCGCAGCCGCGGATCTACTCCCTTCTCCCTCTCCGAGTCACTGGGACCTCTTCCTCATCGGCTACTCTCTCCTCTTTAGAAGCTTAGGTTTTCTTCTACTTCAAATTCATCATCTGTCTTCCCTGAAATAAGTAGTAGCTTTTCTGCTAACGGTCAGGTGCCGCCTACGGACTAGAAGCAAGTGCCAGTATCTGACTCAGACTTTCACTAATATGGAGGTGCATTCTCTCATGGAATATTCCAGCCCGAAACATGCCGCCCACCAAATTCCTGTACCTCCCCGTGCCAAGGACACGTTCCCAGCCGGCCGGCCTGATGTAGTGTCTTCGGCACGGAGAAAAATACAATCCTTCGATAAGGGCCGGCCTGAACCGGTTCTCTCTGAGCGAATAACACCTCATAACTAAAACATCACCCTTCACCTAGAAACGTCCCAAGCTGCCGGAGCAGAAAGAAAGATGGAGTCTCTCCTGTCTGAGGCCTACCAGGCCTGAATTCAGCACAACTCCATGAAATACCCTCACTATAGGACAGGTTATCCTTAATACTAACGAATCTATCCCCTAGGCTATGTGTGTAAGCCCTGATCTATGGGGAGGAGCACAGGATCGTGTCAAAGTGTCTAATAAATAGGCTCTATTCACTACTCTAATCCTTAGACTTGGATGGAAAGAGACTGAAGTCATATTAATCGCTCTACAACACAATAAGGCCGGAAAAATCGAGCAGTACAGACCCTCTCTAGTCTAACAATATGTATAGTAAAACTTACACATTAAAAGTTACAAACAAGCTCCAAGCGTCCGTTGAGCAGAGCGAGCAGGAAAGGATGTTGACTCGCAACATTTAGAAAAACCTCCGCTCTCGAATATCTCAAAAATAAAAACACGGAAGAAGGAAGCACAAACTAAATCTGCAACATTCATGAATGCTCTTCCCCGGAATCATAGTGAAGCCACCGCAAGGTTATCAAAGTTCATTGTGGCTCTTATTCTCTCCCAAGGATAGCTGGCGACGAGCCCGGAGCTGCTGTCCTCACGGACACTTTTAATACAGACAGAGGCCGAGGTCAGGTTTTCAACCATATTCAGCGAGGCCTCTCTTCGTATTTCATCTACTCAAATGCAGGCTGTAAATGTCGGCCATTTTCCAATAGGCCAGAATTGACAATCTTAATTAAAAGAAACACAAAACAACGTTACTACATCGTATTGATTATACAGTGCTAATTCCCATTAATACCCTTATGTGTATGTATTTATCTAGCCATTTGCGACATAAAGAAGCATTAAAGCATATTATTTTAAAGCGCAAACACATAACAAATAGCACTTTAGCAACACTTATTTAATTAATCTGCTCACCAACTTAGTTCACGTATTAATTAAGCCATGCAATTGCATTCCCACGTGTAATTCTTTCATTAGTAAGGTTGATTAGTCAGAAACTCGACAAAATTAATATCTAGTAATTAATTATTAGTAATTTTAATTATGACATATAAAAATATAAGCTGATGTTCGGGTTTTAACAGAAAACCCTGCTCCAGCAATCCCCCCTTTGGTGATATATTATCACCACAAAAAACCAACCCAAAAATGTAGTCCCCATTTCTTAGGAGAAATTCAGATGTCTTTTTATGTTACATTACACACCAGTCTCTCTTTCGTCATCTCTTTTCGATTCTAAGTACACACTCTCCCTAAATTCTTCTAATTCTATTTCTTGTGGGTCTCTTTTTGACCTCTTTTGTTTCTTTTCAGTATTTTCGTTTATTATTTTCTTTTTCCCTCTCCTGTTTTTACAACATAAACACCCTAATCTAAGTATCAATAAAGCAACAATCACACATGTCAATGGAAACAATATTTTACCAAATATTGTACTACCTATCTTAGCAATAAAGTTCTTAACAGCAATCATCTTATTAGCCATTTTAGTCCAGATATTTTCAGCTTCCAGTGGTACTAATTCTTCATGCAAATCAGTAATATTTTTGATATAGACCTTTAGATCTCTGCTTTCGTCCGGAATGTAAGTGCAACAATGTTGAACCTTCAGCATTCCACAGACTCCACCCTCTTTGGCCAATAGAATATCAAGGGCAAGTCGATTTTGCATAGACATGGCGCGTAAGGCAACCATCTCCGTATTTACCAATAGAAACCCTCCAGCGGTGCTTGTCGAGAAGCGATCCACCACTGTTGACAGCTTCCGAATTCCATATGCATTTAATGAAATTCCCACTGCTGGAATCAAAGCTCCAAAAATATCTCCTACAATTTCTGACCAAGTTTCTCTCTTAAAGCGTGTTAGTAGATTAATCTGTTCTGCATCTTCTATTCTATCCATATGAAAAATCTTTGGAAAGACCAGGCCAACATAACATGTGCCATACCAATGGTCAGGCAACCTGTAATAAGCCTTTTTCCCACAAATATAATACACTCCTGGGAAAACTGGATCTTCTCCACCTTTAAATCCCCATCCTGTTGCAATACAGTATGTATCATGACACTCACTAGTCCCAACAAAATAATTATCATATTGGGATTTCCTTCTGGTAATGCATAGTTTACCCTTCTGTGGTGCATCTAAAGCCAAAGTTGGTCTGGCCCCATTCTTCAACTCCTTTCCCATCTCAATGTCCCATATTGTCTCACTCATTTTATATCCTCCTGCCTTTTCATGCATGCTCACTCTTCTTTTCTCTACCATATCCAGGAAAGCTTTTTCTTCTTCCTTCAAACTACAAGTTAAATTGTTTCTAAAAATGTAATCTAATGTTAATTCTTCTGTTTCAATAAAAATCTCACCAAAAATGTTAGCTTCTTTTGCAGGATTCAGTTTTTTATTCATAGGCAATTGCCCAAAAATGTTATTTTTATTAGACATCTCATAATCTATTTTCCCTAACAGATAGAAAATACTACTCAACACACTACATGAAATCCCATACGTAGCTGGAAGATGATGATAAGTAACTCCCTCTGAAACGGATGCAGGCAATTGCATACAGACGTAGCAATCCCTTACTTCCATTGTCTTTACGTATTCATACAATAATTTCGAAAAAACATTACTAGAAAAATCATTAATTGACCTATCCTTATGTATGTATATGAAACTAATTCTAGTTGGCACTACTTTCTGTGAACTCTTCCCTATGTTAGTCATATTCTCAGTATGTATTCCAAAAGTGTCTATTGTAACGCTAAATGTAACTAATAAAGCAAGTACGCCCCATAATAGCATTAATAATCCTGTACAGCAGCAGCACATTCTACACCATCTTTTCAGAAAGGTACATCTACTTTGATTATTCTCTGTATTAGCCATTTTACTACTTTGGCTGTGTCTTTTGGCTTAGCCTCTACTACTCCACTACTGAGTCTCTAGAACACTAGATTATTTCAATCTATTAATTTCAGATTTCTTCTTTTTCACTCTTTCCCAAGTGACTTCTTCGGTTCACTCAATTTGGATTTTCATCACTTTTCACTTCTTCTTCAGCACCATCAAATTGTATCAGATCTTCAATATCCCGAGTATCTGACTCTTCTCCAATGTCAGTCAAGATAACTTTCAGGATTCCAACAGCTTTTTCCTCTTCAACCACTTCCCGTAAGGTCCCCTCTGGATTTCCTTGACTTTCTGCCTCTTCTTCTTCAGACAGTGCCACATACGTCCATTCCGGTGACCTATACTTCTGGTTGGGCTTTCTGATTCTCTTGATCTCCTCTGGTTCTTCTGATTCCTTTTGTTTTTCACCCTTTGCTTGATTCTGACTCGACACCTCGTTCACCTGTTCAGCTTTCGATGAATTCGCTCGTGTCAGTCGGTACCTCAGCCTCTTTATCTTATTAGGCCAAAGATCTCCTTTTACACTCCTTTTCTGTTTCACTTCTCTATAGTTTCTTTCTCCAATCCAAGTTCTCTTTCTCAGAACTCGACCCTCTGGTTTCTCATTCTCACTCTCATCTGATTCTGTCTCATTTGCCTCTTGTTCATCAACAATTCTCTTTTGCTCCGCAGTCTTCTTTTCCACCAATTGAGATTTCCCTACTACTGTCCCTCCTCGGGTCTCCGACACGCAATCTTCCTGCTGTCTACTTGTCCCTTCACCTAGCTTATCAGGAATGTTCCCTACACCTCCTCGGGGGTGTTCCGCAATCTGTCCCTCTCTATCTTCTTCTGACCCTACTTCTTCAGAAGTAATCTCAGGTGGATCCTCAATCTCTTCATCTGATTCAGGTATAGTCTCTGTAGAATTGCTCTTTTCTTTCCTCTTTCCCCCTTTATTTTCTCCACTGCTTGTTGGAACTTCAGGCACCTTTACAGAATCCGAACTCTCCTCTGAGGCTCTCAATGTTTCTCTTGAAACCTCTCTCGGTAAGAAAAAAGAATCACCTGACTCTCTTTCCAACTCTCCTTCCCCCCTTTCAGGATTCTTTTTTCTTCTCACTGTTTCAGCGTCTGCATCATCACTGGAATCTGACTCTTCAAAATACTCTTTCCCAGTCCCATCCTTTGGATTTGGAACTCTCAGAGTATGACTTGCATGAACCCAGTTCTTCACACCAGCACACTTCACAGCAGTTGTCGTAGTCAAAATGACTTGTCTTGGCCTTCCCCACCTTGGAACCAAGCAATTTCTTCTTCTGTGCACTTTTATTCTCACCCAGTCCCCTGGACTCAGATCATGGGCTTGCTTCTTTTCAAGTGTGGTGGCGTCTCCTCCAACCTGGTGAAACACAGAATGAACTGCGTCAGCCAGGCCTTTACAGTAATCCAAAATCATGTCATCAGTTATTGTCATCAACTTATTGACAGGCACGAATGCATGTCTCATTGCTCGTCCCATCAATATTTCATGTGGACTCAACCCTGTAGTTCTATCTGGAGTAGATCTAATAGTCATTAGCACTAGAGGCAAGACATCAGGCCATTTCATTCCAGTGGCTAAACACATCTTACCAATTCTGTTTTTTGATTGTGCCGTTCATCTGTTCAACAACGCCAGAAGCCTCTGGCCTGTATGCACAATGTAGCTTCTGCTGTATGCTCAATGCTTCACAAATTAGACCCATGAGCTCATTGTAGAAGTGTCCCCCTCTGTCTGACTCAATTGTCACTGGGAACCCGTACCTAGGAATAAACTCTCTTAACAGCAACTTGGCCACTGTTATTCCATCATTTCTCCTAGTCGGATAGGCTTCTACCCACCTTGAGAACAAATAGACTACCACTAGAACATACCTCAATCTATTGACTTGCGGCATTTCAATGAAATCTATTTGCATTCTGGTAAAAGGACCTCCTTCCCTGCCTATTGTTCCTAGGCTCACCACTGTTTTCTTTCCAGTATTGAATTGCTGGCAAATCAAACATCTTTGACAGATGCTCTCTGCAATCAGCCTGAACTTCGCATTGTACCAGGTTTGTTTAAAGGACCTAATCATAGCGTCCCTCCCCAGGTGTCCCTGGCCATGATACATTCTTGCCATTGTTGACAACATGGAATTTGGCATAACTGGTCTTCCATCTCTATAGATCCAAACATGATCTTTCTCTCTTGGTGCACAACCTGCCTTGATCCAATCCCTCATTTCCACATCTCCTGCTTCATCCTGCAACTGTTTCACCTCATCCCATGTTTCCAGGACATTAGTAAACATTACAGAACAAAAAGACATTTCCTTCTCTCTTCCCTTGTTAATCGAATGATCGTTCTTTGCACAATACTGTGCTATGTCATTTGCAAAGCGATTACCAAGAGAAACAAAATCATCACCCTGTCCATGAGCAGCACATTTCACAACTGCCAGTTCTTTAGGCAGCTGTATCGCCTCAAGCAACTTCCCAATCACTTCAGCATTCTTTATAGGAGTTCCACTCGAAGTCAAGAAACCTCTCTGCAGCCAAAGTTGGCCAAAATCATGAACCACTCCAAATCCATACTGACTATCAGTCATCACAGTCACTCTCAAATTTTTACCAATCTTGCAAGCTTTTGTCAATGCCACCAATTCAGCTACTTGAGCAGATCTAACTCCTTTCAAAGACGAAGCTTCCATAACTTCTGAGACTTTACACACCGCATATGCTGCACTCAGTACACCATCTTCTGTTCTCAGACATGATCCATCCACAAACAACACATGATCACTCTCAGGCAGTGGCAGATCTCTTATGTCTGGTCTCGGTTTTGTACAGTAATCAAGCACATCCAAACAATCATGATCAACATCATCTCTCACACTCACATTTTCAGCATCTGGCAAGAGTGTTGCTGGATTCACATTCACACATCTCTCAAGAGTCACATTTGATGCTCCCAGAATTATTTTTTTATATTTAGTCAGCCGACTATGTGACATATATTGAGTTCTGCTTCTTGTCAAAAGAATTGCCACATCATGAGGTATGAATACCCTTACAGGATATCCCATTATTATACCCTCACTCTGTTCCAAGCTTCTGCATGTAGCAGCTACTGCTTTCAGGCAACCTGGTAAACCCACAGCTACTGGGTCAAGTGTTGATGAGAAGTACGCAATCGGTCTTCTCAGTCGTCCATGTTTCTGGATTAACACTGAAAGTGCACATCCATTCCTCTCACTACAGTACAATTCAAACTCCTTCTCATAGTCTGGCATCCCCAAAGCAGGAGCTTCACACAATCTGCTCTTCAATTCTTCAAATGCTGCCATTTGTTCTGCATTCAGTTCCAATGGGTCTTTCACTTCACTCTTTGTCAATTTAATCAGTGGCTTTGCTATCAGGGAGAAATTACGTATCCACTGACGACAATAACCCACCATTCCCAGAAACATTCTCACTTCTCTCTGGGTCATTGGGGCTCTCATTCCTCTGATAATTTTGATCCTGTCATTGGTCACTTTTCTCAGACCCTTTTCAATATTGTGTCCAAGATAATGTACTTCTTTCTTGCAAAACTGCAATTTGGCTGGAGATACTTTTAATCCTCCATCTGCCAGATGATTCAGTAAAGCAATGGTATCTACTTCACAAGCTTCACGTGTCTTTGACGCCACAAGTAGGTCATCAATATACTGTACTAGTACTGAACTCTCAGGCATGATCAAACTTTCCAAAGACTTCTTTAACAACTGATTGAATATTGAAGGACTCTCTGTATACCCCTGTGGGATACGGCACCATGCCAAAATACGCTGTCCAAACCGAAATGCAAAAATCGGCTGGCTGTCATGATGCAATGGAATTGAAAAGAAAGCATGGCACAAATCAATTACCGTGTACCATTCAGCATCATGAGGAATCTGATACAAAATCACTGATGGATTTGGCACAATGGGACAGCATGATACCACAATTTTGTTAACTTTTCTCAAATCCTGCACAATCCTGAACTTCCCATTAGGTTTCTTCAGCCCCATTATCGGTGAATTACATGGGCTACTCAGTAACTCTCTCAAAACACCCTGTTGAATCATCTTGTCAATTATAGGGGTTATTCCCTCAATTATCTCTGGTGTCAATCTGTACTGTGGGATATTAGGATAAGTGATTCCCTCTTTCACTGTAATCTTTACTGGATCTACATTATTCATCAATCCCACATCTTCTCCAGTAAAATCCCAAACTGCTGCTTTTACTGTATTTCTCAACACCTGAGGCAAGTCATCCGGATTAAATACAGCATATGTTCCAACAATCTCACTCTCTCTATTATCTAGAGTCATCCTGTATAAGACATCCTCATCTGGTGTCTCAAAGGCTATTCCATCCGGAGTACAAAAAATTGTGCAACTCATTTTACACAATAAGTCCCTACCTAACAAGTTCACTGGACTGTGCATATCTGAAAATTTCCCTATTCTTACCCTTACTGGTTCGGTAAAACGAGTCTTAATCTGTGTATTAGCTACACCAACCACTTGGATTGCTTCGTCCGAGAGAGGAAGATGTCTTATACCTGCTGACCTGACAATTGATCTTGTCGCTCCTGTGTCTACTAAAAAAGTAACACTTTCCCCATTTATTTTCCCATCTACAAATGGTCCTGCCTGGTCTATTTCTAGAGTTGCTCCAAGTATGCACTCTTCCTCCTCTCTTCGGCACCGTCAGTAGTACCCTTCAGACTCACTCCCTTTATTCTTTAACCAGTATTGTTGTACTGGATTCATACGTCTCGGTTTGTTTACCTGCTCATCATTGTAGAATCCTGAGTCCTGGTTATATTTCTGAGACCCTCTATTCTGCGGCAAGGGCGGTTTTGGCTCTTGATTCTGCTGTCTGACAACCTTCTGCTGTTGCTGCTGATGATTACACCCCTCGTTCTGCACCTGTTGATTCAATGATTTATTCTCATTACTCACTAATGGTGGATTCGTACACTCGGATCTCCAATTCCCCAATTGTCCACAGTTGTGACATGGGAACTTCTTTTTGGCCTCTTCTAAATTTCCCTTTCCTTTTCCTGTTCCATATCTAGGCCTATTTCCTGGATTATTCACTTGTTCAACCAGCTGTGCTTCTTGTCTTTCTGCAACCTTCACCTGTGCCCACATTGCTTTCTCCTTCAGCTTTCTTTGTTTTGCCTCAATTTCATCACTAAAGTACTTCGCATGTCTCAAGATCTCATCAATCTTTTTACTCTGCCAATCAACTGTGTGCTCTCGAATCCTTTCACTGATTTCAGGTCTCAAGCCATATACAAATCTGTATACAAAATGACTCAAATCCTTATCACCCAGGTGTTCATCTCCACTAAACTGTTTAAAAGCCAGTATCAACCTTTCATAAAAAGCATGAACTGATTCTTTTGCTTCCTGGTGTGTCCGATCTATCTTAACCCAGTCTGTCTCCTTAGGGGGTACCTTATTCTTCAGGAACACAATAACCTGCTCGTACTTTTTCATAACCTCCGGGTCTGGAGCTCCTGTTTTCTGATCTCTTGGGTACTCCTTAGCAGGCCAATCTACAACTATTTTACACTCTGCCCACAACTCTGCTGGAACAATTATATCAAACAGACTATTCAGGTCAATCCACAGCACTTTTGACAATTTCACAAACCTATCTACCTGCCTATACCACTCGACAGGCTTTTCTCTCAGTCGAGGGAAATCATTCGTAAATTACAAAATATCCTGTCTAGTCCGTGGGACATGTACATATCCTCCTCCAGGAATCTCTCTCATAGGATAGGCATCCACTGTTTTTCCTTTTCTCTCATGGGAAATGCTGAGTAAGTCCTGTCCACTGAATCTTCTCTTTTCTTGTGCCACCTATCCTTCCACTTTTCCACATCACCCCATTTTCGCAATAAGGAAATCATTTCTTTAATTTGCCCTGTTCTTCCAACATCATTTAGATTCTCGAAATCCTTATCAGAAAAATCCACTCTGTAAGGCTTCTGCAAAGCTTTCACCTTATCCATATCAACTCCCATTTCACTCGCTATTCCTTTCAACCTGTCATGTGTATTCTTAGCCCTCCATGTAATACTCTTGCACATGAATAACAACTCTCCATCATGATGATTTTTCAACATCTCTGTAGGAATTGTTCCTGCTATGAGTTCCTCCAGTTCTATGCGCAACCTGGCTACATCAACTGCCTGTGAATCTTTATCCTTCTTTTGAAGAACTTTCAACCAATCATTCAAATCCTCAGCCGTTATTTCTGTAGACTTTTTCACTGTACCCACTCGTTGTGCCATCCTCTGTGGTTCCAAAATTGATCCTCCTACACAACCAGTATTCAATCCTGAATTAGGCTGTACATCTGACCCTCCACCACATGTGTCATGTCTCAACTGTCTCAAATGATTTTCTTCCGTCCTCATTCCTGACTCTCCCGAAGAACCAACCAAACCATTTCCTACGTATGGAACTGTCAAACCATTTTCACCCATTCTTTGCTTATCAAAAATAGGCATAACCGGACCTATTGTTACAGGCACTGTAACAGCCTCTAGATTCTTGGTTAATTCTCTAATTTTCTCAGTCAATTCAGATGTGGTTCTAGCTAATTTTCTTGCTTTCTCATCCCCGATTGCACTCTCTCTCTCTCGCTCTCTCTCTCTCTCCCTTTCCGCGAAAGAGCTACCACTTTTCAAATCAGGTGTCGCAACTTCTGTTTTAATGATCTGCAAAGTCTCTCTTATTGAAGTAGCAACTGGTGTTCTCACTTCTGGTTCTGGTCTATATGGAGGTGGTCTCTTGTAAATCATGTCATCCAAGACTTCATCCTCATAATCATTAGGCCCATACCTCCTCAATTCTGCATCAGGTACCTTTTCCGTACCTTTCTCCCTTCTGCTTCCTCAACAGTTCTCATAGGGTACAGTCCCTCTGACATACTAGCATCTCGCCATCTCCTCATTCGATCATGATGAGTTTCACGATCATATTTCCTCCCAAAAATGTACCTATAATTGCCTCCACTCCTCTGCTTTTCTCGCTCATGCACCTCATCTTCCCATTCTACCAATGCCTCGAACTGTGTCGGCTTTGGTCTAGGCTCTAGACACATAATTTTTTCCCGTAAATTTCTCAACACGGCCAGATTAAATGAACCATGTTCCGGGAATGCTAAAACACCATCTTCTTTAGTGTACTTAGCCCAATTGTCTAACCAAATACAGGTATGATATCCATATTTCGCAACCATGAAGGATGCAGGGGTTCTTGTCGGAGGTAACAATTCACCTTCTCTAGTTATTATGTCCTTATCCTTGTCGAACCACTTTTTAATTTTACCGAACAAGGATTTCTTCTTCTTTTCCTCCATTTGGTAATACATTTTCGCGTTCACCACAACCCTCTAGTCCTTTCCGCAACTGTACGATCTGTTGTCCAATAACAGCGCGACTCACACCAACGCACCAATCCCGGAGCGTCCACGTCACCCTGTACTCCTTCCAATCCCTGCGCGGCTCACACCAACGCACACCAATCACAGCACGAGCACTGTTCTAACCCAGTGTCCAATCACAGCGCGGTCTTTCTGACGTCAGTAGTCGCTGCAGTCGCTTCTACTCCTGTCTCCTGTCACTCGTCTACCCCTCCTTTACAAAGCCTTCTCGGTAGACTTTGTTTCAGATTCTACAAAATCTATTAGTTACAACATAAAAACATCTCCATTGTCTGCTTCGCTAACCATAGAATAGTAAAGAAAGGTCTTTCTCACAAGAATCCCGCTTCTCTCTAGAACAGCGCTTACCTCTGCTCCACTACGGAATTATTACTTTCGTTGACACAGTAGCACATCCCTCTACTCTGCCCTTCTAACATGCATCCAATAACTGTTTCCTCCCGGAATGCTCCAAAGAGTCTCACAATTAACTAAATGCTCATACATTCACGCACTTTCACACTAGAAAATGTAGCACATGCACACAGAATCCTGCCTTTCCCAAGAACAGCGAACAGTCTGTCCCACTACAGAATTATAACACACATTAACCAAGCAGCGCTTACCTCTGCCCAGTCCTTCAAACAAGCTCAGAGAATACCTATTACTTCTCCAGTGGTAAGCTTTAACGGCAAACCTTACGGATCCCTGGGACTTAAGACCAAAGTTTCATAGATAACCTTCGCAACCATACACGCTCCTCTTATACAGAAAATATATCTCTAGTAGTAACACACGGCGATGTCACTGATTCCGAACCCAGACAATGCGACGCGCAACTTCAATTGTTACACGCTTTTCCCTGCATACGTACAGGGCCAACAATCCCGTCTTTCCCGAGAGCAGCACTCACTTCCCTCTGCCCTACTACGGAACCGTCACCAGCTCCCCACGTTCCAGAAGCCGTACACACTACATAGAACTCAATACGACGACTTCAACATTTAATGTTAGTACATGTATCAACATCAATCAATAAATCAATAAATCCAAAATCCTATGTACAAGCAAACTATCAGATCAAGACAATAATCAAAACCATCATACTGCAACCAGGAAACTGCTGCAGATCGGAGCTTATAAATTCTCCCTACTTCCACGGACAGAGTAATTCCACAGTCATACGCACATACACTCATCATACGCTAGGGCCCATCACACTAACATCCATTCTATTACTCTATCCACACTGAATATACGAGAGAACTCCTAAATCAATCTGCATCTAAACTAAGGTCAATGTAACCTAATTGATTTGTCTCGAGTAATGATTTAAACAATAAGAACACATTTGAGATCTCAATAAATGACAAAGAAATAACCACCCGACACTGGAATTCAAACAAAGGTTATTTTATCTAAATTAGTTTAAATGAAAGTCATCCAATAGCAAAATCATTATTCTCATAGTTACCTATTCTAGCTAAATGTCGCATTTAGGTCAGGACAGGTCTCTCAGTAAAGTCTCCCGAGTCGCCGTCCTCTCAATCAGCATCGATCCTCTCGAGCATAGGTTCAAGAAGAAGTGGCCTAAGACTCTCTCTAGTCTAACAATATTTATAGTAAACCTTACACATTAAAAGTTACAAACAAGCTCCAAGCGTCCGTTGAGCAGAGCGCGCAGGAAAGGATGTTGACTCGCAACATTTAGAAAAACCTCCGCTCTCGAATATCTCAAAAATAAAAACACGGAAGAAGGAAGCACAAACTAAATCTGCAACATTCATGAATGCTCTTCCCCGGAATCATAGTGAAGCCATCGCAAGTTTATCAAAGTTCATTGTGGCTCTTATTCTCTCCCAAGGATAGCTGGCGACGAGCCCGGAGCTGCTGTCCTCACGGAAACTTTTAATACTGACAGAGGCCGAGGTCAGGTTTTCAACCATATTCAGCGAGGCCTCTCTTCGTATTTCATCTACTCAAATGCAGGCTGTAAATGTCGGCCATTTTCCAATAGGCCAGAATTGACAATCTTAATTAAAAGAAACACAAAACAACGTTACTACATCGTATTGATTATACAGTGTTAATTCCCATTAATACCCTTATGTGTATGTATTTATCTAGCCATTTGCGACATAAAGAAGCATTAAAGCATATTATTTTAAAGCGCAAACACATAACAAATAGCACTTTAGCAACACTTATTTAATTAATCTGCTCACCAACTTAGTTCACGTATTAATTAAGCCATGCAATTGCATTCCCACGTGTAATTCTTTCATTAGTAAGGTTGATTAGTCAGAAACTCGACAAAATTAATATCTAGTAATTAATTATTAGCAATTTTAATTATGACATATAAAAATATAAGCTGATGTTCGGGTTTTAACAGAAAACCCTGCTCCAGCAGCTGCACCAAAGTCTTTGAGAATCTGGGCTAAACCAATATGGTCCTTGTTGAAATCCCTGAATGTCATTGGTGTATAAAGATGCCACATGCATTCTGTGAGGATTGGGTGTATTAAATGGTATGGCTGTGAGGCCTCACCGTGGAATACACTCGCAAAAACTGTCATGGGTCTACAAAGGCTCGTTTGAACAACCTTAAGCTCAGCCCTGGGTAGCTATGGCTTTGAGCAACAAGGCTTAAACAAAAGCATGTAGTGTTAAGCATTTACTAGTATCATACAACTAAATAAGAAAGCCACACATCATGAAAGAAACACGACACCAATTTCTAAAAATAGATTTTATTTTTATGAATTTTTAGAGTCCTTGATAAGCAAAATCCACCAGAGGATTCCAGAGATCCAGATTTTTAAAGGTTTTATCACTTTTAATTTCAATTGCAAACAAGCATTGGTCAACAAAAGGTTTTCAAACTTTTCAAAAGTTTGTGAAAGTTAGTTTTCCTGCTCTGGCCCCGCCTGAGTGACCACATCTGACAGGATGAAGGTCTTGGTGGTGGGGGGGGGGGGAGGCTTGGGGCAATGGAGTAGATTTGGACAGTGACCTGGTCACAAGTGCATTTTCCAGTCCAGTTCCACACTTTATGGTACGACCACCATAGGCTTTAATGGAGTGGTCCTGATACTGCAGATACAGGAGCAAAAGATGCTCAAAGATGCTCTGGTCACAGTGCGGTCGACAGGGGTGCCTTTGTGGTGATTCCTCGTTCCATGGGTCATGTGGGGTAACTTTGGCCACAGTAGTTGGGGTCCCTCAAAGTCTTTTTGAGACCCTACAAGGCCAGCGGTGGTAGGGCTACTGTTCTCCGCACGCCACGGTTGAAGCAAAATCGTTTATTGTGGGCTAGGGTCCCTCTTGGGTGACCAGTCTGGACTCTGACACCAGTCCCAGCAGATGTAGGTGCATCTTTTAGCTGTCAACAGTCGATATCTAGGGGTGCCCAGAGGCAATCAGCGAAGATTCCCTCAAAGTGGCTACCAACTCGCCAGTTTGGGCTTCTTCAACTTGAATGCCCCTGGTGCTGTTCCAGGGGGCCAGCCAACTGACCATTGGAGTCATTGATTTGGCCTGGGGAACCACTTTTCCCTGAGCCGGAAGCCACAGGCACAGTCCTAACTACACGCCTAAAAGTGCACCAGGTGCAGTCCAGCAGATGGTGCAGCCTCTATTTCGGCAGCAGAGAGGTCCTTCCTCATCTTTTGTGCCAAATCCAATCGTGATCTCAGGTTCAGGGTGCCAAGGATACCATATTTAACAGGTGAAAGAACCTGAGGGGACACACTATCTTTATCCAGTGGGCTGCCACGTCCCCTCCCTCTTGGTGATGATTTTCCAGCAGTGTGTCACCTCTAGCAATCCCATGGTGCATTATTCTGGCCACTCTCAAGATGTCTGAACCTTCCTTTGCGTGCTCTAGAGGTGTGGCTACCCGGGGGCTAAATGCCCACAGGAAAACGGGTTTGGGCACTGGTCTCCCGGCTTTGGCCTTGTTTCCACCTTGTCTAACTAAACAAAGGGCAGCCCCTCTGGAGTGTTATTGCCATTTGCCCACCAAGGCAACTTCACCTCGGAAGTTTGCCTTTTGGGCTAACACCCTGAGTGGCTTCTTGCAAGGCGGAGGTGACACCTCTCCTTGCAGCAGGCCGCAATTGTTGTCAAGCCTAGGAGTCATTCACTTGAATCCCCAGGTGGGCAGAAAGATGTCTGCGGACCAGTGCCCGTTTAAGGCTACTGGACCAGCTGAGTCATTGAGTGGCAGGTTGGATTTAATGCCATGATTAATTTAAAACCTTACAGCACCAGTTAGGTAGTCCCATTTAGAAGTTAGCCAGGCTGTTGTGCCAGTCTGTAACCCTGTATTAGCCAATGGGGCTACTAACTCTTTCACAGCAAAACAGCAATTTACAGGGTTTCGCTGCAAGGACATATATCAACATACATGTACCACTTAATAATATACAGCTCCCTGCCTTCGGGTAACTTACATATATTGTCAAGTGAAAGGGTGACTTTACCATTAATGGTAATGGCAAAGTTTAACTGGCAGTGTGACAACTGCCCTTCCAGTCTGCAGTGGCAGGCTGGGATCCATTTTGTGCTTTGTCACACATAGGGTGGCACAATCAGTGCTGCAGCCCTGGGTTGACACTCTGCCTTATGTGCCCTTGGTACTCTCGGTACCATATACTAAGGACTTATAAGTAAATCAGTAGTTGCCACTTGGGGCTAAGCGATTCGATATACACTTTGTAATGGGTGAGAACACTACCACCGATATCGGGTTAGCAGGCCTCAGTGCACTTTCAGAGTCAAAAACAGCAGCTAGTAGTCCAAATGAGGGCAAAAATGGTGGGAAACCAGCAAAAAGCCAGTTTTCTTCACATGCTGTAGGCCAAGAGGAATCCTCAAACTCCTCCCTCCTACCTCAATTTGATGGTGAGTGGCTCAATAGCGAATATGAAGAGCAAAGGGGAGCGGGGGCATCCTTGCAGACTTCTTCTGTGAATTGCGAAGGGGGGTTGGATCAGCTTTTCCAACCAGTGCATGTGTATGATGTGTTCAGTGAGGTCCTTGAAGATGTATTCCCACCCAAGGGCATAGTAGGTCTCCTCGAAGTCGAGGACCAAGGAGGCAAAGCGGTGTCAGGCCATTGAAGTTGCCTCATGATCTTATAAGTCCTCTTAGTTTATTTATGTACTTTGTGTTTCGATAAAGCTTTTTTGATCTGGGTGGATCACCTGAGGTAACACCCAGACTATTCGAATCACTAGAAATTTTCCCAAGTATTTTATATTCAGAGTTTAAAACAGCTATTGGTCTGTAGAAAACGGTGTCTTCCGGGGCCCGTCCAAGTTTAAGTATTGAGACTATTAATGCTTTTTGTAGTGATGGTGGTAGCAAGCCCTCTGTTGCTCCTGCCTCATAGACGGTGGCAAGCCGAGGCACTAAGGTGTTAGCATGCATTTGATTAAACTCCACCAGAAACCCAGCAGTTCCCTGGGGTCTTACCTGTTGCCAGTTCCCATATGATCTCCTTAATATTCTGAACTGTGATGAGAGTGTCTTTCGTGGTATGCTTGCTTAAGCTGTGGAAGGATCTTTGGCTCCCTCCCAAGCTCTCCCCGAAGAAGAACAGAATCCTCCATGTGGCAATGGAATGAGGAATGTGTCTGCCCACATTGTTGCCAACCTACTGAATTTAAAACAATACAACTGAAACAGTAAATAGGAAGGACAGGGGGCAAATGGCTGACCACCCAGAAGAAGCAGAAAAACATGTGTCATTAGATGATGTGCATTTTACACAGTGTGCTATGGTTTGAGGACTTGCTGGGGACATAAATATGTGTTAGCAATAAGTAGATTAGCAGATCTTGTTAGAGGGGAGGGAGAAGCATTAGTAGTAGGAAAATTAGTTGGGAACCCTCTGTGTCTCCTGGTAAAGTTTGTGTAAATGATGAGCTACTTGGGTGGAACTAGCATGTGGGAAGCCCAATCTAGAATAAAGCGGCGCCAAGAGTCACTCCACAAAAGAGTTATGTCTAAAAACAAACTCTAGTGCAGGCAGTGGGGGTAAGCATTACATGCAAAGGAGGCCAAGAATCCACCAGATGCATTGAATGAAAGAAAGACTGTCATTACATGAGGTCATCTGCAGTGTGCGGAGCCACCGTCGGGGTGGGGCCATAGTCTTGAAGAGGTGTCAAAGAAGGAGAGATGTCATCTCCTTCCAAAGAATGTATTGAAGTGGAAATTGGTACATGGGATGATTCACGAAAGGAGGCTGCAGTTACCAGCACAGATTGTTTGCTGTTTTGAGCCTGTTCACAGGCGGAGACTGCAGCTGTGGCTGGAGGGTATCCGGCTTTGTGCTAGGTCACCTGTGTCAGCCTTTCGATCTCTGTATGTCCCATTCCTGAGGTGCATCAGCCTGAGAGGAGGTGCCCCATTGTGCAACCCAGTTCCCAGCCACTTCTGGTTCAGTGAAGAATACACTTTATGTACATTCCCTAAGCTTCCTTTTAATACACATGAAGACCCATTGGTACTGTATAGTCCAGGAAGACAAAGATCCGGTGGTTATCTATTTCAATGTGTCATGCTTTTCTTGCTGCACTCAATATTTCTTTCCATTCTGTGAAATGTATGAGCTTTGCCACTAACTGCTTTGGTGGGACACCAGGAGGTCATAGGGTGATGGGTTCTTTCAATAGAAAAGACAGGGAGGGGCTTATGGGCTTGTACAAAACGCTTTACTTAGCTTTCTAGAAATTCTGCTGGATCCTGCTCTTTGGAGCCCTCAGGCACGCCAACCACTCAGATGTTGCAACATCTGGAGTGTTCCCCTTTGTCTTCTGCCCTGCCCTCAAGTAACCGCATGCAATCCATCAGTCCTTGATATGTTTCTGGATGTCATATGTCTTTGGTTGCTGCTCTTGTGTTGCTGTCCAGGGCCGGCTTTAGCACTGGTAGCACCCTGTGCGACAATGTTTGTTGGTGCCCCCCCAACGACCACCTCCACCACGGATTCCCTCACTACCACCATTTGACAGTGCCCCTCAAGTCTCCATAACCACTCTCTCTTAGATTCCTTTAGTTTTATAGCTCCACTTATACCAGTTTAAGATGTCAGAACACTTTACATCACACACGCTTTGCACAGAGACAATCAATCATAGGAGTGTAAATCAGTATATAGGAAATGTTACATAAGGCCTACAAGGAGTAGGAGTCACATGTCATCCATACTGGTAGGCAGTATAGTTTATGAGTCCATGGACTGGAAAAGCACAAATTCAGAATGTAAAATGTAACACCATTGTTAGGGGTTTTCTATAATAATAAAAAATGATTTCTATCCAAATATTAGGACAACGAAAGACTGGGCAAAAAATATATAGCTGTAATATTTTCTTTGCAGTTTGCATGCAGCTCTTTGATGGCAGTTAATAGCTCACTGCTTTATATTAGGATTTTAACTTATAAACTGCAAGTAACAAAAGGATCTCTGACAAAATCATTAACGCATTGACCTATTTATATTATAAACTCTTTGTGATGTGAATAGGACACGTTCTTTGCAGCATGCATAATAACCCTCTGCTCTATGAGTCAAAACTTTCACCTCCGGTCTCTCTCCAGGAAGAACATTAATCACCAGAGTTGTCATTTTTATTGATGCCTGAAAATTGCCTGGACAATGTAGAGGCATCAGGTGCTTTTAAAACGATTAACCCCCACCCCAAGTCAGCGCCCGATGCCGTGGCACCGATCGCACCGCCCTAGAGTTGGCCGTGTTGCTGTCTCTCATTGGGTAATTCTCCCAGCCAATCATTTGTAGTAATCTTTCAGCAGGCTGACATCTATATCGACAACGTCAGTCTTTGCCTCACGAGAGGTCCTTCTCGTGCCAATGGCTTCCAGGATAGCATCTAGTTTGCCTGGGCTAGTTGTAGGAGAGCCTTATGCATTCAAGGCCATCACTGGAGCCAGTCATGTAGTGGTCTGTGTGGTAAGTACTGGCTGACTGATTAGAGCATTAGTAGCAGGAGAAGAGTTACAGAAGTGCAATGAAGAGCTGGAGCTAATCAATGCCAGACCGCATGCAAGCCTTGACACATGTTGGCAAAGAAATGTAGGGGATGCAGCACAAGCAGTCTGACTCACCAAGTCAATCAGCAGCATGGTCCAACAATCAACAGGCCACTCGTGGACAGGGTAAGTCATGTTTGTCCCCAAGGCGGACCAGTTAGCCAGAGGGCAAAATCAGTTGTTTCCTGAGGCCAGATCAGGCTGGAGGCCCCAACGCATCTCCAGGGCTTTAAGGTTGGACAGAGCGAACCCCCTCACTGGATCTCTTGCCTGTCTTATGGTTTAGGGAAGGAGTGCAATAGGCCACACATGTCTGGGTGGCCCAATGGGCTGCCCTAGATGGTTGGTACATTAGCCCACTACCAACAACCACACACAGGAGAAGCGAGGCCCTCGTCTGCGACATTAATATTCAAAATGTGTAAGGGGCACTTTTCGTCATTAAGACAAAAGAAAGGGGGAGGTCCAGGCCCTGGTCATCAAACAATGGAGCTGCGCTGAATGTGCCCAAAAGCACTGGGGAAACGGGCTGTGGTCGGTAACGTAGGGTCCCATTCCACAACTTCCTCTTGCGCAGGTCGCCAAGTTTCCATCACTTATGGGTCACTAGTGAGGCATTCTCAGCAGGGGAAAGGATTGATTGTGATTTCATTTCTAAATACTTTTACACACATTTTTTACATCAATCTGCCGCACACGTACAAATGCATTGTATGATATTCAGTTTAAGTTGACCACAATTAATGTAGGCCTCAATTTAAAATGGCTCACGTCTAGTTGACATGTTTCTCTGCTTGTTATATATTGTTCCTCTTTCTCGTTGCAGGAGCCAAGCTGTACCAGCCACATTAATTAAAATGTATTTCTTGTTTAGTGGATGTACCTTACTTACAGAGTGAAAGAATGAGCCCGCACCCGCGAGTGGGAACGTCACAACCGAATTGGATCATCCTGCCATCCCACTGGCGATCAGGCAGCTGAGACTCCATTGGGTGATAGTCAGGGAAGAAGACTGAAGCCTTTACTATCGCAAATCATTCGATCCTGGGTGGTTCCCTTCATCTGAATCATAGGGAGCTGTTCCTTCCCGCAGAAGAAATAATTGAAGCTATGCATTGTTGAGTTAGTTAGTTCAGATGCCCTCTCCACTTTCCTTATAGGGGATACTGGTTTTCCTTGCTCTCGCCCAAAAAAGTTAGATGCCTGGGCAAATCCCTTTCTCACTTTTCTCCTAATCTTTTTTTATTCACTTTGATTCTGCCTTTAGAGGCATTTCTAATACTGAGGCTTTCTGCCTGCCCCCCCCCCAACCTAACTGACTTTTCTAGCTTAGAAAATTAGGGAAGTATGCCTGCTTTGGTTTACTTTATGACAACTTTAAGCAGATTGTCTTTGAATTAGCAATTTTGCTTTTAATTATATTGACTAATTAATTCATGTATTGGTTATTGATTTACGACTAATTTTAGTGATTTGAGTTTGTAATTTGCTAATCTGTTAATAAACCCTCATGGTCTGGAAACCTACCACTCTCCTTCATTCTTGTGGGGCCAAATGTGCCTCAAGATATGTTAATGCCTTTCATTTGTTGTGTCATGCCTCAGTCCGCAACTAAACTTTCATCCGCTTGAGTGCAGCTTGTACTTGAGTTTGCACCAGAAACCTGCATGCAACAGTAGCGAGGAGCTCCGGGGCAGGCTATGCTGGATGGAGATAGGAAGGTACAGGTGCCTCAAGAGGGCAAACCCTGGCCTTATTGTAAGTGGTTTGAACGTTCATGGGAGGGGAGCATCGCAATCCAGCCCACCTGGCTCTCATTGCTCCGGTTCATGGAGTCGACCAGAATGAAGTCCGTCCGTTTTTGGGCAGGGATTAGGGCAGCAAGGGGGAGGGGGACTATTGAAAGCCATTCCTGTGTGAGTGTGGGGTAAACTGACAAGTGCCCACTGGTCTCAAAAAACCCTGTTGTGGCCTCTGCTCTCCACCCGGGCTCCAGCTGCGTAGGGCAGTCATGGGAAGGCCCTGGTCACCTCTTGCTGGTGATGGGAGGTGGACAGGCAGGCAGTCCCTGATCTCGAGACACACCAGGCCCAGAAATATTCTTGGCCACCGGGCTCCTTCCCTGCCTTAAGAGCATCCAGAAGGGCCCTCAGAGATGAACAGAAGTTACTGCTGCTCTGCACTGCCTCATGTAGGAGGATGGCAGCCAATACGATTGAACAAAGCAGAAATGGGTGCACAGGCTGGGAGCCCCGCTACAGTGCGTCCATCACTTTGGCCTTCTTTCCCCGCCCCCTTTAATTTCTCAGGCTTAACTGTTGCATTTAGGAGTGTGGACATATTTGTGCATAGTTCTGTAAGTGAAGGTGTAACAGGTATCAGCCCAGTTCCCTGTGCAGGCACTCAGTGGTGCTTGAACAACTTCCAGAGTGTGGATACTGGCCAACAACTGACTGAAGTGCCTCAGTTCAACTTTCCATGGTGGTGATTATTATTTTCAGATATTTGCGTTTTACTTTGTAAAACAACTACATTGTTTTATGTATATATATGTTAGAAAAAACTCTGGATTAATGTGGCCTTCCCCTTCCACATGTACCCCTGCAAGAGTGTCACTAGTTAAAATTACAAAATACCTGAAACACCTGAAACAGGCAGTCGGAGAAAGGAATAGTATACATGGTTTTCAATGTTAAAAGAATTAGCAGCACTTTGACACACAAAGTTGCCTGTTATGAGACAATTCGTTCTTAAATGCACAGTAAATGCTTCAAGACTAATAAATAAACATATTTTATTGTTAATTCTACAGCTGAAATCTGTTAAGGCCTAATGGGAGTTCTGCAGCATCTTCCGTACCCCATTTCAGCAATCTGAAGCTCATCCAACGCCCCTCCCCTCCCCCCCCCCCCCCCCCCGCCCCCACTACCCCCTCCAATCTTACTGGTCAAGTCACTCCCCTGGTCGCAAAGTCCCACTTACCTGACGCACAGATGTTTTCGAAACCGCAGACACGCAAACATGAAATATTCTGATAATTGTTGTGCTCCCAAAAGTGTTTATTCGTTGTGACACAATATTGATAGAAAAGAATAAAGCAGACAAAAACTGTAAATCTAATAATATGCGCACGAACATTTACAAATGTGTCCCTCGAAGAGACAAGGGCAGCACGACAAACTCGTTGGCACCGTTCCAAGCCAAATGACGTTGTGAACAGAAAATGCTCCTTAAATCTCTGCTGCAAGCAGTGCATAAGGCCTCTCTGATTGCATATCTTATCAGCACCCACAGGTGTTTTCATAAGGAGATAAACGGCGATTTGCCTCCAGGAACATGGTCAATAAATTGGAGCAAGGGCGACTAAAGTGGAAAAGATACGAGTCCCCGGACTAAACTGCCATCTGTAGGGACACCGAGAAAATGGCGGGCAAGTGCGGCCTCTATTGATGCGGGATTTTTCACATCAACGGAGAAATCCCCGGGAGAACAAGGCCTTGAGTGGATTAGAAAGCTGCCGAAAGCGAGATTAGTTTCTCTTGGCTGCTCAGGGTGAGATGGGGGCGTGCGTGCCCCTTTCCTGCGCACTCTAATCCTTATTCTGACCACTAGAGTTTTCGCAAATCACCCTTGTTTCCCCCACCAAGAGTCAATGGACTAAGCGGGTCTGAGACAAGGGCCACCTGACTTTTTCACAGGAAACACCCAGCACACCTTATATGGGTCAAGAAATCTGTCAGGATGGAAATACTTGAATCAGGAAAAGTTGCGTGAATATGTAATGTTATGCTGCGTTGTGTTGTGTGGAAAGCAAACAAGGAAAATGAGAAATTCGGCCAAAGATCAATCAGGGAAGTTAAAACGAACTCAGGGCCGGACTCCTGAACGAACTACGAGGGAAAAGGGTGGGTGAGAGAAAGCATTTGGAGACAGAGGATAAAGAAAATATATCAGATGACAGGAGGTTGAGAAGTAGGGTACTAAGAAAAAAGAGAGTGGAGAGGCAGTGGGAGAAGCTAAGACAGACTGTTGACTGAATCCTTTTTAGGATCCTGTCACTAAAAATGACTAGTGGGTCGGGGAAGAGTCAGTAAAATGCCCAGCAGATACCTACTGCCGGCAGGATGGCTCAGTGAGCTGAAGGCTACCTGTAAAAAAATGCAGTGTTCTAGAGGTTGAGCTTGAATCGTGCAAGGCAGGCTCACACTTCCACCCCTCTGACGGCGATACATTGTGTACCACAAATTAGGTAATAGTAGTGCTTTATTTACAGCGTTTAGAAATGACAGAAGTGCGGTAGTACCAGTGGTCGAAGTGGGGAAAAAAAAGTAGGGGAACTGTGGGCGGAGAATCAGAGAACGGGAATAACCCGAGGATGGGGTCAGTGGGCGGAGTTAGAGGTGTGGCCAGGATTGGCAAAACATCCCAATCTTTACTATTTCACTGACCAATTACAGCTTTTTATGTTATGGAATTCAACCAATGGATACACATGATTATTTAACGATTAATATGAGTTATTGACATTAAAATAAATTCACAAATTCGTTGCAGTCACACCGGTCGCACCGCCCTGGAGCCAGCTCTTCTCAGGGGTCCTGTGACCTCAGTGACAGTCACTGTTACTCTAGGGTCTGCTACTTTTTAGGCCTGCCCACAAGACTGGAGGTGAACTTCAGTATGGATTGTGGTGGGCAAGCCTTCAAGGTGAACCCACACTTGCCACTGCTAGGGTCCACCTACTGGTGCTACGACACCAGGGCTTTTCCGGTTTTGCGGGGCCTTCTAAGGTCTCGCATGGGAATGTGCTCCCTCAGGAGAATGGTCTGGTGGACTGGTCATGAAGGCTGAACCTGGTTCCCAGTTCTAAATTCGCCAGCTCTGCCCCCAGTGCTACATCTGCTCCCTCACTGAACACCATACCGCCCAATTGAGAGAAATTCACACTGCCTTCAACTACAATCCAATTTGACCTGCTATAAACAACTGGATGCGACTCAATTCAAATTACGCACTCGGCAAGAGCAATATGCTGCCTAAAGGAAAAAGTAACAACATCCTCGAAAAAGCAAACACTCATAGGGAATGAAAGATTAAATAAAGCATGTGAAATGTAAGCAGGAACAACATGGTGAACTTAACGCTTTTACAGTCATTATGCAGAAATCAACGAGTATTTTTGCCTGAAAACTACAGGGCCCATAAAGGACCCATTTCAATGTCCACTGCTTATATGCTTACAAGAGGTAAGCACTATGGTTTAAAAAGACCGCATTCGTGAACACAAAGCCGCCGTACACATTTTGTTTTCCAATCCACCCATCAACCAGGTATTGCAGTACCTCCAGGTTTGGCGCACTTCCCTACTGGGAAAAACAGCGCTTCACTGGCAAACTCAGTAAAGTGACGCTAATGTTTTTGGGGTTTGAAATTTGAATAAAACCAATCTGGACACTTTAAGAACACTCGGTCTTGTGTTTTTTTATTGATTTTTCATATTATGAACCTTTTATTTCCGAGGTTGCACTTTGGAATAGAAAAATGTAAAAACGGCATTTCTAGCAAAAGTTTTCTTTTTGCATCCATTTCACAGGCGAACAAATGAACGACAGGAAGAAAGAGAGGGTGAGAACCATTTCTCGAGTCATGTTTTTCGGTAAGTGAGAAGGAGTTAGACAGAGAGGGAATAAGAGTAGGAAGGAGTGAGGGGGGGGGCATCTGCCAGCATCAGAGCAGAAGCGAACACCTTCCTTGTCTCGTCTGGGCAGGAAGCAAGAGAAGGAGACCTTTTCCTTCCCTGCTCCCCGCCCGTCCCCGAACAGCCACTAAGGCCGTGGATATTTCTTACGTCCCGGGACGCATGTTCAAAATAAAAAAGTAGGGGAACGGAAGCTATAGAATTAAAGAAGTAGGGGCACGCCGTGCCCTGCCGATCCCGCCCACTTCGACCACTGGGTAGTATGGAGATTTGAAAACAAGGTATTAAGATATTATTACCCTTCCCCAGCCCACCTACTCTTTAGGCACTGGTCTTGCATGTGACGGACCTACCGCAGCTCTGTTCATCTGGCCTGGAGGTATTTTACCAACTCAAGGAGATTAAAGCAATGCATGTCCACTAAATATAGAAATAAGATATAGGTATTTATTTGAATTAGATGTTTTCTTTCTTGATGGTTAATCCGTTTCATTGATGACCAATGAAGTCACTTATTGTAAAGGTGCTTTCATTTTACCAGGCATGGAGGATGAAAGGTTCAGTGATGACACTGCCGGTAATGTCACTTCCTCTGGTGCCTCTCTCTCACTTTCATCTTTCTGCCTAAAGCTGCCCTGACCAGAGGGGACCGACTAGGTGGCAAAGGTGGGGATTGCACAAGCAAGCAGTAAAGGCACAGGCATGTGCGCCCAGCACACTCCACTTCGGCATTTCTGACCTTGGAGAGAGCCAATAACAAGACTGGGTTTTGGCTAATGGCAGTAGAGCTGAGCCAAATATAGTAAGTAACAACAGATTGCTAGTACTGCAATAATCAAATTGTGCGGGCAGCAATGCCCAACACAGAACAAAACACTATACGAGACTATGTTGGACTTCCACCATTATGTGGCCATCATAAATGCGGCACTTGTATATGCTGTTCATCTACAGAAGAAGGCTCTCTTTTCCAACATAATTCCATCTATTGGAAACATGAATCCTTCACGAACTGCAAAAGCAAATTCGTTATTTATGGGATACGATGCCCCTGTAATCAAGCCAAGAAATCCGACTAAGAATATCCCAACATAAATCAAGGATTAACAAAAACGTCGAAACAGCGCCACTGGTCCACCACTGGAAAAGTAACAATCACTCAATTAAAGATTTAATATGGACAGTCATCTCAAAAGTTGAACAAGATGAGAGAGGAGGCGATCTTGAACTGAAATTGTCAAGACGCGAAGCGATGTTAATTTTGAAATTTAACACAGCTACTAACGGATTGAACGAACTTTCAGAACTCTTCAAACTGACTTAAGCCATGCAGACCCTTTTTCATCCGTTCCGTTGTAGAAGAAGGTCTTCCATTCAGCTTTGGTTACATGAGTCTCGATAAAGTTTTCCAGTAGTCAATACCAAATACATGAAAACACAACCATATCATATGACTAATTGCTATGAAGTTGCAACGAACTCCATCTTGATATACAATTACAACATAAGAACAATTGCAATAAATTGGCAATGAACTGTCGTGGTTGTTCATTTATTTGCACTACTGCGAATTCACCTTTTTTATAAGTATGGTTTTTTATGGAAATTAATTCCATCTCCAGTTTTGCAACAATTTCCTAGCCATTTTCTTAAATTACCGTACCGATATCGCATGAAATTATATTTTATAAAATAGATGCTTCGAAAACATAGTCCTTCCTCTACGATTCACCGGGCCTCATTTCCGCATACATAAACAGCGCTGAGGTCACATGATCGGAACTCACAAACCGCGAGACTGAGAGGACGAACTAAACTGGATGCCTCAAGGTATGGCCCCCGCTTTCTTTGGCGCATAGACTATACTCAAGATTCTAACGACTTTGTGCCCCCTCCAACTAAACTGTCCGTACTTTTTTTCGTAGTGCTTCGTTACCGAAAATAAAAATCAGCGAACTTACCGGATTTATCTCCGCGACACTGCTCTTTAAGGTAATTGACTCACTTGTCCGTCTTAACATCTCGCTTTACCGTCAGCCTCATGATGCTTATACTTTGCTCGTATTCTTTCTTGCACAGCATAGAAAGAGATTTGCACGTTCTACTGCCCTCAGCACGGACTACACATTCTCCTCTGTAAGTAAATTCAGTTCTCGGCATTATGCCTCATTCAGCCCCTCTATTCAATCGGACTAGTGGCTAAAAACATCTTTTAAATCCACATTCAGGTTTTTCAAAACAGACGCAAGCTAAAAAATACAACATCATGTGAGTAATAAGCGATTTAAGAGGATGACTGTTGTTCTGTAGCAGTTTTTTAAAACTTCTTGACACCACTTCTTTCTGACACAACTTTTCCTGACTCTGTTATTTTCCAGAATTATCAGTGATGTAGATCGGCTGATCTATTTCCACCCACTAGAGGTAATTTGCCCTGTGTACATGTGCACACTTGTAAAGAGACGATGTTGGGCGTCTAGACATACTGAATCATTCTTTCTTTTTGTTCTCCTAGCCTACAGGTCCTGATGAGAGCCCTAGTAATTATGGGGACTCGAAACGCGTAGACCTTCCTTTTCTGGCCACAAGAATTCGAACCCAATCAAAATTGTTAGACACTAACTTCATATTGTTTAGCTTTTGTCTTCTGTGGTTTTTACAAAAAAGTTTTATGTATATTGATGAATCAATCCCTTGTATGTTTCTGAATGAATGAATGTGTGAATGAGAATAAATGAGTTGAATTGAATCGATTGATTGAATGTGATGGTTCGCGAATTTAGCACAGTTTTGTCCACTGATATTTTTTTTCTAAATTTCTGATTGATCTACAAATGAGAAGGTCAACTATATGAATAATAAATTAAAGAATTGATTCATTCAATTGACAAAGCCCCTTGTCTTAGGTTTTTTGTTTGGTTCAAAATGCCTCCTCACAATTGATTGAGAAGAAAAAGGATTATTGCAGTTAGACCTTGGAGAGAGAGCCCTGATCACTGGAGATGGAAGGCAGGAGCCACGGAGAAGCCTGCTACACAAGCACAGGCGTCCTCCAACCCCACAGTGGCTTGGGCATGCACTGAACTGCAGACCTCCATAATGACGCGGGAATTCGAGATGCCTGATGGAGTTATCCAACATCCTTTGCCAGTTCACTTGTTCATAAAGCACTCTTCCTGGAGGCAGATATATTTTAAGAACCGGAGAGGGATACTCTCTCCCCAGGGACTGAGGCCTTTTCTCCAAACCCTGGTGGTACCCATACTCTCCCTCTCTCTACTGGAGGTCATGTAGAACTCGTAGATCTGGGAAGCCACAGGCACATCTAGTTCTGCCCATATTTACACCCACAACTCTCCTCGGCATAGGCTCTGGTGCAGAACCCCCACGTTCTAGCTTTTGTTTTGACCTATTGGTGTGATCATCAGAAATACCTGTTTGGGGGCTAAGGGCTGAATAGCCATTGTGCAGGTAAGATTATTAAGAGCAGGCTCTGCATGTAGACAAGGAAAATATTACTTTAATAGGTTTTTACAGCAATCGTCAGATAGAGAAGGTAGTTATGAATCGACTGTTGGATGCAGTCGGACCACTTCCATATTGGATGAGGACATGAGAGACTAGCAGAGGTGTGTGCTAGTGTTTGGTTTACTTGTAGGTTTTGAAAACCTATGGGAACTGTTGCTTCTGTGACATAACAGAGAGTGTGTTAGTAGGAAGCAGAACTTAGAGAATTAATTAACACTGTCTTTGATAACCTATTTGAAAACATTATAGATTATATTTTCTTACGGCCAGAACTGTGATATCACATTTGTAGGAAACTGGGTTTTTTTATTGAGGGGGTGGTAACCCTCCCCAAGCAACAACCACAAACCCTGTCAGGGTGAACCACAAAAAGTCCCTAAATTAATCTGTTCTTTCCCTCTGGTAGCTTTGCACAAAAGCAGTTGGGCTTAATTTAGAGGCAACGTTTTAAGTATTTATGCAGTGCACAAACAATAAAAAAATTGAAAACGCAACACAAGGAAAATCAAACACCAATTTAGAAAAATAGAGAAAATGGTGATAAATAAAATGATACCAAATCGATTTACAACCAATTAGTAGAACCAGAGTTATGAATTGTTAAAGTTTTTAGGGAAAACTAGTGCCTAAAAGATCAAAGCACCAACCCCAATCATCTAGTCGTGCGAGACTGGGGCAAAGGCGAAAGTTGTAGGCGACCATTATGTAGTGTGGTTAGATACATGAAGTGAGTTGGGCCTGGTCTCGGCTTACATTCGGACTTGGAAGAATTTTTGAAGAAAAATGGCTGAGAAGGTAAAGTTCAGTGGCGGAAGGCAGAAAGCAATGTCTCAGAAGGAGGCGTCATCGCTGAGTAGCTACTGGATGAAGTCGCAGTGAAGATTTCTACAGTCAGATTTTGTCATTTCTATGGAAGTCGAAGCTCTCCAGCGGAATGAAGCGGCAGCCTGTCACCGACAAGCACTTCATGAGTTCTGATAGCTTTACGAAGAGGAGTAGCTGAACAAGATTTGCTGTTCCAGGAAAGAACGTAGCTGGAGCTACATCAAAATCAAGCCGATCACCGATGAACCTTGGGTGGATTGGTGAGCAGATAGGTCCTTCTACCCTGTTGGTTCTCACGCCCTTTTTTGTTGAAAGATGTTCCAATTTCAGCCATTGGCTGTTTGGGCACTTTACGCATCATTTCCATGTGTTCAGGACTGGAGGGGACCCCCTTGGAGGCCAGGACTCACTTCAGGTAGGGTCCAGGTGCGGGTTCAAGATTGTTAGAGCTTTTTGTGTCCCTGTAGCTCTGAACAGGAGTCCAGCCAACTAGCCCTTTGAATCTTTCTGGTAATCCAGGGATCAAGCAGCAAGGCAGGTCTCAAGCAGCAGGGCAGTCCTTTGAGGGCAAAAGGCAGGCTTCAAGCAGCAGGGCAGTCCTCTTGTAGCAGCAGAGAAGTCATCTGATGTGCAAAGCAGGTCTCAAACAGCAGGGCAGTCCTCTCAAGTACAAGGCAGTCCTTATGGGGCTCCTCCACAGTTTCAGGAGTGAACTGAAGAGTTGGTCTGAGGGTCCAATATTTATACATGGTGTCAGCCTTTGAAGTGGGAGACTTACCCCCTACATCTGGTTCTGGAATTTACCTCCCTCTCCTACCCAGGCTCCAAGAGATCCAGGCTGAAAAAGTACTTTGTGAGCATGCTGGAGGCATCCCCTTTCAATGTAAGTGGAGCAGGGAACAGCTCAACCTCTGACATCCTGGCAGGATGCCCCCATCATGGCAACAGCCTTTGTCTCACTGTCTGAGAGGCAAACTGCCAATTATTCACAGTCATACGACCTAGGATACAGGCCCCAGCCTCCAAATGGTTTGGACAAGGAAATACCAGCATGCTAAAAGTGGCATTTTCAGAATGTCTACTTAAAATCTGACTTTACCATTAAAGAAGGTTTTAAATTACAATTCTTTTGAGATCAAACATGACATTTCTACCCAGTCTCAATCAAAAGTTAGAACATATTAAATGTAATAAGTTAACCCAATATTATCCTTTGACAGAGGTTTGGCCTCACGGTAGTTAAAAACGAATTTGGAAGTTTTTCACTACCAGGACATATAAAACTTAAAAGTGAATGTTCAGCATTTTAAATTCATCGCACCAGTGGCAGCTGGTGACATTTGAAAGTGGTGAAGCATAAAATTTCAGGATGTGTGACTTGTGGTGAGCGAGCATAACAAGTGAACCCCACCATTCTCAGGAGGGTTCTGGGGGGGCTCTTCCCCGAAAACATTTCGAAAAAAGAGTGGGCAAATGGTGCATTTTCAAACAAATTTGAGAAGGCAAGAGGTTAATAAGGCAGTTCTGAAAGTGTGGTTATGACATCAATAAAGAGATATCATATGATTATGATGTTGGTAGCTGCTTATTCACTATAACCACAGAACTTCATAACAGACTTTGAGATAGCAATGCTGACTGACACACAGATTTCCTTATTTATTTTTATACCTTTTCAAATGAAATCTATGATGAAATAAAATCTATTATGAGTAAATAAAAGGTATTGTGATTTGTTGGACTCGACATAATGAGACAGCAAGTAATAAACATCAAAAGGCAGTAGGCCACCCTACAAAACACTGTACGTCTCATTCAGGAAATGAGAAATACGATCCCATCACCTCAATCCTGATGATAGAACTCCATTAGCTCCCCTTGCTGGTCCACTACATCATCAAAAACAGCTGCATCTATTACAAATATTGCAAATTAAGCAGCTGGATGATGAGATGCAGTAAGCCCTTGTCTACATCCTCTCCATCCCACTGCAGCATGGACCAATGCGGCCTACAATATGCCTTATCCCAGGTGGACTGTGGAGTCTTATCTTATGAGTGTGGTTTTCTTTTCATGTCCTTGAGTTTGTTGTAAGTGGGATGACTTGAGCTACAAAATACACAATGTAAATTGTTGCCACAAGGTACAGATGATTGCCACAGATTCATTTCAGTTTTTAGAGCCACACAAAGCCATGTGACCACAAGCTGAGACCATAGTGTGTGTTTATCTGGCTCGCTGGTCAGAACAATATTCAGGGGCAGATTTACAAGCCTCTTGCGCCACCGAAGGCTCACTTTTCGTGACGAATCAGTGTTTTTTTTACGCAAAATTTACAAGGTGACGCATCTATGGAGATGCGTCTCGTAAACGGAGATGCGACGGAATGGAGCTGCGCGAGATTCATCTGCGTCGCGTAAGTATTAAGATATGCAAGGTAGGCATTCCCATTAAAAAAACAAAGCATTTCTGACGCAGGTATATTTACCACAATCCCCTGCGGCGATGCATCTAAAAAATGCATCACGCAAATTTAAAAATGAGCTCACAAGCCTACGTCTCATAAACCCACGCGCAGGAAATGATGTCAGTACCGCATAAATTGAAAAGAAGTGCAGCAGAGCAGTTTTGCAGCAGAGCAGTCAACATGGCCCTCCTAATCCTGCAGCTGGGAGTTGCACCAAGAAGACGTCAACCACCCCCACAACCTCACCCTCCACCATTACCACAAAGGCAGCGCAGGAGAAGGGAGCACATCTACCGTGAAAGGACCACCCTTGTTGGACTCCAGGACGAATAAGTCATTAAAATGTATCGCCTTAGGAAAAGGTCTATTGTGACCCTGCTGCAGCAGATCACACCACAGCTACAGACTCCAAATGAAAGGGTCAGCAACATCCCACCACTGACAAAGCTACTGGTGGTTTTACACATGTTGGCCTCCGGATCTTTTCAAACAACAGCAGCACAAGTGGCAGGAATCTCACAGGCATCTTTCTCTGCCTTCCTTCCTTCTGTCTTGGATGTCATCATGCAGCTCACACCACAGCACATCCATTTCCCAAACACATCCCAGCAGCAGATGGACATAACACAAGGCTTCTATGCCATTGCTGGCTTCCCATATGAGTTTGGTGCAATGGACTGCACCCATGTTCAGCTTGTACCACCTGCAGCAACTTCACACCTATACCGCAACCGAAAGCACACACACACCATCAATGTCCAGGCCATTGTGGACCATCAGGGACTATACATCAATGTACTTGCCAAATATCCTGGGAGTGTGCATGATTCATATATATTCAGAAACAGCATCATCAATGACCATTTCCAAAATGGACAATATGGCAATGGGCTCCTTGTAGGTAAGCATATATAACGTTCCATAGAAATATACTTTGCAAGAATAGCGGGCCCTCTGCCACATTACATGCCCTCATGGAAGAAGTCAATGTGAAAATGCAAAACCACATATACACTATAACCACATAACATACAGTCCAAAGCGGCATACATACATAGCAGCATAGCAGCATAACCCAAAGTTCCAAGGGACACCAGATAGGAATGCATGCAAATACCTACATAAAATTGTGTAGATCAATAAGTCACACTGTCGACATATGCACACATGGCATCTAACACAAATTAACTATTGAAAGGTGCAATGCATTGTAAGAAATGCATGGAAAATAGCAAACCATCCAAATGAAATGTGTAGTGCATTTATGTGTATATAAGTGTACATATCAATTACACACAGAATGCATTTATTGGTGCACCATGGGACAAAGGTACCTGTTCAGGGACATGTCAAACCAAATGAGTGATAATGCAGGGCCAAAGACATCAAACCATAACATCAACAAAATGTGTAGGACCACTATGCTATGCAACTGACTCTCTTTTGCACAGAATTAACTTTAGTCATACTCACATATTGAAATGTGCCCAGATGTGCAATGCACAATGTTGGAAAGTGTGCAACCAATCAAAACATTACAGGGCAGATTTACAAGGAAGTGCTGCAGCGTGGCAACGCAAGCCCTTTGGCTGCGCCACACTGCAGCACTTCCACCGCACTGAAATGTGACATATTTACAATGATATATCGCATTCCCGCGCTCTCCCCTGCACTGCCGCAAAAACAGCTGCCATGAGCCGGCGCAGGCACCCTTGCACCATGGTGCAAGGATGCCTGCGTCATGAGGAGATTGTTTTTGTGCAGGATCTGCACAAAAAAGAAATAATTGAGGTGATTTCCTCTTCCAATGTGTGCTGTAGAATGCAGCACGCATTGAGAGATCAAAAAAACAAGGAGAATTAATACATTTCTCCTCTTTGCACCCCGCTATTCCACCCCTAGGGTAGCGTTGCATTCTGATGCATTTCCAGATTTACGCTTTATTGTAAGTCTGGCAATGCATCAGTGTATATGGGTGATGCGTGCGAACGCCCACAGCAACACCCATGGAACACCCCTTCCACGCAAACTACTGCGTGTAAAGGTGGCATTTTCACAAGGGCATGGAAAGTCACACAGGCTGGATTTTCATGTCCTTGTAAATATTGAGCAGGACAAGGCACCACCAGTAGGTCAACAACAGTGAAGTACTGGTGGCACAGGGGTCTAGGAAATTGTACCGTTGTATTCAGGTGCTCAGAAAGTTACACAGTGTGGTGCAGACAAAGGGCTTGTGGTGCCTCACTGCGGCACTCTCTCGAAAATCTGGCCCTATCCTGAATAAATCTCATGATATACATAAGTCTGGATGTCTATGTAAGCATGAGGCATCACTCAACCAACCAAACAATCATTGAAATTATAAGTGTGCTACTCACGTGAGGGTCTGAATACGCAAGGGAAGCATCTGTGTGCAGTTGAAGAGTCAGGTCTTTACAGTTGCAAAGAAGATGTGCAGGGTGGGGTTTGTGCAGGCTGATGACTGTTAGCTCATTGAATGTGGGTCAGAGTTATGCGCACTTCCACTTGATGTTGAAAATGCCACTTTCGATGCCGGTGTTGATCGTAATCTTTTAATGCTGAAGTGATGGCTGCAGCAGCTTTGTGGCAGAGGGGTGGGACAGGGTCCGTTTGTGATCATGATTGGATGCCTCTCATGGTAGATGCGTTGTCTTGGTTGCTAATTGTTGTCAGGGATGAGATGGAGGGGTATGTGGTGTTACTTGAAGATTGTGTGGTTTCAGAGACCTGTGTCTGGTCTTTGAACTTCTCTTAGAGGCACATGACATCCGTGTGGAAGTGTGAGCAGAGCTTGTTGTAGTGGTCCTGGGAGGAGGAGATGTCTGTATTATCCATGTGTGTTTGCCAAAATACCTGATGATGCTGAATAGTTACTTTGCATTTTTGGAGTTTGTGAGGATCGAGTGTGGGACTAAGTTCCTTTTTTTAAGTCTGATGTGTGGGTGGAATTCTGATATGGTGTTCTTGTAGTTGGATCCGTCTTCAGGGGATTTGCAGTTACTCTGCTTCTCCACAAGGCTTCTGCATGTGTGTCACGATTGATGTGGGTAGGCCTTGAACCATGTTGGCTTCCTGTGCTGCTGTGTGTTGGTGTTACATACTGGTGCAAGTTCATCAACACAATTTGAGATCCATCTGTGGGGTCCATTTTCAGCAAAGTTTGTGTTGTTCAAGGTGTTGGTGGCATTTTGGTTTGTGGCTGATTATAGCTGTTCTATGTTCATCTTGTGGCCGTTCCTTTGTGGAGTGCATTTAGGAATTTTTGTACGCAGATGCTTTGTTGACGTGGAGGTGTATGCCGTGCTGGTCAGTCGATGGGGGTTACGTGGGCTGGCTGTAGTGGATGTGGTGATGTTCTGCCCTGGCTTGTGGTTGTGGGTTGTCACTATCAGCCGTTTGCAAGGTTGTCCATGCGGCTGGCAAATTTGTTGTCACTGAGTTTGTCAAGCTGTGAGTTGAGGTATGTTACAAGTATGTGGTACGTGTATGCGATGGCATGTTGTGCAATTATGTTTGCGATGTAGGTGGTGTACACAGTTCAAGGTCTGGAGGGTCTGTAGCCAAGGCTCCCTCGCAGGGTTGTCCTTGAGCTGGCCTGGACGTGTGGAAGTGTAGGTGTTTGGTGTTGAGCGGGCTGTTGCTTGAGCTTGAGTTTGTGATTCGGAGGTAGCTCTTAAGTGCAATGGTAAGGCCTCATACAGGGCGGTTTTTGCAGGCCCTTCCTCATATTTTAATACCATTCGGTGATGCAGTTGGCAATGTTGTTGGAAAAGGGGGTGTTTTCCCCGGTTACTGTGAGTAACGCAACATCTAATGCAAAGGTGTTGATGATGACCCAGATCTGGGAGACATCCATTACAACGCGGTCTTTACACCATGATATGTTTACAACGTGGTCATTACAACGCAAGTCGTTACAACGACTTGCGCTGAATGGCGCTATACACTAAGGAATAGTATGATTTACTATTCCAACATCTTCCCTACTGTTATGTAGGCTGGAGTTGGAATAGTAAATCATACTATTCCTAAGTCCAGCGCCTCTAGCGCAAGTCATTGTAACAACTTGCATTGTAATGACCGTGTTGTAAACATATCGCGGGATAAGACCGTGTTGTAACATCATACATTCCCCAGATCTCCATGGCTAGTCTGTGCACGGAGGACACTTTGAGGAGGACGCATTTCAGGGATCACAAATTGGTGCAGTTTGGTGTGTACGTAGTTTGTGTGTGTGCAGTTGGTGGTGAAGGTCTGGGGGCAGTGTAGTCAGGATTACTGCCCATAGTTGTTGCTCTGTGTGTACTGGTTGCATTTCTGAAATTTTTCACTGGTACAGTGCAAGAACATTTGGTGAGTCATAGCTGAGGGATTTGGGAGATCCATGACCTCTGGCACTGGCTGTGTTTGGGTTGCTGACGGCTGCAGAGGGGTTTGGCTGTTGGGCAAATACTGTGCATGCCTGCTGTGTGAACATGCATCAAACACCATCAAATTGGGAAGGGGTTAAGGAATGCGCAGCTGGAAGTCTGGAATCGTCAGGGTGGGGGCACTGCGGGTGCATCAGCATCAGGAACGGAGGGGGAAGCGGGCAGCCAAAAGAACAACAAGACGTGCAATAAACAATGCAAAAGTCACAAGCAAGGTCCAATCAGTGTGCAATCAGGCAACAAGATAGAGTTTAACATGCTGCAAGCATGTAGAGAGTCAAATAACTATTGTGAGTCATCACATCAAAAAACTGTGTACACATGTGCATGCACAGACCAATGTTTGGGACCGGACATCCTTACAGCATTTTGCAATTGTGTCTGTGTAAGGGCATGTCTGATGAATCTGTCGAAGCACATGCAAACTCACAAGGATGCTACACATGTTTGTTTCACACTCAGTGAACTGTGATGTGGAATTGAACCAGCATTTACAATGTCCAGGTGTGGCTGGCACAACATTGCTGTTCTTAATGTGAAAGGGGTTACATGGTCTGGTAATTAAATACATGTGTCACACACACTTTTATTTTGCATAAAATGCACATATGTCCAGAATTCCAACATGATTGTACATCTGTTCATGTTCCTTAGGTGGACCACAGCCATATCCACAGGGGGAGGTCGACGCATTTGACGACCCCAACGCTACCAGTGAGTATAATTCATCATTGATTGTGATGTTGGTGATGTGCAAGGGTGGAAGCTTGACTCTGTATGTGGGCAACTATAGTATGATCACTACATGCCGCTGCAGTCGCAACTTGTTGAACGCTATAAAAGTTTGAAGACCATGATGAAACACACTGTAAATGTTGTACTGCGTGGAGACATGCGTGGACATATTAAAAGCCATGCAAGTGTCCGTTAGGCCTTCCTACAATCCACAATGCAAAATGGAGTGCCCATTGCCATTTAGACTGGAGTAGCAGAAGCCAACTGGAAACAGCAGCATCAGATGTATGATATTTGTAGAGGAAGGCATGCTTAACACAGTCTTCACTACATGTGGGTAGTGGTGTTGTGCCCAATCGTTGGACAGGACGGTGTTCCTGGGTTGCAGTGTGGGTGCAAGGTCAGAGTCAGCTGGTCTAGGGAAGTACATGGGTTGCAATGCTTTTTCGCATAGAGTCAATGTAATAACACAGAGAACAACCAAGCACAAACTGGCCATGCTCAGTGTCCTTCATTGTCATATGTCTCTTCACGATTTTGACATTTCAAGTGTGAACAAGTTTAGTAATCAGACTGTTTATTTGTCATCCTTGCCTCAAATGTCTGATGTATCGTACTGGGAATACCTGATCCATGATGCTCTTTCCAACGACATCCATAGACCATACTCATTTGTATGCAAATGAGCTATAGGAATGGCAGTCTGCCTTATGTATTTGGATGGGGTCATCCTTGTGCTGTGTCAACAACAATATTTAATTGTGTCATCACACAAGTGTGGCACATCTTGTACTCCAAAATTGTCTTCACAGTTTTGACTCCATAAGACTTAATTCATGATGCTGTAATGAATCCTTGGTCCATTATCATGAGGACCAAGTAGCTGTAATCAAACTGTAGCTATGTTTTATGTGTCGTAGATTGAACAATGTACACAAAAGCAACGTTTTGAAGGTAGGGGCATGTATGCTTGATAAATAAGCTGAGTTGTAGTTCACCGTGCTAGTACTACATGGCATGCTGCATGCCAGTCAACATGAGTATCATCAATTCTGAGGTTAATTGTTGTTGAGAGAGCAACAACATATCTGTTTCCGAAAATGGAAATTGCTACTACAGTGCATTACTCTGTGGATGTGTGAAATGAACGGTCTAGCGGCATAGATGTCTAGAAAAGATTATCTTCATCCACGACACACTGTGACACTGTCTGATCTCAGCTGGTGTTGCAGATTAAGGATCACATGACTACATGATTTGTACCTGGGGAGACGATAATGTAATTTTTTGTGGAAATGATCAAAGGCCATGATGTATGTTAACTGGTTTCTCATTTCTCTGGCTCATCATAAATTGATTAATTTTTAAGTGTGAAAATGATTTACGTAGAATCATGACATTCAGCAGACTGCACAGTATGTGATGAACCAACTGAGTGTTATTGCATTGAGTTGTGTGGGCCACACAGTGACCGGATTATTGGCTCTAACGTTGGAATCATCACACACAATAGCATGCATTTCCTAACTACATTTGTCAGTCATGTACAGATTGACTGACACTTGTGTACTTCTTTTCATGCAGATAACATGAGTGTGGAAGAGGAAAGGCTTTTCCGCATACGGAAGACCCGTTACTCACACATTTGTGAGGTAGCAAAGGGGTTGAGATGGACCTCCCGCCTGTATGACAACACTGACAGCACTGAATTCCCTCAACGCGTTTCGATGGATAACCATCGAAACGCGTCAACGCTAATGTGGTGGACACAATCCTGAGGGAATTCAGTGCTGGATTAGTGGATATTCGAATGTAACCAGGCTCAATTCGTATATTAACTGTCAAGGATGTGTCATTGAAACGACAAAGTGTATTGTCAGTAGAATTTCTTTCTCTCTTTCCCTTTTTCTATACTTTGGATTGCACTATTGATTGTTCCACTGTATGTCATGGGATTTTCTGTATAAATTGTTTTTATGAAAGATAGATGCAGGAATTGCTTTTATGAAGATAGGCATAAGAACTGCAAGGAACATTGCTTGTATGTAAATGTTTTTTAAATTTGTTTTTGAATGAGGAATCATTTTTTATTCAATAAAATTATTTTAATAAAACATACATTGCACATATTAAGGTGCACAATTGTGAATCTGAGTTTATGTCAATATTATTATATTGTGTAGTAGGACTTAATACTAGAGTGGGTGCTGAAAGATAGGAGACAGACTCTAATCTTCCAGTGGTGAAGATAACATTGTATATTTTAACTGGGGGACAAATTATTTGAACTTGCTTAGAGTACCCTATTCCCTTGGTTATAACAAGGGGTCTCTCTCTACTGTTTTAACAAGTTCAATATTTTGACACTACATCATTAAAGTTTTATGTGCAGATTCATAATCCCCTTGCGCTGCCAGTATATGACTTTTTGTGACACACTGGCAGCGCTTTTCTCTGTCCCATATTTACAAGGACGTGACTAGCCACCCTGCCAGGCATTTCATGTCCTTGTAACTACAGCCACTTTACACACAGCTTTATTTGTGAAAGGGGCGTTCCATGTGTGTTGCTGTGGGTGTTCACACCTCACACCCATGGAACCAGACACATTTCCAGCTTTACGAGGAATCGTAAACCTGGCGATGTATCAGTATGCTACGCTCAACTAGGGGTGGCATAGAGAGGCGCAATGAGGAGCAAGCTTTTAATTTTTCCACGTTTTTTAAACTGTGAAGGAGTGCTGCAGTTTACAGCATGCATTGATTTTGATAAAAGCCTGTTGTGACCGTTTTTGTGCAGGAAGGTGCCCCTTCATGCACAACAAATAATCTCACCATGACACAGGCATCCTTGCCCCATGGTGCAAGGGTGCATGCACATGAGCATGGCAGCTGTTTCAGCGCCAGTGCAGGGGAGAGCACAAAAATGCCACATTTGATTGGATATATGTGGCATTCCTGTGCTCAGAAAGTTACACAGTGTGGCACAGACAAAGGGCTTGTTGTGCTGCGCTGCGGCACATTCATGTAAATCTGTCCCTTAAATCTCCATATGACAACATGTATTTTCACATTTGCATTGTCATACTAAACAGACATTGATCAAGTACTTACACACTCTTTCACGTGTGTCCGAATTTTAAAACAAACATTATAACCATTGATATTGTGGAATGGTACAAACATGAAACAAGGGCACAATGGTCTTGACGCACAAGTAGTGAAGCAGCACTCATGTTGACATGTTCGTGAGTGATGAAACAAAGAGATTTTATTTGTATTTTGCTCTGTGATGAATACATTGTTGTTGTCACAATGTATTCTACTTCAGTGAGTGAGGAAAAAAAAGATGTGTGGTATAGGTGTTACTGTATTTTTAAATGATGTTGTCTGTAGGACATTTTTCTCATCAAAGGCAAACTGTTTCTGTTGTCATACAACACCTGTGACTTTGTGCCAATTTAATGACCAGTATTCCTCCTGAACTGTGTTGCTGACTCGTCCTCCGCAACAGAGTCATCAGATTGGGCCTTTGTTGGCACTGTAGCTGCAGGGCATGTTGTATCACTACTACTACCAGCAGTGGCAGAGGAGTGAGGGAACACTTATTCTGGTGACATGAAGCTTGCAATTAGGGCATTCAATATTACTTGCTGATTTTTAACAACAGTCAGCAATTCCCCATGAAAGGCAGTCATAGTTGCCATGTACATGTCTTGCTTTTGCTGCACGTATCTCATTGTCTCATCAATGTTTTGAAGGTGCTGTGCAACATCCCTGGTGCCACTTTGTGGTGGCATTTGTACATGCCTCTGACTCATTATGCTGGATATGTTAGCCAGAGATTGTGCAAGTCCTGGTTGCTGGCTTGTTCTATACCATTGTTACCCAAATCAGGATTCAGGCTTCGGATTATTGCTTGCAGGATGCCACCCATACTCTCCACAGCCATATGAACCTCTCTGAGGAGTTCCCATTGTAGAGCTACAGCGGTTCTTTGGAACTCTACCTGTGTGTTCTCCAAGTCCGGCCTTATATTTGTTGTGGCAGATTCTGTTGTTGTTGTTGGTTGGGTTTCAGCTGGAGCAGCTAACACACCGTTGTCATTCTCAGGAGGTGCTGTAGGTGACCGTATGGTGGTAATGAGGTCCTCCAGTGTGTCACTGTCAATGGAGGGCAGGGTGTTGTACATTTGCTCAACAAGATTGGTGTCATCCACCCGCTGTGATGTAGAAGGTGCATCCTCTGAAAAATAAGGTGGAAATGTGTTAGTTGTGTTTGCATGTTCAATTGTAGTGAGGTGTAGTGAGAGGCATCACATGTGGCTTATCAAAGCTGATCTCTGTGTCACAGTCAAGCGATCTATGTCCTGATGCAGACTGATGCTCAAGACTCATACCCACTTGCATGAACATTGCACCACTTATTGTTACAATAGTGGTGCTGGTCATTGGTATTCATTGTTATTGACCTGTGGACATACACTGCATTGGAAATGTTGCTCTATGTGGTAGATGCACTTTTCTGGCAAAACTGCAATTGGAAATTAGTGTGTGATATCAGTGTGTTGGCCTCCTTTCAAGCACAACATACTGCCAACCTAAAGATATGTTTCCATGCACATTTTGAAGACATTATGGCCCATATGGACAAGTACTCACTCAAACTACCACCAACAATAGTTAGTGGACGTTTGCTGTGTGCCGGCCTATGGCCCACAGAGAACGCACTGTTAGTGATGTTATTACAATACGTTGTGACATGGCGAGATTTGCAGTTGGCTGCAATGATGACTGTCTGAAACACTGCTGTAAAAGCGTTTGTAATTCCAACGTTAGCAAACATTGACTGGCAAAAGGCACATTAGCGGCAAAGGAAATCAAGTTAGTCAGCCCTATTTTTTATGGCATCAACAGTGAAAACAAGCCTATGAGTCAACCTACAATGAGAACTAGGATACTAAAAATATTTATCATGCAGAATGGATTAGCCTGGCCCCAGGACATCACAGATCAACAACTCCCCAAAGCCCCCCAACAGCCATAATGGCCATCCAGAGACCCAGGGAAAGAAGAAAATCTTGGCTACAATACTGAGTACAAGCGCTTTGCTGAGCAATACCAGTGTGCATCACTTCTCATTGGGCACTCCTGCTACAAAATGGCATACAAACCCATCTAAGCACCAATGAGTACCCGGCTCAGGGTGGCATTGGTGGCCCGCCATTTGTGAGCCGACCTGCAATGCGGAGGCGCAGTGTAGATGCTGGTCTGTGGTGGTAGGCATTGAGGCATTGGTGATCACCCTTACCTGGTGGTGTAGTCAGCCAGGTCGCATGGATGCATGTTGCAAACTTGTGTGAGAATACACCCTGGTCCTCCTTGTAGCTGGGAATGGTAAGTGTCCTCCTGAGTAACTACGTAAGGAGGTACACATTGCATACCATGCCCCAACAGTACACTAGGCTGCACAAAGGATATTGCCAATGGTGGCCAACGCATATCTGCATCAGAGGCCAGAAGATGGGTCACTGGCCATACGCTGTGGAGGGTGCGGACCCTGAGATGATGCAAACTTATGTTGCATAAGCACTGAAACTACACATCTAAGGGATGCATGTTGCATCACCTTCATCGTGCGATTACCCAGCTGTCTTGGCAGTGAATGCTGTACCCAGGCTTGTGTAAGCCCACCTGGCTGAGGATCATGCTGGCTGAGTCACAGACTTTGAGAGAGTGCATCAGATAACACCACCGTGTCGATGTCCAAGTGAGTGGAAGGTGTGATGTGTAGCAGGGGATGCCCAGGGTATAGTGGGGCGCAAGTGTAGCACCTGTGGTTGAGGGACCCCCAGTGGCGGATAAGCCACTATGGTGCTGGCATGTTGGGCCAATGATTTTAAGCAGGTTAAGACGGTGAAACAAATACCATGAAGGTCAATTTTCGAAGTACTAATGCTATGTTTCCTTTCTGGGTGTGAGGGTGATTGGGGCTGCTCTACTCACAAGTAGGCCTCGGGCTCAGTGGTATGCCCATTAAAGTGCACAATGACTGTTTCTTTGGCTCTCTCAGTCCGCCCGGAACAGTCATGTGCACTTCCCCGTTTGCAATGCAGGCAGCATTACAGCGTGCATGGAGAACATGCCCACCCCTCAAGCCCCTGTCTGAACGCATTGTCCCTGCGTGCATGAGCAATCACAAAGCCACATTGCAGCCTTGTGATTGACTTAGGAGAGGGAGCCTGGCTGGCTGCTTCCTGTTCCTTGAAGCAGACTCAGAGGCGCAGAAGCACAGAATACGCAGGACCAAGCCTTGTTGTAATTTTCCTTTTGTAATGTGATGCCAAACTCCGCTCACACCCCCCCCCCCCACATCTATGCCCCTTCCAGTGTCTTTTCAGGCTTTTTCCACCTCCAAGCTGTCCAGTGCCCCCTACATCACTTCTCAGTGCCAGACGTTGTGCAGCCATGCGCAGCAGGCAGACCAGTGGTATACCAATGGAATATCTTTGGTTGCAAGGCATACCATTACATTGCATTCCAATCAAATGCATACCAATAGGTCTCATATTGCAACAGTGGAGAAAGAGCTGGATAGGGTAGCATTGTAAATTATAGTTCCGTCTACAGTGAGCGCAACCCTAAAAGGAACGGTTGTAACACATAACAACCCCAGATCCCTGAGATTCATCTCAGACCCCCAAAACCACCTTAAATGTCACATTTGAGGGCAGAAGACACCCTGATTTTCCTTTCTGACCCCAAAAGACACCCGAATTTAACTTTTTGACCCCAAAAGACATCCTAATTTCATATTTTTACCCCAAAAGACACCCTAATTAGATATTTTTACCACAAAAGACACCATCATTTTCATTTCTGACCCCAAAAGACACCCTCATTTTATTTATTGACCCCAAAAGACACACTCATTTCAAATTTTGACCCCAGAAGACACACTCATTTTCATTTTTTACCCCCCAAAAAATAAATGTTTGATTTTATCCAAACAAAAAAGACACTATATTTCATTATTTAACCCACAAGACACCCTCAATTTTATATTTGATCACAAAGAAACACCCTTACATTTTTATCTGACACCAAAACACAATGCCTAACCTGGAAATGATGAATCTCCATTACTTGCATCACAATGCATTGCTATTACATGCAATGTGAAGGCAACTGCGTGCCTGAAGTTACTTTGAATTGGCATTCCAATGTGATAACTGTTTTGTAATGTATGTCTCCCATGACGAAGGCAAGCCATTGATGAGACCGTCTGCGTCCATTTGCCCCTGGACCACACTCACTAGCAAGGACCATTCCTCTCGTACACTCCTCCGCTGCTACACAAGCACCCTCCTTGCCATCTACCCTGGACGCAACACCACCTGCCATCTTGCAAGACTATATACTTTTCTTGCACCCTGCGCCAGTCGAAACTCCAAACAAACCTTCTGCCACATCAACACACCAGTGATTCATCCCACTCAGCCAAACAACATGTCACACAACCAGATCAACTGCATCCTCCCCAACGTGCAGGCCCTACACATGCACACTACAAACTCTTTGAATATAACCTACATCACAAACACATGTACCAACCTCTGTTCTTGACCAGAAATCATCATCACCATCAGTGACAGCTACTTAATTACCCCCAAGGTCCACCACATCCATTAAGGAGGAGGCATTGCCATCTCCTACAAGAAAGATAAATACTCCAACTAACCACGCACTCTAACGACCCAGCGGTGACCATGGTCCTACACAACTTAAAAACCCAGACCAAGCACAACAACATCCACTTTGGCACCTTCATTTGCAGGCTCCCCGGTCCATTCATACCCATTCACCAATGCCATTGTAGAGATCATTGCACACCAGGCTCTCCCATCCACCAACGACATTCCTACTTTGAGAACTCTAGTTCCACCTGGACAACCCCAGTGACCACAACACCACCGCCCCCTGGGTGAACTTTCTGACATCAAACTGAAGCAGCTATTCACCACACCAAGCCACATTACAGGAGATACAGACAAGCACATCTCCTCCACCAGTAGACAGATTCAACTACAGCCACACCACTGGATTCACTAGACCAACCATCATCGTAAATGTCACATAATCACCATGCCCACCAGACACCATCACCATCATTGATCCACATCACATATGGATACAGGCCATCCAATCAGTTATCATTGACTCCATTGGCCCCACCACTCCGCCAATGCTTTCATACAATGACCCTGCTGCACACGTCCACCAACCATTGATCTTAAACTGCCCCAACACACTGGAACACCTCAAGAAAGACCAGGCAAGATGTAGCACCACGTTGCACCGTATTACCTAAGTTACGCATGTAGACATATGCATGACCTTGTGGACGTCATTTATGTAGTCCTTGCGCCAACGGGTCTTCACTTTGGACATTCACAACAGTGAGGTACCGGTGGTGCTAGGCCCTTCATAAATAAGGTCCAGTGTATCTGCTCCATCAGAGATGGACATGGCAGTGCTGTTTTGACATTTTCAATATGTGATTGTCATATGTGAATAACTTACATTGAAAATACTTGTGATTGTGGAAAAGTATAAGGACAACAAGATGCACACATCAGATTGTGGCACAGGGACCTTTTCTAGCTGCAATCACCACCATGACCCATTACTGACATATGTGCACTTATTGTGACTTACCCGTTGTCTGCTCTTCAATTTCTCGGGCGGCACTCGGGCGGCACTGTCCTGTCCGGACCTCCTGATCTGCTGGGCTTCCTCCTCCAGTTTGTGAGGCTGCCTTACGGTTTGCCGCAAGCTTTTCTTTTGTCCTGCGTTAACAGTCATGCCACCTTTTTTTGCAGTCCATGACAGTTCTCTTGGACTGGCCTATGCTGTTGATCTTTTGGACGATTCTCTGCCATATCGCCTCTTTTTTAGCGAGAGGCAGCTTGGAACTGACAAAGAGCTGGTGCTGGTAGTTGTTGAATTCCGTCTCCAGTATCTCATTTTCCTCTCGACTGAAATTGGACTTCTGTTTCCTTTTTGCGGCAGTCTCAGCCTGTGCATCTGGGCTTCTGCTAACGGTATTTGCCAGAGGGTCCTGGCTACTGGGGTTACCTTCCTGGTCCATTGTTAGGTCCTCTGTGGTCCTGACATGTCTTTTGGAGATTTGCATTGATTCCCGGATGCCTTTTGCTGCTTCTTGCAGTGTGAACTGTCGCAGGGTTGTCGGAATGGCGTTGCGTGTCGCAAATCGGACTTACGTGACTTTTTCTGCAGTTGCATGAGGCTGACTTGTGGCAGGTTTGCAGCACCTACGTCAGTTTTTCTGATGCAGGCTACAGCGTTGCGCCATGGTCTGTCACCTTGACGATTTGCCGCATCCGAGTCGAATTGCGTTTTTGCAGCAGCGATGCAACATTTGTGACACATCGCTGCATTGCACCAGCGATGCGTCACTTTTTGTACATCTGCCCTTCAGTCTTATGCATCTACCATGCATAGCACATCGTGTGAAATCGAGCGCAGGTTCAACAACAATCTGTAATCCAGACAGTGTGGGTGGGATAGCAACCCCTCCCCGCAGCTCCTCGAGGCACATTTCACGTTTGGACGCTAGAGAGCTCTGCACTGAGTCAGATACTATGTTTCTGGTAGCGCTGCCTGCTTCGGGAGTACAGTGGCCCCTGGCAGCACTATGTTTCTGCTGCAGAGCCCGGGCTGTGCCAAGGAACAATGGGTGCACAAACAGAGACTCGACTCGAGGCACATAGTGCTTCGAGTCGAGTCAGGCTAAGTTTGAAGAACAATGGGTTTCACTGCATGGATACAGAGCCTAGACGCGCACATAGTTCTTCAACGCCGGTCTACCCAAGTGACAGTGAGCTACAGTCACGGATACAATGTTCACAGTGTCAGTTATATTTCGCAAATGACACCGACTTTTACCACACTGGACCTCACCGCACACAGGACCTTAAACAAGTGAGACTGTCGCCACATAGGTATTTGCCACCATTTGCCACACACAATTTTTCCCCACACGGACACAAAATGTAACTTCTTACTTCCCAGTAATAACTTCAACATATGGAATGTCTCCCGTTTTACATACATGACTTACCACATGGAAATGTGCCACTTGGAACCTTATTTTGTACTCTTAAGAACACAAGACCTATATCCAGGTAAAACTTGAAGAAACCCGGGTAAAACTCGACCAAATCTTTTACCACAGGAAAATGTACTTCCCGCAGCTTTTTACCACATGGATATTTGCCATCTTTTACCATACACACACACTTGCCAAGCGGGATTCTTAACCCAGTGATAACTTTACCACATAGGCATTTGTTAGTTTTTTACCTCACATGCCTTACCACATGAGATCTTTTATCATATTGATGTTTCCCACACAGTACTTTAAACACGTGGGACCATTCTTTGCACTACAGAAGCCCTACTTTTACTACATAAGCCTTTTGGCACAGGCCTTTTATCATAAGACACCACACCTTACTGAAGCCTCTCGACGTTGTTAACTCCCCCTTTTTTCTGGGTGCTTTGTCCTGTTCTGTGAAGAAGTGCAAGTGATCTACGGCGTGTCCAGTTCAGAGGCCTCTGCCTCTCAGAGGGAGGCCTCCCGTCAGTTCTGAAGCATTCTCCCATTTAGCTCATAGCTACATTGAAGTGTAGCTGCAGAGTGCATCACTATTTCCACTGATGGGATCATAAGTGTGAGTGGCAGCCAAATGTGAAATTTCACTCTGCCCAGACTTTTAATATACAATGACCCCAAGCAGTGAAAGCGATACCCTTTGGTCATACCCTCCCCGATGGGTCACCACCTGTGGCTGCTGTGAACATGCGGGAATAAGAAATGCACTGAACACATCAGTGTCTCTAAAGCTTCATTTAATCTTTAAGCCTTGCTTCTAGGCTGCCATAACCACTGCCTTGTCGGTGCCAGCTTTCACTGACCGCGCTCGCTGCTTGAGCTCTCACCCGCCATGGTCACCTCTGGCAGCACCCCTCAGGTTGCAGACCTTGCTCTACATCTCCTCGATCCCATCCCTCTGGGTCCTAAGCTCCTTGAGCCGCCTGATGTCCTAAATTAACGGAAGGCCACTTTGCCACCAGATTCTCAGGGTACCCACATTCACTCCAGTGCCTCTAGAAAAATTCCCTGGATCCAGTATGTGAGATCCCTCTTGCAAATATTTGGCCTCTTAACTATGTGGTGTATCCCAAATAAGTCAGCTGGGATTTCTAAAAACAGCATAAAAAAGCCTATTGGTAGCACATAGTTATGGCAGGAAACACAAAGAAAGCAGAGGATCTCTGACCGATGTATTCCTTGGGGTTAAGGATACTTATAGCAGAGAAAACTTTCTGGATGAGATCGAACCTCCTATGGCTAGGCACCTGTCTCTGCAGTTTTGAAACAGGACTCTTCCCTGCTGGTCCTTCACATCAGGATGGGCTAAAGTACCCAATGCAGATGAGAGGTGCTGCCCATCACCCGGTGCCCTAGAGGAGACCCTAGATCATGTTCTTTATTCTGCCCGGCATACAAGAGCAGTAGGCGTTGGTGGATATCAATGAGGTGCCGGTCCCTAGGCCCTAGAGAATACAAAGTTGCTTTAATGATACTAAGATCTGATCTTAGTAAGCCACTCATTTTTGCAATAACACCTTATCTACTGGCTATGTGGAAAGCCAGGGCAAAGCTCTCCATAGCACCTGGAAACTCACATCTCATTGATGTAGTAAAGTGATATATTGCACTTTCTACACTTAGTCTTGGATTCTAATACTACTATTATCTTCTTACATCCTTCACTATAGTGTGCTCACTAACCAATAGTTTTTTAATTATGTAAAATCTGTTGTTTGTTAACCCTTAGAACTCTTCTGAAATGTATTTTAACAACATATATGTATTTAACTATTTATGTTTTGAATTGAATTGAATTGAAACAGCATTTCTAAAGCGCATGGTTACCCAAAGACATCCCAGCGTTTTAAATTGGATTATTTTTAATGTGCTTTTATGGCCGTTTGAGCCAAAATAAAGCTGAATTGAATTGATTCTTATGGACAATATGTCAGCAATGAGTTACATAAATCATCTAAGAGGAAGCAGATCATATCAGTTTTCTGAATTATTGAAAAAGCTCTGATATTTTTTTCTGAAACACAAAATATCATCGAGGGCAGAACACTTTCCAGGTCAGAAAAATCTGGTTGCAGATTGGAACTCAAAATATAACATTATTTTCTGTGGCTGAATGTTGGATCAGTTTTGTTTCAGGATGATATACAAAATTTGGATTCCACTGGAGATGGATCTTTTTGCAAGTAGGTTGACGTACCAAAGAGACAGCTATTACAGTTGGAGACCAGAAATGGGTGTGGCAACAGAGGATGCTTTTCAATAAAGTTGGGGCACAAATCGATGTTATACTTCACCTCCTTTCTCAATGATTGAGAAGGTTCTAATGAATGTGAGGATAGAGAAACGCCAATTAGTTATAAATTCTTCTTGGGTTTCTCAGGCTTGGGTTCCATGTGTCAAGGAGTTGGCTTGTGAAATGTTTGATGAGGATATGAGAAGATTTATTGGTGAAGGCATCAGAGAAGAATACCCATTTGTTCATTCGGGGTATTTGAAAGTTTCAGGGATCTCGGTCTTTCAAAAATCTTTCAAGAGCGGCTGCAGAACTCTTGGAACAGTCCAGGGCACCTGGAACTAGGAAGATATATAAATCAATATGGTCTGCATGGGTTTGTTGGTGTATGGGGAGGGATCTGGTTTCCAGGAAGGACCCTGCAGTGGAGGTTTCAAATTTCTTGGTCTTGGTAGAATAGTTTGAGAGAGGCCTGGGTTACTGTACAGAAACTTGTTGTCCATAGTTATTTCAGTAGAACATGCTCTGATTGGTGGCAAGTCAGTAGGCAGAAATGTATTTATATGTAGGATCATGAAGAGTATCCGATTGAGAAGATCACCAAAGTTTAGGTATGGGATATGAATTTAGTTATAGAAATGTTTACAGCTTGTCCAAGTGATAGGTACTTGGATTTGAATAAATCTTTGCTGAAACTGGCAATGTTGTTATATTAGATGTCCTTTAAGAGGGTACAAGATGTAAAAGCTTTGGCAGTAAGAAGTAGAGTTTACTGTGCATAGTGGATTGTTTGCAAGAGTAGGAGAGCAGACTGCTGGAAAACAGAGGTGTTGTGTGAGTTAATTACTGATTTCTTATGTAAAACCATACAGTGTTCTTTCCAATGCTACCATTGCAAGGTGGATCAGATTGGTTATAAAAGACGCAAGTGTGATTATGGATAGTTTAGGAGCATTTCCTTGAGAGGGGCAAAGGCGAACAAGGCATTTTGGGCAAGAGGTAGACTAAAGGAGATTTCGAAAGTGGCTGACTGGTCAAATTCAGTTGAATTTACAAAACACTATTTGAAATCACCGGAACATATGTCAAATGTGATGTTAGGAGGGCTCTACACATGCATAATGTTAGCCTACATTCTTGAAAAGAAATGACGATTCTCTAGTTATTATTAAGAGAGAAACAAGATTTCATTAAAGGCACTGTAGCTAGAACTACCCCTCACTCCGCTCCCATATCTAAGTGTTAGACTTGGCATCTTTGGTGGGGTTTTCCTGACTTTTTGTCATCAGAACTCCTGTTTTTGCTTACTTTGCTTTTGCTGGCCTTAGAACTTTGTGCACTTTACCACTGCTATCCAGTGCCAAAGCGCTTATGCTTTTACCCTAAATCATGGTAACATTACCTTATACTCTATTAGCATAAGTCCCTAGTAAAGCGGCACTACCAGTACCCAGCGCCTGTAAATTAAAGGCCACCAGTGTACCTGCAGCACTGATTGTGCCACTCACTTAAGTAGCACTTCAAACATGTCTCAGACAAGCCACTGTAGAGCCTGTTTGTGCAGCTCTAAACTGTCATTTTGCCTGGCCCAACCCTTCATTTTTTAATACATTTAAGTCACCACTAGGGTAGGACCTCGACAGTCCAGACGACAAGGTGCAATGAATTTAAACAGTTGGACACGTCGTTTAACTTTTACATGTCCTGGCAGTGAAACATTTTTACATTAATTTTTCACTACTGCAAGTCGTATATCACCTATAGAATAACATTGGAGTCACCGTATTACATTTTATAAGTGTAATTGCAAATGGAAAGAGATAACCAGTTACCAGACATTGAAGTAACAGAAGAGGAACCAGTGGATGAGAAAACAGAGACCATCAGGAAGCTGGAAAAACGTTTTGATGTTCAACCTAGAATCGTTGTTTATTATTAATTCCTATGGAGGAAGCAGCTGTGTGGGGAAAGGTTGGAAACGTATGTATCTGAACTTAGGCGATTAGTCACAGTTTGAAATTTTGATAACTTCACAGATCAGTGAGTTTGTGATCAATTCATTTGCCATTGCACCAACAAAGCCATTCAGCAGAAACATTCATTGTTAAGCAATCTGTCCCTTGAAGAAACTTTGCAGATTGCAAAGTGTATTGAGACATCACAAATGTCTGTAAAGGAATTCAAGGAGAAAAGAAATTACATAGTTTGAAATGTTCATCGGAAAAGTAAAAACACCACTAAAGAGTACCCAAAGAATATGGAGCTATCAAGAACTATCAAGAACAGCCAAGGGTTTTTTCAAACAAACAAATGTTTCTTTTAGATGTTGAAACCTACCGCACTTTAAGTCAGGGAAACAATGTCCAGTCAAAAATGGGATTTGCAGAACATGTGGTAAGGTGGGACATTTTGCTAAAGTATGTCAAAGTAAATAAAACCAATCGGAGAAAAGTACCAATGTATTAGCACATTTTGTGGAAGATGTTTATGGTACACATCTACAGAAGATACAGGACAATCTAAAAAACAAATCAAAAAAACTTTTTATTTGATTCAGACCTCAACTGAGGTCAACAAATACAAATACATGATATGAAGTAACCGGATTTAAACTTTTAGGGTTGCATTAAAACTAATTATAGGCATTGTAGGTTAAAATTCACAAATAAAAGACATAAACTTATAACTATTTAGTATTCACACTTTTAAAACAATTCTAAGAAACTCTTTAAAAACTTAAACAGGTTATGACAAAAAAATTAATTAGGAGGAGACTTGCACAGCGTAATTAAATCTTGAGTTAGAATGGCGTTGTATGTAAAACGTATAGGGTTTATAAAACGTTGTCGTACCTCCACCAAAGTCTGATTTGGACAAACAAAAAGAACGTGGAAAAGATCTTGTACTACTCCATTGCACAAATCACAGATACTTGAGTAATGTTCAGGGGGCTTCCATCTGGAAGAGTAAACTTTTGACGGAAGAATTCCTAATCACAAAAGACAAATAGAGCGATGTACTCTATGTTCTAGCTGAAACTGTTGATAACGCTCGATAGTTTTATATACTGAACATTCTGCAAACTTTTTGAAGTGCTTTTTTGTATGCAGTGCTCCCTATCTATTGGAAAGCTTATTCTTGACGTCGTGTGTTTAAAAAAAATCTTAAGATGTGCTCAAGACCAAGCCAGCAAAAGTGCAACAGTGCATAGAGATACCTCAAGGGCTATTTTGAGATTCCTATTAAAAGTGTGCAGTACCAAATATTCTCCAAAAGTATCTAGTTTTAATATATGTTTTATGGAGCCAGGAGTTGCATGTAGAGGATTAAAGGCCCACCGTATAATATTAGAACTCACTCGAGCGTAAATACCAATTAAAGAAAGCTCAAGGCGTAAGGCTTCTACGGGAACCAATTGGGTGACTTTCAGCAGTTTTCGAAGGATAGTCCCTTCTTTCACTTTGATTGGTCGCCAGGTTTTAATCTGTATATATTCCAAGGCATAAGACAAGATAGGTGGAATTTTCATGCTGTAAACCTCCAGCATGGATTTAAAATACCTATTCCCAGTTGAGCAATAGAATCTCTGTAATGCCCCGACATGCGAGTCTCCCTTTCGCTCAAGGTGCTGAAAATGGGAAGCATTTTGAAGGTTATACTAAAAAATTCGGACCAAATAAACGTATTCTTTCACTATCTCTATCGGTTTACCTCCAAGTGACCAGGTGAAAAGGGAAAATTTTCTTCTTCCTCTAAAAGGTAGAATTTTAGTTTTGGAGATATTAGGGACCAGAAAATTCTCTTTTGAGTACTATTTAATTTGACTACATTTCTTTGTAGGCCAATAGGGGTACGGTCGAATATAACAATATCGTCTGCGCACATTAGGCTGAGTATTTCACTTTTCGCTAACTTAGGAAGAAAAGTATTAATTTGGGAGAAGTACCCCGGTAGGTCACTTATATAGATGGAAAATAACAAAGGAGCAAGGAGGAACCTTGTTTCAGACCATTCATCATGAGGATTGTTTTTTATTGTTTTTATTTTAAAGGTTTTATATAGCACTGGCTAGACCCAGGGGTATCAGAGCGCTTTACAGGAGTGTGAGGAGGTACAGTAATCGATACATTTGGTAAAAAACATTGCAATAAGAACCAATATAGGGAAAGCAGATAAATACGAATGCTATTTACAAAAGTCAAATAATAAGTTCAAGTGGGTAGAGAGTAATTAGGCTAGGGTGGGTGTATGGAGGTGAACAGGAGAAGATAAAGGAGGGGGATAAGGAGGATGGGAGTTAGGGGAGTAGGGGAATGGGAGATCAGTGGGAGGCCGTGGGAGAGGCTAGGTGTCATAATTAAAGATAGAGGCAGGGAGAGAGGTTAGGGGGAGGGGAAGGAGTAGCGTGAGGGAGGGGAGTTAGGAGGGAGAATGGGGGAGAGAATTGGAGGTCAAAAAGAGGGGAGCCTGATGGGGTACAGAGTGGGAGACGGTGTCTGAGGTAGGTATTATTGACTCCAATATTTGTTGAGGAGGTACAATTTGAGGTCTTTTTTTAAGTTGATGTAGGAAGGGTTACAGCGTAGGTCTTTTGGCAGGGAGTTCCAGACGGAAGGAGCCTTTCCAGAGAAGAAGCGAGCTTGTGTGCATTTCTTTTTTAACAGAGGGGGGATAAGAATGAGGGCGTTGGTGCTCCTTGTCGGTGGAGCGCAGCCCGCTTTGTGGAGTTTGTCTGCGAGGTAACGAGGAGAGTTTTGGTGAAGGGCTTTGTGCGTGATACATGCAATCTTATAGGAGGATCTGCCTTCGATGGGAAGCCATTTGAGGGTTTTAAGTGCGGGGGAGATGTGGTTGAAACGTTTGTAGTCAGAGATAAGTCTAGCAGCTAGGTTGAGCACAGATTTGAGTGGTGCAAGAAGGACTTTGGGTGTTCCAGCGAGGATAGCGTTACCATACTCTATTCTCGACAGGACCAGCGATTGGACAACAGTTTTGAAGTCATCAGCCAGGATGAAGGGTTTCATTTTCTTGAGATGACGGAGAGTGAAGAGTGCTCCTTTGGCTGTGGTTTTTATGTGGGAGGTAAGGGCAAGGCCATTGTCAATGGTGATGCCTAGAGATTTAACTGATTTGGAAGTGGTGAGAGAGCAGTTGAGAGCATTAAGGTCAGATATCCAGTCTTGTATGGGGAGTGGGTTGTTTTTAGGGGAGAAGAGAATGATTTCGGATTTTTAGGGTTGAGTTTGAGATGATTGTGGTGGAACCATGATTGAATCTTAGTCAGGATGTCATTGAGGTGTAGGACATCAGAGTGGGATTTGATCTTATAGTAGAGTTGAGTGTCGTTGGCATAGAGGTGGTAATTGATTCCTGCTTGTTTGAGAATGAGGGTGAGGGGTTCCATGAAGAGGTTGAATAGAGCAGGGGAGAGAAAGGATCCCTGGGGGACACCGAGGGATATTGGAGTGGGGTTGGAAAGGCAGTTCTCGATTTTTATTTGTTGGGTTCTGTGTTGGAGAAAGGAGGTGAACCAGTTGATGGCATGGCAATTGAGGCCAAATCGGACTTTAAGAGTGTGAAGTAGGGCAGTGTGGTTAACTGTATTGAAAGCAGCGGAAAGGTCGAGGAGAATGAGTATGCAAGACTCGCCAATGTCAAGTGAGTGATGAATGTCGTCCACTATATTGAGCATGGCAGATTCTGTGCTGCATCCTTTTCTGAAGCCGGATTGCAGTGAGTCAAAGAGGTCGAAAGTGTGGATGTGATTAGCCAGTTGGAGCAGGGGGCATTTTTCAAGGGCTTTGAAGAGAAGAGGGAGGTTAGAGATAGGTTGGAGGTTATTTGGGTTGTTGGGATCTGCGTTGGGATTTTTGGGGATGGGTGTGATTTGACCCAGTTGGAGGGAGGCGGGAATACACCCTGTGGTCAGGGATGAGTTTATAATGGTGGTCCAGAGTGGGGCAGTGATATGTTCTTGGACAAGGTTAGAAGGTATAGGGTCTTTGGTGTGAGAGGATGGTTTAAGCCTAGAGATGATGTTATAGACTTCGTGTTCCGTGACAGGGTGAAAATTATGTCAGGAGGCATTGTTTTTTTGTTGCTGGGGGAGAAAAGGGTAGGATTTATTGGGAAGGAAACGGATGAGAAACGGGAAGGGACCTGGGGAGGATTTGATGGGGATGATGATTCAGGGAAAATGTCATAAGAAAGTAGTGGGTTGGGAGAGAGGGGATTTAAGAGGAAGGATTGATCTATTTTAGTGGTTTTATCAGAGAAGAAATTAGCAATTTCTTCGCACTTCTCGTTTGTGGCCATCAGCTTTTTGGGGGGCAGAGGATGTTTGGTTTTTGACGATGCTGAATAGTTCTCTAGGTCTATTTTTGACCCTATCTTGCTGTGTGCGGAAGAAGGAGGCCTTTAAATTGAGGATGTTGGACCGAGCAGATCGGAGGAGGGCTAAATGTGAGAGGGACGGGTGTTGCGTCCAGGTTCTTTTGGACTGTCTAAGAGAGCGTCTTTTGTTGTTGAGATCAGAGTTGAACCAGGATTTGGAAGGTATGTTTCTTTGGGCTTTTAGTTTGGGAGGGGCCACTTGGTCTAGGACCTCAGTAACTGCTTTATTATAATGTTCGGTGGGGGTGTTTGTGTTTAGGGAGAGGGGGCGAGCAGGAATTAGGCTTTGAGTTTCGTTTCTAGTTTGCAGGGAGGGATAAGATGAAGGTTTCTGGTCAATTTCTAGTGTTTGATGCTTTTGGCTTGGACGGGGGGCCATAGTGGTGATCGTGAAGAGGATGAGGTGATGGTCGGACCAGTCGATGGGGATGATGATGGAAAGGGATGCCAATTCATTATTGGTGATGATGGCATCAAGAGTAGCCCCTTTGGTGTGAGTTGGAGAGTGACAGATTTGTTTACGGTTAGTAATCTCCAGAAGATTCAAGAGGAGATTAACAGCAGGGTCTTTGATATCATTCCAGTGGAGGTTGAAGTTTTCAAGGAAGAGATTTTTAGAGTTGGAAAGTGAGGATTGGGTGAGGAGGTCAGAAAGTTCCTCTGTGAAGGGAAGGGATTTGCCAGGAGGATGGTAGATATTATGTAGGCGAATAGGTGGGGCGCCCTGAATTTTAAGTTCTGCTCTGAGGTACTCAAAGGTGGCAGGGTCAGAGTTCTTGACAAGCGAGATTTGACGTTGGTTTTAAAGATGATAGCTAAACCACCCCCAATTCTATCTGGTCTATCTTTTCTGAATATGGAGTAACCGGGGGGGAGAGTAGGTCAAGGATAGATGTAGAGTGGACCTTGAGCCAAGTTTCCGTTAGGAAGGCAATGTCTTTGCTGAGAATGGTTTCAGCTATTTCAGTCGCATGCTGGACAGCAATTGACCAGCATGCATGTGAGGGGTTTTCAGGCTGGTTATGGGGGGAGGACCTGTTTAGATAGCAGTAAGTTGTGTTGGGGGTCTAGGGGAGACGGGGGAGGAAGGGATTCTGCACATCCCCAGGATCACAGGAATGGTAGAGTGCGGGGTGGGAGGGTCAGTTGGAGATCTAGGGAGGTAGGAGTTACAAAGGTCGAGGAGGTCTGAAGGGGAGAGATGACTTGAGGCATGGGGTGGTCGGTGGGAACAGTTGCAGTGAGGGAAGGTTCTCCACTGTTGAAGGTTGGAGGTGTTTTGTGCATCAGGGCTTGAGGAGATCGCGTGGTTTAGGAGGATTTCAGAGGAGAAGGAGTTAAAATCTTTCCTGAGTTTAGAGGGTTCAGATGACATGGAAAGATCTTTCCTGAGCTGGGAGAGTTCAGACGACAAGTTAAGAAGATAGCTTTTGATGTTAGAGTGTTAGATTAGGATCCAGCTTTTCCGGGGAGAACGGTCCGTGGAGTGTGTGGGTTGGGAGGTCAGGGGGGTGAAGGAGAGGCGTTCTCAGGTTGTTGGATGAAAGGAGGTCAGAAAGGGAGTGCATAGAATCATAATCGATGTTCTGAGGTGGTAAGGGGTCATGAGGGAAGAGAGGGGAAATAGCATCCTGGCTAATAATATCCTGGCTAAGGGGGAAGGCAGTTTGGAGAAGGTGAAATTGGTACAGGCAGTTGAATAACAGGAAAATCGGGAGGAGGGTGCTGGAAGGAGGAAGTGAGGGAGGGGGTGTGCCCAGTGGTGGGTGGGGAGGAGTAATTAGAGAGAGAAAGGGTTTGGGAGACTGGGCATGCTGTTGAGGTGTCCGGATGAGGGAGGGTTGCTAGCGAGTGGGGGTAATTGGAGGTTTGGGTTAGAGAGTCATCACACGCAGTATAAGTGCCTGTAGGGTGAGGGGTTGGAAACAAGGAAGGGGAGGGTGAGGGGGCGTCAATCTGTTGGGAGGTTGAAGTGTTAGGAGGTGGGATGGATAGAAAGTAGGATCGGGTTCTGAAATGTTGTTCAAAGATGGTGAGGTGGTTTTCTAAAGCTTGGATTAGGATGTTACCTGATTTGAAAATGGAGATGTCTATTTTGCAGAGGAAAGCAGGGGAAGGGGAGGTGGACAATTTAAAACCATACAGGATTTTACAAGATTTAGTGATGGGGAGGTGGTGGCGAAAAATGCTTTTCCATTTGGAGGGACGTTTGGAGTAAAAAATGTAGTTGGTTTTTATTATGGAGGAGAGACTAAGGTAGTTATCGACAAATAGGTTTCATGGTGACCAATAAGTAGTTTGTCTTTGAAGTTTTTCTTAGCATTTTTGGAGAGATTAGGTGGGTAGAGGATGGACCAAGAGTTCGGGCCATGTCTAGTGATGGGTGAGTCCTGTGGATTGATTCTGTAGACTGTTGTAATGAGGGGGTGTGTGAGGGGCGGCATGGTAGTTGTATTAAGGAGTCTAGGGGCGGAAGAAAGAGTATGGGGAAGACTTGATGTGGAGCATAGAGAGGTGTGGGGGTTGGAATAGGGGCAGGGTGAAAGTGAGCGAATAGAGTAAGAACCAGAAGGGGGGGAGGGACGCGTTAGGGGAAGGAGTAGGAGGATAGTGTTGGAAGGAAAAGATACAATAAGTCGGAGTCAGGTGTCAGGTGGGCTAATCAGTCAATACACATATTGAAAAACCTGGACAAGTGTAGGAACAGGTCGGAATAAGGGTACAAGTGTAGGAACAGGTAGGAATAAGGGGAAGGAAGAGGGATCAGAGCAAGGGGAAGGGTAAATAGTATAAGCAAAGACAGAAAGAGACATTGAGGGTTTCGTGAAAAACTAAGGGAGATAGTGGCAACAAATAGTGAGCAATATGTAAAGCAGGTAGTAACTTACAATCATAGCCAATAGAAGTAAACTACAATGAGAAACAATGCAAAAGAGCACGTAGGGTTCAAACCATCATTAAGGAAGTCAGTAGTTCCACTATGGAAGAATAGTTAGGCAGTAGTCAAAATAAATGACAGTATAGATTGCAAAATCAATAGCATAGGCTGGTAGTCTTGGTAGCAAGGAAGTATCAATGTTCCAATTCGGCCAAAATGTCAGGATTATTGGTGGGGGAGGAATGTGGGACTGAACGCTGCCAGCAGGTTAGGTTAAATAGTGAGAGGCAAGGATCAAGGCCAGGGAGCTGGGGAGGCCATGCGATGCCAGTGAGAGGAGGTTTACAGAATGTTTGGTGGAAGACTATCCGCTAATTTGTGAGGTGAGATCGTGCTGGTTATCGTCACCTTGAGGGATCGAGTCACAGGGACAGATACTGGTACTACTAGGATTGGACTAGATAGGCCCCTTTATCCCCCCATTTTGACTCTACACCATCCTGCTGTATGCAGAGATATGATTATTGTCAGGAGATCCTAGGGTATCCCTAGACTCTCTAACCTTTTCCATAGCCTTGGTCTATCCTATCCACGTTGTCAAAAGCGGTTGAAAATTCAATAGGTGCACAATAGACTATTTGTGATTTTAGGACTACGTACTATCAAGGACAGTATGAAGGATAGCGATGTTGTCCGTGACTGAGTGATTTGGGCGGAAGCCAGCCTGTGTCACAGGAATCACATTCTTCGAGAATGCCCAGTCTTCTAAATGATCCAATACATATGCTGCAAATATCTTGCCAGTGGCGTCAAAGAGAGCAATTTGTCTGTAATTTGTTGGATTCAATCTAAAACCTTTTTTCCAAAGGGGGGACACAATACTCCCTCGCCAAGATGTTGGTATGTTCCCAGTGCCAAAATAGTATTGAAAGAAAGTGGTTAAAAATGTACTCCAGCTTTCAGGGTCTGCTTGAAGGACTTTGATCAGGATGTTGTCTGGGCCCATTGCGGCTGATGATCTAGCGGTTTTAATGAAGGTGGCGATGTGCGTAGATGAAGTAGCTAGTATGTTCTGTTCTGATTGGTCCTTTCATCCGGGGGGCTGGCTGAGTAAGGCTTGTATTAGATTGTTAGATTTATATAATTTTAGAATCTGTTTTTTCCATTCAGATGATGGGACTGGCCACGCTTGGATTGACTTTCTTATCCCCATTTGTATGGCTACTATGTTCAGGAATGCCTTGCTATTTCCACTTTTTACTGCAGTGTGGATGTCAACACAGTTTTTATCCTTTTGAGCTTGCCTTTCTTTTTCTTTGTTTCATTGACAACGTTTTTTAGGCTTTCTTATTTCTCTTCGTCTTGTGTCACAGAAAGATGAAAATTGTTTTCTGGTCAGGTCATTTAGGTGTGCTGACAAGTTATCTGATCGCTTTCCGTAGAGGTGGTTTTATCTTTGTCCTTACTGACTATATTTGCATGGAGAGTCTCCACGATCGATGGTATTATGTCTTCCTATCTGGTTTTGGGGTCTTCTCCTTCACTTATTAAGTTTGGAGAAAAGGAAGAAATGACTGTATTGCTTTCGAATTCAAGTAGATCCTATCTGATTTTTTATTTATGTTTGCCAGACCCTTTAAAGAGCTTAGGGACCATGAGGAGGAAGGTTGTGTTAAAAGTTCAATTTCCATGGTCAAACATGCATGATTGCTTTCATGCGTATGCTGGATATTTAATGACCGAACGTTGGTGAGAAGATCAGTGCTGCAGATTACGTAGTCTAGAATAGAAGAACTACAATTGCCTATTACATTAAATGCAGCTGGAATGTCTCCTTCTACTCTGCCATTAAGGATGACGCCGTTTATTGCCACAATGTGGGATAGGAGCAGTTTCCTTCCTTTGTCTGCTCTTATCCTGGCTAGAAATATAGGAGTTGGAATAGGACATGCTTCCTCTTGTGCTAGTGTTCCCCAGCTAATTAATAATGCGTTTGAGATTTTTCCATTGAAGTCCCCAGCTATGATCATAGGTGGAAACCCCCTGGACTCCAGAATTTGGTTGACTTTCGCGAATGATGTATCCAGAGGAGAATTTTTTGAAGAGCCGAGTGGAATGTATATGTTGAAGAGTAGTATATCTGGGGCAGACTTCGTACTTTTGTTTTGGTACTTGATATTAATTGATTGCACATTCGCCAAAGAGAGCTCTACTTCCTCCGGGTCCCATTCAAATTCTTCTTTTAGCAGGATCACGATGCCCCCTCTTGCATGGCCCCTTCTTGCATCCTCTGCTGTGCTGACATACACAAAATAGTCTTTTTGTTAGAAAGGGGCTAGAGACCATGTTTCTTGCAGCAACACTATGGGTGGGGTACCTTCCAGGATAAAAGATAACTTTTCTGAGGTTTTCCCAGCCATGTTCCATGATACAAATTTTAGGCTGCTGCTAAAACAGGAGCTGTTGGTCTTTGGCCAGTTTATTGCTGTTTAAGGTGCCCGTAATCCATACCCAGTTCCTTTCTTCAGGTTTTGACATCTTTTTTGTGTCTGAGCAGTTCCAAATTCTGTGCACTCCATCTTTAAGTGAGATCATTAGGGGGGCATCCGTTATATTCCTGGGTGTTTCGTTGCCTTTGGTTTGCTGTTCATAATTATATGGGAGAGCCTTGTCTCCTACTGTTCTTTTTGGATATTTATTAAAATCGTTAATTTCTTTGACTTCAAAAATATCGAAACCGTTTTTATGAATAATGTTACTTTCTTTTATTATTATAGAAGGAATTGCGTTAAACCAGAATTTTACGATTGCCACAGAAGAAAAAAGTTTGTTTGGGAAATAAACTAATTTTATTCCTGCAGAGGTAAGTGATTGAAGAGGATGGATTTCATGTAGTAGGTCGATTATTCTCCCGCAATTTAATGGAGCAATGTCAATAGGAAATAAGTCTGTTACTTCCAGGACACTTGATGCTAGTTGTTCCCCGCTGTCCTGTAATTTTTGATTCCATATGTGCTTTACAGTATCTGAGTAAACTTGATTTACGGCTTTTGTAAAGCTTGGAGTGAGAGGATTTAAAGCTTCATGGTCTTCTAGAATTTTTGGTAGACCAGGCTGCTGTACTAGAACTTGAGTAGCGTTTATAGCTACCGCATTACAGCTATTTTCTTATTCTATCTGCTCTGCGCAACCAGACTGGAGAAACGTTAATTTCCTTGAGGATCTTTTAGAAATTCTTTGCTTAACTTTTTTCTTCTTGATGTTTGTTTTGTTGTTAATTTTTGCCTGAGTTTTTTACCTTTTTCAATTTGCAGTGTTATAAGCTCTATTTGATTTAATTGATTTGTGTTAGCTGCCCCCTCTAACACCTTATCGTCTTTTTGAGGACGGATGATGGGGTCTCCTTTTTTTTCCTTTTGTACAAAAATTGGGAACATCGGAGAGCTAATATGAGGAGTACTCTTTGGGGTGTTCTTTCGCATGGGTTCCTCAATTAGTTTGTAGAGAGAAAACTTTTTTTTGCTGCTGAGATTATTGGCTTTCTGTTTAATAGGGAGACCCTCCGTCTGAGTCGCTCTCTGCTTTTTTTTAGTAGGAGAAATACTGGGCACAGGAGTAGTGTAGAAACACTTATCTTCTCTGCCCTTATCGATCTTAGAGTTTACAGGTAAGGTTTTGCCGTCGTGGAGGGGTTGTTTTTTTCTTTTTTATCGAGAAGGTATTGTAGTATTCTTGTTTGGGTCTCCAATATCTGGTCCGTATTTTCTATATTCTTTTCTAGGAGTTGTAGCTTAGATTCCATAATTCTCTCCAAACACAGGATGGTACTTGAAATAAGATCTTGCCTGTTCAGTGACTGTTGCATAATAAATTACGGAAAGTCAGCGGATTGTGGAAAAATATGTGCCTCTTCAATGAGATTGCTTGGTGTACTAGAGAGCAGGTGCAATTACTTTTTTAAAGATTCTCCAGTAATGTAGTAGTGACGCGGCTGATAATCAATGTGCGGAAGAGTGAAATCGGTGGCTAAAATATGTGGGGTCAAGATTTGTGAGGACTCCTCCGATTGTTCTATTGCAATGGTCTGGGAGATATGCTCTTGCCATTGATTCCGCAGCCTCCGCTAGAGCCATAGGCTCTATACCATTTACGTGTTCTGGAGTCTGGTTTCTTTCAGAGTCTGCTCCCTTGTTTGAGTCGCTGTAACTTTCATGGTCTCCATGCCTGCGGCTGGTTTATTTGTAACTGTAACGGGCTCTTGATGACTTCCCTGCATGGTTGGAACAGATGTTGGTGTTATTGTGAAGAAACCTGTAATTGCGAATTCCCCTACTGAGGATCTTGTGAGTGCTGCCTTGCGGATGCTTTTTATTGATACTTGTATTGTGCCCAGTTTATTCATGTGTACTGTTCGGGACTGTAACTTTTTTTAAGCCATACCGTGGCTTTCTCATGACGGTTGCTATCTGCTTACTTTTCTGAAGTCTGAAGCCTGCTTCACTATTCGAGATTCACAAGGATCTTGATTCCTGAACACCTCAAATGAACAATGGAGTTGTGAGGCAGGGATTGTAACTATAATTCAGTTTGTGCACGGCGTTAGGAAGCGGTGATTAAAGATAAGCTGATTTGAAGACAAGCGGTCAAGAGAAAAGGCGGAGGTCACGGCTGTCCAAAACTGGTGGCACCAGGCAAGAAGATGAGTAAAGGTGAGCAAAGAATGTGCTACACTCCCCAGCCCACAACCTTATACTAGTTCACTATTGCAGAAAATTGCAAAGAATTGCGCCGCAGCTTTTCAAGCTGCTGCAGCTGCTACAGAGCACTGTACATTTTGTTTTCCCCTCGCAGCTGCACTTAAGTGCAAACTCTTACTTCTTTCCCCCGGAGCAGCAAAGGGAATGACAAAAAAGTTGAGCGAAAAGTTGACCGGTTGACCGGGGACCGTAGACTCCACTATGTGGTTTATTAATGCCACCTTCACATCTTTCCTAGGGCCAATACGTCTTGCTGGTAGTAGACTCCTGCGGTTGACAAGGTGTAACGAGGTGTCCCGCCCTGACGAGGATGAGAGCCTACCTCTAATGACAGCGTGCGTGAACAATCCCCTCTCCCCTCTTTACCTCCAGCAGCCTGAAGCCTGGAACCCGGAACTTTCCACATGAACCACTGGCGAAAAAGGAGACCCGTGTTTCTTTAACTGGGCCGAATTTTTGTCATGCCCCGCCCACACCGATGACGCAGAGAACGGGAGGAGCTCAAATCACGGAAGTGTAGAGTGTCAAGTTTTGCGAGACCGGACGGAGAGGAGAACGAGAGGAGAGGGATTTCGGAGGAGATACGAGAGAGAGAAACAGACGAAGGAGGAACAGCCACGAGACCGAGGATAAGGACACCAGAGCCGGGAGGCCAACGACCCTGCGACTCGCCCCACGACGTTTCAGGAGAAGCGTGGCTCCAACAGGTACGAGCACGTATCTCGGGTTGGGCGGGACGACAGGGGCTAGCAAAACCATAGGAGTCGAATTCCCCTATACCCCTTCCCACACACACCCGTCACCTAAGAAAGGGGAAAGAGCACTGTGTGAACCCTCACCCCGTCCCCTCATGTAAAGACACCAAGTGAGCACCCGACTGATACCAGTCTCCCTTTTCTTTTGTTTTCACCCACACCGTGGACCTGAGAGCCTTTCCCCGGTGACGACGTCAACCTGGACCGGACTAGGAGAGGAAAGAAGAGTCCGAAAGGCCGTGTGTCACCGGAACAAGAGTCGGACTCCCCCTTACCGTATTACAGAGCGGCCACTTATCGGAAAAGGGTCTTACGACCAATAAAATCTTCCTTACCATCCTCCACTGTCTCTGAGTTTCCATCGGTCCCGCCACAAGTGGTGGAGAATGCGGGCATAGGACGAGCCATCTGTAACCCCAAGATGGACGAGTTAATCCAACACCTCGTAAAGGGACAAAAACAGCTAGGATGGATGGTTGAACAACAGTTTACTTCCGCTCAAGCAGATAGAGACACCTTCAAAACTACGATCTCTGCCCAGTTAGAAGGATTGCAGAACATGATAAGGGAACCATCCGCCGGACCAACTCAAGGTACCCGACATCCGCCTCCCGGCCCATCTGGGATATCCCTACAGAAATATGTTGCAGGCGAGGATCCTGATGCCTTTTTACTCAATTTTGAAAGAGCCGCCCTGGCTTGTGGGTGGCCACTGGAGAAATGGCCTTTCTTTTTGGCTCCTCTGCTTACCGGTGAGGCCCAGGCGGCCTATCAGGTCGCCAACGCTACCGGCCACGTCCCATATGCCAATATCAAAACCTTAATTCTGGACCACCTAGGACTGGACGCGGAGGCGTATCGAGTGCGTTTTCGAAAAGAAAGGGGATCGCCAGGTGAGAATCCAAAGAGCCTGTTCTTTCGCCTCAAAATGGCTGCGGACAAATGGCTAGTCCCAGCCTCCAGTTCAAAGGAAGAAATAATGGACAAGATCTATTTGTAGCAGTATCTGGAGGCTTTGCCATTCAACACTCAAAAATGGCTTCGGCAGCACTCCCAGTTGACTACCGTCCAAGCCATAGAAATGGCCTCTTCATATGCACGGGCACAACCACGCTCAACCCCTTGGGAAATCGAAAAGCCCTCGTGTCCTTTCCCCGTTAAGGTAGAAAGAACACCTCACCCGCACGTAGAGGCAAACCCGCAGAGGCCCTTTAGGCCGGAGGCCCTCTCCTTCAAAGGCCCTCAATGTTTTGAGTGTGGGACATGGGGACACATTGCGCGTTTATGTCCCCACTGGAGGCCCACGGAAGAACCGATGGAGGTGGGGTACGTCCCCAAGTCAGTCCTGTACACTGTGGAGCTGGGAAGTTCATTCCATGTAAGTGTAAGGGTGAATGGGAAAACGATCAAGGCTCTCCTAGACTCCGGTTGCCGACAGTCAGTGATACGAGGGGTGTTTGTGGAACCTAGACAAGTGATCCCCAAGGCCCTAATATGCATCAAATGTGTACATGGGGACATAAAACCCTATCCAGTGGCTGTTACCCTCCTTGAGATTCCTGGGGGTAGTCAGCACCAAGTGAAGGTGAGGGTCCTAGACACCCTACCTGAAGAATTGATAATAGGGACAGATAACCCCAACTTTCTAGAGTTGTTCTCTCATTCCATGAACATCCAGACTCCGAGCGACAAGGCAGAAAAAGATGGGAGTCAATCCCGCCCTGCATATATCACCCCAGAACCTTGGGTAGGGGATAGGAACTTTAAGTTTGCCCAAGCTAATGATACCACCCTGTATAACGCGTGGGAACAGGCACACTATTCTCAGGGAGACCCCAACCCCAAGTTTCCCCGATTCCTTATCCAAGGTGGGCTGTTGTACAGACAAGGGACCAAGGAAGACCCCCTACAGCTTTTAGTACCCACCACATTCAGGGAACAAATCATGTTTTATTCTCATTCCCATCTGCTAGCGGGACACATCGGCAGTGAAAAAACAACCCAAAATCTATTAAGGCACTTTTACTGGCCCGGAATATATAAAGACATAAAACAGCATTGTCTGTCCTGCGAGTTGTGTCAGAAGAAGAACATGCATCGCCCCCCTGCGGTCCCATTACAACCCCTCCCCATTATAGGGACCCCCTTTGAGAGGGTTGGCTTAGATTTGATAGGACCCTTACCCAAAACCAGAAGAGGGAACCAATACGCGCTGGTCATAGTGGACTATGCCACCCGCTTTCCCGAAGCCTTTCCCTTGAGAGTCCCTACCTCTCGGGCGATAGCCGAGAAGATAATTGAGCTGTTCCCCCGGGTAGGTTTCCTAAAGGAGATTTTAACAGACCAGGGAACTCCATTTGTGTCCCGATTAATGAAGGAGGTATGTAACCTGGTGGACCTCCAACACATTAGAACATCCGTATATCACCCCCAAACGGATGGACTCGTTGAGCGTTACAACGGGACTCTCAAGACCACGATAAAGAAGATGCTCACAGTGAGCGGGAAAGAGTGGGATCACATATTACCTTTGGCACTGTCCGTAATACGAGGACAGACTCAGAGCAGCCTCGGCTGTTCATCATTCGAGATGCTGTACGGGCGCCAACCCAGAACCCTTCTCAAAATGACCAAGGAAGCCTGGTAAAAAGATGCTGGAGAAAACCAAGGCATACTAGACTACACACAAGATCTGAAAAGTAAACTGGGGAAGCTAAGAGAATTGGCCTACGTCAATTTGGAACAAAGTCAAAAACGACAGAAGAACTGCTATGACAAAGGAAAGAAATGGAGGAAATTGTAGGTTGACGACTGGGCGTTGGTATTGTTACCTTCCGCTACCCGAAGATTCCAAACGGAATGGATGGGTCCATATACAGTGCTCGCGACCATAGGGAAGACCAGCTACAAGCTACAAGTGTCCCCTCGAAAGACACAGGTCTACCACATTAACCTGCTGAAGAAGTGGATCGGTCCACCGCCACAGAACGTTCATCTTTCTGTACCCACGGGTGTCCCGTCCTCCTCTACTTTAGGGGACCTAGTCGTGAATGACGACCTCAGACAACAAGAGAAAAAGAGCCTACACGAGACCCTGGCACCGTTCTCCTCATTATTTTTGGATATCCCAGGGAAAACGCCCTTGATCGAACACCGGATTGACACCCCAGCGGGAGCCGTCATTACGGAGCGACCATATCGGATACCCGCCGCCAAACAACCTGCGATTCAGAAGGAGGTCCACGAAATGCTACGTCTTGGGATAATCAGGCCATCACGGAGTGAATGGTCTTCACCAATAGTGATGGTCCAGAAGCAAGACGGAAGCACGAGGTTCTGCATGGACTTACGGCCCTTAAATCACCTGTCTTTGTTTGATGCCTACCCGATTCCTCGGATTGACGAGCTCATCGAACAACTCGGAGAGGCCAAGTAAATCAGTACCCTGGACTTTTTGGCAAGTACCGTTATGAGAGGAAGACCGCAAGAAAACGGCCTTTGCAACTCCAGATGGATTATTTGAGTTTAACGTATTACCGTTTGGACTACATGGAGCTCCAGCGACGTTTCAACGTTTAATGAACGAGGTGTTAAGAGAATACCACTCCTTTACCTCAGCATATCTCGACGATATCATAATCTTCAGTCCCACCTGGGAAAGTCACCTCTTACATCTATCATTGGTGCTTCAGGCCCTGCAGAAAGCGGGTTTACATGTAAACTCAAAGAAATCCAGAGTGGGCTACCACAAAGTGAAGTATTTGGGGTATTTGGGGTATGTCTTAGGCCATGGGGTCATCGAGCCCCAAATAGAGAAGGTAAGAGCCATTTCCGAAACCCCCTTTCCCTCCAACAAAAAAGAGATGAGAGCTTTTTTAGGTCTCATAGGATACTATCGTCGGTTCATCCCCTTGTTTTCCGATATCGCCGCTCCGTTAACCAATACCCTAAAAAAGGAGTCCAACCCACAGACATTCCATCATCCCACTATGTGGAAAGCCTTCAATGCGCTAAAAGGGATAATCACCACCAACCCTGTTCTATCCTCCCCCGATTATACCAGACCTTTCATTGTACACACTGACGCTTCCGACTATGGGACTATGGGCAGTGTTGTCTCAAATGTCAGCGGAAGGGATGGAGCACCCCATACTGTATATCAGTAGGAAATTATTCCCCAGGGAGGTGAAATGCCCCATGATAGAGGAGTGCCTGGCCATCAAATGGGCCGTTGATAAGTTACGCTATTATCTTGAGGGCCACCCATTCACCCTATACACGGACCATGCCCCTCTGCAATGGAGGAGCCGGAACATGTCCCACAATCCCAGGGTTTTGCGGTGGTTTTTGGCCCTCCAACCTTTCTCGTTTACAGTGCACCACCGGAAAGGTATAGAGAACGGTAGTGCGGACTTCCTCTCCCGTTTCCCTCTCCCCGATCGGGAGAATCCAGGGGGGGTGGTGTGTAACGAGGTGTCCCGCCTTGACGAGGATGAGAGCCTACCTCTAATGACAGCGTGCGTGAACAATCCCCTCTCCCCTCTTTACCTCCAGCAGCCTGAAGCCTGGAACCCGGAACTTTCCACACGAACCACTGGCGAAAAAGGAGACCCGTGTTTCTTTAACTGGGCCGAATTTTCGTCATGCCCCGCCCACACCGATGATGCAGAGAACGGGAGGAGCTCAAATCACGGAAGTGTAGAGTGTCAAGTTTTGCGAGACCGGACGGAGAGGAGAACGAGAGGAGAGCGATTTCGTAGGAGATACGAGAGAGAGAAACAGACGAAGGAGGAACAGCCACGAGACCGAGGATAAGGACACCGGAGCCGGGAGGCCAACGACCCTGCGACTCGCCCTGCAACGTTTCAGGAGAAGCGTGGCTCCAACAGGTACGAGCACGTATCTCGGGTTGGGCGGGATGACAGGGGCTAGCAAAACCATAGGAGTCGAATTCCGCTATACCCCTTCCCACACACACCCGTCACCTAAGAAAGGGGAAAGAGCACTGTGTGAACCCTCACCCCGTCCCCTCACGTAAAGACACCAAGTGAGCACCCGACTGATACCAGTCTCCCTTTTCTTTTGTTTTCACCCACGCCGTGGACCTGAGAGCCTTTCCCCGGTGACAACGTCAACCTGGACCGGACTAGGAGAGGAAAGAAGAGTCCAAAAGGCCGTGTGTCACCGGAACAAGAGTCGGACTCCCCCTTACCGTATTACAGAGCGGCCACTTATCGGAAAAGGGTCTTACGACCTATAAAATCTTCCTTACCATCCTCCACTGTCTCTGAGTTTCCATCGGTCCTGCCACAAGGCAACACTATTTCTCAGCGAGGGTTGACTGCCTCTGGGGGCTTCTTAACCCCCTTAGCTCCTCTAAGGGCTACTCTGAAGACCAAAGTGCTCTTTCGCGAATTTGGCGAGTGGGGTTAACCAGGTGTCCGTAGGCTGCGCCCAGAGCTACCCGGGCCACCTCCGCAGTGCACTCATGGCACACTCTTGGTGGCTGCTGACTGACAGCGGCCGCACTCGCAGGAACGAAAGCCGAGGTTGCGGGTACAGTTATGGCCAGGGGAACCTTGCTCGCCTCGTTCACCTTCTCAGTGCTGGGAATATCAGGCTCAAGCTTCAACTCGGGAGTTTAGAGGAGAGTACTCAAGGCGGAGAATGTAAACGGAGCTCCCCTTGCTGCTCGCTGCTTCGGCGTGTCGGCATTTCCGACCACTCCACTCCCCTCCCAGTAACAGTATTTCAAACAATCTCCAAGGCATGGAGTTGGTAGTTGGGGATGAAGTCTGTACAGGGGATCCTGCAGATTACATTGATCCATATGCTGAGGTTCTAGTGTTTGACAGATCTGTCAGACGTTTGGTTGATTCTGGGGCCAGAATTACAATGGTTTTCAAAACTTTACTTTTTTTTTCTAGTGTTTTATATAGCGTGAACTAGACCCGAGACATCAGGTATCAGAGCGCTTTACATGAGCACCTTTTTCGTTACAGATGAACACATTCATTTTTTTTTTGTTAGGCATGGGCAGATTAAGTGATTTGGCCACAATCACAGGATGTTGAGTGTTGTTGCCGAGACTCGAACTCGGTTCCCCAGGTCCGAGGTCGACTGCTCCACCTGTAAGGCTACATCCTCTCCCCTACTTGACTTGACGTCTGCCTATCACCAGGTAGTTTTGGAGCCTGAGTCAAGACATTTTATGGCTTTTGTGTCAACTATTGGAACATTTCAGTATTGCCGATGCCATTCAGATTGGCCTCCGTGGCACCTGTTTTTCAGCAAATCATGTATCAACTTCTGAAGGACATAAAAGTGGAAATCACGTTTCAAGATGACATGTTGATTTTTGCAAACACATTGGACGGACAAGAAACTATGGGGGATATTCTCAAGAACGTGTAATAACTACCGCAAAAGTAGCATAACGCAACTCTTCACATCGCAGTCCATTGCAGGAAAATAACTCTGTGTCAACGTGGTATTCCCAAGCCGGCAGCACCATGTGATAGTCCCATGACAACACGTCAAACCAACGCGTTAAAATCAACGCGATGCCTCAAAAATGCGAAACACCAACGCAAAAAAAAGCGGTGATGACGCAAATCGCGATACAAAAATCTGCAAAAACCAGCCACAGGCCTGCAATCCCCACGCGACATTTGGGAAAATGCACTACAAAAGGTGGAAAAAACCACATACAAAAGCCAAACAACAGCGAAGCACAATGGAGTCAGCCGGAGCAAGTGCAGAGGATAACCAGAACCCCACAAGCACCCCGGAGGACCAGCCTGGGACTTCCGGGTCAGGGAAGGGCAAGTAGAAGAGTAGGAAGAAAAGGTTCAGTCCACAGGAAAACAGGATCCTGATAACGGAGGTGATAGAACACCATCAACTACTGTTCGTCACCTCCACTGTGTCACTGGCAACTAAAAATGGAATATGGCAGACCATCGTGGACAAGGTGAATGCAGTCGGAGTGCTGAAGAGGACAATGGACGAGGTCAAGAGGCGCTGGAATGATGTCAAGCGCAAAACCAAGCAGAAGCTCGCAAACAACCGGAAGGCAGCAATGCATACTGGAGGTGAGAGTCCAGCGCCACAGTAGGAGCTGGACGAGATGGAGGAAAAGGTGTCCACAGTCATCAGTGGGGAGACGGGGCAGAACCCGGACACTGCTCAACAGGACCGTACACAACAGCAACAGGGTGAGTAACGACCAGGGACTGGGGGGAAGGGTGGAGATGGGAAACAATGGCACACATGCACAAGTAAGCATAGCACATCTTCAGACAAACCATGCCCCAGACCCCAAAAACCCACCAAGATACCAATGCACCCAAGAATCCAACATCCCAGCACTGTAGATGCACAGATGTTAGAGGCACACTGCATGTAAGGGATCAGGGGCAGCCAAATCAGAGCTGCAGGGGCGACTCCCCCAAAAAGCGGCACACACATCACATGCAGAGCCCATCAACATTGTCAACGATGTGGCACAATCCGCAACACGTCCACAACAGAACAGGGGACACAACTGGTCCCGCTTGTGTGCAGTAACTGGCCAATCACATATGGCATCACAGGGAAATGTGAGTTGACAATGTACAAGTACAAACACACATCCGTGAAGTTGTCGAAATGTCCACTGCCCACATCACTTAGGCAGGTCCCCACAATCAGTAACAATGTACACTGTCATTCAGTCTGCATGTTAACATGTACAATGCATCAACATACATGCAAACACAATGTTAAACTGCATCTCCCCTTCACATTACAGAGGGAAATTCAACACCTCCTGCAGAGCAGTCCCAACCTCTCTTCTCTGATGACGAAGAGGACCACCAGACCTTCAACTCCGACGCCCTCCAACAGCTCGTGGACAGTCGCCGCAGCCCACTTCCAGGAGCAGGGCAGCCCAGCTGCTATGAGGAGAACCCACCCCCTGCACAGTACACACAGAGGGCAACACCCACCACCACGGCTGCCTCCCAGGAACCCCATGACGAACACATGGCCTTCCAAATCCGTGTGTTGGGGTGCCAGGAGAAGCTGGCCGAACAGGTGCAGGTGGGGTTTGACCGCATGGCAGCCAAACTAGACGCCATGTCTAAGTCCCATCAGGGACCACTCACAGTCCCTAACGGACACTGACAATCCACTCCATGCTCTCCAATGAACCATGGCTGACATCGCCAGGGTCCTGACTCAGAGGCAAGAACGACTGGCCAGTCATAGTGGCTCCAGCGAGCTTGCCCGGGAGTTGGGACTCATCCTTAGGCTCATGGAGGACAGGGAGCGTAAGCGTGCGGAAACAGTGGCTGACACGGCTGCACACAAGCGAGAGTTAGCTGGGTCCCTCAATGCCATAAAGACCATCCTCATGGTATTGCTGCCACAAGGCCTGGCGTTGATGCATGCTGCTGCTACCACTCCATCCACATCTTCGGCCCCTGATGTGTCAGTGCCACACAGTGCGGCGGACATTCCACTTCCGGCCCCTGCGGTGTCACTGCCACACAGTGCTTGAGACAGAACACCACCACCCACATGTGAGGCACATGAAACAGCAGAGGACGAAGATGCGGATGAATCTGCCCCCGTGGTCAGAAGGAAGCGGTAGCATTCATGTCCGCCCTATGGCCTGTTTCTGCTTGGTTCTGAGCTCAGCATCATCCCCTTCCACTGTGCGACACTCACCTTGGACCCCGACATGGACTGCCATATTCTGTTTTGTCACAAATGACATAGATATCAGTCTGGGACTGAACTCATCCAATACTGATGTACATGTCATTCCCTGAAGGACTCTGGCTGGGCCTCCACGGGCCAACGCGGCAAGGTGAGGTTTGCATGGCCCTGTACTGCTCCAGCTACAACACTCCATTGAATGTGCATTAAACATTCATTTCCACAATGGAGTGTCATGTCTATGATCTTGCAAGTGTGGAGGTATAGATGCATGTAGGGCCAATGATTTCACCTTACGTCCATGTTGCTTATGTTGTGAGACTTGGGTCACAGGGTGACACATTGCCGATTGCGTGCCAGGTGGTGCCAACACTAGAACGGGGAAATATGCATTTGTTACTTCCTTGTCCAGGCCAGAACGGAAGTACGCCCACAGCCCCGGGGTCATTGTTCACACCCTTAAGCTGGACTGGCATACGCCAGGCCAGCCCACTCTGCTCATGCTCCCAGGGAGGGACGACAACGCTACATTTCCCAGGTCTTCCCTATAGGGATCTGCTGCTCACAGGTCTAGTTGTCCGCATGCCACAGCCACTCCCTCGCGGCTGCTTCACACCCACACAACCCCCATTCGGCACCGGCATCACAGGACATGTGATCCTGCCAATAAAAGGGTCCGACGCACGTGCTGGATGCCATTTCCACTCTCCAAATGGGTGTCTCCGTGTGGGTACCTGTTATGCATGAGGGCCTAGGGCCCTGCCATGTCACATTGCCCAGTGCCGGTGGTGACATGATGGAATCCGCACCACGGGACTCAATCATAAAGGATCCATGGCTAGCGGTTCACAGACTTGGTGGCACTGGATGCACTGCGGCAGGCACAGGCACACCGCCACGGGACGGTGTCTTTTGGTACACTGAGCTAGGGGCACCTTCAGTGCTGAGCGGGTGTGCAGCATGCGATGATGCGCCGTCCGGGCGGTCCGGAATGATGGCATTGGTGTGAGCCATGCTGCACCGCAGTGTAGGCCTAAGCCAGTGGGCAGTGCGGGCCTCCCGCCATGTGGCGTTGCCTCGCAGTTCACAGAGTTAGTGGCACCTATTGGGCTCAGCAGGTGTGCAGCCTGCGATGATGCCCTGTGCACTGATGTGTTCTCTGCCTTTGCGAAATCAAGACCCAGAATCAGGTGTGTGACCTGGCGGCCCACGGTGTGCGTGGCTGCATGATGTGGGGGGTGCCATGGTCGCGGGCCACGGGCTTGGTGCTCCCACCGGCACGTGGTGGGCCTTCTTGGAGACACACCAGTGGCTGCAGGTGGCAAGTGGGGCCTGGGTGCGCAGTGTTGGCACTCTCTCTCCCTCTTTCCCTCTCTCCCTCTCTCTTTCTCTCTCCCTCTCTCTTTCTCTCTCCCTCTCTCCCTCTCTCTCTCCCGCTCTCTTTCTCTCTCCCTCTCCCTCTCTCCCGCTCTCTTTCTCTCTCCCTCTCTCTTTCTCTATCCCTCTCTCCCCCTTTCCCCCTCTCTCTCTCTCTCTCTCTCTCTCTCTGTCGCTCTCCCTCTCTGTCCTTTGATGGGCGCATGTCACACCTTCTTATCTGTCTTTCTGTCTTGCAGGCTGTGACTTACGGAATGCTCGGAGAAGACCCACCGTGCCTCTTCATAATTGTTTTTTTTTGTTTCATCTGTAATAAATGTTTTTTTGGGTTATATGATGTGGATGTGTGTTTCCGTTTTTAGGGCCACACCTGTATGTTATCTGTTGTGATTGTGCGACTTCAGCCGATTTTTTGGGGTCATGGTTTCGTGGAGTTGATGTGAATTCTTTTATTTGGAAGGGAGGGGGGTGGTGTCCGGGGTGGTGGCGGTGGTGTTGTTGCCCTCTTGGTGCTCCGGGCTGCATATTCAGTTGCTCAGGGGCATCTGTTGTTCTTCATGTTTGGCTGTGGGCAGTGCTCCCTTGGCTGCTGCCGGTTGTCGTCCGACTTTGCACCAGGTCAGAGCAGGTGTTAGTTTTCTGCTGCTAACGCACCTTATCGCCTGTTTTGTGTTCTTATCACAGATCAGGCTGGTCGTTGTGAATGTTGCAGAGTGGTGTTGTCACTTTTTTTGCTCGGGAACGCCTAATCTTCATCTCATTAGCGATAGTTGCCGGGGTCATCCGTGGCGATTTTTATTTAGGATGCTACAGCCAGAAAACTGGTGGTATCGGCTGTTTGCACCAGCTTGTGAATGGGGCGGTAATTTTATGGCGACTTTGGTTGCGATAAAGTGCCGATAACTCGGCGATAGCTCCTTGAGAATATGCCCCTAGCCTAGATTAAGTGTTGTTTATTCTCCAAGAAAGAGGTATTGTATTAAAAATTGAGAAATGTGAAATTGCCATGGTCATGGTGGAGCATCTGGGGGTCATGGTCGAGCATCTGGGATATGTGGTTTCAGGTGATGGCATTGAGCAAAGACTAGGATTGGTAAATGCCATCATCAATGCTAAACCACTACTTGACAAGTCTGGGTTGAAATCATTCATGGGTATGTGCAAAGTTTATTCTCATTTTATCCCTGTCACATATCAAACCTTTGACCATTCTGTTGAAGAAGAATGCAATTTTCAAATAGGACAATGCATGATATGAGTCGTTTGAATGGGTTAAGAAACAGTTAGACTGTTCAAGGTTTTTGAGACCATTTGATCCGAGTAAACAATGCTTTATCAAGGTTGCTACATCCAATTTGGAGTTGGGGCAATTCTCACAGAATCAGATGCTAAGGTTGAGAACACCCTTTGCTATGCTTTGTGAGTTTTGAGAGAGTCAGAAACCCACTATTCCACAACGGCAAAGGAACTGTTGGCTTGTTGGTGAGCAATACAAAAGTTTAAGTCATATTTTGGGGGACTAAGTTTACAATTGTGACAGATCATAAACCATTAGTTGCCATTCTTTCTGGGGAAAAGAGAAAGGGAAAGACCCCTAGAATTTCTAGGATCACAGCAAAACTATTGCAATATCAATTTGACATAGAACACATCAAAGGTGCCAAGAACATGCAGGCTATTTGTCTAGGTTTGCAGTCACCGAGGGTAAAACAGATGACAAGCGTGAGGTTGTGGGTGAAGACTGTCTTTTTGCTGCAATTGCTTTAGAAGAGATGTGTGCAGTGTCTGAGAATGAATGGAAATCAAGGTTCATTCAAGATGAAGTCCCAAAGCTGGTTATGTTCTATGTGAAAACATTGTGGCTGACAGAGAGGTCCCTAGATTTACAATGTCAGCCTTTTTGGAAGTTTCATGATGAACTATCCATAGAAGATGGAATATTGATGAGTGGGAATACATTGGTCCCACCAGAAAATATCAGATTAAGCATAATTAAAATGGGTTATGAAGGAAATTTAGGAAAGACTTTTACTTAGTGCAGGATCAGACAGACAATGTGGTGACCACTTTGGAGGAAGGTTTTATGTATGTTCAGGTGTGGAAAAGGGATTGGTTGACAGTGGGCCTCCATTACAATCCATTGAGTGTCCTTCTAAAGATTGGTGAAAAATTGGCACTGATTTGGTTGGCCCATTCAACTGCTTACTGAGGCATCTACGTTATGCGTTGGTAGCAGTGGATCTCTTCCCAAAGTGACCTGAAGTCAAATTTGTCACAGAACCCAGCACGAAGGCTGTTATTTAGTTCTTGAAATAAATGTTTCTCAGGGAGGGTTTTCCCAGGTTCCTGATATTAGACAATGTGGTCTAGTTTGTGAGCAGGGAGATGGAGATGTTTATTAAAGCAGGTGACATCAAGCATCTCAGGGCTTCACATTACCACTCCCTAACAAACTGGCAAGTCGAGCGCATGAACAAGGTGATAACCCAATGTGTGTAATGGGTGACTTCCAACAGATGTATCGTTCTGAATGCTGTTCAATCTATGCTATGGTTTTATCGAATGAGTCCCTATTCTACCACACAGGTGCCCCTGTTTGAGTGGTTGAGGGAAAGAAAGCCATACACAAAGGTTTATCCCTGTTGGATGAGCAGATGGGTCAAATGTGTAATTCATTTCCCTGAATTCAATGCTAAAATCAAGAAAAATATGGCTGAGGCCATAGTTAAACAAAAGGAAAGATTTCATAAGCATAACCATGTTCAATTACAATTATTTATTTATTTACGTTTTAGAACTCAACTGAGGTCCACATAAAAAATTCTACAATGCGTCCATTCTAAACATTTATACAAGCATTATGACAACACCCTTAAAAATAATCTAAAAAGATCACAACATGTAAAATGCAAATAAACAAATAGCTGCAAAGTAGAATTTATCATTCATTACAGCATGATGACATGGAGCTAAGATATTCATATGCGCAAAAGACAATATAAAGGAAGTTCACAGCGTATAGAGTGCATATGAAACGTTTAGCTGCATCAATAAAATGTACAATTCAATACACTCAATGATAAAGTACAAGAGTGCTAATATATGCAACAGACCATCTAAAAAGATCACAGCATGTAAAGTGCAAATTGAACGCATTGCTGCAAGAAAGACTTTGCAATTCATTACAATTCAATAATAAAATACTAATAGACATAATCATACGACATTAAAGCACATTTAAAAAACATTTTAAAAAGTTGGAAATTTTAGCATAGACATTTTGGTTGGCGGGCAGATAAACTTTGACAAGCCTCGGCTGCCGAATAGATATTGAATTTCAAAAAGATTGGTCTCAAACAGTGGCCACATGCAAAGGGTAAATTTGGCCACACAAAAAACACATGATTTAGATCTTAAACATGTTTAAAAATAATCACACAATCTCTCTTTCTTCGGTATGCATTCCTATATTCCTGTGCTCACCCGCAGTGGAAGCAAGTTTAGCCTTAAGATCAAGATAATTCTCCTAACCTCATGAGGAAGATTCCATGGGGCATATCAACAACAACCGGCGATAATTATCGCTCAGCGCTATTAGCGTGAGGATAATTATCGCCGGCTAGCGTGAATTTTTATCGCTGAGATAGCGTGCTATTAGCAACGCTTATCTCAATAGCGATAAAAATCTACACGCTAACAGACTAACGTGAGATTATCGCTGGAAACCCAGCGATAATCACACGTTACCTTGTTGATAGGGACAGGCAAACTTAGCCATGATATCCTCCTTCCATAGGATATCATGGCTAAGTCTGAAAATTAGCAGACGTAAAAAAGCAGCGTTAACCGCGGTTAGCGCTGCTTTTTTTTGTCTCTAACAGGGTTAGCGACATTCTTGATAATAGGAGAAATGTCGCTTAGCGACATTTCTCCTATTATTTTACTCTGGAACGCCCCCTTTGCATCTCATTAGAGATGCAAGGGGAAGCGTAGAGTAAAAGGGTGCTAACATGCAAATTTGCGTGTTAGCACCCTGTTGTTGATAGGGTGCTAGTTTTATCTCTGCTTTTTTGGCTTTTAAAGCCAAAAAAGCAGAGATAAAGCCCTTGTTAATATGCCCCCAAGTGAGGTAAGGTTGGGGATTTTTACATACACCACTTTCTACTACAATTGCATCCCTCACATGCTGTGTGCAAAGTGAAATATCCCTTTTCATGCTCAGCAAATACAGAGATGTTTTTAATAAGCTTCTTAAAAGAAGTTTTGGAAATGGAGAATTCCCATTTTGAATGCTTTTGTAAAAGAGACCTAAAATGCACTTTTCTCTCTCATGATGTTGAAAATGTCCTGCATTAGTGCGGCTCAAACTGACCCCATTTCACTTCCTAGAGAGATGTTCCCTCACCTCAGAGCTGCTGCCAGAAGAAACTCAGCTTTGGAGGGTAACCCAAATTCGAGTTGAAGAAAGAATGGGGAAACCAATTTAATTCAGATTACAAATTTGACGCCAAATAAGGCCCTCCACAATGTCGAAAAAGGACCAGTACTACATGTACATCACTTCACATGCGCAAAGTGCCTTTTCCCGCAGCTCTTTTACAACCTGTAAATGGGGGAAGCCTGAGACAGTGCCTTACTTTTACAATGATTTATATGATCATTATTACTACAATTATTTGAAAAAATCCTGTCCAATTAAGGGTAGAATTGCACTTTTTCCATCTTTGCACGCTCCATAAATCAATCAACATTTTGTTGAATTCTAGCAACCTTCTTTCTAAAAGTCAGGACTTTACTCTTTGAGTTCTTTATTTTTATATAGTGCTCCTCCACATAGTCTTCAAAAGCACTAAGTAGCCTTTGAAGTCCTTTTGGAGTTAAATCCAACAGGATATAAAAGGCAACAAACGTCCATTAAACCAAATTTAGCACGGACCCCTTTGCCATAACTACTCTGCAAGACAGATCATAAATATAAAGCGAGAAGAGAAGTGGCGCCCAAGAAGAGAAGCGTAACCAAGCTCATAAAAGGAAAATTGAAGTTGGGGATAAGGTCTGCATCAGAAAGAGGACATATGTAAAAAAGCAAATAACATTTTTTGTGAACTTTGTGTGGTGGACAAAGTATGTGAGAATGCTATTAGGGTCAAAGCAGTGCTTAATTTGTGCCGGTGCTTTGCGGTGCTCAGCACCGGCACTTAATTGCCAGCACCAGGGCATATGACTGTCTCCCACATGGTAGTGGTGTCTGCCAATTTAGGTACGAACACAACAACTTCTGTTTATTATTTCAATGTACTTTTCCAATTATTAGTACTTGCCTCTAAAGCCATTCTTATAGCTTTGGGGGCCTGTAATAGTACAAATTGCCACACTTTTATTAGTGTGATGAATAGTAGTGTGTTGGTGCTGTCATTGGCAGTGCTGCCAGGGGCAACGGATGGTGCAAGCTCTAGTGTCCTCCTGTCGAGGGCCCCGGCACTACGTTTTTTACAAATTAAGCACTGGGTCAAAGGCTCTGACTGGTGAAATCTAGGAAGAGTCATTAAGTGTGACTGTAGGGCTGAACAGGTCACTACACCGTTTAGCCAAATTTCGCAACCGTCTTCGGTTCCTGAGAGTTATATTGAGTAATATTGACCCCATGATCCACAGGAGCAGCCGAACTAGGCAAGTTCCTCTCATATTTAGGAAGTAAACTGTGGTTGATGATTGTAATTGTTTCTGTAATATGTGCTTATGAAAAGTAGAGCTATTGTGTACTTGTGCAATGTTTCCATTTTGCAGGTTTCTTTGCAATGTTAAACCAAATGTATTTTTTGCAATGTTCGACTAAATGTATATTGTTTAGGATATCTTTCATTTATTTTCTGTGGGTTATTTTGGGTGTTTTAAGTTTTGGTTATTTTTCATTGAAAAGGGAAAAATAATGTGATGTTGTGAACACATAGGTAGAATGTTAAGGGCGGCTGAGTGAAGTGGAATGTGGGGGTTTGGAATATTATTATGCAAGCTGTGATGAGTATGCTGTGTCAGTTGGTGGTAGCAGCTGCACTGACATGAACTTTATGGTGGCTCCTGTTGTTAATAAACTCACTGATTCAATTGCTGAACCATGTATGGTGTCATAATCTTTTCTGCCTGATTGCATCTTTTTGATTGAGCTACAGAATGGAGCCTTTAATATATGTTCCCATATTCCTCTGGGCTAGGCTTAGAATTCTGTAAAAGACCAATAAAGAAACAATCTTAATCGAGATTGCGTTTAAGTACCAGTAAAACAGCTCCTCGGATCAATACAAACACATTTTTCATTCACAAACATGTAATACATTACTTCAATGGCACGACGACAGTGTAGGAATGTTCTCCCATCAGGTAATCCTCCACCCAAGGGCAGAAAGTGTTTAGCTCCTTGTATGACTGTCATATAATGGGAGGTAACCCACCCCTGCTTAACTTGATCACTTTAAGAGGACCTGATTGTTTGACTGCAATGCACATTGTTGCATTGACTGATGGAGGCATTCTCCTGACAGGTCCAATTCACTAACTTCGTTGTTTTCAGAGGTAGGGACATGGGGTCAAAGTTTAAACCTACCTTGTATTTTTGCTGGAATTAGACTTACCTAACATTATTTAATCTTTCCAGACCCATTGCTAGTCCGTTGTTTGGAAGACACTGACAATTTCAAAAATGTTGCAATTAAAATAGTTTTGAAAAAAATCTAGCGCTGCAATTTTATTATTTATTTACTTAGTTTATTGAACAGTAAAAGCCTCATGTTGATTTCCCCCAAAACTGTTTTTGTTCTAAAATTGTCAAAAGATGCCTAATTGGGCAAACAATTCAACAATTTTGCAAAGTTAACACAGAAAAAAACAGTTGGTACTAAAACTGGGTGCTCACCTAGTTGTAAAGATTGTTTATATAAGTCAGGGAAAAAAAGTTTAAAATTGGAAAACATGCAGTTCTTGAAATCGTGCATTGAAGACAGGAAGGACAAAATGAACTTATGCTTTCCTGCTTACAGTACAATGCATTCCTATCAACGCATGCATTCAAATTAAACCAAATGATTTTACTTTGTCATGAATTCTAGATATGTGTTTACTATACAAACCAAATAAATAGTTTTTAGGTACAAAATCTAAAGGGTACTCAACTGCATTTGTGTTGGAAAATTAAAAGGATCTGAAGTTCTGCTACTTAATGACAAAGGACCTCATTATGATGTCAGTGAGACAGTCAACGACAGCACGTCGGTGTCGGTCCAACCAACAGCTGAAGCCGCGGTCAGACCGCCGCATTACGATGCGGTCAGTCGGACCGACCAACAGCTTTCAACGGGCTCAAGGAGCCCTTCGGGTGGGCGGTCGGTACTTACTTACTACTACTACAATGGAAGCAGTGCCTTCTTAGACACCGCCATGGGGATTAAGATCCACCCTTCCGCCAGCCTTTTCATGTTGGTTCTTCCCGCATGAAAAGGCTGGCAGAAAGGGTCCATAGGAGGGCTCCTGTTCCTCATGGGCCCTCCACTATGGGCCCTGGGGGCAGAGCTGGTTCTAGGATTTTTGGGGCCCGGGTGAAGTGGAATGTGCAAGACCCCTCTAATTTACATAAGTGACACCTTCAGGACTCCGGAAGCTGCTTTGTGCAGACTCCTCCTGGGCCGCAGCTCTTCTGTCTTCCACTTACAAGCACCTCTTTCACAGCTCATAGCGGGCTGAAGGCATGAGATTGCTTGGGGGCTGAGAGTTAAAACAGTGCAGACTGTAAAGTGCTGACAATGGGTGTCCCGCAGTGTCTGTCAATGGGCAGCCAGACAGGAGGCCTAATTGCAGGACACACCTGCAAAATTCACCTCCTTGCAACTGGCGCAAGATGAAGTGTCCCCCCTCACCTAGGCCTCCCAAAACCATCCCTGAGAGGCCCAGGGAGGCGGACCCCTTCTGTAAGCCCAATTGCAAACAGACACCTTTCTTAAAAGGGATCGGCAGGGCCACAAGAGGTTTGGTGGCATGTTGCACTGGTGTGGGGCCTAATGCTGGTGGGCTAAGAGCAAGGCCCTGGGCAACTGCCCATGTCTCAGGCCGGCCTTGCCTGGGGGCACCATCGTGTGGCAGGCACCACCACATGGTGCCTGCTACATGGTGCATTGATGTTTCTCAAGTGTATATTTTCTATTTCAGTTTGTGGTGCGACTCGCAGCACAAGCCGCAATGGAAAGTATGCACTTTAGGACCACCATGAAGGTGGTTGCATCTAAATAATAGAAGTAGAACCACCGACTCCGTGTTGGGTGGTCCCGCTTCCCCTACAGTGCCGTCCAGACACTCACCCGCCTGGCATTGTAATAGGGCCTTAGTGTTAATATTAACTATTATGAGCTCAAAGGAAATATAAAATTATTTCCATCAACTCCCATCATCGTCCTTTTGAGATCTGGTTCAGGGCAGCACAAGTCCATGAGTCTTTAAAAGCTGCCTGGTTAGGCCTGAGAGAAAGAAGAATTAAATTGGTCTGAAACATTCAGGTATTTATGTCTGAAACCAGAATGATCTTCCTGACGCAGAGCAGGCCCACAGACAGACGGGCCTTTGCAAACTGTACGTCACTGAGAATGTGAGGGCCGATGGGGCTGAAGAAGATTTTTACTGGGCTTGGCAGCAAGCGCTCCATTGCATAGACCGCCTTTGACTGCAGGCATGTCAACATGCACCAATCGGCACCTTTGTCATAGTTGTGAGGGACGTAACCCACCTCTGCCTATGATCATTAGAGAGAGCGGAGTGACAGGGGAACTGCTGCCACCATGTGCTCCTTCCTGTTCTTTCTTTTTCTGATTTTCTGACCATGTCCTCATTGCTCTGCCTACGTCTGCTACTCTCTATCACTACTTACATACCCCTCTACTCCCTTCAGCTGCTGTCGCCATGTGCCAATCCCTATGCTCTCTCTCACCATGCATCCAGCCCTCTAATCCCTGCTGCTGTGGTGCTGGAGCAGAGTTTTCTGTTGAAAATTTATCGAGTTTTAAGCTCCAGTTTTGTCTATATGTTATGATTAAAATTACTAATTTGTAATCATTAATCAATGGTTTGTTTTGTTAAAGGTCCAAATTAACCAACACTACTAATGAGAGAAAACTACACGTGGGAATGCATATATGTTGCTTAATAATATGCGCAATTTAATTAAATGAGTATCGCAAAAGTGTTATTTGTTTCGAGGTTGTGCTTTTAAAATAACGTGTGCTAATGCTTTATTGCGTTGCAGAAGGCTAGATAATTACATACACATAAGGGTATTAGTGGGGATTAACACTGTACAATAATTATGATGTGGTAACGTTGTTTTGTGTTTCTTTAAATTAAGATGGTCCGCTTTGGCCTAAACAAAGATGGCTGCCATTTACAGCCTGCGCTCGAGTGATTGAATTTTGACGAGAGGCCTTGTTGAATATGGTTGAAAGTCACCTGACCACAGCCTCTGCCTGAATTAAAAGTTTCCGTGAGGACAGCAGCTCTGGGCATGTTTCCAATTGTCCTTGGAGAAAGATAAAGCCACAATGAACAATGACCAGTCTGCGGTGGCTCTGCTATGGTACCATGGAAGAGCATTTATAACTGTAACAATTGCAAACTCGAGTTTCCTTCTTCCGTGTTTTTATTTTTGTGATTTTTCCTGAGCGGAGGTTTTCTAAATGTAACCAAGTGACATCCTTTCCTGCTCGCTCTGCTCAGCGGCTCAACGGATATTCAAAGTTTGTTTGTAACTTTTATTTTGTCATTTTTGTTATAAATATGCTAGACTAGAGAGGGTCCGTGTTCATTGCGCTTATTACATTCATTGCGTTCCTTGCGGTCATTGCGTTTTGAACTTCTTCCTGAACCTATGCTGAGGACGGCAGCTCGAGAGACTTGACCGAGAAACCAGTCCTGACCCATTTAGCTAGAATAGGTAACTATGAGAATAATGATTTTGCTAATGATTGACTTTCATTTGAACTAATTTAGATAAATAAGCATTTGTTTGAATTCCAGTGTCGGGTGATTATTTCTTTGTCATTTATTGAGTTTCCAAATGTATTTCCTATGTTTAAAATCATGACTCAGGACAATGTCTTTAAGGTCGCATTGACCTCATTGTAGATGCAGATTGGTTTAGGTTTTCTCTCCTATATTCAGTGTGGATAGAGTAATAGTGTGAATTTCCAGTGTCATGGGCCCTAGCGTATGATGAGTGTATGTGCGTGTAACTGTAGATTTACTCTGTCCGTGGAAGTAGGGAGAATTTATATGCGCCGATCTGCAGCAGTTTCCTGGTAGCAGTATGATGGTTAAGATTATTGTCTTGATCTGATAGATTGCTTGTATATAGGCTTTTTGATTCATTGATTTATTGATTGATGTTGGTATATGTACTAATACTATATGTTGAAGTCGTCGTGTTGAGTTCTATGTAGTGTGTACGGCTTCTGGAATTTGGGAGCTGGTGATGGTTCCGTAGTAGGGCAGAGGGAAGTGAGTGCTGCTCTCGGGAAAGACGGGATTGTTGGCCCTGTACGTATGCGGGGAAAAACGTATGACAATTGAAGTTGCGCGTCACATTGTCTGGGTTCGGAATCAGTGACATCGTCGTGTGTTACTATTAGGGACATATTTTCGGTATAAAAGGAGTGTGTATGGTAGCGAAGGTTATCTGTGAAACTCTGGCCTTAAGTCCCAGGGATCCGTAAGGTTTGCCGTTAAAGCTTATCGCTGGAGTAGTAATAGGTATTCTCTGAGCTTGTCTGAAGGACTGGGCAGAGGTAAGCGCTGCTTGGTTAACGCGTGTTATTATTCTGTAGCGGGACAGACTGCTCTCGGGAAAGGCAGGATTCTGTGTGGTAGTACTACGTTTTCTAGTGTAAAAGTGCGTGAATGTATGAGCATCTAATTGATTGAAAGATTCTTTGGAGCAGTCCTAGAGGAAACAGTTAATGGATGCATGTTAGAAGGGCAGAGTAGAGGGATGTGCTACTGTGTCAACGAAAGTAAATAATTCCGTAGTGGAGCAGAGGTAAGCGCTGTTCTAGAGAGAATCGGGATTCTTGTGAGAGTTTTTCTTTACTATTCTGTGGTTAGCGAAGCAGACAATGGAGATGTTTATATGTTGTAACTAATAGATTTTGTAGAATCTGAAACGAAGTCTACTGAGAAGGCTTTGTAAAGGAGGGGTAGACGAGTGACAGGAGACAGAGCAGAAGCGTCTGCAGCGACTGCTGACGTCATTCAGACCGTGCTGCGATTGGGCAGTGGATCAGAACAGTGCTCGCGCTAGGATTGGTGCGTTGGTGTGAGCCGCGCAGGATTGGAAGGAGTACAGGGTGACGTAGACGCTCCAGGATTGGTGTGTTGGTGTGAGTCGCACTGTTATTGGACAAAAAGATCGTACAGTTGCGGAAGAGACTAGAGAATTTTGGTAAACGTTAAAATGTATTACCAACCCGAGGAAAAGAAGAAAAAATCCTTGTTCGGTAAAATTAAAAGGTGGTTCGACAAGGATAAAAACATAATAACTAGAGAAGGTGAATTGCTACCTCCAACGAGAACTCCTGCATCCTTCATGGTTGCGAAATATGGGTATCATACCTGTATATGGTTGGATAACTGGGCTAAGTATACTAAGGAAGATGGTGTCTTAGCGTTCCCGGAACATGGTTCATTTAATCTGGCCGTGTTGAGAAATTTACGGGAGAAGATGATGTGTCTAGAGCCTAGACCAAGGCCGACACAGTTTGAGGTGTTGGTGGAATGGGAAGATGAGGTGCATGAGCGAGAAAAGCAGAGGAGTGGAGGCAACTATAGGTACATTTTTGGGAGGAAATATGATCGTGAAACTCATCATGATCGAATGAGGAGATGGCGAGATGCTAGTATGTCAGAGGGATTATATCCTATGAGGACAGTTGACGAGAAGGAAGAGAGGAAGGGTACAGAAAGGGTGCCTGATGCAGAAGTGAGAAGGTATGGGGCTAATGATTACGAGGATGAGGTCTTAGATGACATGATTTACAAGAGACCACCTCCGTATAGACCAGAACCAGAAGAGAGCACGCCAGTTGCTACTCCTGTAAGAGATACTTTGCGAATTATTAAAACTGAAGTTGTAACACCTGATCTGAAAAGTGGTAGCTCTTTCACGGAAAGGGAGAGAGAGAGAGAGCGAGAGAGAGTGAATCGAATCGGTGATGAGAAAACAAGAGAATTAGCCAGAACGACATCCGAGCTGACTGAGAAAATTAGAGAGCTGACGAAAAATCTGGAAGCTGTTACAGTGCCTGTAACAATAGGTCCGGTTGTGCCTATTTTTGATATGCAAAGAATGGGTGAAAATGGTTTAACAGATCCTTATGTTGGAAATGGTTTGGTTGGTACTTGCACTTTGGAGGAATCAAGAATAAGGACGGGTGAAAATAATTTGAGGCAGTCGAGATATGACACCTGTAGTGGAGGATCAGATGTACAGCCTAATTCAGGATTGAATACTGGTTGTTTGGGAGGAACAATTTTGGAACCACAGAGGATGGCAGAACAAGTGGGTGCAGTGAAAAAGTCTACTGAAATAACAGCTGAAGATTTGAATGATTGGTTGAAAGTTCTTCAAAAGAAGGATAAAGATTCACAGGCAATTGATGTAGCCAGGTTGCGCATAGAATTGGAGGAGCTTATTGCAGGAACAATTCCTACAGATATACTGAAAAACCATCATGATGGGGAGTGGTTATTTATGTGTAAAAGTATCACCTGGAGGGCTAAAAGTACTCATGACAGGTTAAGAGCAATAGCGAGTGAACAAGGAGTTGACATGGATAAGGTGAAAGCTTTGCAGAAGCCTTACAGGGTGGATTTCTCTGACAGAGATATTGAAAATCTAAATGGTGCTGGCAGAACAGGGCAGATTAAAGAAATGATTGCCTTATTGCGAAAATGGGGTGATGTGGAAAAATGGAAGGATAGATGGTACAAGAAAAGGGAAGATTCAGTGGACAGGACTTACTCAGCTTTTCCCATGAGAGAAAAAGAGAAAACAGTGGATGGTTATCCTATGAGAGAGATTCCTGGAGGAGGATATGTACATGTCCCATGGACTAGACAGGATATTTTGTCATTTACGAATGATTTCCCTCGACTGAGAGAAAAGCCCGTCGAGTGGTATAGGCAGGTAGATAGGTTTGTGAAATTGTCAAAAGTGCTGTGGATTGACCTGAATAGTCTGTTTGATATAATTGTTCCAGCAGACTTGTGGGCAGAGTGTAAAATAGTTGTAGATTGGCCTGCAAAGGAGTACCCAAGAGATCCGAAAACAGGAGCACCAGATCCAGAGGTTATGAAAAAATATGAACAGGTAATTGTGTTCCTGAAAAATAAAGTACCCCCGAAAGAGACAGACTGGGTTAAGATAGATCGAACACATCAGGAAGCAAAAGAATCAGTTCATGCTTTTTACGAAAGGCTGATACTGGCTTTTAAACAGTTCAGTGGAGATGAACACCTGGGTGATAAGGATTTGAGTCATTTTGTATACAGATTTGTATATGGCTTGAGACCTGAAATCAGTGAAAGGATTCGTGAGTATACAGTTGATTGGCAGAGTAAAAAGATTGATGAAATCCTGAGACATGCAAAGTACTTCAGTGATGAGATTGAAGCAAAACAGAGAAAGCTGAAAGAGAAAGCAACGTGGGCACAGGTGAAAGTTGCTGAGAGACAAGAAGCACAGTTGATGGAACAGGAAAATAATCCAGGAAATAGGCCCAGATATGCGGGAAAAGGAAAGGGGAATCTAGAGGAGGCGAAGAAGAAGTTCCCTTGTCACAACTGTGGACATTTGGGGCATTGGAGATCCGAGTGTACCAATCCACCATTAGTGAGTAATGAAAATAAACCCTTGAATCAACAGGTGCAGAACGAGGGGAGTAATCAACAGCAGCAACAGCAGAAGGTTGTCAGACAGCAGAGTCAAGAGCCAAAGCCGCCCTTGCCGCAGACTAGAGGGTCCCAAAAGTATAACCAGGACTCAGGATTCTACAATGATGAGCAGGTAAACAAACCGAGACGCTCTAACCTGGTACAGCAGTACTGGTTAAAGAATGAGGGGAGTGAGTCTGAAGGGGACTATTGACGGTGCCGAAGAGAGGAGGAAGAGTGCATACTTGGTGCAACTCTAGAAATAGACCAGGCAGGACCATTTGTGGATGGGAAAATAAATGGGGAGAGTGTTACTTTTTTGGTAGACACAGGAGCGACGAGATCAACTGTCAGGTCAGCAGATATTAGAAATCTTCCTCTCTCGGACGAAGCAATCCAAGTGGTTGGTGTAGCCAATACACAGATTAAGACTCGTCTTACCGAACCAGTAAGGGTAAGAATAGGGAAATTTTCAGACATGCACAGATTTGTAGTGTGTGACACTAGTCCAGTGAACTTGTTAGGTAGGGACCTATTGTGCAAGATGAACTGTACAATTTTCTGTACTCCGGATGGAATAGCTTTTGAGACACCAGATTTTTTGTACCGGATGACTCTAGATAATAGAGAGAGTGAGATTGTTGGTACATATGCTGTGTTTAATCCAGATGATTTGCCTCAGGAGTTGAGACACACAGTGAAAACAGCAGTTTGGGATTTTACTGGAGAAGATGTGGGATTGATGAATAATGTAGATCCAGTGAAGATATCAGTGAAAGAGGGGATTGTTTATCCTAATATTCCACAATACAGATTGACACCAGAGATAATTGAGGGAATAACTCCTATAATTGACAAGATGATTCAACAGGGTGTTTTGAGAGAGTTATTAAGTAGCCCGTGTAATTCACCGATAATGGGGCTAAAGAAACCTAATGGAAAATTCAGGATTGTACAAGATTTGAGAAAAGTTAACAAAATTGTGGTGGCATGCTGTCCCATTGTGCCAAATCCTTCAGTGATTTTGTATCAGATTCCTCATGATGCTGAGTGGTACACCGTGATTGATTTGTGTCATGCTTTCTTTTCAATTCCATTACATCATGACAGTCAGCCGATTTTTGCATTTCGGTTTGGCCAGCGTATTTTAGCATGGTGTCGTATCCCACAGGGGTATACAGAGAGTCCTTCGATATTCAATCAGTTGTTGAAAAAATCATTGGAGAGTTTGATCATGCCTGAAAGCTCAGTACTAGTGCAGTATATCGATGACTTACTTGTGGCATCGAAGACACGTGAAGCTTGTGAAGTAGATACCATAGCTTTACTGAATCATCTAGCAGATGGAGGGTTAAAGGTATCTCCAGCCAAATTGCAGTTTTGCAAGAAAGAGGTGCATTATCTTGGACACAATATTGAAAAAGGTCTGAGAAAGGTGACTGATGACAGGATCAAAATTATCAGAGGAATGAGAGCCCCGATGACCCAGAGAGAAGTGAGGATGTTTCTGGGGATGGTGGGTTATTGTCGTCAGTGGATAAGTAATTTCTCCCTGATAGCAAAGCCACTGATTAAGTTGACCAAAAGTGAGGTGAGAGACCCATTGGAACTGGATGGTGAACAAATGGCAGCATTTGAAGAGTTAAAGAGCAGAATGTGTGAAGCCCCTGCTTTGGGAATGCCAGACTATGAGAAAGAGTTTGAGTTGTATTGCAGTGAGAGAAATGGGTGTGCACTTTCAGTGCTAATTCAGAAGCATGGACAACTGAGAAGACCGATTGCGTACTTCTCATCGACACTTGACCCTGTAGCTGTGGGTTTGCCAGGTTGCCTGAAAGCAGTAGCTGCTACATGCTTGGAACAGAGTGAGGGCATAATAATGGGATATCCTGTAAGGGTATTCGTACCTCATGATGTGGCAATTCTTTTGACAAGAAGCAGGACTCAGTACATGTCACATAGTCGGTTGACTAAATATGAGAAAATCATTCTGGGAGCATCAAATGTGACTCTTGAGAGATGTGTGAATGTGAATCCAGCGACGTTGTTACCAGATGCTGACAATGTGAATGTTGGAGATGATGTTGATCATGATTGTTTGGATGTGCTTGACTACTGCACGAAACCAAGACCAGACATAAGAGATTTGCCATTGCCAGAGAGTGATCATGTGCTGTTTGTGGATGGATCATGTTTGAGAACTGATGATGGTGTGCTGAGTGCAGCATATGCGGTGTGCAAGGTTTCAGAAGTTACGGAAGCTTCGCCTTTGAAAGGAGTGAGATCTGCTCAAGTGGCTGAATTGGTGGCATTGACAAAAGCTTGCAAGATTGGGAAGAATCTGAGAGTGACTGTGATGACTGATAGTCAGTACGGATTTGGAGTCGTTCATGATTTCGGCCAGCTTTGGCTACAGAGAGGTTTCTTGACGTCGAGTGGGACTCCAATAAAGAATGCAGAAGTGATTGGGAAATTGCTTGAGGCGATACAGCTGCCTAAAGAACTAGCAGTTGTGAAATGTGCTGCACATGGACAAGGAGATGATTTTGTTACTCTTGGTAATCGTTTTGCCAATGACATAGCACAGTATTGTGCAAAGAATAATCATTCGATTAATAGGGCACGAGAAAGGGAAATGTCTTTTTGTTCTGTGATGTTTACTAATGTCCTAGAAACGTGGGATGAAGTGAAACAGTTGCAGGATGAGGCAGGAGATGAGGAAATGAGAGATTGGATCAAGTCAGGTTGTGCCCCAAGAGAGACAGATCATGTTTGGATCTATAGAGATGGTAGACCAGTCATGCCCAATTCCATGCTGTCGACAATGGCAAGAATGTATCATGGCCAGGGACATCTGGGGAGGGATGCAATGATTAGGTCATTCAAGCAGACCTGGTACAATGCAAAGTTCAGGTTGATTGCAGAGAGCATCTGTCAGAGATGTTTGATTTGTCAGCAGTTCAATACTGGGAAAAAGACAGTGGTGAGTCTAGGAACAATAGGCAGAGAAGGAGGTCCTTTTACCAGAATGCAAATAGATTTCATTGAAATGCCCCAAGTGAACAGATTGAGGTATGTTCTAGTGGTAGTCTGTTTGTTCTCAAGATGGGTGGAGGCCTATCCGACTAGAAGAAATGATGGAATAACAGTTGCAAAGTTACTGTTAAGAGAGTTGATTCCTAGGTACGGGTTCCCAGTGACAATTGAGTCTGATAGAGGTGGACACTTCTACAATGAGCTCATGGGTTTAATTTGTGAAGCATTGAGCATACAGCAGAAGCTACATTGTGCATACAGACCAGAGGCTTCTGGAGTCGTTGAACAGATGAATGGCACAATTAAAAACCGAATTGGTAAGATGTGTTTAGCCACTGGAATGAAATGGCCTGATGTCTTGCCTCTAGTGCTTATGACTATTAGGTCTACTCCAGATAGAACCACAGGTTTGAGTCCGCACAAAATCTTAATGGGACGTGCGATGAGACATGCATTTGTGCCTGTCAACAAGTTGATGACAATAACTGATGACATGATTTTGGATTACTGTAAAGGCCTGGCTGACGCAGTTCATTCTGTGTTTCACCAGGTTGGAGAAGACGCTACCACACTTGAGAAGAAGCAAGCCCATGATCTGAGTCCAGGGGACTGGGTGAGGATTAAAGTACACAGAAGAAGAAATTGCTTGGTTCCAAGGTGGTGAAGGCCAAGACAAGTTATTCTGACTACGACAACTGCAGTAAAGTGTGCTGGTGTGAAAAACTGGGTGCATGCGAGTCATACTCTGAGAGTTCCAAATCCAAAAGATGGGACTGGTAAGGAGTATTTTGAAGAGTCAGATTCCAGTGATGATGCAGAAACTGAACCAGTGAGAAGAAAAAAGAATCCTGAAAGGGGTGAAGGAGAAAGAGAGTCAGGTGATTCTTTTTTCTTTCCAAGAGAGGCTTCAAGAGAAACATTGAGAGTCTCAGAGGAGAGATCGGATTCTGTAAGAGTGCCTGAAGTTCCAACGAGCAGTGGAGAAGAAAGAAGAGAAAAGAGCAGTTCCACAGAAACTACACCTGAATCAGATGAAGAGGTTGAAAATCCACTTGAGATTACACCTGAAGAAGCAGGGTCAGAAGAAGATAGAGAGGGACAGATTGCGGAAGACCCCCGAGGAGGTGTAGGGAACATTCCTGATAAGCTAGGTGAAGGGACAAGTAGACAGCAACAGGATTGCGTGTCAGAGACCCGAGGAGGGACAGAATTAGGGAAGTCTCAATCGGTGGTGGAAAAGACTGTGGAGCGAAAGAGAATTGTTGCAGAACAAGAGGCAAATGAGACAGAATCAGATGAGAGTGAAAATGAGAAATCAGAGGGTCGAGTTCTGAGAAAGAGAACTTGGATTGGAGAAAGAAATAATAAAGAAGTAAGACCAAAAAGGGTTGTAAGAGGAGATCTTTGGCCCAACAGGATAAAGAGACTGAGGTACAGACTGACACGAGCAAATTCATCGAAAGCTGAACAGGTGAACGAGGTGTCTAATCAGAATCAAGCAAAGGGTGAAAAACAAAAGGTCTCAAAAGAACCAGAGGAGATCAAGAGAATCAGAAAACCTAACCAGAAGTATAGGTCACCGGAATGGACGTACGTGGCACTGTCTGAAGGTGAAGAGGCAGAGAGTCAAGGAAATCCAGAGGGGACCGTACGAGAAGTGGTTGAGGAGAAAACTGTTGGAATCCTGAAAGTAATCTTGACTGACATTGGAGAAGAGTCGGATGCACAGGATGTTGTTGATGATCTGATACAATTTGATGTTGCTGAAGAAGAAGTGAAAAGTGATGAAAATCCAAATTGAGTGAACTAAAGGAGTCACTTGGAGAAGTGAAAAGAAGAAGATCTGAAATTAGCTGTTTGAAATAATCTAGTGTTCTAGTGTTTCAGTAGTGGAGTAGAAGAGGCTAAGTCAAAAGACACTGCCAAAGTAGTAAAATGGCTAACGCAGAGAATAATCAAAGTAGATGTGCCTTCTTGAAAAGATGGTGTAGAATGTGCTGCTGCTGTACTGGATTATTAATGCTATTATGGGGTGTACTAGCTTTACTGGTTACTTTTAGAGTTACAATAGACACTTTTGGAATACATACTGAGAATGTGACTAATGTAGAGAAGAGTTCACAAAAAGTAGTTCCAACTAGAATTAGTAACATTTATATACATAAAGATAGGTCAATTAATGATTTTTCTAGCAATGTTTTTTCAAAGTTGTTGTTCGAATACGTAAAGACATTGGAAGTTAGGGATTGCTACGCATGTATGCAATTACCTGCATCCGTTTCAGAAGGTGTTACTTATCACCATTTACCAGCTACGTATGGAATTTCATGTAGTGTGTTGAGTAGTGTTTTTTATTTGTTAGGGAAAATAGATTATGAGATGTCTAACAAAGATAACATTTTTGGGCAATTGCCTATGAACAAAAGGCTGAATCCAGCTAAAGAAGCTAACATTTTTGGTGAGATTTTTATTGAGAAAGAAGAATTAACATTAGATTACATTTTTAGAAACAATTGAACTTGCAGTCTGAAAGAAGAGGAGAAGGCTTTCCTAAACATGGTAGAGGAAAGAAGAGTGAGCATGCATGAGAAGGCAGGGAAATATAAAGTGAGTGAGACAATTTGGGATATTGAGATGGGAGAGGAATTAAAGAATGGGGTTAGTCCAACTTTAGCTTTAGATGCACCACAGAAGGGTAAACTATGCATTACCAGAAAGAGATCCCAATATGATAGCTATTTTGTTGGGACTAGTGAGTGTCATGATACATACTTTATTGCAACAGGATGGGGTTTTAAAGGTGGAGAAGATCCAGTTTTCCCAGGAGTGTATTATGTTTGTGGGAACAAGGCTTATTACAAGTTGCACGTGTTATGTGGGCCTGGTCTTTCCAAAGATTTTTCATATAGATAGGATAGAAGATGTAGAACATATTAATTTACTAACACGTTTTAAGAGAGAAACTTGGTCGGAAATCGTAGGTGATATTTTTGGAGCTTTAATTCCAGCAGTGGGAATTTCTTTAAATGCATATGGAATTCGGAAACTGTCAACAGTGGTGGATCGCTTATCGACAAGTACCGCTGGAGGGTTTCTTTTGGTAAATACGGAGCTGATTGCCGTACGAGCCATGTCTATGCAAAATCGACTTGCCCTTGATATTTTATTAGCCAAGGAGGGTGGAGTCTGCAGGATGCTGAAAGTTTAACATTGTTGCACTTACATTCCTGATGAAAGTAAAGATCTAAAGGTCTATATCAAAAATATTACTGATTTGCATGAAGAGTTAGTACCACTGGAAGCTGAAAGTATCTGGACTAAAATAGCTAATAAGATAGTTGCTGTTAAGAGTTTTATTGCTAAGATAGGTAGTACCATTATTGGTAAAATATTATTTCCTTTGTCATGTGTAATTGTTGCTTTATTGATACTAAGATTGGGGTGTTTGTGTTGTAAAAACAGGGGAGGGAGAAAGAGAATAATTAGAGGAAATGCTGAAAAGAAACAAAAGAGGTCAAGGAGAGACCCACAAGAAATAGAATTAGAAGAATTGAGGGACAGTGTGTACTTGGAGTCGAAGAGAGATGATGTGAGAGAGTCTGGTGTTTAATGTTGTGTCATAAAAGACATTTTCAATTTCTCCTAAAATTGGGACTACATTTTTTTTTTTGGGTTGGTTTTTGTGGTGATAATATATCACCAAAGGGGGGATTGCTGGAGCAGAGTTTTCTGTTGAAAATGTATCGAGTTTTAAGCTCCAGTTTTGTCTATATTTTATGATTAAAATTACTAATTTGTAATCATTAATTAATGGTTTGTTTTGTTAAAGGTCCAAATTAACCAACACTACTAATGAGAGAAAACTACACGTGGGAATGCATATATGTTGCTTAATAATATGCGCAATTTAATTAAATGAGTATCGCAAAAGTGTTATTTGTTTCGAGTTTGTGCTTTTAAAATAACATGTGCTAATGCTTTATTGCGTTGCAGAAGGCTAGATAATTACATACACATAAGGGTATTAGTGGGGATTAACACTGTACAATCATTATGATGTGGTAACGTTGTTTTGTGTTTCTTTTAATTAAGATGGTCCGCTTTGGCCTAAACAAAGATGGCTGCCATTTACAGCCTGCGCTCGAGTGATTGAATTTTGACGAGAGGCCTTGTTGAATATGGTTGAAAGTCACCTGACCACAGCCTCTGCCTGAATTAAAAGTTTCTGTGAGGACAGCAGCTCTGGGCATGTTTCCAATTGTCCTTGGAGAAAGATAAAGCCACAATGAACAATGACCAGTCTGCGGTGGCTCTGCTATGGTACCAAGGAAGAGCATTTATAACTGTAACACTTGCAAACTCGAGTTTCCTTCTTCCGTGTTTTTATTTTTGTGATTTTTCCTGAGCGGAGGTTTTCTAAATGTAACCAAGTGACATCCTTTCCTGCTCGCTCTGCTCAGCGGCTCAACTGATATTCAAAGTTTGTTTGTAACTTTTATTTTGTCATTTTTGTTATAAATATGCTAGACTAGAGAGGGTCCGTGTTCATTGCGCTTATTACATTCATTGCGTTCCTTGTGGTCATTGCATTTTGAACTTCTTCCTGAACCTATGCTGAGGACGGCAGCTCGAGAGACTTTACCGAGAAACCAGTCCTGACCCATTTAGCTAGAATAGGTAACTATGAGAATAATGATTTTGCTAATGATTGACTTTCATTTGAACTAATTTAGATAAATAAGCATTTGTTTGAATTCCAGTGTCGGGTGATTATTTCTTTGTCATTTATTGAGTTTCCAAATGTATTTCCTATGTTTAAAATCATGACTCAGGACAATGTCTTTAAGGTCGCATTGACCTCATTGTAGATGCAGATTGGTTTAGGTTTTCTCTCCTATATTCAGTGTGGATAGAGTAATAGTGTGAATTTCCAGTGTGATGGGCCCTAGCGTATGATGAGTGTATGTGCGTGTAACTGTAGATTTACTCTGTCCGTGGAAGTAGGGAGAATTTATATGCGCCGATCTGCAGCAGTGGCACCTGTGCCCATAGTTCTGCTCCCTTTGGTTTCTCACTATGGAGTCACCTCTCTAGTCCCTTATGTTGTTTTGGTTTCATGTGCTCATCCCACTTCTCATTTCAGCTGCTCTATCACATTTCATCCATCCCTTTCCCCCTTTTGTTTGTGTTAACTAGTGTTTATCTTTCTATTGTTTTCTCTTAATCGCTTTTACCATGCGGCCACCCCCTATGTCCTTCTGCTGGTGTCACATGTGACCATTCCTCTATTCCCTTCAACAGTGTCATCATTGGCACTCTTCTTTCTTCTGTTCCATCACCATGAGCCCATCCATTGTGCCCATGGAAAGGGCACCTCTACACCCAAGATGTCCCTCGTGTCCCCTGATGCTTCTTACCAATCTGTTTTTTTTTCCTCTCTGCCAAAACCTTTTGGTCTGCAACAAACCAATCCATAGTCTCTATGTGTGACTATGCTCCCTGAAAGTGACTGTCACCAAATCCCTATTGCTCCATTTAATTAAGCACTACTTTGGTCTTTAATTGATAGCCAAGTTTTTGCCCCAACTGTCTCACATATTTCCTTCTGCTTGATTTCAGACTCCCAGTACTTTAGGTCCATGACTTCCACTTACTTTGTCATGCAAACTTTCAAGAGATGGTCCTTGGCCAACGCCAAGTGAGTCTTCTTAGCTTGCAGAAATGGCTGCTTATCTTCCAAAGCACTACCATATGCTTAGTTGAAACAGGAACTACATCAATGCTCCAGAAAATAAAACAACAGTCTTTTGCACATGCTAACAGTATGTATAGTTTATCAATAACAGTGTAAAAAAACCTGTTATTGATAAACTATACATCCTGTTAGCTTGTGCAAGGGGCTGTTGTTTTTTTCTACCAGTGGTTATCCACGCGTTGGGGAGGAGGGTGGCTCTCCCTACCCTTATAGCACCCTTATAGCACTGCAATCCTAATTAATCACTAGTATATACTTGCTGCGCACTGCCCAGGTGCGCCATTACCCTATAGAACCACCCACCGAATAACTACAGAAAATAATCCAACCAGAAATACTTCCAGCTGAGCAGGCCAAGTATCAGGGTAAAGACCAGTAAGTAGCGACAGAAACTGGAGAGCGTGTGAAGAATCCATAAGATCCAGTAAGTGAGCAATAATTTGGGAACAATTGCGATGCAACAGGACTTCTCAGTGCAGTGGTGTAGCAAGGCCTCTTGCTGCCTGTGGCGGTCCCTGCGTTAGGCCACCCACGGCCTCCGAATGTAAGAGTGGGGGGGGTGATTGCTGCGCTTGATAACCCCGCGAGTGATGGCCGCAGGTTGGGCATCCAAAACTCGTGCCGCCCTGCCCCCCATCTCCCTGCTACACCACTGTCTAGGCGGAGCTCCTTTTATTGGAGAAAACAGGGCATGGCATTATCCAGGAAGAGGTTCGCCCATCTTTGATTGGGATAAGAGTTTCAAAAATAAAACAATACATATACACATATAAATCAATGTAATCAATAAACTTCTGCTCAGTAATTCTAGGAAGCCCTTGACAGCAATTTCCCCGCATGCAGTGCTTTCCTTAAGCTGAAATGCATGGAGACTCGCCCTGCAATCCCCGGAACAGTCAGGAACCCTGACGTACTGGAAGAGACCAAGGTGACGCAGATCCAGGGCACGGCGGTGCTCTGAACCCAGGAGATGCACCCTGCAATGTGGAGCCACAAGTCTGAGCCACCACAGGACTGAGCTGCCGTGGCAAGCATGCAAGGATGTCATTCTTACACACCCTGAGTTACCACCTCCTCTGACTGTATTAGTTTTGAGACAATTGCATATATCCCTTTAACTGCCTCAAAATAGAGAAGCATTCTTATCACGTTTGTGGATCACGGGGTAAGCTGCAGAAACCTATGATGATTTACTTTGTGTTAGATGCTGTAGCTTCTACAGGCACGCGGACTCTGGTGCTAATAACTCTTTCCTTGGTGTGTCATGCAATATCTACTGCCACTTTGCTTGTTTTTTGAGGAGGCTCTATGCCCTCATCACCAATTCACAGCATGTCTATATTTTCCTCGGCCACCCGTCCTGTCCATGCCTTTTCTTTTCTCCTTATACCCCCCTCCTTATGCTGCCACCACCTGTCTGATGACCACCTTGAAAAGAGTGAGGATCGTGCCTAAGGCAAAGGCTTTCACACCTCTCCTCACATTATGCCCCCACCACTATTATTCCTGTACAAGTCCTCATTATGCACCCACAGCTGAATGCCTGTGGACTACCCACCTGATCCTCGCTCTGAACCCCCCTTCTTCAGTAGCTTGAGAGGAGCACTCTCAATGACTGCCTCCCCACCACTGTAGAAGGCACCAACTGCACGAGGCGAATATTACACATACATGTACTCACACACAAGCATCAGAGAACATATAAATTTTGAGTTTTCAGAGTTGACAACCAAATAGTTATTGTCTGGTTTCAGAAGTTGAACACTCCATGAATCTTGTGCCCCCTAGTTTTCTTTTGTGCCAAAATGAGTAGAGACAAACTCATGTGCCTTACATCCACGAATTTACATTTTAGTGCCTTAAGATTGTTATGACTGGCAAAGTCCCAGGATGCTGATACAAGCAGGAGGATGCTTCCCTTTCTGTAAAGGAGGATAATGACACACTAATTTCAGAAATATGTGCAAATCAATATTTAACTTGGTTTGCTTAATCGCAACCTTTTTTACACTTTTAGCAGACATGAGGATCGGGCAAAATTTTACCAGTCCTTTACAAGTGACTGTTGACAGGCATGTTACCTCAATTAAAGTGAAACAAGACTACTGGTTCTAGAATACATTGAGTTGCTTGATGAAAATCCAAAACTGGAAATTAATTTTCCCAGAAACTTGGAGTCACTTGGCAACCTTAATTATACATACCTGAACGGGTCTTGGGCATTATGGCATGTCTTATCTTTTTTAAACTGCACATTTCTCACTGAATCTTGCAGGCAACTGCTGCCCATCTGGTGAAGTCAGTCAAAATTAACTTAGCATATGGCAAACAGAAGATGCAGTCATTCTAAGGCTCTGTTAAATAGGGTTACCAGATCACTCCATGTCAACAAATATGTTGTGTTTTAGTCCTGAATTTTAATTTATCAGACTAACACATTCTGGCATTTGAATTCCAGGTTCACTTCTGTTGACCCATTTGAACTATACTATATGGAAACAGTTATTTGTTAAACATAATTCCTCTGTGTGCATCCTGCCGTCAAAGCAACAGCATTTTTTATTCAAAATGTAAACCTTCCGGTGCCCAGTGAGGAGTCCCAGTGGCCACCGGAGGTTGGTTCCACTGCTAGCTTTGGCCCCACCTCGCTCAGCCAACTTTGCATCAAGTAGAGGCTGCATTGTAAGTGAACTGGAGACAGGGCCTAGGAGAAGGTTTGCTCTCCAACATAGTTACAACTCTGTTCCACTGGACAATTCAACCTCTTTGGTCTTCCTGCCACAGGGTGGGTCTAGTGCATCAGTCTCCGCAGTCGTAAACCTACTATTAACTTGTAGTTTGAGAATACCCCCAAAAAACATAAACTTACTCAAAAGTGTAAGTTTACCTTTGTGAATCAGGCCCAATGTTGGAAAATTCATCACGATGGGGGTCCTAAAGTCCTGAAATGGAGGTTCAATATTGTCTATGAGCCTGAGCAATTTTAAAAGTTATTCATGTGGAGAAATTAGAATCAGACAGGTACTTGTGCACTTACAGCAGCTACAATAGAATTTCTTATTGGTAGGTTTCCTTTTTCTGCAAAGTTTTTCAGTTCACAGAAATGAAACCTCAATGTTAAGCTCCCACAAATATGAACAAAGCAGATGTCCCAGCAGAAGCTCCATTTCAGTAAATCCCCAAACGATCTGAAATCCAGGATTGTAGTATAGGCTTTACAATGGCTTTGACTAAGATATCTCAATAACTTCTGTTCTAGCTGACAAGTGTGTCCTCCCTACTCTTCTCCTGTGCTGAGTAGAGCCAATGGTTGCAACCTACAATCACTTTGAACATTCAAGAGTGCCAAATCACCTACACTCTCCACCCTCTATTTCCCCACCATATCCCTAGAGGTGTCACATTGTTGCTGCTAAGATGTGTTCTCTGTTTGGAGAAATAGATAAACACATTTCCATTTGGAAGATATGGATATTTAACAAAAATTGAAGCTCAATGGAAACACTGACAAATATAAACATAGTGGGTGCCCCATTGAAGCTGTACTTCTGCCAATTCCCAAACAACCTCAAACATTTCACTGTAGTAAAGGCACTGTGTTGACTTTGAACACCTCAGTCTCTCCTGTTCTGGCTGTTGGGACAAAGACAATCATGTGCTCTTTTCGATGCTTGTCCTGCTCTGAGTGCTCGCAGAGTAACATTTTTCTAGTGTTAAGTCAAAAGAATATATTGGTGCATGACTGTATGGCTGCGTAGAGGTCTACTGTCAGTAACTCACTGTTTAAGTGCTGTTTAGAGCGTTCTCCAGTTCCTGGATGTCCTCCATATTCTTCCACAACCCAATCACTATCTGTCGGCAAGGAGAAGTAAAATACATATGCACTCCCACACTTGTGCCACAGGCCATCCAATAATGGAGTTGATATCTATGTATAACATGAACATAGGAAGGTACAATTGTCTTGCTGCCTTAACCCTGGCCTTTGTTTCCATTTTAGAATAAAGTCCCTGGACGTGTAGTGTCTACACCTGGATCAGGGCACATGCCCCAAGTGCTTAGAGAGTTCACTCATCTCCTCTATGGAGACCTAGGGATACCCTCACTATCTCCAAGGAAACTGACATTAAGACTGTGATGGTCGAGTGGGGTCACGTGACTTGATGTAAGGATTTAACTCCCTGGTGTTCTATACATTCTAATAACGGAGTCCAAGTCCCTTCACAACTGGATGAAGAAGAATATAGTCCTAATGATAAGTACGTATACACAATGGTGAGGGGGCAGTGGGGGCTAATTAACTAATTGCCTCTGTATAAAATACTGAAAAAAACATCCTGGCTGACCCTTAATACCTGGCCCACCACGTGATCATATCGAGGCTACTCTAATTCGGGATTTGTTTTTCGGTTCTGAGCTTGGCTAGAAATCTATGGACTGGATTTTTGGGACCACAAAACCACCTCCCATACATTGAGGGAATCGTATACTTTGATATCAGAGATAAAAAGGTTCAGAGTAAAAGTAGTTTTGCTGCTGTGGTAGCAAGGAAAAAAGTAAAACCCATATTGTAGAGTCTCCAAGTCGCCATATTCAGCACCGCCTTAGCAGTGCAAGAATGCCAGACAAGCCAGAACAAAGTTGTACACTAACCACCCTAGTTTTAAAAAGCCTCGGGTCACAATTGACTCAACAGTCACTTTGACACAGCAAAAACGGTACTGTTGTCAAAGTTTGTAAATTTCAGTTACCGTGACTCTGGAAAATTATAGAAATTATCCCCACCCACGTAAGACCTACGGTTATTAAAGTCTTTATAAAATACTTAGGCCCAGAGTACAAGAAATGCAGAGTGCAATAAACGCATGCATGGGTAATTCCATTTCGCACTATTATGCTATGCTTGGTTTTCCTCACCTGGTTTCACTGAATGTGGGAGAACCAAACACAAATTTCACAGCTGGTATACCAGCCAGAAGGTTTGGCGGCAGCAGCCAATGCTCCTCTAACATTTTTATTTCCACAGGAATGTTCCCCCTCTAGAAAAAACTTCGACTTCTCTCCCCTCCCCTGTTATTATCACACCCCTTAGTCACCCGACCCCACCCATAGGACCATGCATACATTTACCACCTGCTCTTATTTACAACAGAAACCTGCATTCTCTATTGTCTACCTGCTAAAGATTTAGAAAAGAGTGTGTAGCGTCTTCCTCAACCTAGGAGCATGTAAATGAACTATGCCACACACAGAGCTGATTCATAGGCGTCTTTATTCTCCAACATACAATCACACTCTGCACGATAACATCATACTTCTGCGAACCACACCTTAGCACCTCCCAGCCTATTACGTAGTTTCTGTTCAGAGTCCACCCAGAACTGCAAGGGTCCTAGTGTGTACATCATCAGTACACTACATCTCCCCTTTGTCAAATAGAAAATGGCAAACACTCTTAAGAAATCACATCTCCTCAATTAGTAGGTGAGGCGCTTGCACTTGTCTACCAGCTAGGGTGGCTTGACATGAACAGAGCTCACCCTGATCAGTTGACGGTGGCACAGGCTCAGAGCCGGGTCACCTCAAAATTAGATCCATGAGTTGACAACTGTTGAGGTAGATGTTTCAAACGTGATGTGTCCCGTGTGATGTACTTTCCGGGATGATGTGCTGCCACCATGTGTCCTTTGCGTGCTATAACCCGCAATGGGTCATAGTAAAATGGAGTGTCTGTTTCCGTTTCTGTCTCTTTAACCAGAACCTGGTCTCCTTTATCAAAGACAGTTTCCTGGACACACCGGTGGGTGTCGGCATATGTTTTCACCTTGATTCTCTGAATAGCGTACGTGATGTGAACCTTATCCTCATTCACTCCTCGATCTGTTGTCCATTGAAGTAGTTTTGTTCTGATGGCTCACCCAAATAGCAAGATGGCTGGACTTTCACCAGTCGTGGAGTAAGGAGTTGACCGATAGGCCCGTAGGACATGACACAGGGCTTGGTTCAGATACATTCCTTCCATTGATGCTTGTGGAATCACCCACATGAGGGTGCCCATGAATCGCCCAATGACGCCATTGTCTTGGGGCCAGAGGGTTGTTCTCCTTTGATGTTATACATTGAGTCAGCCAAGAAATTCTTCTAAGTCTTTGCTATTGAATGGCGGGCCATTGTCATTTTTGAGGACTTTGGGAATGCCATACATTGCATGGATGTCATGAAGTTGTTTTATGACTGTCAAGGGTTGTTGAAGATATGTCTTCCATCAGAGGAAAACGCAAATATCCAATCAATGACTACCATGAGATGATGCCCATTACTTAGGGGCCAAAGTAGTCGACTGCAACTCTCTCCCAGGAATGAGCAGGAAGGTCTGACATTGTTACTTGATGCTGTGTCACCTTAGGAGAAAAACAGTTACAAATGTGACACATTTTCAGCTCTTCTCGACTCGCTCATTCAGTCGAAGGAACCACATTCGATCTCTTAGAGCTCTCTTGGTGGCTAGAATATCAAGGTGTCCTTCATGGGCCAGTTTGTTTACTTGCTGTCTTAGGATCTCCGGTATTCTCAAGTCTCTCAATACTATACCTTCTTGAGTGACTGCTAGCTCATTTAGAACATTCTTGAACTTTTGGAATTCAACATCATTGGCAAGGGGTCGAGAACTCTTTCTCCAGGATTGCGATATAATGAGGTATTTGAAGATAAGCATGTTTTTGTCTGTATTGGTGGCCGCAATGATTTGTTCCACAGACAGAGCCGATGAAGGGCTGGACCTCACAATAAAATTGAGATACTCTTCAGCTGCCTTGAATGTTGAACTGTGTCGATGTAGTCGCACTTGTGAAAAGTAGTCTGGAAGGTTTTGATCCTTCCCTGGTTTATGTATGATTTCATAGTCGCACTCTTACAATCTTAACTCCCCCCTCTCGATGCGAAAGGGCATCTTGGCTTTCAGATTTCCACAAATAGTAAGCAATGCTTGGTGGCCTGTTATGACAGTAAATCATTTTCCATAGAGGAATACATGTAAATGTTTGCAGGCCCACTCTACATGTAGACTTTCTGTCTGAGAATAGGCGTGTTCAGTTTCAAATAGGCTTCGACTGGCATAGGCCACAATGTGTCTCCGAGCATTCAGATGACCATTATGTTGAGCAAGAATTGCCCCCAACCCCACTGGGCTCACATCTATTGTGACCTCAGTATGTAACTTGGCCATTTCAAATGCATTCTCAATCGCATTTTTTATATTTTTTAAACGTTAATCGCATTAATGAGACCAGTGGAACCGGATATTTTGCTTGGTTAAGTCTATCAAAGGAGCACTCAGGGTAGCAAAGTTGCGAATGTATCTTGAGCAAGAAATGGCCATGCATAAGAAGGATCACAGCATGGTAACATCTTTGGGGGGACAACTGGATGATGGAGCTTGCCCAAAGAACTTGAGTTTGGTTTTGTGAAATTCACAGTTTGATGCATTCAGAGTGTGACCTGCATCAGCAAGAAGCTGGCACACTTGGGTAAGGGCATTTTTGTGTTCTTTCTGTGTTTTCCCCAAAAACATTATGTCATCACTGTAATTGAAAGCATGCATGACAGGTTGAATCACTCCGCCAATAACATCCTGAAATATCTCAGCAACCGAAGACACCCCAAAACTCAGTCTCTTGTATTTGAACAAACCAACACGAGTCGAAAAAGTAATAATGTACCTGCAGTTCTCTTCTAGTTCGAGCTAATGGTATCCTTTGTACAAATCAAAACAGGAAAAAAGACTTTGGCTCCATTCAGTATGCATGATCATGTCTGCTATGTGAGGACCAGAGTGTCTCGCCCGCTCAATGACCTTGTTTGCCTGGCACATAGCAACACAAATGCACACAAATGCACACAACTCGGTTACTGTCCTTTTTTGGTGCAACAACTATGCAACAACTATGGGTGAAATCCATGGCACAGGGCATGATGAGTGTTCAATGATGTCATGTTTTACCAAAGCTTTTAGCTCTTTCTCTACAGCTTCTTGTAAATGGAAAGCAATTCTGCGGTGCCTCTGGGCAACAGGGTGATGTCCTCATTATTGTGCAACTGCATTTTCATGGTCCTTAATCATTCCAAACCATAAAACAATGACGGGAACTGATTCACAAGTTCGGACTGAGCGCTAATGTTGTAATTGAGGGATATCAAACCCATATCAGCATCGGTGGCAAAGCTGAGCAAATATACACTCAACACAGTTCCTTGTAGAACATAAATGGTAGCTTACACTGAAATTGTTTTATGCTGCATGGTCACTTTGAATGACCCTTGGAAGCATGCCCAAGTATATACCTTCATAGCTGACAGGGTGAGTCTTGGCACAGGGGACAGGCTGTTCAATTTTTCCACTGGCATGATATTAATTGACGCACCATTTTCTATAATAAAGGCTATTGGGTAACCGTTTACTTTCAATGTGATTTTAGGACAGTGTCCAAATGAGGTTTTCCGCTTTGTTTGATGCGTTTTCTTGTGTTTATCTTCTTTACAGGTGGCTAACCCCACATGTGCATGCTGTCCTTCGGTTTATATTATCAGTGCACATCTGTTTTATTCATTGATGATTGATAACGATGTTAAAAAACCTTTGTACAATGAATCTGACGATGATCAACTTTGCTTGGTTTCTACTTGTCGAAACTTATGTTGCTTTTTTGCTTTGTGGGCATGGCTGGCGTGCTTTTGGAATGGTCTGGTGTCTATCTTTATTTTCTGCTGTGACACACTTGATTTCTCCTTGACTCAGCACACTACCATGAAATGGCATCTCTCCCACAGCCCCTGTAAATTTGTCCTATGGCGGGACATTTGCCTTCATGGGAAAATGAGAATCCACATTAGAAGCATAGCTTTGTGTTCTTCGAGGATGCCGTTTTACATGCATCTATTTTGTGCTTACACTTGCTTTTCACAGTTAGCACTGATTTAATATGCACCATTCCTGCTTCCATGTCAGTAGCTTATTGTTCTGCGTGTTGTTGCACTCTTGCAGCCATCAGCATTTTCTCTAGATTGAGTGTGGCTCTCAACATGCATCTTCTAAAGGAATAGGAAAGGCAACCATCAATGATTCTGTAATGTATTGCATCGTCATTATTATTGTCACAGAACTTACAGTATTGATAAGTGTATTAAGCCTTTCAACAAACTCATCCTTCATTTCACCAGCTTGTTCTCGTGCTTGGTTGACGATGTACCGTTCACAGTCGACATTCGGCATCAGGTTGAACTTGGCTTCCAACACCTCCTTTATTCATCGGTATGATGTTGCATCAATTTGTGAAACCTTCTTTAGCACTTCTTTCACTCCATCACCTGCAAGGATTTAAAAGTATTTTATCATTTCATTTAATTTGTTATGTTGTTGGCCTCTTCTTCTAATGCATCTATAAAGTCAATGAACATTTCAATACACACAGCCCACCTGGCGTCAATGTTCTGTCTCTTAGCCATCTTTAAGGGAGAGGGTGGTTTCAGAAACACTGCACCATCGTACTTCACGCTCCCACCTTCTTCCATTGAGAGCACATGCTTTTCATGCAGCATTCGTTACGTACAATGGGACCGTCAACCTCTGCATGCAACACCTCCGTTGCTCGAGCCTGGGTTGCCACATTGGATGGAAGGTTGAAGACGGCTTTATTTATTTTTTCTTAATGGTGAGTGGGTTTCTGGTTTTCGTACCTGGTTGTCCCTGCCATTGTCCTTGCTTCGTCTGACTATTTCTCTGTGTTCAGGGTGCAAGTCTTCGCCAGCACCCTCACCGATGACTTCTTGCTGGGTGTTTTAAATATGCTCCTCTTCAGGGCCTTTAATTCCTTTTGCGGCTGTCTATGAGCTGGAGCAGTGCTTTATTACTTCACATGTACCAGTTACAGGCTGCTTTGCTTTGATTTGAGACACATGTCATGCACAAGCAGTTTGCTGTACCATTGCATACTCTCAGGGAGAGCAGCCTTGTTCTTCTCTGGCACGTATCCCCTACTGCTCACCAGCTGTAGCTCCTTCCCCAGCCCTGAAGCATGTAAATGAACTACACCATACACATAGATGTCTTTATTCTCCAACATACAATCACACTCTCCACAATAATATCATACTTCCACTAGCCACACCTTGACACGCCCTACCATATTTTGTAGGTCCTCTTCAGAGTACGCCTAGAACTGCAAGGCTACTAGCACGTACATCATCAATACACTACCAAGAGCAGATGAGAACTTCAACATAAAAGCAGCGTTGACACATTATGTGACAAACATGCAATGTCTGCCTGCCTAGACCCTCATTACAGGTTGCATTATCCTCCTAGTGCCCTAACCCAGGGATGGGTGTATAGCACCACGGGCCATTACTAGTAGCCGAATGTCTCCAGATCTGATAACTCCTGGTCCAGTGATACCAGGCCTGGATGCGAAAGCGCTGTAGGGATACAAGCATGTTCTGTAAGATGGAGCATCATCCAGCTCCCTGCCCATCCCTGAAGCTCCACAAGGAAACTATACATTGTTCCCCTAGCTTAACCCTACCCTGCCCTGGCTCTGATCAGGCTTAAATGTTAGCGGACTTGAGGAGCAACCACCAGAAAAGGACCCAGAATTCCCAGGTCCATGTGGTTTTTCTCCATTCCTAGGACAAAACTCAAAATTGTTGATTTTTGTTTTGCTGGAATTCCAGCGGGCTTCTGAGATTCAGACCACATAGTATCCCTGCACCCAAATGAAACAAAATTATAATAAAGGCCTTCGAGGGTCCTGAAAACAAAGCAGAAATTCACATGGTAAATAGCAATTAGTAAACCACTATCTACACCAGGGATTTGTAGCACATCCACTGAAAAAGCCTGGCTCAAATACAACATATTCAGAGTACAAAAACTTGTTTTTATTTTCTGCCAAAAATTGACTCCATAAAAACTGTGGAAATAATTTTACATGCAATCTGGATGATGTAACTGAACACACATTACTTTATTTTGAGGATTTTGTAAGACACTATTAACCATCCTTCGGTCACCGATTAGGGGCGAGGGAACATATTAAAATCAGAAGGTGGAAGGACAGTGCGTTCAGTGCTTAATTTGAGCCAGTTGTTCCCGGTGCTCTGCACTGGCACTTAATTATCAATACCAGTGCTTATGACAGTCTGCCACATTAGGACACAACAGATGTTTATTAATTAAATAAACAGTTAAACAGATTATTACGTAGTGCCCAAGTCATTCTCATAGCTTTGGGAGCCTGGAATATTTTAAATTGGCACTCTTGTAGGAGTGTGAAGGTTAGTAGTTGTGTTGGTACTGTCACTGGCAGTGCTTGCAGGGCAATAGTGGTGTAAGCTGCAGTGGCCTTGTGAGGATGACATTGGGGCTTCTTTTTTTCACAAATTAAGCACTGATCGCATTGCAGACCTGGTGAGGTAGGAGGAGTGTTGGACCTGTCATCCTTAGGGTGGCCTTCCCCCAAATGTTTGAAGGCTTACTTCCTCTTTTTGCAGATTATTTCTGTTGGCCTTAGGACTCTGAGCACTTTACCACAGCTGACCAGTGCTTAAGTGCATGTGCTTCTGCCCTAAACATGGTAACATTGGTGTATACACAATTGGGATACTTAATTTACTTGTAAGTTCCTTGTAAAATAGTATACCATAAACCCAGAGCCTTTAAAGTAAATTCTACAAATGGGCCCTCATCCACGTAAGTAGCCTTTCAAACCTGTCTCTGGCCTGCCACTGCAGGGCCTGTGTATGCAGTTTACTGCCACTTCGAATTGACATTTAAAACCATTTGGCAAGCCTTAAACTTCCCTTTTATAACACAGAAGTCACTCCTAAGGTAGACTCTAGGTAGCCCATATGGCAGGGCTCTATGTAAGTAAAAGGTAGAACATGTATTTTTAAGTGTTGCATGTGTTGGTAGTGACAAACACCCAAATTCGTTTTTCACTACTGTGAGGCCTACTTCTCTCATACGTTAACATTGGGAATTCCTTAATATACTTTTAAGTAGTAATTCCTGATTTGAAAGGAGTATCTTTATCATGTTTTATATCTTTGGAATGGTAATGATAAATCCTCTTAACTAGTGAAGTTGGATTTAACACTACTATTTTAGAAATGCCACTTTTAGAAATTGGCATTTCTGTGCTTTTAATGCTCTGTGTGCCTGAAGTCTGTCTCCAATACACATCTGTGGTGGATGACAGCTCCACTTTGTGCATTCCCTCTAGACAGCCACCAAAACAGGAAGGTTAGGTGTGTCTGATCACTCATCTGCATTTTGGCATTTTGGCTCTTACTGAGTAGGAAGGGATGGGTGAGGTGACACAACTGAATAGGTAGTGTCCTTTCCTCACACAATGGGCTGAATATCTTCTGCTGATAGTCTGGAGACAGGGCTTGGAAGAAAGGGGTTCTGTGCACTTCAAATACCCTTCTTTTAAGTTTTTAAGTCATCCCCACTTCAAAGGCACCACTGGGTATAAGTACTGGGTCTCTGAGCCCTCCAAACTAGACACCTCTGGGCCTTTCAGCTGGACTCTGTCAGAAGAACTGCTGTGCTGCGTCAATGACTGATACTCTGCTGGACTGCTGACTGGAAGGCTTGCTTTTCTGCTGTGCTGCCCTGCTGCTCTCTGACCCTGCTGAGGATAGCTGGACACTGTCTTGCACCATACCGATCGCCAAGGGCTTGCTGGCTTGCCTCCTGTTGCTTGAGACTCACGACTATCGAAGTCTCTACCCCTGCTCCTGTGCCTGGTTCACTGGAAGTGGACCCAGATACTTGACAGTGAGAACTGGCGCATCAACACTGTTGCGGGAGTAGCATCAGACATCTCACTCGGAACTGCTGCATCACGTACAGAACCTCTGCTTTGGAACAAACGCATCACTGCCACTGCATGAGGAAGATCGACACATCGCCCCTCCAGCATGGATTAACTTGGTGCATTGCCTTCAGAATCGCTACACTGAGAACCGGTGCTTCACTCAATGGACCCAACGCATTGCTGCCACTACATGAAGAAAATCAATGCATCACCTCAACTTTGGTGTCCACATCAACGCATCCCTCGTCTGCACCTAGCATCTTGCTGTTGCAACCAGGATCAAGGTATTGTGTTCACCGGGCCTGTGTGGCTCTTGACCCCTGCTTCGCTCCATCGCAGTTGGCTTGAACTGTTGACTTTGCCCCAGTCTAGCATGACCAGATAGCCCTCATAGGCACTTATTGTTTCTAAGTGCTAGAACTCTTTTTGGTCTTCAAAAAATCATAACTCAACTTCTACTCATAGGATTTATGTCGTTTTGGTGTTCATTTATTTATAAAATTTTTGTCTATTTTTCTAAACCAGTGTGGAGTCTTTTTGTGGTACTTTTGCTGTGTTACTGTGTTTGTGTGTGTGTGTGTGGTTGCACAAATACTTTACAAATTGCCTCTTAAATAAGCTTGACTTCTCTGTTCCAAGCTACAGGAGGGTGAGCACAGACAGTCTTTTAGTGTATATCTGACTTGCCCTGACTGGAGTGGTGGTCCCTACTTGGGCAGGGTGCATACCTCTGCTAGCTAGAAACCCTATTTCTAAAAGAAGCACAGTGCAAAATATTTTAACGCCAGCAAATTATGCAGAATTTGCAAATTTCAAGTTATCCACAATATATGAGTGTTAAGTGTCTCACAGCTTTTTGGCATTTGAACAGAAGATGTTAGAAAATGGCAGATTTTTTTGCCTTGAGCATTTTCCCTTGACAATGTTTTGCATCACTTTTGTATAAAACGTATGTATTCACATTCAATTTTCATATGAGAAACTTGAATTTCCCATAATTTTGCATAGTTTTTCTGACATTTCCCAAAACAATGTGCCCTTCTGCAAACCTTATTGTAGTACTCAGTAAACTAACAGGCAAAAGTGGGTCGTTCCTGGGACACGGTGAGAGAGGTGTCTAGAAGTATGAAACTGGAAGTAGCAAGAGATGAAAGCTCTGGGCCACCACTTTTTTCTTGGGCCTTCGCCCATACATGAAGATACACTAGTAAGACAATAAGGCATGGCAGAGAAGCAAGAAGTAGTCTCCAGAGCAGGAACAAGCTTGTGGCAAGCAGTAACATGCCGTAGAAGCAGCCCCAGTATCGTGAACATGCCTAACATGGTGCCAGACCAAAGCAATTAAAAGCAATAAGCCTGGCAGCACTGACATTGACTGAAGTTACCTAACTTTGAGGAGGGTCTAGGGGTCACCATACACAAAAGAAATGGGCAAAGTAATGCATAGCAGTAGCTGCAAGCCCTGACATGTAGTTAGGGATAAAGGGTTCCTTATATTAGGAGAGCCTGCAGGCAACTTTCAAGAGATCCAGGGAGACTGTAAAGGGGCCCACAGGATTCCCTGGCTTGTGAAACACAGCACTGCTGGTCCCTTTGGTGCCTATGAATGACTGTAAAGACACTTTCAACTCACATTGCTACTGGAAATATTTCCTTAAGAGTGTCACAGTTGGGGGGCGCTAGAGGGCGCCGGCAAGATGGCCGCACTTTAGTGCAGCTCTACCCGGCTGATCTTCCATCCGCCCAAAATCAGCTGAAAATCAAGGCATCCAAGCACCTGCTTTGCTGCCCTTACTAGTGAGACACCCCTGCTGTCGTGGGGCCGTCGGAGCAGTTGGGGAGCTCTGTATTGTGGTATTTTTGTGGAGGCTGTCCCAATCGCCTCGAGGACAAGATGGCGGCCGCCGCCGCAGCAGCGAGCGAGACCTGAGCGCTGGCGGGGGCACTGTGGTGACGAGAGCGTGTGGAGCGACAGCCTCTGTCCTTCCGCTCTTGTGAGGCCGGCGGCTGCTGGCACTTACCTCCCCTGCGGGCTCCCTGTGATGGTCCGGCTGTGCCCATGACTGCTGCATGTCTCTAGCTCCTATGCCGGCGGCCTGCAGATCGGCGGCAGTGTGTCGGAGCCCTGCGAGGAGCCGGACGGATCCTGCAGGGCACACCGGTTGAACTAGCTGACAGCTGTGGAGCTTCATCAACGCCCACCGCGGGCTGCGGTAGGTGGGGGGCAGTCCAGGCCTTGGCCCATGACCGCAGACGTGGGAGTGGGCCTGGGCCGTGGGTTGTGGCTCGCCTGCTGTGGTCTCTGTGTGCAGCGCTTGCATCATCGGCTGCCTGGTCTGCTTCGCCGCCACTGAGTGAGTGAGGGGCAGAGAACTCCAGCTTGTTGACTCCTGGCGGTGTGGATTGGCCCTCTGCTCCCTGAATTGCTCCCCTGCATCGAGACGGAGCCGCGTAGGGCTCGTTATGGAGCAACTGGCATAAGAGCTCCTGGAGTGGATCACCCGGAGCTGCGGAGGCCCAACCTCTCCTCGGTGCGGCTGTGGGAGGAGGGTTCAGTCCCGTATCGGCGGCCTATTGTGGGGTACGGGATATCTGGCTCCGAGGCCCCCTTCTATACCCCAGCACTCATAGCCTGATGATTTGACTTGACCTGGCTTCATCTGTGGGGACGAACTGACTGCAGGCTGTTGTAAGTACCGGTGCAAGGCCTATAGGTCCTACCTAGTTACATCCTCCCCCCGTTCTTATTGACTGGTGATCCAAGCCACTGGGGTCCCAGGGGGGAACGACCCTCTGACAGGAGCGTCACTGGGTCAGATACCGTTAGACTGTCACTGGGAGTCACATTTGTTCATTCAACTGCTGGCACTGGCTTGGTCCTTATTGTAGACGTATCCGGAGGGCCTTGTTTCCTGCCCTATAAGGAACGCTTGCTGTATTGTTTTGACCTTTGCATTACGCCTATTGCTGGGTACTGGGTCTGAGGAAGCTGCACTACTGCTGTGAGGGCTGCTCGGCACCTGCCGTCTCCGTCACTAAACATGGGGAAACCGGACAAAACATAGCCCCGCCTCACATTGAGGTGCGTAAATCTGGCAGGGTTCCTCAGAAGGCGGCTTCTGACTCTGAGGCAGATGGATAGGGGGAGGGCTCGCCTAGTCTGGAGTCTACGCTGATGGCGATGCAAAAGAGTCTCCATCCCATTGAGGGTAGTATGTCCACTATAAATCATAGACGGGACCACATGTCTTCGCAACTAGAAAAGCAAACTGCAAGAATGGGGGAAGTTGAGCAGAGGGTCTCTAATACAGAAGATGGCCTAAACGATGTCACTAGCAAGACCCTCAATATGGAAAAGGTATTAGCCCTCATACAGGCCAAGAACGAGGATTTGGAGGCCAGGTCCAGAAGGAATAACATCCGCCTTACGGGCCTTCCAGAATCAACGAACACTGGCAAAATGGACCATTTTATTGAGTCTCTCATAAGGGAAATATTTGGTTCTGAGCAGCTGTCCTCAATGTTTGTAGTGGAACGGGCCCACCGCTCCCTGGCAGCGTGACCGGTCCCGGGTGCTCCTCTTCGTCCAATCGTAGCTCGGCTGCTGAACTACCGGGACCGGGATGTCATCCTGCGGCTGGCCACGGAGAAGAGCAACATATGTCATCAGGGGGAACACATTGGCCTTCTTCCCTGACTTTACCGTCGCAGTTCAGTCTGCGCGACCTGAGTATGGGGCAGTCAAAAAATTCATCCAGTCCGAAAACATACCGTACGCCATGCTGTAACCCGCGCACCTCCGCGTGGGAGCGGAGGGGAGCTTCAAAATCTTCTCGACCCCTAAGGCGGCAATGGAGCATGCAAAGCAATTGAAGAGGCACCGGCGAGAGACCGAATCTGACCGGGGAGAGGAGGATTGATGATGGTCAAGGAATGAGCGGTTGGGGGTTTCTGAGTGAGCCCTCATGCTGCTGGGCTTCATAGTTGTTTTTATTGGGGCAGGACTCTCTGCTTCCTGATTCTTACTTCTGTGCATAGGACGAATGATGCTATGTCATATGCATAATAGATTGGATGTTCTCAGTTAAGTATCTGCTTATTGATTGAAACACAGGTAAATGACCTGATCAGCCACCTCCTACTTAGTGGGAGGACAGTAGCACTCTGACACCCTCTGCATGGGAATTTCCCACACATTGCTATCTGATTGTTGTGTTTCTTTGGGTTTGATTAGTTTTGACAGGGATGGCTTTGGCAAGTTGAGGGTGGCCGAAGTGGGTGGGAGGTCGGTGGGGGGGAGGGATGGGTATGAACCTAAATGGCCCGAGTTTATCATCTGGCACGAGATCGCGAGTGTTGTGGTTTGTAAATCGATGCAGGAATATGTTGGGTTTCTTTGATTTCCAGATTTGCCATACATGTGGCTCCCAATGTCTCCAGAGGTTTTGCGCTATTGATATCTACTGCAATGTTCACCATAATGTACCAAACATATATAGGTAATTTTACTAAGCAAAGGCCCTATGGGCGGTAACTTTAGATGTTTAATATGGAATGTACGGGGTATCAACAGCCCAAAAAAGATACGAACAGTGATAGCGTGCCTAGATAGGCTGAATGTGCACGTGGCCATGTTACAAGAGACTCATCTCACTCCCCTCTCTGAGCGGAATGTGGGATTAAGGTGGACGGGGGTGCAGATTACCTCCTCCTACTCTTCATACTCCCGGGGGGGTGATGATACTGGTCAAGAAAGGGGTCCCATTTCAGGTTCATGGCACAGATACAGATGATCAGGGTCGGCTGGCCATAGTGCACAGGACGCTTGGGGGCACGAGTGTGATCTTGGCGAATGTATATGGCCCCAATGTGGACGATCCCCCCTTTTTTGCGGATGTATGGCTTCGAATCTCAGTTCTCCCCATAGTGGAAATTGTCTGGGGAGGGGACTTTAATACTTGCTTGGATGAAAAAACACAGCACCAAATGCACCACTCAATTTATATAATACAAATGAGTCCAAGTCCTTAAAGTAGTACGTTTTCCAAAAGGTTCTTCTTTATTATTCAATTAGAAATGTGATTTTTTGACAACAGCAAAAGCAGCCGACGCGTTTCGTCCAACTTTGGACTTCTTCAGGGCTAAAATAGTAGGTTGAATAATAAGCACATATGGTTCTGATTAGCTCAATTAAAGAGTCTATCACGATCCAATCGGATATTGTATATCCTTGGTATGAGATCACTGTCCTGTTTAAAAATAGAAATAAATGGTATTAATTAGAAGTAGAGTGTGCAAAAAAGATGATCCTTTGCCATCAGTAACAAGCCATAGTAGGATAGTGGGTTTGAACGTAAACTCCTCCAATGATAAGGGCGAGTTTGTCTTATCGTGGGATACCCGATTTAGTATCCAAAGCGAAATCAAAGGGAGGCGTCCACCCCGTCCGGTAACAGCGGATGTTAACGCAGACAGAATGGGTGTAGGGGCAACGTGACATTGACTATCGACTACCTCACTTTTGGGCATACTGGAGGCTGGGGGTTTGCAGGATGTGTGGCGTATGAGGCATCCGGAGGCTAGGGAGAGCACGTTCATTTCAGCTGTGCATGGTACTTGGTCCAGGCTGGACTATTGGCTCTGATGATGCATGTACCTGGGTTGTGGATGTGAAAAACCTATCGAAAACACTGTCCGATCATTCTCCCGTACTCCTGGAACTGAAGGTCCTGGGATATGAACGGCACCCATTCACTTGGAGACTGCAGCCGTCATCCCTGATGAACCAGGTTTTCAGACACACAGTCGTTGAGGCCATACAAAACTTTTTCCAGGAAAACGAGGGGGCTGTCGACAAGCAGGGGGTTCTGTGGGAGGCCTTTAAGGTTACCATTCGGGGAGTGTGCATTGGTGCCCAAGAAGGAGTCCTTAAGGACCTACGCCGCAGGATCCAAAAGCTTGCTGGTGAAATTGCAACACTGGAGCGCGCATATGAATCTGCTCCGGCCCCAGAGAAGTTGACTGCAATCCGTGACCTCGTGTCGGAACACAATGCGACCAGAGATCAGGAAATGGCGCACAGATCCTGAAGGTTCATCGCTCGTTATTACGGAGAGGGAGGACGACCAAGTCGCTCCCTGGCACAAAAATTGGCGGCACCGCGAAGCCAGACCCACATTACCGAAATGCTAGACGGGGAGGGCGTAAAGCACTTTGGCACAACTGAAATTAGCAACGTGGTGCGTGACTATTATTCGGAGCTTTATGGAGAGCGGGAACAGACGGGGCGGATGAAATTAATGCCTATTTGGACGATTTGGCACTAGGCTGGCTTCCCCCTAACTATAGAGAATATCTTACGCAACCGTTTAGAGTGGAAGATGTGAAGCAGGCCATAATTTCCCTCCTGACCTGCAAGGCAGCTGGACTGGACAGGCTCCCTAGTGAATTTTACAAGGCGTATGCGGATGCTTTGGCGCCGCGCCTATTAGATGTATTTGCTGAAGCTTATGAATCGGCTGACCTTCCTCCCTCCCAGCGGTAGGCTCTACTCGTCATGCTTCTGAATACTGATAAGGAAGCTAATGTCTGTGATTCCTACAGGCCCCTCTCCATTATAAATATAGATGCCAAAATATTGGCTAAGATGCTCGCAACCAGGCTTCAACCGCTGGTCCCCAAGCTGGTCCTGCCTCGCGCTCCACAATGCACAATCTCCGCACAATTTTCTCGACCCTCCATTACTTCTAACAGGATTTCTAAGCAGTAGCCATGCTATTAGATGCGGCTAAGGCCTTCGACTCCCTTAAATGGGAGTTCATGTTCACAGTTTTGCTGCGGATGGGCCTACCACTGTTCTTTTTAAAATGGATACATCTCTTGTATACAGCACCAGTGGCACGGGTCCGCGTGAATGGCTGGGTTTACGTTCCCTTCTTTATCAAGCGCGGCACGAGACAGGATTGCCTCCTGTCGCCTATGCTATTTGTATTGGCACTGGAGCCCTTGGTGTGCAAGCTGTGGCAACTATATGCCCAAGCGTCGCTGAGGTTTAGACAGAGACCTTTGGTAGTGTAATTATATGCCAACAACATGATGCTATATGTCCGAGAACCAGCCACCTACTTGCCTGCACTTCTCCATGAATATGTCTAATTTGAGAGGTACTCGGGATTAGGCATAAATTGGACTAAGTCCACCGTATTTCCGTTGACGGGAGGCACCGCGAAATTCGACTTGGACTATCCCCTGACATGGTCCGTTCGACCCAGTAAAATATTTAGGCATATGACTGCAAAGAGACCCTCATGTAGTGATAACAACTAATTATGGCCGAGCCATTGATGAGATTACAGACCAAGCTGCGCGCTGGGCCAAACTCCCGCTTTCGCTTGCGGACCGCATCGCTGTCATTAAAATGTCTTTCTTACCTAAGCTACTTTACTTATTTGTTAACATTCCTATTCGACTGAATAAAGCTCTGTTCACTACACTGCAGTTGACCCTTTTAGCTTTTGTCTGGGGGGGATGGAAAGCCCCGCTGCAGTTGGAATGTACTAACTCAGCCCTTTGACCGTGGCAGCTTCGAGGCCCCAGACTTGCGCTTATATTATCTATGCACCCAGGCGCAGTTCGCGCACTTCTGTTTTTTTCCACAGAAATTTCAACCGCATGTCGCGATTGAGGCGGGCTCTATTCTACCTATGCCTCTGAGGGCGGCGACATTGATGGGCGGGGGTGGGGGTGCACGCTCGGAAATTTGCGTGGTTCACTGTACTGCCTTGGCGTGGAAATCTCTTTCGAATAGGGGGCAGTCAGATTATTTGTACGCACCAAATCTACCGCTTGTTGCACACCCTGATATATCGGGCGCTAGGGATCCGGCAGCCTTGAAAACATTGAGTAAGGTGGGAATTATAAATATTGGCGATTTATATAAACAAGGTCGGTTCCGCACCCTGGCTGACCTGCAGGCGGATCAGGCAACTGGAATGATGTTAGGATTCACATATGTAAGGGTGCGACAGGCGATGCGGGATGTTTATCCAGAGTTCCCTACCGAACCGCGAACGCTACTAGACTTGCGTGCGGTTTTAGGAGGGAAAAACAGATGAGGTCTCATTACCAAATTATACAATGCATCTCTCCGGGAACAAGAGATGAGTGATTCCCTCTCTTATTTGAGGTGGAATGTTATCCTGTACTCTCCACTGACGTTGGAGGCTTGGAAGGCTTGCTGTGTCTTAACGGGGCGCCTGATGGCGAATTGTAATCTCCGCATCATCCATTTTAAATATTTGCACCAACTCTATTATACACCAACTCAGTTGCACAGATTGGGTTTGCATGAAAATGCATGCTGCGTGCGGTGCGGCAGGCTGACGCGGATTATATACATTTAGCATGGTTTTGTGCTAGCATCTTACAATTTTGGAAGCGCGTCACACAGGTGTTAACTGATATCATTATGGAGCCTGTTGGATGTGTACCTGAGGTATGTCTGCTGGGATGGGATCAGAAACTTAAGCCTTGTAATAGGTGACTAGAGGCCATAGCAACTCTATTCGCAAAGAAAGCCGTGGCAAGGTGCTGGGGGGCACGGGCTATACCCATGGTCAGAAGGTGGCTCCAGGATTTAATATACTGTAGGGATCAATTGGAAATATACACAGATGAACTGCCCGAGGCATCTCGCCCAAAGGACTTCTGGGCTCCTCTCACTGGATATCTCCTCACCAATCCGGATCTGGCATAATTTGCTACACAGGTGAACATTGCATACCAGCCGAGCGCTATGGGACTGCCATATGGGACGTCATAAACCACAAATATTGCCTCCAGAACCATGAATGTACATAGAAGTGTTGGGGTGGAGGGGGGTTGGGGGGGAAATGTTTGTTTTAATCATAATGTTGTTTTTTATTGACAAAATAGCTTGTTCAAGATGCACTGTGAATAGAAAGAGCTGCTGCCCCCGTTCACTGGGGAATATGATTGTAATATTCACAAGCTGCTCAATAAACATACTTAAAAAAATAAAAGGGTGTCAAGAGATGGTATGACCGCTGCTTTCAATAATGGTTTAACAGAAACCTTTCACAGTACATTTCCCCTATAATGGGAACATTAAAAGAAAAGCACATGTGGAGCTCCAGGAGCAAATCTAATTGCAGATGTTGTGAAGTAACAAAGGAGAGGGCTGATTTAACTGAATTTTCTGACAAGATTTCCAAATGACACCAAGTGAAAGAAGCAGTTACTCGCTAGAGTTGACCTCCAGAAGGGAAAGCATCCTACAAGATGAGGTCAAAAGCAAAGTAACCAAAAAATATTAGAGATTGCTGGGCCAACGAATCAAGTGCACTCCCAGAGATGGAAGACTCTAGGTATAGAAATGCTGCAGATGAGATGACAGTGAGACAAGACATCATGGAACTCATAAAGAGCAACTTCAAGTTTTTATTATAAGAACTCAGACAAGACCAATCAATCAATCAGGAGTTTATAGAGCCCACTACTCACCCGTTATGGTCTCAAGTCGCTGGGGGGGGGGAGTGAAGCTCCGTTGGGGTCATTCGAAGAGCCAGCTATTGCGGTCTTTCCTGAATTGGTTCAGTGTCGGGCTTTGCTGGAGGTGAAGGCAGTGGCGGTTCCTTCATTGGGTCATGGGGGCATCGCCGCAGTGCGAGAAGCAGAAACATAAATGGTAAAACTTCCATTTTATGTTTCTGCTTCTCGCACTGCAAGAAAGCAGAAGTGCCTGGTTGGGGGCGGGTGGGTGGGCGGTCCTACTCGAGGGCAGGGAGGGAGTGGCTTGCCCACTGTTGTGGGTACTGGCTGTTAGGTCGGCCCCAGGAACCCAGTCATGCGCACTCTGCCTTTTTCTCTATGTAGGCTGCATGCTGCCTACATAGAGAAAATGGCCACCGAACTGGCACCCGGCTGGGGCGCTCTCCGCTGCGCCACACCAATCACATCGCTGCCATTGCAGCGTTGTGATTGGCTTAGGGTAGGGGAGGGAAGCTTCCTGTTTCTGCAGGAAAGCAGTAGGAACACACGCGGGACCCGGCTGCACCATTACACCGGCCAGGAGCGGAGGCAGCGCAGTACCCGGCGGTCAGGTAGGTACGTTTTATTTTTATTTTTGTATTCCCCACCCGCACCCCCCCTCCCTCCCGCGAGAATACAGGCCGCGGCTGTATGACTGTCAGGCCTGAGAATTCGCTCTTCCTCAAGGACACCGACGCCTCACTCAACAATTAAGCGTTCTTGCTTAATGGGTTGAGTCATTAAAGACTGGAGTGAGATCGTCTATTGTCACTTCCCATTGGTGTTAAAGGCCGTCTAGTCAGCTACTATTGAGCCCGAGACATGCTTCACTTGGTGGAGTTTTTGGTTAAACTCTTTTGTTTGGTGGCTGTGACATCTGCTCTTTGCCCGGTGGAACTGTGGGTTCTGATTTATATGGACCCGTAGTTGACAGTTTTTTCTTGGGGTTGTTGTTGAGAACATCCAATCTGTGTTAGCCATGGGCAGCAAGTGCCTCATGATATATTGCCACGGATAATGTTTTGAACGCTTGAGCAGAGCGTTAGATGGGTGGATGGGGCTATTGGGGTGCTCGGCCTGCATATTGCCAGTCCCTGCTCTGCCCGCTCTCTGGGTGTCGTACTCTGACCCTGCTCTTGTCCTTTGTTTCGCCAATGCTACCCCTGGCTACCCCTGTTCTGCCTATCTCACCCTTTATTTCTGCTCCCTGCTCCCTTTCCAGCCCACATTCCCCACTCCTGTCCGTCCTTAATCCCCGTTTCCTTCTTCCCCTTTGCCGCTCCTCCACTTTCCTCTCTCGCCTCAACTGTCCCTGTTCGGCTTCCTTCTCTGTTTCTCTCTCACTCCTTCATATTCCCTCTCTGATCATCTGCCTGTGCCTGCTCACCTCTCTTTCACTGCCCCAGTCTTCATCCCGTCTTCTCACTGTTAGCCTCCGCTCTCCTGCCAAGTCCACCCGTTATTTACGTCCACCTCCCCGCAGCACTCCCGGCCACCCTCTGTGCTCTCCCTCATCTGCAGGTCGCACCGTGCCCACTCTGCCTCTCACGCATCTCCTACTCACTGCCACCCTGCCACCATGTACAGCTGTAACAAAAATGAGGGATGCTATATATATTCCAACTTGGTGGAATTAGCTTTTCAATACAGGTTCTTCGCATTCTGGCACTCCTAGTACTTGTTTAATAAAAGGGGATCAAGAAAACATCAAGTTCCAGAATGCAATAAAAAAACCTAGACTCGAACGGCTAGCCTCATACAGACCCAAGAAACTTGGCAGTGCTGACCTGGGTAATAGCTTGGTCTTACGCCTCACCACTTTCAAATTTCATTAGCAGCCATTGGGTGAAGGGGAAGATCAGGTCTTGGCTGTGAGGTAGTTGAAGGACCTTACACCTGCTCTGTTCCTGTAGGAGTGTGGGGTGGTGGCTAGGGAGAGGTCCGCTGAGCGGAGGTTTCTTTTGGGGGCATGGAAGGAGAGCCAGATGTTGGGGTATTGTCGTCCAATGTTGTGGGGCCTTGTAGACGTGCACGAGCAGCTTGAAAGTTATTCTTCTTTCGACTGGGAGCCAGTGAAGGTCGCGGAGGTGATGTGGTTGTGCCGTGGGATATCGAAGATTAGTCTGGCTGTGGCATTCTGGATGGTCTGGAGTTTGTGGACGAGTTTTTTGTTGATTCCAGTATAGAGGGCATTGCTGTATTCCAGTCTATGGTGATGAGAGTCTGAGTGACCATTTACCTGGAGTCGGAGAGTATCCATTTGAATGTTTTACGTAGTATGTGGAGGGTGTTGAAGCATGCAGAGCAGACAGTGTTGATCTGGTGATTCATAGTGAGCGAAGAGTTCAGTATGATGCCAAGGTTATGTCCATGGTCTGTCGGAGTTGGTGGGTTTCCAAGGGCGGGAGGCCACCAGGTTTTGTCCCTTGCAGAGGGGGTGGATCCAAGGATGAGGACTTCAGTTTTCTCTGAGTTGTGTTTCAGGCAGCTGTTCTTCATCCAGGTTGTGACGGCTTCCATCCCTTCTTGGAAGTTGTGCCTGGTTATGTTGGGTTCCTTGGTGAGGGAGAGGATGAGTTGGGTGTCATCGGCATAGGATACGATGTTGAGCCCATGGTTTCTGATGATGGGTGCGAGGGGGGCCATGTAGATGTTAAAGAAGGTGGGGCTGAGGAAGAATCCTTGGGGTACTCCACATCTGTTTTCTGATGGTTCTGAGAGGAAGGGCGGGAGTCTTATACTCTATGTTCTGCCAGTGAGGAATGAGTGTATCTAGTCACGGGCCTTGCCTTGGATGTTGGCGTTGTGGAGTCTGGTGGCTAGTGAGTGGTGGGAGACGGTGTTGAAGGCTGATGATAGGTCCAGGAGGAAGAGGGCTGCCGTTCGGCTTGGTCGAGGAGGGCGTGTATGTCATCTGTGGCGCAAGCAGGGCAGTTTCAGTACTGTGCTTGCTGCGGAATCCAGATTGGCAGGTGTCCAGGATGTTGTTGGCTTCGATGAAGTAGGCTAGCTGTGAGCTGATGGCCTTTTCGATGACCTTGGCTGCGAAATAAGCAGCAAGATGGTCCTGAAGTTCTTGAGGTCTGTCGGGTCTGTGGAGCGTTTCTTTAGGAGGGGATTGATTTGGCACGCTTCCAGTTGTGTGGGAATGTGGCGGTCTCGAGGGAGCAGTTGATGATTTGACGTAGCTCGGGTACGATGGCTGTGGTGGCCTTGTGAAAGATGTGTGGTGGGCAGGGGTCTGAAGGTGCTCTGGAGTGGATGCTCTTCATGGTCTTTAGGGTGTCTTCTGTCAAGAGTGGCATACAAGTAAGTAGAGTCTGTTGGGAGGTGGCACTGGGTGGGGGGGTTGAGGCAGTGCAGAGGTCTTGGTTGTCACAGTTGTCGTAGAGCGTCTTGACCTTGAGGTGAAAGAAGGGGCTGAGTCTGTCGCAGAGATCTTGGGACGAAGGGACGTCTGTTGTTTTGCAGGTGTGTTTGGCAAATTCCTGTATGATAGAGAAGAGTTCCTTGGAGTTGTGGACGTTGGAGAGGATTCTGTCTTGCAGGAAATTCTTCTCTGTGGATTTGATGAGTTGGTAGTGTGCCGTGGTGGCTGTTTTGTAGGCAGTGCATGTTTCTGGGGTTTTGCTGCTTCTCCATGTCTTTTCCAGTCGTCGGCAGGAGCGCTTTGATTCTTCGAGTGCTGTGGTAAACCAGTTTGCTTTCTTGTTGTGTCGTTTTGTAGTCTTCTGAAGGGAGCAATTGCGTTGGCGCAGTTCCCGATCCATTTGTGGTGGTTGCTTGCTGTGGTGTTGGTGTCTATCATAGTTGGGGGTGGAGTACCGGTGAGGGCAGCGGTGAGGTATTCTTCGTAGACTTTGTTCCAGATTCTGCATGGGAGGCGGAATGCATGATTGTGAGCGGTGGGTTTTGTTAAAAAAGGGGTGTCTGCAGTGGTGGTCGGTCCAGAGCAGTTCCGTGGTGTGGCTGAAGAAGATGCTGTCTCCTCCTACAAAGATGGGGTTGAGTGTATGTCCTGCTGTGTGAGTTGGAGCGGAGACAAGTTGCTTCAGTCCTATGTTGGTGAGGTTCTCTAGGAGGGCAGTGATGTTGGGGTCGTGGTGGTGGTCCAGGTGGATGTTTAAGTCTCTGAGTAGTATGTAGTCTGTGGAGGCGAGGGTGTGGGTGGTGATGAGGTCGGGGGTGACGTTGGTGAACAGGGCACAGGGGCCAGGTGTTCTGTAGATGAGGGTTCTGGGGTTGGTCTAAATCTGGAAGTGGATGTGTTTCGTGTGGGGTGAGGTGTTGTCCAAGTCGGTGGTTGTTGTGCGGCGGGAGCTTTTGTCGATGAAGGCGAGGCCTCCTCCAGAGCAGGTGGGGCGGTCTTTTCTCAAGATCTTGTATCCATCGGGGATGGCGGTTGGTATGTCGGGTGCGGAGCTGGTGTTTGTACAGGTCTCTGTGAGGAAGGCAAAGTCAGGCTTGTGAGTGTTGAGGAGGTCCCAAATTTCTATGGCGTGTCTGTGCAGGGAGCATATGATGAGAAGGATGCAGTTCTGTGGTTTGTGTGCACTGGCGACCGGTGGGCTGGGGGCTACTGCTGGGGTCTGTGGGTGGGTAAAGGTGTGGCGGCAGTGTCGGCAGGAGTTTGGGCCATGGGTGTTGCCCGGCATTGAGAACTGGCTGTTGTTGTTGCGTCTGGGGTTGAGAGCATTGAGGGTGTTAGGGTCGTAACAGCGGGGTATCGGAGGGCCAGGGTCCTGGCGCTGGTCACAGACAGGCGCAGATGAGCTTGCCTTTGGCTGCCATTAAGTAGGGGATGGGGAGGGTGATCAGCTGGGAGGCGGGAGCGAAACGCTGCGGGGGAGGGGCTGTGGGGACAGCAGTGGCGAGGAGCGCGGGAAGAGGGCGTGAAACGAGGCAAAAGAGAAATGAGCAAAAAGCGAAAACAGGGGCAAAGGAGTAGAGATGAAAAAAGAAAATAGAGGCAAAATAGAACAGAGGACACAACACAGAGCAGAATAGCAAAAGAGCAGGGTGCCCTTCCACTAGACCACTGGGGATGAGGGCCTCGAACACCTACCTGGCTCAAGGGCAGTCCCACAACGGTGGAGCTGCACAGGGGGAGAGCAGTGATACTGACCAGGACGGTCAGAGGTCTTCCTCTTCTTGGGACTTGGGACATGAGATGGAGGATATAAAGAAAAGATATAGTAAGGCAATAACCACACTCTGAAGGGATGTGTACCAGGTGGGAGAGTGTGTAGTTTAATTGGAGAAAATGTTAACAGCAGTTTCCAAGACGTCCACAGCATCAATTGGCAAACTCACCTAGAAAGACTTTGAAGATGCAATATTACAACTTAATTGTGAGGACCTTGAAAACAAGACCAGGAGGAAAAACATTTGAATTTGAAATGGTAGGGAAGAGGCGGAAGGAGAGGATCTTGGGGATATTTGGTGCTTCTCTTTACACAAGTGCTTAATCTAAAAGAAGGGGAAACTGTAGAAATTGACCGTTTACTTACCGGTAATATTCATTACTCCGAGTCGTAGCCCTCCCTGTCCCAGTCCTAACTGCATGAGCATAGCTCCTCCCACCAGAAACTGCCAAGCAACTAAAAACCCATCCCTTCCCTCCAGGCCACACCCATACCCTGAGGCATATAACCATGTGACCCGCCCATCCACATCCGGTACCACCAAGCACAAGAAGCCGAACAGGGAGGGAGGGATGGGAACCTGGACTGGGATGGGGAGGGCTACGACTCGGAGTAATGAATATTACTGGTAAGTAACAGGTCATTACCTCCTCGTCATCCCTCCCCGTCCCAGTCCTAACTACATGAGCAGATACAAAAGCAAGAATCGGCATCACTCAGTAGCAAAAACAGACTTTAATAAAGTACAGCAAAAAGTCACACTACCGGAGCAGAACGCAACACAGCGTCCCCAAACCCAGCAGAATCAGTCCCCCCACCACTAAATGATAATGGGACATAAAAGTGTGAGGAGAACTTCAGGTAGCAGCCCGGCAGATCTCGGCCATGGAAGCCCCTTGAAAACAAGCCCAGGAAGCAGCCACCCCCGAGTTGATCTCCCCTGAACTGACCCAGGAGCCAACACACCACAAACCTCATACGCAGCACCCACAGCCCACCACAGCCAATGACTGAGGGTAGCCCCAGAAGGCTTTAGACCCTGACCAGCCAACCCAAAGGTCACAAAAAGGGATTGCACCTTACGAAAAGGCTCAGTACGCATCAAATAGATCTCCAGAGCCCTCCAAACGTCCAAACCGTGCAGCCGCACCTCAACCTCCGAAAGAGGACCTGGACAGAAAACAGGCAAAACCAGATCCGCAGAGCAGTGAAAAGAGGAAGGGATCTTGGGACGAAAGGAAGGATCAGGCCGCAGAACCACCCAATGAGGAAAAAAACATAAAAAAGGGACCGAACAGAGCAAGGAGCCCAACTCCCCAATCTAGCAAGCCGAGGTAATAGCTACAAGGAAAAGCACAGTGATCGTCAAAAACCTCAAATAAATCTCATGCAGAGGCTCAAAGGGAGCCCCCTGCAAGCCCCCAAAAACAGAGGCAGATCCCAACTAGGTGTAAAGGAGCTAATGAGAGGCTTCTGGAGGAAACAACTCCTTAACAACCGGTACACCAGGAGAACAACCGGCTCACAGACCAAACCCCCAAAGGCCCGAACAGCCACCCACTGAGCCCTCAGGGAGGATACAGCTAGACCCAAGTCAATCCCGTCCTTCAAAAACTCCAAGACATGCACCGGATCCACCTCCAACGCAGACCACCCATTCGCCGTACACCAAGACTGAAAAGATACCCAATATCTGGCATATTACTTGAGAGTCGAAGGGTGCCTGGACCGGTGAATAAATTCAGCCACCAAAGGAAAACACCCCAATGCCACAAGGATCATCCTCTTAACAGCCAACCCGCCAGAAGCAGGCGGATCAGACACCCTCGAGACAGAGGGGGAAACGACAAGGGACAAGGACCACCGAAAACGTCCAGCAAGGCCCCACCGCCAACTTCAATAACAGAGGGAACCAAGGCCTCCTGCACCGATTCGGAGCCACCAGGATCACCGAAGCCCGATCCAGCTTGACATTCAGCAGGACACGCGGAATTAGAGCAATAGGGGGAAAGACATACATCAGGCCCCCCTCCCACCGGAAGGACAGGGCATCCACCCTCCAAACCGCGGCTGACCAAACCAGAGAACAAAACTTCTCCCTCAAGGCGTTCTCCAGGGCTGCAAACAGGTCCACCACCGGGACCCCGAACCGGGCCATCAGGCAACCAAACAGGCACATGTCCGACAGGGAGGGAAACAGCCTGCTCAGGCGATCCGCTTACGAGTTCAAAATCCTCGGCAAATGTAAAGCCTTCAGAGACGGGGCGCTAGGTGGCGCACGCACGGAATGGCCGCGCTGTAGCGAGGCTCCCGCATCCCGGAGCTTTAATCCTTCATTTATCCTACTCACCGCTGCGCTAGGGGACTGCCCCGGCGGGTGTAAGCATGCAACCATATAATATACACTCGCTGCAAGTCTAGAGGAAATCGCTCCGATGGATCTGGAGAAATTTGACGGCGAAGTTTAACCGGGAGATGGCGGCGGGACTCGGCGCTGACCTGCGGCGGCTGCGAGAGGCACTCTAGCCCGCGGCTCCACACGAGGAGTTAGGCCCGGAGCCGCGACTGAAAGCCGGGCGGCGGAGCACCTCCAAAGATAGTGCGAGCAGAAGGACACCCCAAGTACTTACCCCGGCACAGTAAAAACGTCCGCCAGTGGGGAGCCCGTGTGGCACTGGAGGCCACAGAATATACCTACAGAGGCCGGCGAGTGGGGCGCTCCGCGTGCAGCGGCAGCCAGACGAGTGGGGGCAAGCACCGATGGTCGAGGGCTAAAAGAGAGGTGCAACATCGCAGCGAGCCGCCCTGATCGACTGCGGAGACCAACCTCCGCCACCCCCGAGGCCCGGCCCAAACCCCAAAGTGCCTGTTAGAGCGTAGTAAGCTGGGAACCTTGGCATAAAGGACACAGTGAATATCGAGTAACTCGCCTCATAAGCTATGGCAAACGGAGGAGGTTGGCAGAGTGGAGCACCAGGACAGGAGTGAAAGGTGAGATCGTCGCTTTCCCCCACAACATCCAGGACGAAGACACGGTATGGGGGTATGGAGAAGGCCAGCAGGGAAAATTGACATTGCGGTGAATGAGGCCCTGGCCCGAATCCGGGCTGCGGAGAAAATAACTGCCTGGTGGGAAGAGTGAGGGCGGCTGCCTAAAATCGGCTGGTTAAGCGGGAGAGCCTAACGGAGTGGAGTGGGTGATGAGGGCCGGCGAAAAAGAGGGTAACGTGACACCGGAGAATCGCGTCCAACGCAACGCGGCAGAGCGGTGTGTGCTGAAAGGACACATAAGCCAGTAGAGGGTTGATATATATCTAATATTCGGCTCACAACACCAATACAGCAACAAAATGGGCAAACCGGACACCAAACAGCCGAAATTGAATTTCGAAACGACGAGACGCGGAGGTCCATCTCACCAGGCAAGTCAGCCTTCAGAGGGACCCCCCTGGGGTTTTGCTGCTTCTCCATGTCTTTTCCAGTCGTCGGCAGGAGCGCTTTGATTCTTCGAGTGCTGTTTTAAACCAGTTTGCTTTCTTGTTGTGTCGTTTTGTAGTCTTCTGAAGGGAGCAAGTGCGTTGGCGCAGTTCCCGATCCATTTGTGGTGGTTGCTTGCTGTGGTGTTGGTGTCTATCATAGTTGGGGGTGGAGTACCGGTGAGGGCAGCGGTGAGGTATTCTTCGTAGACTTTGTTCCAGATTCTGCATGGGAGGCGGAATGCATGATTGTGAGCGGTGGGTTTTGTTAAAAAAGGGGTGTCTGCAGTGGTGGTCGGTCCAGAGCAGTTCCGTGGTGTGGCTGAAGAAGATGCTGTCTCCTCCTACAAAGATGGGGTTGAGTGTATGTCCTGCTGTGTGAGTTGGAGCGGAGACAAGTTGCTTCAGTCCTATGTTGGTGAGGTTCTCTAGGAGGGCAGTGATGTTGGGGTCGTGGTGGTGGTCCAGGTGGATGTTTAAGTCTCTGAGTAGTATGTAGTCTGTGGAGGCGAGGGTGTGGGTGGTGATGAGGTCGGGGGTGACGTTGGTGAACAGGGCACAGGGGCCAGGTGTTCTGTAGATGAGGGTTCTGGGGTTGGTCTAAATCTGGAAGTGGATGTGTTTCGTGTGGGGTGAGGTGTTGTCCAAGTCGGTGGTTGTTGTGCGGCGGGAGCTTTTGTCGATGAAGGCGAGGCCTCCTCCAGAGCAGGTGGGGCGGTCTTTTCTCAAGATCTTGTATCCATCGGGGATGGCGGTTGGTATGTCGGGTGCGGAGCTGGTGTTTGTACAGGTCTCTGTGAGGAAGGCAAAGTCAGGCTTGTGAGTGTTGAGGAGGTCCCAAATTTCTATGGCGTGTCTGTGCAGGGAGCATATGATGAGAAGGATGCAGTTCTGTGGTTTGTGTGCACTGGCGACCGGTGGGCTGGGGGCTACTGCTGGGGTCTGTGGGTGGGTAAAGGTGTGGCGGCAGTGTCGGCAGGAGTTTGGGCCATGGGTGTTGCCCGGCATTGAGAACTGGCTGTTGTTGTTGCGTCTGGGGTTGAGAGCATTGAGGGTGTTAGGGTCGTAACAGCGGGGTATCGGAGGGCCAGGGTCCTGGCGCTGGTCACAGACAGGCGCAGATGAGCTTGCCTTTGGCTGCCATTAAGTAGGGGATGGGGAGGGTGATCAGCTGGGAGGCGGGAGCGAAACGCTGCGGGGGAGGGGCTGTGGGGACAGCAGTGGCGAGGAGCGCGGGAAGAGGGCGTGAAACGAGGCAAAAGAGAAATGAGCAAAAAGCGAAAACAGGGGCAAAGGAGTAGAGATGAAAAAAGAAAATAGAGGCAAAATAGAACAGAGGACACAACACAGAGCAGAATAGCAAAAGAGCAGGGTGCCCTTCCACTAGACCACTGGGGATGAGGGCCTCGAACACCTACCTGGCTCAAGGGCAGTCCCACAACGGTGGAGCTGCACAGGGGGAGAGCAGTGATACTGACCAGGACGGTCAGAGGTCTTCCTCTTCTTGGGACTTGGGACATGAGATGGAGGATATAAAGAAAAGATATAGTAAGGCAATAACCACACTCTGAAGGGATGTGTACCAGGTGGGAGAGTGTGTAGTTTAATTGGAGAAAATGTTAACAGCAGTTTCCAAGACGTCCACAGCATCAATTGGCAAACTCACCTAGAAAGACTTTGAAGATGCAATATTACAACTTAATTGTGAGGACCTTGAAAACAAGACCAGGAGGAAAAACATTTGAATTTGAAATGGTAGGGAAGAGGCGGAAGGAGAGGATCTTGGGGATATTTGGTGCTTCTCTTTACACAAGTGCTTAATCTAAAAGAAGGGGAAACTGTAGAAATTGACCGTTTACTTACCGGTAATATTCATTACTCCGAGTCGTAGCCCTCCCTGTCCCAGTCCTAACTGCATGAGCATAGCTCCTCCCACCAGAAACTGCCAAGCAACTAAAAACCCATCCCTTCCCTCCAGGCCACACCCATACCCTGAGGCATATAACCATGTGACCCGCCCATCCACATCCGGTACCACCAAGCACAAGAAGCCGAACAGGGAGGGAGGGATGGGAACCTGGACTGGGATGGGGAGGGCTACGACTCGGAGTAATGAATATTACTGGTAAGTAACAGGTCATTACCTCCTCGTCATCCCTCCCCGTCCCAGTCCTAACTACATGAGCAGATACAAAAGCAAGAATCGGCATCACTCAGTAGCAAAAACAGACTTTAATAAAGTACAGCAAAAAGTCACACTACCGGAGCAGAACGCAACACAGCGTCCCCAAACCCAGCAGAATCAGTCCCCCCACCACTAAATGATAATGGGACATAAAAGTGTGAGGAGAACTTCAGGTAGCAGCCCGACAGATCTCGGCCATGGAAGCCCCTTGAAAACAAGCCCAGGAAGCAGCCACCCCCGAGTTGATCTCCCCTGAACTGACCCAGGAGCCAACACACCACAAACCTCATACGCAGCACCCACAGCCCACCACAGCCAATGACTGAGGGTAGCCCCAGAAGGCTTTAGACCCTGACCAGCCAACCCAAAGGTCACAAAAAGGGATTGCACCTTACGAAAAGGCTCAGTACGCATCAAATAGATCTCCAGAGCCCTCCAAACGTCCAAACCGTGCAGCCGCACCTCAACCTCCGAAAGAGGACCTGGACAGAAAACAGGCAAAACCAGATCCGCAGAGCAGTGAAAAGAGGAAGGGATCTTGGGACGAAAGGAAGGATCAGGCCGCAGAACCACCCAATGAGGAAAAAAACATAAAAAAGGGACCGAACAGAGCAAGGAGCCCAACTCCCCAATCTAGCAAGCCGAGGTAATAGCTACAAGGAAAAGCACAGTGATCGTCAAAAACCTCAAATAAATCTCATGCAGAGGCTCAAAGGGAGCCCCCTGCAAGCCCCCAAAAACAGAGGCAGATCCCAACTAGGTGTAAAGGAGCTAATGACAGGCTTCTGGAGGAAACAACTCCTTAACAACCGGTACACCAGGAGAACAACCGGCTCACAGACCAAACCCCCAAAGGCCCGAACAGCCACCCACTGAGCCCTCAGGGAGGATACAGCTAGACCCAAGTCAATCCCGTCCTTCAAAAACTCCAAGACATGCACCGGATCCACCTCCAACGCAGACCACCCATTCGCCGTACACCAAGACTGAAAAGATACCCAATATCTGGCATATTACTTGAGAGTCGAAGGGTGCCTGGACCGGTGAATAAATTCAGCCACCAAAGGAAAACACCCCAATGCCACAAGGATCATCCTCTTAACAGCCAACCCGCCAGAAGCAGGCGGATCAGACACCCTCGAGACAGAGGGGGAAACGACAAGGGACAAGGACCACCGAAAACGTCCAGCAAGGCCCCACCGCCAACTTCAATAACAGAGGGAACCAAGGCCTCCTGCACCGATTCGGAGCCACCAGGATCACCGAAGCCAGATCCAGCTTGACCTTCAGCAGGACACGCGGAATTAGAGCAATAGGGGGAAAGACATACATCAGGCCCCCCTCCCACCGGAAGGACAGGGCATCCACCCTCCAAACCGCGGCTGACCAAACCAGAGAACAAAACTTCTCCCTCAAGGCGTTCTCCAGGGCTGCAAACAGGTCCACCACCGGGACCCCGAACCGGGCCATCAGGCAACCAAACAGGCACATGTCCGACAGGGAGGGAAACAGCCTGCTCAGGCGATCCGCTTACGAGTTCAAAATCCTCGGCAAATGTAAAGCCTTCAGAGACGGGGCGCTAGGTGGCGCACGCACGGAATGGCCGCGCTGTAGCGAGGCTCCCGCATCCCGGAGCTTTAATCCTTCATTTATCCTACTCACCGCTGCGCTAGGGGACTGCCCCGGCGGGTGTAAGCATGCAACCATATAATATACACTCGCTGCAAGTCTAGAGGAAATCGCTCCGATGGATCTGGAGAAATTTGACGGCGAAGTTTAACCGGGAGATGGCGGCGGGACTCGGCGCTGACCTGCGGCGGCTGCGAGAGGCACTCTAGCCCGCGGCTCCACACGAGGAGTTAGGCCCGGAGCCGCGACTGAAAGCCGGGCGGCGGAGCACCTCCAAAGATAGTGCGAGCAGAAGGACACCCCAAGTACTTACCCCGGCACAGTAAAAACGTCCGCCAGTGGGGAGCCCGTGTGGCACTGGAGGCCACAGAATATACCTACAGAGGCCGGCGAGTGGGGCGCTCCGCGTGCAGCGGCAGCCAGACGAGTGGGGGCAAGCACCGATGGTCGAGGGCTAAAAGAGAGGTGCAACATCGCAGCGAGCCGCCCTGATCGACTGCGGAGACCAACCTCCGCCACCCCCGAGGCCCGGCCCAAACCCCAAAGTGCCTGTTAGAGCGTAGTAAGCTGGGAACCTTGGCATAAAGGACACAGTGAATATCGAGTAACTCGCCTCATAAGCTATGGCAAACGGAGGAGGTTGGCAGAGTGGAGCACCAGGACAGGAGTGAAAGGTGAGATCGTCGCTTTCCCCCACAACATCCAGGACGAAGACACGGTATGGGGGTATGGAGAAGGCCAGCAGGGAAAATTGACATTGCGGTGAATGAGGCCCTGGCCCGAATCCGGGCTGCGGAGAAAATAACTGCCTGGTGGGAAGAGTGAGGGCGGCTGCCTAAAATCGGCTGGTTAAGCGGGAGAGCCTAACGGAGTGGAGTGGGTGATGAGGGCCGGCGAAAAAGAGGGTAACGTGACACTGGAGAATCGCGTCCAACGCAACGCGGCAGAGCGGTGTGTGCTGAAAGGACACATAAGCCAGTAGAGGGTTGATATATATCTAATATTCGGCTCACAACACCAATACAGCAACAAAATGGGCAAACCGGACACCAAACAGCCGAAATTGAATTTCGAAACGACGAGACGCGGAGGTCCATCTCACCAGGCAAGTCAGCCTTCAGAGGGACAGAAAGAGGGGAATGATGGGGTAATACTGCCGGTATCGGACACTCAGAACATTCTTCAAGAAATCAGGCAAGGCTTTGCCACTGTGGTAGAAAAAGTGGAACTTATGTCGGCCAGAATGGACACCATAGTCCACAAACTTGAGGGGCATGAGGACAGGATCCAGGAAGCTGAAAAGCGTATATCTACAGCGGAAGATACCACCACCAAGCACAGCACACAGCTTGCTCAAATGGATAATCTTTTGCGAGTTATTGCTGCAAAGAACGAGGATTTGGAAGCACGCAGCCGGCGTAACAATGTCCGCATTTTGGGTATTCCGGAATCCACCAATGTGGGGAAGATGGAGATCTATGTAGAGAAGCTATGGCTGTCTGCCATGGGCGAGGAGGCGTTCTCTGGTCAGTTCATTGTGGAGCGTGCCCATAGATCATTGGGGCCCAGGCCGATGCCAGGTGCTAGCCCGCGCCCCATCATTGCGCGACTGCTGAACTACAGAGACCGGGATGTGGCTCTGCGGGCCGCCAGAGGCAAGCAGTCCATGACATATGAAGGTAATACCTTTTCGATATATCCCGACTTTACGCCCACGGTGCAGGAGGAAAGGCGTAAGTTTCTGGACGTCAAGGCTAAACTGCGTAAGGCGCAAATTGACTATGCATTGCTATACCCAGCGCGACTAAGAGTAACACACCAAGGGAAACAACACTTCTTCACCGCTCCAAACCAGGTGGAAGACTTCCTTAGACAAGTGAAAAAAGCGGTGCGTAGTGGTGGAGGGCGGACGTCGACACAGCATGCAGAGATAGAAGGAGGCAACGAAGAAGCTACATGAACTGCCGCCGTTGGGCCCGGCTGGGTTCGCGCGAACTTGTGACTACCTACTAATGATCACGCAGGGTTGTATAGCTGGGGCTAGTTAATGTTACGGTTGAGATCAAAAGGCTGAGTACATAATATGACCCCTCCGGGTGCCTCTGGCCCCCCTAGGTTTTGACTGCTTGTCAGGGGAGCCTGGTGGGGAGAGAGGAATCAGTGTGGCCACCTAATAAGGCCCCCAGCTGGTATTACCCCAGGTCCGGCGCTCACGCAACTTGCAGGGGCGCTGTGGTACTGTTAGTTAAGGTGTTGGAACTGGGTGGGATGGGGAGGGAATATATCGCTGGCGAGTTGGGGTTGCTTCAGTGGGAGGGGGAGGGGGCAATTGAGGGGACTGTTGCGTTGTATTTGTTTTACTCCCTCCTAGATAAAGAGGTGATGGGAGGGGAAACACGCAGAAAGAATTCAGACGTGAAGCATCACAGGGTGTCCAAGGAACAAAGCTGTCTGGAGAGGCAGGCTTAGGCCGCAGGGGCGGGCAGCTACACCGGGACCCGTGTAGCACTCAGAGGTATGGCTGAGGGAGGAGCTGGCACTTTGATTATCCTCACATGGAATGTTAGAGGACTAGGGGATGCACGGAAAAGGCGCCAAGTGTTAGCTTATTTAGAAAGGCACCACACACATATCGCAATGCTACAGGAAACACACTTCTCCCCCCTGGGAAACGGCAGGTTCGCGACCACTTGGTCAGACCACAGGGTTTTCTCCTCCTATTCCTCATATGCCCGTGGCACGGCAATACTTATAAAGAAGCAGGTGCCTTTTCATCTTGGAGGGAAGATGGAGGACCCACAGGGTCGTTTTTGTCTAATGTGGGGACGGCTGGGTTCTGTGTCAGTGACACTGGCGTGCTGTTACGGGCCTAATGTTGATGACCCCGTATTTTTCTCCTCGTTATGGGCCAAGATTTTTGAAGTGGGATCTCAGCACATCATTTGGGGGGGAGACTTTAATGTTACATATAACCCGGGTTGTGATAGGTCTCACCCTGCCCCGCAACACCATACCAGAGCGGCCGGACTGGTCAGAGACACCATTGAGACATACCAGCTTATAGATGCCTGGAGACACATGCACACGACGTCACAAGAGGGTACGCACTTCACGGCACGAGCAAACTCCTGGGCGCGCATTGATTACTGGCTAGTTTCAAGGGGTCTGGGTCCTGCGATCACCCAAGTACAACATCTAGGGGATACCTGTCGGACTTGCTGTTTGCTGCTGGCTTTTCTTCGGACCCTCCACCACTCCTTGCGGAACCCGCTTCGCGGGTCCCGCTGCGGCATGAGAGCCGTCTGTGCAAGACCTGTGGATTGTTTTAGTGAGGGACTGGGTGAGTGCAGGGCTGCGAGCGGCGGGACAGGACTACGTCTCCCAGCAGTCCTGTCAACCCGCGCCTCCTGCCACCTGGCCGCTCTCCCTGCAAGCCCCGCCCCACTTACAGCCTGAAAAAGCCCCTCTGAGCTCCACTGCCCTGGGATACCTGTCTGACTTGTTGTTTGCTGCTGGCTTTTCTTCGGACCCTCCACCACTCCTTGCGGAACCCGCTTCGCGGGTCCCGCTGCCGCGTGAGAGCCGTCTGTGCAAGACCTGTGGATTGTTGTAGTGAGGGACTGGGTGAGTGCAGGGCTGCGAGCGGCGGGACAGGACTACGTCTCCCAGCAGTCCTGTCAACCCGCGCCTCCTGCCACCTGGCCGCTCTCCCTGCAAGCCCCGCCCCACTTACAGCCTGAAAAAGCCCCTCTGAGCTCCACTGCCCTGGGATACCTGTCGGACTTGCTGTTTGCTGCTGGCTTTTCTTCGGACCCTCCACCACTCCTTGCGGAACCCGCTTCGCGGGTCCCGCTGCGGCGTGAGAGCCGTCTGTGCAAGACCTGTGGATTGTTTTAGTGAGGGACTGGGTGAGTGCAGGGCTGCGAGCGGCGGGACAGGACTACGTCTCCCAGCAGTCCTGTCAACCCGCGCCTCCTGCCACCTGGCCGCTCTGCCTGCAAGCCCCGCCCCACTTACAGCCTGAAAAAGCCCCTCTGAGCTCCACTGCCCTGGGATACCTGTCGGACTTGCTGTCTGCTGCTGGCTTTTCTTCGGACCCTCCACCACTCCTTGCGGAACCCGCTTCGCGGGTCCCGCTGCGGCGTGAGAGCCGTCTGTGCAAGACCTGTGGATTGTTTTAGTGAGGGACTGGGTGAGTGCAGGGCTGCGAGCGGCGGGACAGGACTACGTCTCCCAGCAGTCCTGTCAACCCGCGCCTCCTGCCACCTGGCCGCTCTGCCTGCAAGCCCCGCCCCACTTACAGCCTGAAAAAGCCCCTCTGAGCTCCACTGCCCTGGGATACCTGTCGGACTTGCTGTCTGCTGCTGGCTTTTCTTCGGACCCTCCACCACTCCTTGCGGAACCCGCTTCGCGGGTCCCGCTGCGGCGTGAGAGCCGTCTGTGCAAGACCTGTGGATTGTTTTAGTGAGGGACTGGGTGAGTGCAGGGCTGCGAGCGGCGGGACAGGACTACGTCTCCCAGCAGTCCTGTCAACCCGCGCCTCCTGCCACCTGGCCGCTCTGCCTGCAAGCCCCGCTCCACTTACAGCCTGAAAAAGCCCCTCTGAGCTCCACTGCCCTGGGATACCTGTCGGACTTGCTGTCTGCTGCTGGCTTTTCTTCGGACCCTCCACCACTCCTTGCGGAACCCGCTTCGCGGGTCCCGCTGCGGCGTGAGAGCCGTCTGTGCAAGACCTGTGGATTGTTTTAGTGAGGGACTGGGTGAGTGCAGGGCTGCGAGCGGCGGGACAGGACTACGTCTCCCAGCAGTCCTGTCAACCCGCGCCTCCTGCCACCTGGATGCTCTCCCTGCAAGCCCCGCCCCACTTACAGCTTAACTTTCCTCCTATAAGTTCAAACAGCAACTTCCGCGTCGCGGGAGCGCGCGGGAGCGCCCGGGGATAAGCCCGGGACAAGGGCGGGACCGTCTGTGGCCGTCAGGGGCCGCAGGAGGCTGGGCTGGGCCCACTCTCTTTCACCTGCATTTCCTTGATCATATCTGGTTTGTGAAATAGGTTCTGGGTATGTCATCATCGGTCACAGGTGAAAAACCAGCAAAGGAGGGGGGAGCAAACATCGGGACTCTGGACAATTATTTTAAATCGGTAAAGGGTGATGGGGGAATCGAAACTTCTCTCGAGATGCGTAGGGTAGAGCGCCGTCGCTCGATCGAACACATGAAAAATAGGCCCCCCAGTGATATAACTCCCTATCCTATCTCCCAAGAGGAAGGTTCCCTTAATGGCAGCCAGGATCTTTTATCCCAAGAAGATGTTCCCCTATTACTACGGGATAGCTTTTCCAACCCTGGCTCACTTCCTAAACAAACTACGGACACCATTCCACTACTAGTTGCCAGTAGTTCGGTAGTTGACTTACTCACCCAAACGCACACCAGAGCTAAAACTAGGAATAATAAGCCAAAGCAAATTGTGGTGGCAGAGGTGCATGACCTACCACCAAATAAGCGCAGAAGGAAGATGAGGGGTGGTCAGGGGAAGACCAAGATCCCCCATTCTGATTTTGGAAAGACACTTAAGTCCGTATCTATGTTGGATAGGCCATTAGTTAATGTGCCTAAGGCTACTCCCCCCAAGGGTACTAACACTATTACCACTGCTTCCATCAGCGACAAAGGGAAGAGCCCACTTAACACATCACTCCCTGGCATCTCTTTGGGGAACATTGAATCTCTAATTAGATCACTCCTGTTGCCCATTAGCGAGAGCTTGCAGAAAATAGAATCCAGGCTGACCATTTTGGAGGCAACCTTAACCACCCTGAAAACCTCGGACAACAAACAGAGTAGAACCATTGAGTCCAATCTACCAATAGGAACCTTCCCCAATATTCAAAACCCACCGATCCACACGGGGCCTCCTTTGGGCACCACTGCCGCTCCTCTTTTACAGCCACTTATGGCTATTTCAGCTCCAATTCCACCTAGCAATCCTAATATCCTACCACCACAGACAGATGGCCCAGCTTTCCAACGTATAGCCCCTGGCACAAACCCTCGGGTCCTACCTAATGCTAGTATTGCCCCCCAATTCCCTGGTAAGCCTGCCCCTAGACCACGGGGACCCGACTTACCACCAGAGGCTAATAGCCTCATGGTGGTTTTGGCAGGTGTTCCTTCTCTAGAATTGGGTGAAAATGAGAACTTTCACTCACTCAAGAGGAAAACCATTAAATGGTTGAATTGGAACAGACCTCTTCCAGCCCACCTCAACAATGAGATCATTATGGTAAGAAGGGTACCATGGTTGGGGAAGTCGGGAAAATCAATAGCAGGGGACTGTATCATTGTGTCTTTTCGAGACCCTGGGACAGTACTATACATTTGTGCTGGGTCAAATAGATCACTGGATTCTACCATACAGACTTTGCCAGTTTCTTTCTTTTTCCCTCCCATTCGCATGCACCATGATTTGTTACAAGGTAACTGGACAAGGGTGGAACGGAGATCTAGACATAGGGGATATGCTCCACGTCCAGTTTATCGACCTCCGGAGACACCCTTTTTGGACCACAATCGTTTCAACTGTCTGAACGGTCTGGATGGTGTGGACTGACTGCCCTCAAACCCGGACTCAAATCCTGTGACCTTGGGTAACGGTCCCAGTAAACTTCCTGATCCGGCTGGACCCACCTCTGAAAATGACCCTGATAGAGCAATTGGGGTAGTATCTGGCTCTGGTACTGGCTCTTCCCCCCACTCCACCTCTGCAATCCGTTCTGTGGTTGCTCCAGCGCACATGAGACTAATTTGGTGGAATGTGGCTGGCCTAGCCAGTAAACTGGGCACCCAAGATTGGATAACTTACATCGAGTCTGGGGATGTTTGCATGTTCCAAGAGACTTGGGCAAGGGAAGAATACAACCATCAAGGTTACGTGTCATTTTCCATCCCGGCTAGGTGGGAGGGTAAGGGCCGCCCCTCTGGTGGACTCACAACTTGGGTGGCATCCCACTTAGGATGCCAGGCTTCACGCCTACCGGTGCCATCAGACGACATCCTAGTGGTTTTATTAGCCTGGCCGAACCTAGCGAAACTTGCCCTGATAAATATTTACTCCAGGCCAGTGGGAGCTTCGCGTGAATCTCCCACTATAGAGGAGCTTTCAGTCTATTTAGCGGAAATGCCAAGAGACATTCCTTACATAGTGGGAGGGGATTTAAATTCCCATTTCGAGCCGCTGGTCGGCCTCGTAGAGGGATTTCCCATGGAAGAAGAGTCCAGGTGGTCAGTACCCTCTGTTGTAGCACCCTCCCCAAAGGCATGGACGCCTGTACCACTGCAGATTACTGCCCTCACCCTAAAGCATGGAATTAGAGCCTGCAATGGACGTATTAAGTCTGATGTACCAAGCAAAACCACGTACAACAGAGTGGGTAGAGAGTTCCGCTTGGACTATGCCCTTGTACAGATAGTGAACTGGTCTTCTATCTTGGACTTTAGGGTTATGGAGAGACTGGATAGTGATCATAACGCCCTTGAACTCGATCTTAGTCATCCTGGGCTAGAGGCCTCCATAACAACCATGGAGGAGTTCAAACCTGAACTCCTATTAGATAATAACAGGAGAAGAATCAGGTGGGATAAACTAGCTACGAGCCAAGTGAAACTTTCGAAGCTCTACGCAGGTTTAATTCCTATTTTGGAAAAAGTGGGAGATCTAGCCAACGATGTGGGCAATAAAGACCACCATGAGAAATTATATCAGGCTCATGAGGACCTTATAAAGGGAGCGGCCTCCGAGCTTTTTAGCAGGGTCCAGAATCAGAGGAGGACCCAGCAACACAAGTCCTTATGGTACAATGCAGCCTGCAGGAAGGCAAAGGGAGAACTCCTCAGAAGCATCAAGGAGGGAACAGGCAGAGAGAAGCTGCGAGAAAGTAGACGGGCTTATAAAAAACTGGTCACCCATGCTAAAACTGAATGGGAGGAGAACCAGTGGGAGGAGCTCACCACTTCCCTCGCAATAAGAGACCACCGAATGTTTTGGAGAGTAGTAAACGGGGGGTCGGGGAACCTCCATTCGGCAATAGAGCCAAATATTGCAGCAGGGGTGTGGCAGGCGCACTTCCAGTCTCTCTACAGTTCTGAGCTGGGAGAAACTAAGATTGACATCGGTACTGGATTGGCAGAGTATGGCGGGGACTCGATAACAGTGGGGGAGGTGAAGGTAGCATTAATAGGACTTAAAGGTGGAAAGGCGCCAGGATTGGATGGCCTGCCCGGGGACCTGTTCAAGCAGGAGCCCGATGTTTGGGCCCCCTATCTGGCCGCTGTGTTTAATGGAGTTTTGCATGGCATGGAAATTCCGAGTACTTGGCTGGGGGCAGAGGTGGTTCCTATATTTAAAAAGGGCTCGCCCCTGCTCCCAGCCAACTATAGACCAATCAGTTTAATTGACGTGTCACAGAAGCTGTTTGGCAGGATACTGCTGAATCGGCTTCAGGACTGGGTGGAGGAAACGGGCGCCCTCAGTCCTACCAGGCGGGATTTAGAAAGGGAGTTTCTACAGTGGATCAGGTTTTTCGTCTGAACGTTATCTATTGGAGGGCAGCAATATTGGAAGGTGGTAGTTTATACACCATATTTGTGGACCTGAAGGCCGCTTTTGACCTCGTGCCCAGAGGGAAACTCTGGAGTGTTCTGGCTGAGATGGGGGTCCCCCCAGATATCCTGATAATTTTAAAGAGATTGCACCATAATAACTATGCCCGGGTCAGGTGCGGGAAACTTGGGGAATTAACGGACAGATTCCCCGTTGACAGGGGGGTTAGACAGGGCTGTGTTTTGGCACCGACCCTGTTCTGCCTCTTCGTCAACGGGGTAATCGCCCATCTCAATGGAACTGAATACACTGACGCCCCAAAATTGAATGGCAGCAGGGTGCCTGCAATCATGTTTGCAGATGACACCCTGCTGCTGTCCAAAACCCCTATGGGGATACAGAGGATCCTTGATTCTTTTGTGGCTTTCTGCACAGATAGGGGGTTAGAAATCAATGCTACCAAAACCAAGTTTATGGTCCTGAACCCAACCCCAAGATCACGCCCGAACCCTCTACTGGGAGCATCACGTTTAGAGAGAGTCTCCACCTTTGAATATCTAGGTGTAACGTTGAATGAAACCATGTCTTGGGGAACTCACCAGACTAGGGTTAATCTTAAATTAGTGCAGACCACTGGCGGCATTGCTCGGTTGATGAAAAGCTCGACATATCGACCGTTGGGGCCGCTTATCCAGATATACAAGGCACAGGCTAGAGGAGCTCTGATGTATGGGGCGGAACTGTGGGGTCATACAGCTTCCTGCAGCTTGTCTATAACTGAGAACAACTTCATTAGACAGATAGTAGCACTCCCGTCCAGCACCCCGCTCCTCCCCCTGAGGATGGACCTGGGGCTGAGACCAATAGCAGATGAACTAGGTCTCAGACCCATAGTCTTCTGGCGAAGGCTATGGAGTAGTGAAGAACTTTCTTCTTATAGGGCGGAACTGAGGGAGTTTCTAACCCACCCTAAAGCTCTACAGATCCCGTGGATAAAGTATATAAAAAAGTCCTGTATGAGACTGGGGCTCCCCGACCTGTGGTCGGATCCAGCTAACGCCTCACTAAGGATCCCACGAAGAGCTTTGGTCAATGCTTACCACGAGCAGAAATTATCTATGGCCCTAGACTGCAAGGATGAGGGGTCATTAACATTTGTATTCGCGCAAAGCAAGGACTCATACCGGCTGGAGAGGGTTCTGGACGCTATGTCTCCTGTGTTGGCCAGGAAGCTATTTCTCCAATGGAGATATGGCACATTGCCTCTGCGATCATACACCTGCTCCTGGTCAACACCGCCATCTACCAAGCTATGTCCGGCATGTGTGGGAGCCGAGGAAAGCGTTCTGCATGTGGTCTTGTTTTGTCCAACTTACAAGGCCGCCAGGAAATATTGGCTCCTACCACTCATTAGAAACCTTGGTTTTAGGGAGTACCTCCCGGTCTATAGAATTTTAAAAACTGACGTTTCAGGTCCAATTGTGTTTGCACTAACCAAATTTCTTACTAATGTCTGGTATATTCGTACCCGTATTTTAAAGTCGCAGGCTCCCACCTAATTTTAAGTTAAAATTTTAATTGTATGGCCTTTTATCTGATGTGTTTCCTGATTATTTTTCCTTGATGGTTTTACATGTTTCATATGTGTTTCTTTTGTATATCTTTTATGGCCAAATTGGCTGAAATAAAGATTAAATATATATATATATATATATATACAACATCTAGCGAGAACGTATTCGGACCATGCTCCGGTGAAGCTGGCATTGTTGTCACCGGACCTTCAGGTACCGCGTGGTGGCTGGCGACTGCAGGCTACCATGCTGCTAGACGCGGTGTTCCAAGAGGAATTGAGAGAGGAGGTGCGTGACTTCTTCATCCGCAACAAAGGCTCAGTAGACAGTGTGGAAACCATATGGGAGGCCTTTAAGGTCACAATTCGTGGCTTTTGCATATCCAAGGGGTTTGGGGTGCTTAGAAACATAAGTGGGTCACTCCAAAAACTGGAAGGGGACTTGAAACTGATGGAAGCGGACATGGCACGATCCGCGTTCGCGGAGGTGCAGACGAGATTTCGGGATACGCTCACGGAATACATAGCCACAGCGGAAAGGGAAGCGCACTTCCGGGGAAAATACTGGAAAGCCCGCAATTACGGGGAGGGAGAGAGACCCGGCAGGGTGCTGGCGAGTCTAACTAGAAAACCCCGATATACAAACTACATTCTGGAAGTGGAAGACATTGAGGGAGAAGTCTTTCGCGACACAGCTAATATACTCAAAGTGTTTACAAAACACTACGGGCAGTTGTACACCACCCATAGAAGAGAGGAGCTGGACCTAGAGGGGTTTCTGGGAGATGTAACGCTAGGATGGCTCAGCGATAGACAACAAGAATTTTTGTGCGTTCCCTTTGAATTAGATGAAGTAAGAGATGCTATTATGAGTATGCAATCAGGTAGGGCCGCGGGGACAGACGGTATTCCAATAGAATTCTATAAAACGTATATTGACATAATGGCCCCGGTTCTACGGGAAGTATTCGAGGAATCACTAGAAGCTGGCTGCCTCCCTGCATCGATGAGAGAGGCGCTTATGGTCTCCTTGCTGAAGCCGGGAAAAACGCTGCGGTCGTGCGACTCCTATAGACCACTCTCCCTCCTGAACTGTGATGCAAAAATACTAGCCAAACTGATCGCTAATCGCCTAAGCTTGCTGCTTGATAAATTGATACTCCCAGACCAGTCGGGCTTTGTACCTGGTAGAGCTACATCCCATAACTTACGTACGCTATTTGCGGTCCTTAACAACAAGGCGTTTGACTCGGTAGAGTGGGATTATGTCTTTGGAGTAATGAAGCGAATGGGATTCCCGCCCCTATTTTTATCATGGATCCGACTATTATATAACCTGCCGGTGGCCAAAATATTGATAAATGGGCATACGTCAGCACCACTGTCCATTACAAGGGGAAGTCGGCAGGGATGCCCGCTCTCTCCGCTGCTCTTTGCCATAGCCATGGAGCCGCTGGCGGCGAAGCTGAGGCAACATCACAAAGAAAGAGCGTTACGGTGCAATCTGCGGCAGATCCTAATCTCACTGTACGCAGATGATATCACACTGTATATCCGGAACCCACAGGAAAACCTGAATCCAATCCTGAGAGACTTTATAATATTTGAGAGGATGTCCGGAATTGGCATCAACTGGGGTAAATCGTGTATATTCCCAATTGACACTGGGGACCCATAGATTCTCACTTGACTTTGCCCTGGAATGGTGGGAGGAGGATCTGCGCTATCTTGGGGTGCGAGTGTCCAGAGACAGAGACAAACTAATGCGACTAAACTATGGCACGTCGATAACGAGCATAGCGGACTGCGTGACCAGATGGATCGCCCTGCCGCTGTCAATGGCCGTGCGGGTGTCTCTGATTAAAATGGTGATCCTGCCCCAACTACTTTACCTATTTCTCAATATCCCTTTTTACCCAGGGAAGCACTTCTTTGCGACACTCAGGTCAGAGCTGACACGATTGGTTTGGGGTGGCCGACAACCACGGTCGCATTGCGATGTACTCACGAGACCATACTCGCGAGGGGGGTTTGGCGTACCCGATTTCGAGATATATTACCTTAGTGCGTAGGCTCATTATGCTTGGTACTGGGTGAAGCAACCCAGGTATGTGCCGCAGGTGGCAGCGGAGCACTGGCTGGTGCATCCGATACCCCTGAAGGGTGCGCTTTTTACACCTGTGACACCTAGAGATAGGAGCCCTACAACAGTTACTTGCACGATAGGCGCTTGGAGTAGGATTGGGCTCCTCATGGGAGCTCCAATGCAATACGCGACCAGTCTACCTCTTACATATCATCCGAATATGCCTCTGTTACAAGAGAAGCTTTTTCACCAATTCAGAGATCGTGCCCATATAGCGACATGGGGGGACTTATATCAGGAGGGGAAGTTTCGCGCAGTTGAGCAACTGCTACAAGGACTACAGCAGACCCCAATGGACAGGTTTCTATATGTCAGATTGCGACAAGGAGTACGTACGCTCACTCCGAATTTCCCAGCAGAGCCACAAATGCTGGCTCCACTGCAAGGAATTCTTAAATGCACAACGGCCACACGACTTGTCTCATTGATCTATAGAACAGTGCACACACAGAGGGAATATGCAGATCCAATCTCCAGGGCTCGCTGGGATCAAGAATTGGGCATGACACTCTCAGATGACCAGTGGGAAATTTGCTGCCAGCAAACTGAAAGAGTGGCGGCCAGCAGTAGACTCCGCATGATACACTATAAGTACTTGCACAGACTATACTATACGCCGGCTAAGATGTATCGATTCCGCTTGAGAGATACAGACTGCTGTGATAGATGTAGGGCGCCTGGAGAGGATTTTTTACATCTAGCATGGGAGTGCCCTGAGGTGTGTAAGTTCTGGAACCAGGTCTTTGAAGCGATGACCCATATGACGCATACACCCATAGCCCTACGCCACTGATGGCGTTACCTTGGGTATGTCAAACCGATCCAGGCGGCACATCGGAAATATGTTGCAATGGCACTCTTAATGGCGAAGAGGAGGGTGACCTGTCGATGGGGCAGGGGGAGAGCCCCTAAGTTCAAGGAATGGATCACTGATCTGGTGACCTGCCAGGAGAAGGTTATGCTGTATTCGGAGCTCTTACCTAGGGCTTCTAGGCCTCGGAATATATGGGCATCGTTAACATGCTACTTGCTCGAACATCCACTAGAGGACAGGGATTCAGAGCGCGAAAGCAACACACATTGGTGGGGAAGGACGGGTGAGAGTTGATGAAATGGGCTGCTCAAGCTGTGCAATTTGAACAAGACCGAGTGCTGACTGAATGGGAGGCTGCAGGATGTCAGATGTGGAAGGGGTTTCATTAAAGGGAGCACTGGACGTGGGGGTTGGAATATGTTAGCGGACGGTTCCTACACAGAGGGGGTGCCAAAAGCGGAAATGTTTCCCTCTGCTGTTCCGGGTTTATCACTGCAATACGATAAAGACTGGACACACTGAAATGCAATGATGCTTTAATACGTGTGCTGTAAACATAACTGTGCTGCGGATACTGTCTGAATAATATGTGATACAACTGTTGATTATATGGTTTGAAAAAACTAATAAAAAGAATTAAAAAAAAAAAAAGCCTTCAGAGACAACAAGTGAGACTCCGCCCACAGGCCGATACTTTGTGCCAACAAATTGAGGGAAGCCACCTTCGCACTCCCCTGGCGGTTGATATAACACACCACCACCGTGTTGTCTGACCGCACCATCACATCCCTTCGGAGGACTCAAGGCAGAAAATGAGTCAACGCCAACTGAACCGCCTTCAACTCCCTCCAATTCCAGGACATTTCCGCCTCCAGCACAGACCAAAGACCCTGCCTCGACTCCTGTCCAAGACCGCTCCCCAACCCAGTTCGCTGGCATCGGTCATCAGAACCAACCTCTCCTAGGACACAAAGGGCAAGCCCTGCAAGAGGTTCTGATCCACCAGCCACCAGGACAACTCCTGGGTGATGGACACACCCCCCGGTATCAACAGCTCATAATTCAGAGAGGTCGATTCCCAATGCCCCAGAAGATGATTCACCAGGGGGTACAAGTGCAAACGGGCCCAAGGTACAATCATCACAGTAGCCGACATCAGCCCCTGAACACGCAACCAGTCTGCGGGGTTCAGACAGGAAGACTTTTCCCAATCTGGTGTTGAACACCCCCCCAATGAACAGCAGTTCCTTAGTGGGACAAAGAAGGGATTTCTCCAAGTTCAGAATCCACCCGAACCATTGAAGGAGACTGCAAACCTCCAGGGTATGTGCCTGAGCCTGAAGGAAAGAAGAGGAAGAAATCAACCAATCGTCCAAGTAAGGGAACACCTGTATACCCCGAGCATGCAACAAACCCACCAAGGATGCCAACACTTTAGTAAACACCCTTGGAGAGGCAGACAGGCCAAACGGTAATACCTGGAACTGGTAATGATCCACCCCCACACAGAAACGCAGGAACCTCTGCGAATCCGCGTGCACCGGCACATGAAAGTAGGCGTCCCGGAGATCGAGAGAAGCCAGGAAATCCCCCACTGACAGGACGGGAAGAATCAACTGTAGAGTCACCATTTTGAAGGACCGATGAGGGATACACAAGTTTACAGCCTTCAGATCCAGGACAGGACGGAAGTCCCCATTTGGCTTCTGGATCAGAAATAGGATTGCGTAAACTCCCCGACCTTGCTGACTTACAGGCACCTTCACCACAGCCCCCTTTGAAACCGAACTCCGTCCAACAGACCACAACACATTGTCTGAGACCTGGGAACAGGGGTAGCTCTGAACACCTCCACCGGAGGAGTTCCAAATTCTATTCTGTAGCCCAGCCGGACCACCTGCAGGACCCACTTATCCTGAACTAACTCCTCCCAAACAGGAAAAAAAGAGGTGAGGCGACCCCCAACTGGTACCCCTAATGAACTCTCCACATAGTCACGATTTGGAGGGACCTGCAGAAGAGGAAGCACCCTGTTGACCCCGGGACTTGTGGAAGGAAGGGACACCCCGGCCACGTCCCCTACCACAAAAGGGCTGGGCTGCCATCTTAGATTCAAACGCCTTCCCAAAAGCCCGCTTAAAACCCGCAAACTTCCCCTTCCGAGAAGAGCGGACCGGAGCCAACAATTTCTTGTCCTCAGCTGTTTTCTTTATCAAAGCCTCCAATGGCTCCCCAAACAGCTTAGAGCCCGTGAGGGGAAGCTTCATCACGGCAGCCTTTTGAGCAGCTTCCACCATCCAAGACTTAAGCCACAACTGCCTCCGAGCAGCAACAGAGGCACCAGCAGCCTCCGCCGCAGCGCTAATGGAGTCGAAGGACAAATCTGCCATGAAACGCAACTGTTCCAACATGGACAAAGATTCTGAGGGATCCTCATCCTGCATGAGCTTCTCCGAAATACCCTGATAGTCCTTTAGAAGCGACTGAACAAGATAGCTGGTGTAAGCTGCCGACCGAACTGCAAGATTAGATGCAGCAAAGGACCGTTTTAAGGCCCCCTCAACCCGCTTGTCCCCAGGATCTGAAGGAACCGCATCCTCAAACACCACCAGGCTCTTTGACGCCATACCAGCCAGCAGGGAATCCACCTTCACCACGGCTGGGAATTTCTCAGTGAACCCCTGTAAAGGATACCTCTTAGCCAGAAACCGGGGAAAGGCATGCTTGTCAAAATCAGGGAACCCCAAATTGTCCCGTACATTCGGCAGAACACAGCGAAGGTCTACCCCCTGGACAAAACGACCCTTCACCTCCTCATCACAGTCAATGTCTGGATCGACCTCCGCCAAGGCATTCAATTTCTGCTTCTTAGGCCCCTTGGGCTCACGAGTCACAAAGGCCGCCGCCACAGCAGCCTCAATCATCTTTTATATATCCGCCATGGAAGGAGCAGTGGAAGATCCAGCAACCACCACCTCATCCTCACATCTGTGCTCACGTACGTCCGCACCTCTACCCTCCATGTTGGGCACAGGAGAACAGAGAAACAGTCCCCAAGATATACCCTAGACCAATCAATGGAAAATCCCTAAGGGCCAACCAGGGAACGCCACCCGAACCCACAGCCAATTCCCAAACAGGACCGAAGGCCGACCTGTAAACTGGTCAATCAGAGACAACTTCAAACCTACAAAAGGAAAGACTGAAAAGGGCCCAACCGTAAGGACCTAAAAGAACCCAGAAGCCCCCACCCCAGGAACCAGTGAACACATAGGTAAGAAACTCCCAAAATGACCCCGCAGCGCTGCAGGGAGCAGGGGATTAGAGCCACAAAAATACCATATGACTCACATAGCCAGCAAACACTGACTCGATGACAGGGAAACCCCCACCATGGCGCCCCCCCTAGAATCAGTAAATGGTAACCCCCAACAGCAGGTAAGCAGAAGGAGCCCCCACAATAATCAGGCACCCACTGCACAAATCAAACACGAGACCCCACGAGGCTCCGACCGCTCAGCAGGAAACAAAAAGGGAAAACACGGGCTCAAAACGAGACGAGCACCGAGCCCATTAAATACACCTCTGTGGAGGAGCCAAACCGCCATGACCCCGGCGTGCAGAAAAGCCAGTCGCGCCTAACACACCTCCCCTTCCTCCCCGGGTGTTGCCGCTAGAGCAGAGAACAAACCCGGAAGAGGGGAGGAGCCTCAGGAAGTCACCACCCCACACCAGGCAGTCCGGACCCCCCAACCCCATGGTCCAGCTAAAGCAGGGACTCAAACGTACATGCAATATATTTTGGCCAACAGGTACTTAGGGGTGTAAATGGCCGCTGAGCAGCCTGTTTCACACTTACCCGAAAGGAAGCACAGGTCCAGCACCCCTCACGACGAAGTCTGCCCGGAAGTGATTCCGCAGAAAAAGCAAACAGGATGTGGATAGGCGGGTCACATGGTTATATGCCTCAGGGTATGGGTGTGGCCTGGTGGGAAGGGATTTGTTTTTAGTTGTGTGGGAGTTTCTGGTGGAAGGAGCTATGCTCATGTAGTTAGGACTGGGATGGGGAGGGCATACGAGGAGGTAATGGAAGGGTTCACAGACTGGGTTCCCGAAGCTTGGAGAAGAGGATTTGCCAGAAGGACATATTAGAAAAATGCCCATCTTCTCAAAGAAAGAAATCATAATACTGGAACCAAGTATAAAAGTCTCTTGATCTTTAATGGAGACAAGGTTCTGCTCCTGCAGGATGTAGCTCAGTCAACATTGGGAAAAAAGGAATGGTTTTGGCCCACTAGTAGAAACTCTGATATGAAAAGAATATCAGATTTGGGTGGACCTCCCTGTGTGGCATACAGTTCTGTGTGGATAATCACAACACCCACCTGATTCCAGTCACTGTCAGGAAAATGGCATGGAGTATTTAGACAAATAAAAAAAAGTACGTGCCCCATTCAGGATGCATGGAAAAGGAAACAAGTGGCAACAACAGAGGGTTTGAGAAAAAGACATGGCTCCAATGACAAAGCAGAAGAAAGAGAATGAAGACACAATCAGCAAACACCTAGGGGCTCGTTTGGTGTGCTTCTGAAAAATGATTTGTGTGGAATATGTGGCTGTATGGGTCACACAGTATGGACCGAGATAAAATGCCTGACTGAGAAAGTTACTTGTCCTGTGAATCGGTTCCATTGATCAAATGTTTGTGGAGGCCTGGAACGGGGACCACTGGGCTCTGAGATAGCCATGGTAGCAGTGGAATTCAGGCCTTAGGAAGAAGGGGTTTCAGCCTGATGGCACATCAGGCAAACTAACAAGCAGTTTATGATTTTATAGTTTATTTTATAGTTCAAAGAAATTAGGGGCATATTTACAACAGACGGCTTAGCGCTTGTATATTTATCGCCGTCTATCGTTGGAATTTATCACCATGCTTGCGCTGTATTTACAAAGCATAGCGTAATGGTGATATAAATTCCAGCGATAGTGGGGTAATCGCCGTTTTGCAGGGAACATCGCTGGTTTTCCAGCGATGTTCCCTGCAAAATGGCGATATGCTTGTTGATACGACCATGTGGTCGTAACACAAGAATCCACCCCCCATGTTTGGTATGGGTTAGTCATGATTTTACCAGATGTTAGTTTTTGGTGAAAACAGTGGTTTTCGCCCAAAACTAACGTATGCTAAAATGCGTGGGTCACCTTGTAAATATCGCGATGTGCACATCAGCGATATTTACAAGGTTGTACTGCCCAGTGACGCCCACTTTGCATCTCATTAGAGATTCAAAGGGAGGCGTCAGAAAAAAGGGTGCTAACATGTGCTAATGCATGTTAGCACCCTCTTGTAAATAGGGTGATATTTTTATCTTTGCTTTTTTGGCTTTAAAAGCCAAAAAAACGGAGATATGGCCCTGGTAAATATGCCCCTTAGTTTGTGGGGGATTAGGAAGTGAGCTAGTGGTGAGAATGGGAAGGGGAGGTAGGATTGTAAATCACGAGGGGCATGGGAATTGAAGGAAGGACACACCTATATGGGAAAAGGGTGCAAATTGAATATCATTACGGATTTTAACTTGGAATGTTAGGGGATTAAATTCCCCAGCCAAAAGAAACAGTGTGCACACTTATCTATAGGGGGCAATGTAGACTAACAAGGTCTGGGCTAAATTCCAATTCCTATATAAGAGTATATAATAACATATCAGAATAAAATACAGTACATTGTGGAAAAGAAATGCAAAGAATATCCATTCTAAAATAATTCTCCGTAATAAATTAATATCATTAATCTATGTATAAATTTAGGGAAAAAAGGGTACATTTTCATAATTGGATGTTTCAAATCAACTAATGTGCAATTCATTTCAGATGCTAGTTTAAAAAATGTAGAAAATTATAAATATGTTATGTCTGTTTGTGCTTGTATAAAGATAACTTCCTGCTAAACAAATTAGTATGTGCAAAATCTCGACTACAAATATAAATGTAAATATACGCTAGGAAGACACAGAAAGAGTCCACTATTCCAACCTTTGAAACATGCACTAATTCAAGAAATACTTGAGCATTACCTGCATAACGTGTATAGTTCCTAACTAAAGGTACAAACGTGTCAATCCGAGCAGTTTTTGTTTCAGTTAAAATTGTCCTAAAAAGCACATTGACATGTGTAGCAGATTAAGGTTTACCACCGCTATTAGCAGGAGGTTCATATACATCATTATTGTAATTTAAAATCGATATACCTATCAATCAATAACATTTAATATAATGTATATATTAAAATTTTAATTCTCTCCTTTTCCGTATGTAAATCTCAACTAGCAAAAATCTCCTAACAAGCAAATACAATTAATCGTGAGCTAGCTATTTTCAATATTCTCCAAGCCTCACAAAATGTCCTTGTTTTAAAACCCCGACACATCAGTTTTATCTATGTATTCCTCATAGCATCAAATTCTGGACCGCAAAATAGAATGTGTGCAATATCTTCTTCAGCGTCTCATGAACACAAAGTGCATTTAGCTTCTCCCCTTACTGTTTGGCCAGATGACCATTTGGCTGTAAATGAATTAAGTTGAAGAATTTCGTAACAAAACTTTAAAAAAACGTGCTTTTGCCAGTTGGGGTTAAATTTCAATCAGACAGGGTTCGAAGCTTGGCGTTGGTTTAAAGAGTAGGAACTGTGTGGTGAGCCTTCCCATTCTGCTAGCAAGTATAACCCAATCCATTCAGTTCCAGCTGGCAAAACAAATCGTGTAAATGCCTACCCCGTAACACTACTCTTCCCTGAACTCTAAAAGCACATTATTACCCTTGTACACTACCCATTTATAAACCCTAAAAACACCAAACAACCACTATAGCTACCCTTCACTGAACCCTACAAACCTTTATTACCCCTTAATGCTACCCTTGCCTAAACCCTAAACGTTTCTAACTACCCCTTAAAGATAACAATCCTTACTACCTCTTACCGCTTCCATTTCCTGAATCTTGAAAACCCCTTACCAGCCCCAGTCGCCGGCCCTTTCCCACCTCACCGTAAATCCCCATCTCTACTCTAGTAGCCTCTGCTTCCCCCTTGCTCTTGCTCTCTGTATACGTACCTTTGCACTAAACAGCAAAACATTTTTCAGGTTTTTGTAGCCATTGCATTTCCTCAGTAGTCACAATGTTTCAAACATCATTTTTGCTGTCTACTTGTAATGTTCCACACATCTTTTTTGCTGTCTACTTGTTTTCCACAATATTTTCACAGCAAACCTTGTTGGCAAGGAAGATAGTTTCATTATGGTCCAGAGAGAAATGGGGTGGGACATCATCCTATACGTATGTTCAGTATAAGAATCAGATCAAAGCCAGGCTTCCACCTGAGGGTCCTACAGAAATTAACAAGCTTTGAGGAAAGTGAAGTCATTGTGGTGAGAGATTTAAATCAGGTGAAAAAGGTGTATTTAAACACATCTTGGGGGTGAGGGGAGGACTATTTTTGGCAGTGACCACTGAGGTCTTTCTGGATTTGGGAAACAAAATGGGGCTCCCAGATTTGTGGAGGGACCTGCATCATTGTGAGCAGAATGACACTTTCAACTCCAATTCACACACAAGGAATCCAGGAATAAATTATTGCTTCTGATTATGTTGGTCTGGTGAAGTATCACAAGATACAAAACAGAGAATAGGTGGATACCATGGCCAAGATACCTTTAATAGGAATAAGATTCTTTATACCATCTTCCTTATCTAGAATAAAATGATATTTTAAAAGCAATTATGAGGGGGGACATTTTAGAGATAGTGGGTAAAGCAAAGCAAGAAAAGGTCTGCTGCTCCTTAAACTAGAGGCTGACTTTCTATAAATCAAAGCAACCCACAAAGACATATATGATGGGACCTCAAGGAGCTTACAAAGTATTATAATTTCAACAAGGCAAAGAGGTTCTATTTGGACTCAAAGGCAAATTGTGTCAAACAGGAGATAAGGCCCATAGAATTCTAGGAATACACTGGCCGCTGGAAAGAATAATGATGCAATTCACAGCCTGAAAGGTAGAGACAACAGGGTGGTAGAACCGGACAGGCTCATAGCATTGCTTTATAGGGATTTCTTTAAGCTGCTATATGCACAAGGAAATGAAAGGGAGGAAGCCTAATCAGAATTTTAAGATAAGATTCAATTCCCCGCAGTCATGAGGGAGCAGAGGTATACGTAAGATCATGAGGAGATTCTACTGGCAATCCAGGGGATGAAAACATATAAAAGGTGGATTCCTGAGCAACTTTGATGAGATGTTTGCACAGATTCTGACACCAATTTTCAAAGAAGTTTCTGTCAATTTACCTCAGATGAAGAAGTCTCCCAGATGACTTGACTCATAGATTTGGGACTCCTCCTCAAGCCGGTAAAACAAATTCAAAGATATATCCAATATCATCTAATTGCACTACTTGATGTGCATGCAAAATGCATATGAAAATATTGGGAAACAGTCTGACCCCAAAGTTACCAAGCTCATTCATGATGGATCATTCAGATCTTGTGAAGGGGAGAGAGTCATATGATAACATCCATAGGCTAGCTTACCTGGTCAAGAAGGCTAATAGAAAGAAACAAAAGGTTCCATTGTGTTGCTAGATGGTGAGAACGCTTTTGACAGGGTGAGCTAATGTTTCTTGAGAAGGGTCTTTTTAAAATATGGCATTGGAAAGGCATTCCAAGCTGTGACCTAGAAATCACTACAAGTAAGGGGGCTTTTAATGGAGTCTTTTCCACTCCATTTCAGTGTGACAGAGGGATCCAACAGGGCTGCCTGATGTCTCCACTCCCATTTAACGTACCCATTTAACAAATTGTCAGAGCATATCCAGAGGTGTTGGGATTGATTTTGGAGGTTTGACACATTCTCATTATTCCCTGATGATATTTGTAGTGGATGCAGGAAGATCACTTCCAGTTCTCCTTAAAGTGTTGAATTAGTATGGAAAAGTTTCTGGGTTCAAATGTAATGCTGAATGTCAGTGAATATGAATTTTAGTGGCAAGGGCGAGGGAAAAGCTTTGACCCATATAGTCCTGTTTAGGAAGGAATCAAAAGCCATAAAATACTTAGGAGTTGATCTCAAACCCAGCATCCAAGTCAAATGCTAGGATACTCTCACTACTACAAGTGATATGGGAAGACCTACAGAGATGTCACGTAGTTTGGCACAATACTATTAACTAATAAAATGAACATCATCACTAGATCTTTGCATGAGTTTTAGGCACTGTACATATGTACCAACAATATGGTTTTTCAGGGGTTGCTATGGGATATTTTACAATTTCTTTGGCGGGGAAGCCTCTGAAGATTGCAGCTAAATTATTAAAAGTGCTGAGTGAGTGGTGTTCACTAGTGTTAGACCTGGCACCATTGGCGTGAGTCTCCCTTCCTTTTTTCGCTGTGTCTCCTCTGTTTTTGCTGGTTATAGATGCTCTGGGCGCTGTGCCGCTGCCATTCAGTGCCACAGCGCGAATGCTCCCTTTGTAAAGATGACATATGAATTGGTACATCCATGATTGGCTTATTCAGTTTACCTGTTAGTCCCTAGTAGCGTGGCCGGTGTGTGCCCAGGGCTGGTAAACCGAATGCTGCTGGTGGGCCTGCAGCACTGGTTTGTGCCACCCACAGAAGCAGCTTGTAAAGTGTGTCTCAGACCTGCCACTGCAGTGTCTGCGTGCAGTCCAGAACTGCCATCTTGGCTGTGAAGTGCACCCGCTTCCCAGCCCCTAAACCTTCCCTTGGCATCATGTAAGCCCCCCTTATGATAGGGCGCATTGTATGTGTAAGGTAGGACATGCCCTGTTGTATGTAGCATGTCCTAGTAGTGAATTACACCCAATTTCGTTTTTCACTACTGTAAGGCTACCTGTTCTCCATAGGCCAGAATGGGAGGTCTGGGCTATTACATCCTATAGTCCTAACTGACCCACAGAACATGGTAGAAAAACGAATCTAGTATGCCTGAGCTCAGAATATTAAAATACATCTTTTAGTGAAGGTTATTTTTATATTCTGTGTTTGAAACTACCACTTTTAGAGTATAGGTACTTTCTTGCCTAAGCCTTCCAGTTGCTCTGCTATTATGTGTATTGGCTGTCTGGTTTTGGAGGGACAGGGCAGGCTGAGTCAGACCTGGGTTGAATAGAGCGACCTGCCTAGGTGTGAGGGGAGGGGTAGCTCCTGCACTTGAATAGGGCTGTGCCTGGCAAGGTGAAAGCTGGCTCCACCTCCCACTGTGCGTCTGAGGCAGACCCCCTCTTTCTGAAAGGAAGGATGCAGCCTGATCAACAAAGTGCTCCAGGGCTGGGCAAAACTGGTTCTGGCTGGGTTCAGAGGCTTGGGACCCCTAAGAACAAAGACTTTGGGGGTATACATATTTGTGCACAAACCCCTACAATTTGTATTGCTCCTGGATAACAAGAAGAACCTCTGTCCGTGTGGCTACAGGAATCTGCAAGAGAAGGACTGTCCTTGTGCCTTGTGTGCTGTTTCTGGGACTGGCCTGCAGCTGTTACTACTGGACTTCAAGAAGAGGAAAGGAACTTTGATTGGACTTTTTATTTCTTTTGCTACAGCAACTACCCAAGGGCTAGGAGAGAGCTAGCCTCCTGCTGGAGTCTCAGGCACATCAGACTCCACCATCAGCCTCCTGTTTCCTCCCAGCGAGGATTACTATCTGCAGGTGAGGCGCCTGTGTGTTCCAGGACCTCTATTTCTACTGTTGAGAAGAGAGCGCTGAAAATCGTTGCTAACCTCCGTTAGCGAGTCGCTGCAGCTGGTGAGCGTGAGAAAAATCGCCGCTCCGCTGTCGCCGAGCGCTCGCTAACCCCGAAGATCGTCGCAGCACCTGTCTGCGGGCCTGAAAACGCCCGCTATCCGAAGATCGTCGCAGCACCTGTCTGCGGGCCTGAAAACGCCCGCTATCTGAAATCATCGCAACAGGATCATCGCAGCGCGGACGCCGAGCGTTCGCCATTTTCCCCGCATCGAATCCGGATCATCGCTCCCTCGCGGAGCGCCATCTTTGTCAACGCAGCAAGATCGCACACGCAACAGGCTCGGTGCATCATCCTCCCTTCGCGGCAAGGATTTCATCGCATCACCGGCTTAGCGTGAGGAAGTTTGTCGCTTTGTCCTGCCCGCAACCCAGCGCATCATCCTCCCTTGCGGTAAGGATTCAACGCATCGCTGGTTAGCGTGAGGAAGTTTAACGCTACAGCGCCTTAGCGACATTTTTATTGCTTTGCCCCAGGAACCAGATACTTTGTGAGTAAAAGGGTCGCAGAGACCACTGCCGTGAACTAAATCACATTTTGTGCATCCTGAACTATTTTTCCTTGCAGCATTTCTAAAGTAATTATATTTTTATAGTATTGTGGATTTTTACTGTTATTGGTCTTGTGATTAAGTCTATATAAAAATACCTATTTTTCATAACTACTTGAGTGGTGTCCATTTGTAGTGTTCCTCATTCTATTACTGTGTATGGTCATAAATGCTTCACACACTGCCTCTGAGATAAGCCTAGCTGCTCGTGCTACGTTACCACAGGGTTGAGCAGGGGTTGTCAAAGGGTGTAGGCTGCTTACTCTGACTTAGGAAGAAGGGTCCCTACTTGGACAGTGGCCAGCCATTGCCAACTAGAGACCCCCATTTCTAACAACTAGGCTTCCCAAATATAAAACCATACTACAGGGCAGCTCAGTACATCATAATAGGCAAATGGCCAAAGAACGAGTCAGACAAAAACTGGGACTTTATGCTGTTCCTCTGTACCCATTATGGGATGTATTTGGCTTCCTAAGGGAAACAGACCTCACAACCTTTGCTATAGTCAACTAACTGGTTTGACACTGGAAACATGAGACTTAATAGCAGTGGCACAGTACTTGACAACCCTCCTGTTCTAAACCACCCTTATGCATTTTAACTTTGACTTCTCACTGGTCATAGTCAATGTATCATTAACTAGATGGCATAATGGGGAATGCACAGTGGTGTCTGATCTACCTCAAGACTAGGTTGATAGATCCTTATAAGACTGTAAGACAACATGTAAGGTCTCAGAAATAGAAAGAGAAAGGTAGCAGAAAGCAAAACATTGATGTATATCCAGTAAGACACAACCAGACATTAAACAACCCACAACTTGCCTATTTGAATATTAAATCACAAAGTTGTCAGGTACGAGAGGGAAAGTGTTGAACCTCTGTAAAATATTATCCACTTCACACCCTGCTAAAAGACATGGATACATGATTAGATGGCAGGGGGCATTAAACTGCTCCATAACAGAGAAGGACGGATCAATTCTTGGAACAGTGCATATGACTGTAACAAGGCAGCGCTTCACAGGGAATCTCTAATACAGATTGTTAAGGGGTGATATTTTACCCCACAATTTAATTAAAATGTTTCTTGGGACATGGGTTAGGTGTCAGATAAACTGCAGAGGGAAAGGTACACAACACATATTTGGTGGTCAAGCCCACTTCTATTAACATACTGAAAAGAACTTTAACAGCTATTATTTGCATGGTGGGTAACCCGGTTCCAGAGGATACCAACAATAAACTCAATCAACTAAAGCCCTGAATGCAAGTGGAATGGATGGGTGTAGTTACTTACTACACCTAGTAACTAACATTATCCTCAAGTTAGGTATTTACTAGATGTGGTAAATATGACCTATTCCAAGTTTTCCACTTAAAATGAGGCATAAGTTGGATCAGAACCAAATTCTAGATGTTTTGCTTTTTGCCTGCATTTTCCCACCCAATATATTTCAGCCCTGAAATCTGTCAGGGGAAAACAGCCAGGGTGCAATAATTATGGCACAGGTTGGAATTCCAATTCCTGTGCATACTCATGAGCTGTCTGCTTATTAACACAGGTTTAATGAACAAGAACCAATTAAATATCTTCATGTTTTATCACTGAAACATGTAGGAAATATTGCTTCATCAGTACTGCATGAGTAAACGCTCGCTTCCCCCTTATATCATCTACAAACATTAATTGATGAAATCACCTGTCATCTTCACAGAATCATTACAAACCATTGTTGTTTAAGAAATCACCATGACAGACTGGCAATAACCTTTAATCTGGTTCTCACCCGCACCTATGTTGACAGTCTAAAGCAATTGCAACTGATGTTCCTGTCTGTTTAAGCTCAGGTTCGCTAAGAGCCCATGGTGGAATTTTCATGTGATTTGCAACTTTACTCATAATATCTATGCGTATGTCCTCAATGGAGTATATGAATTCCTTTTTTGCTTTATGCAAGAGGCATGTTAGATTGTGTCGGTGTGCATATACAATATCTAAACTGATACTCAGACTGACAAAATGATGGGGGAATTTTTCAAACCCACTCAACGTCGCAGGATTCAGACTCGTACATCTCATCAGAGTTACGTTTTCATCTCCCAAAATAACCTGTTCATACTTTGTGAGACGGCTCCTAGTGTGATGTTGCGTTTGGGTACAAATAAGCAAAATCTTGACAGAATGAGACACATGCACTTTCAACTGATGTCCCATCATAATGCTCTCACTCCGTTCAAAACTCACAACGGTCACAGCAACAGTTTTAAGGTATCTAGGCAAGGCTGCAGCTAGAGGATCAAGAGTAGCTGAAAAATATGCCACAGGTCTACGTGCTGTACTATGTATTTGAGCTAGCACTGACAATGTGCAACCTTCGTGCTCACTGCAAAACAGAGTAAAGCTTTTGTTGTAGTTGAGCATTCCCAAGCTGGAGCTCGACAAAGACTCCAGTTCAGTAAAAGAGCGCATACATTCATCATCCCAAGGTACTGGATCTGACACATCTTTTTGGGTAAGCCTTTGAACAGGCTTTGCTATCAAAGAGAAATTAGGAATCACTTGTTGACAATAGCCAATCATTTCAAGGTACTGGATCTGACACATCTTTGTGGGTAAGCCTTTGAAGAGGCTTTGCTGTCAAAGAGAAATTAGGAATCCATTTTTGAAAATAGCCAACCTTTCTCAAATACATGCGCACTTCCTTTTGTGTACTTGGCGGATTCATCTTCAGAATCGCAGTTATCCTGTCTTGTGACACCTTTCTGGCTCCTTTCTCAATGTGATGTCCTAGACATAGAACATCCCTCTTACAGAACTGCCATTTGGTTGGTGACACTTTATGCCCATTCTCTGCCAAATGATTCTGTAGTGCTGTGGAAATGTGGATTTTCCTGATCAGTTATGTCCCCTATCTTGGACCCCAACGGTTCTATATGCATGTTACAAGTACATGTATGTTCCCTCCAGTTCCAGTTTCTAAGACGCAAACATATGTGTGTCTACCGTCGACATGTTCTCTGTCAGATCCGCCATCAATGGGCTGGATATTCGATTCCTAAGTATGAAAGGCCACCGACTTTATATGGCTAAGTTACTCCATTTTTACAGTTCAGGCAAGTAGGCCCGATTCTGTCCTCAAAGCCTTTCCCTGCTCTCTGTCTCTGACAGCTTCAGCTTGAGCTCGCATCTGTATCCATGAACTTTGTCCTACTCCCTGTGCAGCTAACAATGTCTGCCTCGGCCAGTTTTCGCCTGCCTGCCAAGAAGTTGTATTTCACCTTCGAATTATCTATTTTGCTCTTCAGCCGATGCATTCCTGTCAAGTGATTTAGGTAAACATTTCCTTTAGCTCACAAGCAAGGACTCAGCCTTTCCGTCCTCCTGCAAGTGATTCATAGCCCTGCTGCCATGGAAAGTTTTCTGCCCCTCGCATCTCATATAGACACTTAGACGCTTGTACACGCACACACAGTTAGTATAGAATAGATTCTGTCCGAGAGTCCTTCCTTGTGGATAACATAGTTCTCCAAACATAGGATGGTAGATATGATTTGGGATTAGGTTGACTTGACCCCCCAGACTTCTCGTCTCCACATGTAGAGCTAAATGTCAAGTCCCCTTCACCCCCTAGTTGCACGTCAATTACACGTCATGCTGCTGCGCGCGCATCTATGCCAAGTATTATCTTATAGATCCACCTATGTCTGATAATGCAAACCAATCATGTTTCTTTTATTCCTTGTTACGCCTAGTTTCGATTATGTCACTGTCACGTCATTTTTCTTATCAAATGTTACGCCTTCTACATTCGTTTCATTGTAATGCACTTATTATAAAAATACATGTCTGTCAATAAATTATTGTACTTCACTTCCTGAACCCTCGTGGTGACGGAACCTGAAGGCCGCGACTCGAGTCGGCCATTTTGAATGGAATAAAGCCCATTTAGAAAACCTCTTATACCACGGATTCTGCCTCTTGTTATTTTGAGCTATTTTACTTTATTTTAGGATTCCGTATGAAATTCAGTCCGGTATTTTATTTACCACATAATGGCGCCCGAACAGGGACACTTTCTCATCTCACGCGCCGGCGGTGCGTTGCAGGCCCGGTCTCCTGCCACAGCTGGACGGACCATAAACGCGTACCAGCAGGATTTCCTGTAAGCTCCCTCCGGTCAAGCGGGGGCGACTGAGGCTGCGATCAACCCAGACGAGGCGGTGAGAAGTGCGAAGTATCCCGACCAGAGCCTAGCTGAGAGAGCAAGATCCGAGGTATACAGAGGCCCACCAGGTTTTCCGAAATCCCGATGTCCAGAGGGTCCGCTGTCCGCAGTCATCGAGTCCTGTCCATTCTCTGAGGCCTTCCGTTTCAAGGAGCTACTCGGTGAGTACCATCGCCGGGGAGGCGTGTTGACGCGCACATAGGTTGTGCCGGTCAAGACGGATTTGGGTACACAAATCCGGTCTGCACTGTTTAGCAGTGTATATGTACTGTTTAGCAGTATATCAAGTATTCCGAAGAATTCAGTTATTGTCAAGAATTCAGCGTGGTGATTAGTTAGGCAGACTGTCATCATTGTCGATCATTGTTACAATGTTTAATGTTTAATGTTTAAAGGGTTCAAAATATTGTAGTATGAATGACTGTTCATTGTTCACTGTTCATTTATTGTGTTTTTCGTATTAAGAAAATTCAAGAGTAAGTATCAGATCAGTTGTAAATATGCCGCTCTTCTCGAAGTTAAGACAGATTACTACCAGAAAAGGGGTGCTTGAAGAAGCAGTTCCTATTCCTCCTAGGGACACTCCAGGGCATTTTATGTACCATAAACATGGCTTAGATGCCATATTATTTCTTGATCTATGGGTAGATTATACCAAGGGATTACCGGAAAGTCAAAGGTGGCCCATAGCGGGAACCTGGGATGCAGAGTGCATCATGAAAGTGGAGGAAGAGTTATGGAAAAGAAAGGTCAGACAGTCACAGAAAGACGCTGTTGAGTTATGGCGTAAAGAATCTCATAGACGAACAGAAAAAGCACGTAGACAAGAAGAGAGGAGTAAAGAAAGTTCAAATAAAGTTCAAGAAAATCTATTAATTGAGGAAGGTATCCGAGTGAGATCAGAACAAGTAAATAGACAAAGAAATGCTCTTATGAATGGTATGTATCCCCTACTAGCCGAAGGATTACCTAAGGCTGCTCCAGAGATACCAAAAGACTTGCCACCCCCATTATTTCCAATTAAGGTACATCCAAAGGGGCTTCCCAGAACCGCAGAAGATGTTTTTCTTTCCTCATATCTAGATGACGCAGCTCCCGAGTATGCTAACGCCGCACCACATAGACCGTCTGGCGGAGGGGTTCAACGTCAGGATCAGGTATCTGTCCCCGTGCAACAGCAAGTTCCGACACAAGCGTCGGCAAGCACATCTGTTTCCGCATCTGTCTCCGCAGTCGACTCTACAGAGGTATCGACACCCATAGTTGCTGTGTCACGTTCAACGAACCCATTCACACCCGACGCCCCAGATAGGGCCACGGGAGGTGCTAGCAGTACTTTTACACCACCTAGAATAAATAAACTTGTCTTTCAAGAGTCAGCACATTCACGTACACCTAAATTCGTAAGTGAACGTACGCTTAAGGAACTCCTTGTAAATTGTAGATATGACCCGGTGGTTGGTAAAGAGGACGAAATGGTCCTGGCATCATTACGTATCAGGCGAGCCGCAGAGTATTTAGCGAGGTTACCAGGGATGACTACGCATCTAGACAACATATATCATTTTGTTCAAACAGGACGAGATCCAGGATGTATTAACAGAGCTATGGAATTCCAGAAAGTAGAGATACAGGGGGAACTGTTACGTTTCCTCATAAACTGTATGATCAGAAATCAAGATCGTCCGGGGGTAGACCCGAATGCAATGCTTATTCTTACAAGATGGAGTCAGAATATATCAGAAGGGAGACACGATAAGCAAAATTGTATAATAGCCATGTGCCGAAAAATACGTAAAGAAATAGAGCGTATTCATGAAGAAAGATTGGGAACAGACGAGTTTGAGCAAGATGAAGTGTCCGAATCAGGGAATTCCGCAAGACAGTCAGAGACCATAGCCTATGTAGGCAGAGGAAGATCCTGTGAAAATACTAGATGTTTTCCTGACCCAATACATTCTGTATGCCCAAAAAACAGCAGAACGTATCCGACGCCTGTAATAAATCTGAAGTCTCCTGAACATTCGTTTCAAGCCGCAGATAAGATACTACGAGAACGAAGGGGTTACCACCTCCTCGATTCCATGGATGAGCAAGAATTAGCCAGATCAGCCGTTCACTGGATTGACAGTCCTGAAAAATACGGTGATGAGACCGTAGCACACACGTTTCTCAATCTCAGTACAGATGAACAACGCTTAGCTGGAATCTATATGATTCAGCAACTCCTCATATTATATAAGTGCCAACATGCTGACCCTGGTCCTTTACCTGATATATTAACGGAACTACTCACAAACAGATGGAGAGGTTCTAGTAATAAGCTAATTAAAGAGATATTAGTGTCACGTAAACAGTATGTCCTTTTTGTAAGTCCGGATTCTCTCTCGCTGCCCCGCAGAGAAAGAACGCCGTACTATATGGATAGACAAAATCCTTTACGAGAAGTGCACCCAATAAAAGGCGAAGACAATGAGTTTCACCGTGTATTTGTTTACACACCCATATCAAAAATGGAATTATTAGAAATGAAGAAAGTAGTACCTAGTCATGACAAAGACCCAGCGGGTTTCCACCGAGAAATTAAAGACATGTTACTGATGGGAGAGTACACCTTTCCTGATATTATGACGATATTAAAGGTGCTTTTGCCTGCTGGCATTTATGAAAAACTGAAAGAAAAAGAGTGGGAAGTAGGAGACCAAAAGATAGACTGGACAGCATTAGCAGAGGAAGAAAGGAGCCGAACTGCAGGTTCGGGGCTCGGGGATAAAGTTAAACTGTTACCAGGTTTACTAGTACAGGTACTGCCACGTTTATTAACTACAAAAAAGGAAGATTGGGGTGCAATCACAGCCTGCAAACAAAAGCAAGATGAAGACACAAGCGATTATTATGCTCGATTTGAAAAATGTTTTGGTATAAATAGTGGTATAAAAGCAAGTAGTGACTCATATCCACATTTATTTGTGACAAAATTGGTGGAAAATGCATTGCCTCCAGTGAAGAATAGAATATTGAAATTCGAGAGTACCTGGCAAAGTAACACTCCGTCGCAAATGCTACAAATGTTACAGTATCATCACAATAGAATTAGGGATGAACAAGAACACGAGCATAGACGCATGAAGGATACAAAAATGAAAATGCTAGTTTCTCAGACAGTACCAGCAGATGGTCACAAAAAGGGTGTGACACATTCTGGTGATTCTGCAGTTCCTGTAAAAGGAACCTGCAATTACTGTAAACAACTAGGCCATTATGTACATGATTGTCCAGTCCTGAAACGTAATATAGCTACAGGTATTGCAAAAGAGAGACCACGATTAGTTAGACAAAATCAGAATGAACAAGGACCTATGCAGCATGGACCGTCCATGCCAGTTCAGCAACAGGCAATGCCAGCCTCACAGCAACCCATACAGTTTGTGCCAGCTGCACCACCGTTGCCTGCTACTGCCACACAAACAACGACACGACAAATGTATCAGACTGCACAGTATGAATACCCTGAATATCAGCATTACGCATGAACCAGCCTAGAGAGGGAAGTTGACTTACCGCTTATCGAGATTCCTGTAGATCAAGAAGGACCTTATGTACATAGTGAATTATTAGGTCAAGATAGAAAATTCTTACTCGATACAGGGGCAAGTCGAACAACTATAAAACGTAGTGAAGTTCCAGGGGCACCCCTCTCAGGCTCTCAAAATGTTTCCCTTGGTTTTTCGGGAAAACCTATTGTTAATGAAGTATCACAGCCTCTACCACTTACGATAGGACCTTTGACACGAACTACAGATTTATTGCTTACTAAATCATGCCCAGAAAATCTGTTAGGAATTAAAACTCTGAAAGCACTAGGAGCCATAATATGTTGTTCTCCGGAAGGAGTAAGGTTGTTTTTACGTGATTTTAAAGGTCACTATGTGTCTAGAGACATGGATCCCCGACTACAGACTTTACCAGTACATCTATGGGCACAAGGCCCTACGGATGTTGGCTGCATGAACATTACACCCTATCGAGTTACATTGAAAGCAGGAGTGGTACTACCACGAATGCGACAATACAAGTTACCGCATGATGCTGTAGTGGCTTTGCTGAAAATCATTGATGAGCTGATTGCCCAGGGAGTAGTTATAGAAACAGACTCCAATATATGTAATTCACCGATAATTCCGATTCTTAAACGAACTGACCCTACTGCCCCACCAGTATACCGATTGGTTATTGATTTGCGTGAACTAAACAAGTGTATTGTACCACAATTCCCTGTGGTCCCTGATATATCATCATTGTTGACAGCAATTGATTCCGAAGCAACATTTTTTACTGTAATTGATCTCAAGAATGCTTTTTTCAGCGTCCCAATAGATCCGGAAAGCCAATACTTGTTCGGATTCAGTTTAAATGGGCGCAGCTTTAAATTCTCACGCGCTCCCCAAGGATTTACAGAAAGCCCCAGCATCTACAGCCAAGCACTGAAACGAGAACTTGACAGTATCCACATGCCAGTCAATACTGCACTGCTTCAATATGTCGATGATCTGCTGATCACCGCAAGAAGCGAGCCAGAATGTGAAAAGGCTTCTCTGACAGTTTTACATTTCCTAGCCGACAAGGGGCACAAGGTGTCCCCTTCTAAGCTGCAATTCTGTGTTCAGCGAGTTATTTATCTTGGTCACTCGCTGTCCAAGGAGGGAAGGCAGCTTACACCAGATCGCATCCAGTTAATTGCTAACATGTCAATACCCCAGACACAGAAGGAGGTGCGGGCTTTCATAGGCCTCACTTCATATTGTAGGCAGTGGATCCCTCAGTACGCATTTCTAGCAAAACCACTCATTCAGTTAACCACACAGGAGGCAGCCACATCGACTGTTCTCCCTTGGACTCAGGAACATACACAAGCTTTTGAAAGCCTAAAGGAAGCTTTATGTCAAGCACCTGTTTTAGCAACGCCATGTTATAGCAAACATTTTACACTTTTTGTTACAGAACGCGAAGGTACTGCCTTGTCAGTACTCACTCAGGATCAAGCAGGATCACGCAAGCCATGTGCTTATTTTTCCAGTACATTAGATCCCGTAGCTCAGGCTTTGCCTGCATGCCTGAAATCAGTGGCAGCGACAGCTTTAGCAATCAGACAAAGCGATGCCATAGTATTAGGACACCCATTGACAGTACGAGTACCACATGCAGTAGAGGTTCTTGTGAACCGAACACAAACACAACACTTGACCATAGCAAGACTTACCGGTTATGAACTGACATTGTTTCAACCACACATAGAGATCCGACGGTGTAATACATTGAATCCTGCTACACTATTACCTGTAATTGGAACAGACCCACTAGCTCATGATTGTGTTGAAATCATTGAAATAAAGACGAAACCTAGACAAGACTTGACAGACGTTCCATTGTTAGATCCAGACCTGACGTTGTATGTAGACGGATCGTGCATGAGAACAAGTACAGGAGATTTAGTGGCCGCGTATGCAGTCACAACAGACACTGAAGTTATTGAAACAAATTGTATAGATACTTTGTCAGCCCAAGCAGCAGAACTTATTGCTCTAACACAAGCCTGTATTCAAGCCACAAATAAGAAAGTTAATGTATACACTGACTCACGTTATGCATTCGGAGTTGTACACGACTTCGGCGTGCTGTGGCGAGAGAGAGGTTATTTAACGTCCCATGGTGCCCACATTCAGCACGGACCCCTCATTCATGCTTTGTTAGACGCAATACATCTACCCACTGCTATATCGATTATGAAATGTAAAGCACACACGAAGGTTACTGATACCATTTCTCAAGGCAATGATTTAGCTGACAAAACAGCTAAACAGACTGCTCAGAATCGCACATTAGACATGACAAAGCCAATAGTTCAGACACCAACACAGTGTATGACAATTAAGGACCCCGCACTTGACGTAATTGACATACAGACACATGCCACAGCAGAAGAAATAAAGAAGTGGACTGAACTAGGAGGGATCCAGACAGATCAAGGATGGATGACGAAGGAGAAATCTGTATGGTTTCTCCCTGATTCCATGGTTCAAATCATTATAGCTACAGTTCACAGTCCAGCACATTTAGGAGAGAAGGCTATGCTAGACAGCATTCAACACATTTGGTTCAATAAACATTTACGAGCAGCAGCTAAACAAAAAGTTCGTACCTGTATGATATGTTGTCAGTTTAATCCAGGAAAGAGTGTTCCCGTAGAGCAGGGTGGATTTCAGCCTCCTGACCATCCTTTTGAAGTTCTCCAGATGGATTATATTCAGATGGAACGTTGTCGAGGATTCAAATATGTTCTCGTAGTTGTCTGCGCTCTCTCCCGTTGGACAGAGGCGTATCCCGTATCAGATTACACTGCCCCGACTACTGCCAAGCAGCTAATTAGAGAATTCTTCCCACGGTACGGTTTACCACGTGTTGTATATTCAGATAACGGTCAGCCTTTCTCATCCGAATTAATGAAACATGTCTCACTCTTGTTGGGATATCAGTGGAAATTCCACTGTGTCCGACACCCCGAGGCAGCAGGTCTCGTGGAACGACATAATCAACTTTTAAAAATCAGATTGTCTAAAATATGTCAGGAAAAGGGTGTGGACTGGATAGTAGCCTTACCAGTTGCGCTATTTTACATGAGGATGGTAGCACACTCTCGAACAGGGCTATCGCCTTATGAGGTGATCTTTGGTAGGCCACCGAATATGTGGGGGACGCCTATACCCCGTAAAATAACTGATGTTGACTGTAATATGCTGACAGATTACCTGGCTTCCTTGATGTCTGCACTACAATCTTGTCGTTCACAGGTAGTCGCAGCTTTTCCTGACAACACCGAGGTGAAACCTCATGACGTAATTCCCGGCGATTATGTTCTCGTCAGGAATTTTGATCGGAAAACCCAACTGGAGCCAAGGTGGAGGCTTCCTAAGTTGGTCCTGCTGACGACCAGAACAGCTGTGAAGATCGAAGGGAGGAAAGGCTGGGTGCACTCCAGCCATATAAAAAAATTTCATGGACTTCCTCCTGACACAAACAGTACTCCCCGTGTGTCTTCCCCCATTGACTCAAAGCTACCTTTGGCTGAGGCCAGTAGCACCGAACTCTATAAACAGAAACTCAGGTCCAGATCTAAACTGCCGGACGATTTGATTGTTTAAGTCCTCTCCAAGGTGAAGCGGTTGAATCTGTCCCGACATGTATCCCTTAGGTCTGAATCATGTAGAGTCCAGAATCATAATGAAACGACATGCTTATTGTAAATCACTGCGTAGCCACTGTATTGTGACTTTATTAATTTTGTTTTTCTTGAGTTTTTTAATAGTTACTGCAAGTATATTGTTGCATATGTATTATCCTGTTTCTAAACGTGCTTTCAATATAACTGGAGAACATTCTTTTAGTGACTTACCCCCACATGAGTTGTCCTATAGACTTGCGCTGCGTAATAACACATTCATTAGTATGTTACATCATTTCCATCAGACTAGTAATGCCACCAATTGTTGGGTGTGTGGCCGACTCCCTCCCTATCAGAATACCAAAGGAGTTCTGCCTTTCTTTCCACATCCGTTCACACACAATGGCTCCTGTGGAGCATGGTTTAGTTTATTAAATTCCATAGACCCAGACACAGCAGTTTATCAACAACATTGGATATGGGGAAATTTGAATCTAGTTTTATTCAAAGTCTGTCACCCCAATAAGGAGGGTCACCCCAGTAGAACAGGAACTGATTTAGAAAATGAAGTGTATAAATTAGGTAATTTTACGCCTAATCTTATGATTTTGAATGTCAAATCCGAAGTTGAACTAATTCTGCCCACTATGTCAGTATTTCCAGTTAAGGGTGAATTATGTGTGAGAAAAGTTGGTTCCATACATATGGGCCATAGCCAATGCGTTACTATAGTAGAATATAGTGATCAAGGTAAATCTTCATTTAGAGCTTCTCGCCATTCTTACTTCATATGTGGCCAGACGGCATATATGCGCCTGCCTCTAGATTGGGATGGTACCTGTTACATAGCATTCCTTTTGCCACCTGTTTTCCTAGCTCCCCCTGATTATTATCGAAATGTTCATTATGTACACAATAGAGAGCGAAGAGATCTCCCAGTTGTCGATTATACTGAGACAGCATGGGACAAATATGTAGATTTCAATAAAGGTATCTTTCCCTATATAGGTACTATATCAAATAGTAAGCTGATACGCAGACTCACCAAGACTCTTGAAGCTGTAGTAAACGAGACTATAGCCGCCCTAGGCAATCTGACAGAGGAACAATCAGTGATGAGAATTGTTGTTCTCCAGAATCGTCTTGTCCTTGACGTCATCCTGGCCGATAGGGGCGGAGCTTGCAGGGTCATCGGATCCAGCTGCTGCATATTCATACCAGAAAATTCGCCATCTGTATATAAAGCTATAACACGCCTTCATAAGATTGTAAGCCAGATACACGAGAATCCAGGCACTTGGACGTGGTCCGGGTGGTTTTGGAGTGTGATATCAGCCTGGGGATGGAGAGTTCTATCCTTCCTAGGTATTGGCCTTCTCATACTATTCAGTTGCTGTCTATGTCTACAATGTGGACCAGCGATTTGTGGTCTGTGTGCCACATCGTGTATTCCACCACCAAGGTCTCGTTCAGAATGCCGGAAGAAGAAGGAAGAAGAAATGATGCTCCATGAGCAAATCGATGGAATGATGAAGATTGATGTCTCTTGAAGGGCAAGAAGGGGACAAGGAGGGAATGTGGAAATGTGGATTTTCCTGATCAGTTATGTCCCCTATCTTGGACCCCAACGGTTCTATATGCATGTTACAAGTACATGTATGTTCCCTCCAGTTCCAGTTTCTAAGACGCAAACATATGTGTGTCTACCGTCGACATGTTCTCTGTCAGATCCGCCATCAATGGGCTGGATATTCGATTCCTAAGTATGAAAGGCCACCGACTTTATATGGCTAAGTTACTCCATTTTTACAGTTCAGGCAAGTAGGCCCGATTCTGTCCTCAAAGCCTTTCCCTGCTCTCTGTCTCTGACAGCTTCAGCTTGAGCTCGCATCTGTATCCATGAACTTTGTCCTACTCCCTGTGCAGCTAACAATGTCTGCCTCGGCCAGTTTTCGCCTGCCTGCCAAGAAGTTGTATTTCACCTTCGAATTATCTATTTTGCTCTTCAGCCGATGCATTCCTGTCAAGTGATTTAGGTAAACATTTCCTTTAGCTCACAAGCAAGGACTCAGCCTTTCCGTCCTCCTGCAAGTGATTCATAGCCCTGCTGCCATGGAAAGTTTTCTGCCCCTCGCATCTCATATAGACACTTAGACGCTTGTACACGCACACACAGTTAGTATAGAATAGATTCTGTCCGAGAGTCCTTCCTTGTGGATAACATAGTTCTCCAAACATAGGATGGTAGATATGATTTGGGATTAGGTTGACTTGACCCCCCAGACTTCTCGTCTCCACATGTAGAGCTAAATGTCAAGTCCCCTTCACCCCCTAGTTGCACGTCAATTACACGTCATGCTGCTGCGCGCGCATCTATGCCAAGTATTATCTTATAGATCCACCTATGTCTGATAATGCAAACCAATCATGTTTCTTTTATTCCTTGTTACGCCTAGTTTCGATTATGTCACTGTCACGTCATTTTTCTTATCAAATGTTACGCCTTCTACATTCGTTTCATTGTAATGCACTTATTATAAAAATACATGTCTGTCAATAAATTATTGTACTTCACTTCCTGAACCCTCGTGGTGACGGAACCTGAAGGCCGCGACTCGAGTCGGCCATTTTGAATGGAATAAAGCCCATTTAGAAAACCTCTTATACCACGGATTCTGCCTCTTGTTATTTTGAGCTATTTTACTTTATTTTAGGATTCCGTATGAAATTCAGTCCGGTATTTTATTTACCACAGTGCAATGGTATCGCATAAGCTAGCCTCCCATGTACTTGATGCTACCAGCAAGTCGTCAATGTACTAGATGAGGACAGAGTGATTAGCCATCACTAATGACTCCAGATACTTTTCAAGATCGAGCTGAAAATTGAGGGGCTTTCCGTTTATCCTTGAGGGACTCGGCACCATGCCTTGACATGATTGCTGAACCGGAAAGCAAAAATAAATTGGCTTTCCTCCTGAAGTGGAATCGAAAAGAAGGCTTGATACAAATCAATTATAGAAAACCATTCAGTTTTGCATGGACTCTGGAAAAGATTCACAGCTGGATTTGGTACAACCGGATCCAACGCAAGTCCTGCACCATCCCATACGTTCCATTGGGTTTCTGCAAACACATAATATGAGAGTTGCATGGACTACTCATGGTTTCCTTCCCAATTCCCTGCTCGATCAATGATTCAATTAAGGGTGTAATCCCTGCAATTGTTTCTGAACTCAGATTGTACTGAGGAATTCAAGGAAATTCAGAATTGGGCTTCACAGTAATCCATACTGGAGCCACTCCTTTTATCAGACCAATGTCTTTTCCTGTAAATTCCCAAACTTCCAGCGACACGGTATCTCTCAGTTCAAGAGATAAATCCTTCAGCTTCAGAATTTTGTTCAGTCAATTTAAAAACAATGTCTTCATCATTAGTATATAATTCTATTCCTTTTGATGTACAGTAAATTGAGCAATTGAGTTTGCACCATAAATCTCGTCCCAACAAGTTTTACTGGGCTTGGATCACACACTACAAATGTATGCAAATCCTCAAGGGACCCAATTTGAACTGATTTAGGTTTTATTACCAGATTTGACATTAATCGATTTGAAACTCCTACAACTTGGATTCTTTCTCCTGAGAAGGGTAGGTTTGGAACATACGCTGTTGTCACAGTGGAACGGGTAGCACCATTGTCAACAAGGAACAAGATTGGACTCCCATTTACCTTGTTATCATGTAGGGACCACTCTGGTCTATCTCTGAAGATGGGCCAAGCACACATTCTTCCTCCCCTCACAGGCACCATTATTGTGACATGTCTGAATCTGTATCGTCAATCTGAATCAAATATTGTAGGGCTACTTTCTGATTCAAATCTGTTTTAGTGTTCGTGTGAAATCCTTTGTTTGAATTGTATTTCTGAGTCTGGCCATTCATTTGATGCATTGGGGCTTCTGGCATATTTGAATTCTAAATTCTTTGTCTCTGATTTTGCTGGCCCTGTACCATGTTACCTCCTTGTAACTGTGCATTCCCAACGTGTTGACCCTGTCTTTCCACCTGATTAAGAGGATTGAATCAACACTCTTGCTTTCAATGCCCTAATCTGCCACAAATGTGACATGGATTAGTCTTTTTCATCATTTCAATTGAAACACCTCTACCTCTACCTTGTGCAGGCATACCCTGCTTTTGACCTCCGCCTACTCCTCGCACTCTAGTATTTAAGTGACCATCTCCCTATATCATATTTGTGAAATCACCACCAATACACCTGTAACCTTTCTTAGCAGCTTTCATTTGAGCTATCATCAGTTTCTCTTTCAATTTCTTTTGCTTAGATTCAAGCTAGACTCCACAATACTTGGCGTATCAGAGAATTTCGTCTATGGGCTTGCTTTGCCAGCAAATCAAATGTTGCTGTTTAATGTTACAGATTTCAGGTCTCAATCCATATACAAACAGATATATGACACATTTTAATTCCATTGTATTGTTTAAATGCCTGCAAAAACCGTTCATGATAGGCATACACTGTCTCCTTTAATGTCTGTGTTGTCCTGTCGATTTTCACCCAATCAATCTCTTTAGGAGAGATTTTTCCTTTCAAATAGGAAAAAGCTTGATTGTACTGTTTCATTACCTCAGGTGATGGTGCCCTAATACATGGATGTCTAGCTGGTTCAGTTTCAGGCCAATCTATTGCAATTTTGCATTCTGCTCACTAATCACCTGGAACTACAATGTCAAATAGTGTATCCAAATCCTTCAACAGAACCTTTAAAACCTTCACAAATCTCATCCTTCTGCACCTGTTACAGGAGTGGACGGTAAAAGAGGCACATCAAAATCTGGTGATTCTAACAGAAGAATTCTCCCCACTATGTTTTGGGATCCCCATCGTGGGGTTTCCAGGCCATTTCCAGATTTCCCACCTGAAGTGGTTTGTTGAGCTAGATCTATATTTGAACCTGCATTTGTTCCACTATGGACGTTATTTGAAGTCTTAATTAGAAATTCTTGATTCATCTGTCCGGATCTTGTGTCTGTAGTAATAGGGACTGAGCCACTTATCCCAGTAGGGACTGATAAAATATGGGTGTTTTGTCCTTTACCACCAGATTGATATAAAGGAACCACAAACCCTATTGTTACTGGAACAGTCAGAGCATCTGGAGCATTTAGCAGTCTGAATATTTGGTTCAGGTCTTCCTGCAACATCATTTACAGGTAGGAATGGATTGTGCGAATTTGGACTTATCGGCATGGCAGGTGCAACTGGAGTTTTCCCACTATAAGAGTTTGCTATACTCTGGGAATATTCCTCGTTATAGGGCTGTGGACGATTTAATAATAATTAATTTAAGAATTAATCATCAATTTCATTCTCACTATCGTCATTCTGTGTTAGTGCCCGGGATTCCTCAATGTGTTTTTTCTTTTCCTTACACTTCTTCCCTCCTTCTTTCTCTGCAACTAATACAGGAAACATATGAGTTTTCTCAGCTCTGTCTTTTCTCCAAGCTTTCTCTTGTGCATCCCATCTAGTCTCGACATATCGATTTAAAGTATTTTTGTATCTTCCCTGAAATTGTTGTTTCTCTTGCTGATGCACTATGTGTTCCCATTTACTAATGGCTTTGAATTGCTGGGTCTCATCTCATATAAATGCCTTCTTAGGTTCTCAATAATTCAAATGTTAAATGTTCCACATTGTAGAAAGGCTAAAGGTCCGTCTTTCTCAGTATATTTCAGCCAATTCTCAAGTCATGTGCATGTGTGATATCCTCTCTCCTGTGTCATGTATAAAGCTGGTGTGCCCGCAGGTGGTATTGGTACCCCTTCTCTAATGGACACAGGCAGAACTCCCTGCATTAAACTCTTAAAATTGTTCAAATTCTTCATTTTCCCCAAAATGTAATATTGTCCTTCAAAATGATTCACTCCTTCAATTCTGACATTCACTTCCTTGTTTAGTTTCAACCAGCCATTACCAGCACAACTCCTCTATGACATTGTCAACCTATCCCAGTGCTGCGTTACACCAACCAACCAATACCAGTGTGGCACTCTGTGATGTCACCTCACTCCCTGCAACAACTACCTCTCCTTCAAAAGCCTCTGTGCGCGTTCTTTTCTAAGCAGTATTCACAAAAATGAAAGTGTTTCCAAAATTTCTGTCTGCTCCACTAAAGAAAAAATAGACTCCACTAACTCATAAGGTTCAATAAACACATCAATCTACCTGTCTCTAACACCAACTCTAAGTATTGTCTCGACCAGCGCGACCTCACTTTAATCATTACAATCATTCCCTGTGCACCTGAGAACAATTGTAATGATTCTGTGTCTTCAATCTCACAAATAGAAAGTTCCCTTCACTTAATGCCACTGCCGACAACGCCTCATCTTCAAAACCATAGCAGACAGTTTCGCTCAGTATATGCCCCACTGAGACCACCTGTAGGTGTATATCCCAGGATCTTTGCCACTTCAGACCCAATAACAACTTCAACTTTACTGCACATAGCGCTTCACTCAAACACAACTCTAAACCTTTGCATGATCTCACTCAAACATATTACCGCAATCTGAGCTTAAGCAATAGCAAAGCACAACCCTATTAATACTCACACCACTGTTTCATTGTCTTTGTCGTACTCTTCCAATACTGGCACTTGGTCACCTTCGACTGAACAGCGGGCTTTGGATTCGGTCCAATTTTAGTCACAGTCTAAATAGGGGTCTCAGTAGAAATCCCCCTTATATCCTAATTTCATCGGACAGGAAACGATCCGACATGCTACCAGCGTTACTAGACCCATCCACTTTATAGATTTTAGTTCTCAATGTTTCTCCTGCCAGATTCATACCACTCTTTTGGCCCTCCAATGGATCTGCTTAGTACCGAGAGGGGTTGGATATAAAGGGGTCCCACTAGTCATCCAATGATGATCAGGAATTGGATAACTGAACTAGAAACTAGAAACCAGACTGATGTATATTACCCTCAAAACAATACTATAGGGGTAAAAGACTATCACGGCAGGCCCAAATTTTCAGAAGAAACGTAAGCAAGCCAAAATCATACATACTAAGAGTTCAGTTAATGCTATACAGAATAACAGCATTATTATTTGATGTTCTGAGATCTCTCTAATTTATTAGATTAGGAATGCACACTCAAATAAAGAGAGACAATCATGATAGCTGAGTCATTATGATCATTCAGTTTAGCTTATAGGAATTTAAAGCAAACAGATTGCATTAATAGCAGTTATAAGACACTTTAGTCAGATTCGAATATAGTATTATACTAGGATACCAAAGTTCAAGAGTTCAGGAAGGGGCATGAAACATGCCAGTTCAAGCAGTCTCCCAAAAAGGAAGAGTCCACTCAACGCACACAGCCTATGCGCCAGTTCATAAAGGAAGACAGGCGAGTCCGCATCTGTCAAATCAAGATTTGCCAAGGAAATTCTGCAAGGGAATACTGCAAGCTCATCCATCACCAATGCCAGTTATACAAGGAGAAAAAGCAGAAGTCGTCTCATTGTCCGGTAATTTGAGCAATATTATACTCTTGAATTTCCGGGGTGTCACCTCCTGGAATCATATCATCTGGTCAGATTACTCAGCCCACTGGTCAGTTCGTATAGGATGAGTGTCAGGTGACATAAAGAAGACACAAAATGCAGAGAAATAGGTGGGACAATTATGCAGTCTTTAAGCAATCCAGTGTGTGAAACGTTAGAACAATGCTCCTTTAGCAAAAACACATAGGTGAGTTCAAGAGGACAGTTTCCCAGACAGTTGGTTAGGATTGTAACAAATATTGTAGCAAAATATCTCGTACACTATATGAAAACTCAGGAAAGAAAACACTGAGGGATATTCACAAGAACATGTGATAACTACCGCAAGAGCAGCGTAACGCAACTTCCAATATCGCCGCCCATCGTGGGAAAATAAACCCGTGTCAACGTGGAATTCACAACAAGGCGGTACCATGCGATAGTCCGCTGACACCGCGGACAATGTCTGCGATACAACCACCACGACGGAGATAAAAACACAAACCACAACACCAAAAAACACGTGATGGGCCAAAGCGCGATGAGGAAATCAGCGATAAGCAGCGCCAGACCTGCAACACACACCTGGCAGGCCGACAAATCAACATAAAAGTAGAAAAAACACCCACATCCAAACTGACCTACACCCAAGCACCATGGAGGCAGCCGGAGCAGGCGCAGAGGATGAGCGAAACCCCACAAGCACCCCGGATGACCAGCCCGGGACATCGGGGACAGGGAAGGGCAAGGACAAGAAGACGAGGAAGACGAAGTTCAGCCCGCAGGTGAACAGGATCATAGTCACGGAGGTGATGGAACACCATCAGCAACTCTTCGTCACATCCAACATGTCATTGGGCACTAAAACTGGAATATGGCAGGACATCGTTGACAAGGTGAATGCCATCGGAGAGCACAAGAGGACAATGGATGAGGTCAAGAGGCGATGGAATGACATCAAGCGGAAGACCAAGGAGAAACTCTCCGACAACCAGAAGCCAGCAATGCAGACCAGAGGTGGGGGCCCAGCGCCACAGCTCGTGCTGGATGACATGGAGGAGCTGGTGTCGTCAGTCATCAGTGTGGACACTGTGGCCGTAGTCGGGTGACCAGACACTGCTCGAAGGGACACAACACAACCGCAACATGGTGAGTGACCACCAGGTACTGGGGGGATGGGTGGAGATGGCCACAATGGCACACATACACAATAAAGCAGGGCACAGTACACACCCACAATGACCCTGGCACTTCGCACAGACCCACAGACTGTCACAATGTACAATGCCATGCTGTCAGAATGTCAACCTGTACCATGCGGCTACATACATGTGGACACATTGTAATACACCATCTCCTCTTCACATCGCAGGGGCATCGTCAACACCTCCTGCAGAGCAGTCCCAGCCACTCTTCACTGATGACGAGAAGGACAACACCAGCATCAACGCACAAGCCCTCGTAGACATCATTGACCTCATCCGTGACTCACCTCCAGGATCAGGGAAGCCCAGCTACATCGAGGAGACCCCACCCACCACCCAAACCACCCAGCAGGAGGCACTCAAAGCCCTGGCACCCTCCCAAGTCCCCTAGGAACAACAAACGGCCTTCCAACGCCGTGTGCTGGAGGGCCAGAGGGAGACGGCTGAGCAGGTGCGGGGGGTTCGAACTCATGGCTGCCAAACTGGATGCCATCCTTGGGTGTCTATGTCCGCCCCATGATCTCCAACAAGCCCTGACTGACATCGCTGGAGTCATGACGTGGAGAGTAGAACAGCTGTCCGCTCAGAGTGGCTCCAGCGATACCAGCCGTGAGCTGACACACATGCGGAGGCTCATGGAGGACATGGTGCGTATGGAGGCGGAAAGGATGGCAGCCACCCCTGCACATCATCGGAATGTAGCTGGGATCTATCATGCCCTGCAGACCTCCATCATGGCATTGTCGCCACAAGGCGTGGCGCTGATGAATGCTGCTGCCCCCGCACCATCCACATCCCCACCCCCTGGTGTGTCAGTGCCTCCCAGTGCGGCAGGCGTATCCACTCAGGCACCTGATGTGTCAGTGGCACACAGTGCTGCCGACTATCCCCGTCCCCGATGATGCCCCGTCCCGGCGGTCCAGACAGCTCAGGTTTTGTGTGACCTGCTGGACCACAGTGTAGGCCAGAGTCAGCGGGCAGCGCGGGCCTACTGCCATGTGGTGTCGTTTCCGGTATCCCAGAGTTAGTGGCACCCATTGGGCTGAGCGGGTGTGCAGCCTGCGATGGTGCCGGGTGCACTGGTATGTCCTATGCCATTAAGTAATCAAGACCTAGCACCAAACGTGAGACCTGTTGGCCTGCGGAGCGTGGCTGCATGGTGTGGAGGGTGCCATGTCTGTGGGCCCCGGGCTTGTGACTAGCAGCGGCACGTGGTGGGACCTCCCGACTACGCGCCGGTGGCAGAAGGTGAGCAGTGAGGCCTGGGTGTGCATGGGCGGGCATGCTCCGATGGGCAGCGGGAGGGATTGGGGTGCCTCTGCCTGGGTGTGCATGGGCGGGCATGCTCTGATGGGCGGTGGAAGGGGTTGGGGTGCCTCTGCCTGGGTGTGCATGGGCGGGCAGGCGATGTTGTCTTGTGCAGGTGTGTGTACTGTGCCAGTCATGTATCTGGACTCTGTTTCAGCTGGTGGCTCTGACTCAGATGTGTGACCTGGTGAACTGCGACACATACCTGCACGTGGCTGGAGACACACCGGTGGCAGCAGGTGAGCAGTGTGGCCTGGGTGCACAGGGGTGGTACTGTCTCTCTCTCCCTCTCTCTTCTGCTCTCTCTCCTCCTCTCTTCTTCTCTCTCTCCCCCTTTCTTCGTCTCTCTCCCCTTCGCTCTCTCTCTGTCCTTTGATGTGCGGAGGACACACCTTCTCATCATGATTTTTGTCTTGCAGGCTGGGACCTAAGGATTGTCTCGAGGGGAGCGGCCAAGTGTCTTCATTTCATTTCAGTGTTCATTTTAATATAGTTTCATTTGTTGCTTCGAAAGTGAATGTGTGCCACTCTTTTCTGTGTCGACACATGCATGTCACCAGCTGTGATTGTGCGACGTCAGGCGGATTATTTTGTGCATGTTTTGGTGTAGCTGATGTGGCATGTCTTTGGTCGGGGGAGTGTCAGGTAGGGGTGGTCTTGGGGGTGGTGTCGGTGGGTGTTGTGGCCCTCTTGGGTGTCCCGGCCGCATGATGGGTGACTCCATGGCTTCTGTTGCCCTTCGGGTGTGGCCCTGGGCTGGTCTCCCTTTTGTGGTGCAGGCTGCCGTCCGACTTTACACCAGGTCAGAGCAGGTGTAGATTTCCTGGTGCTAACGCGCCTTATCGCCTGTTTTGTGTTTTTATCGCTGATGTGGCTGGTCGTTGTGAATGTTGAGGAGTGAGGTTGTCGCGGCTTTTGGCACGGGAATGCCCACTCTGCATTTCATTAGCGATAGGTGCGCGGGTCCTCTGTGGCGATGTTTTTTGCGGCTGCTATCGCAGGTAAACTGGTGCCGAGGGCTGTTAACACCAGCTTGTGAATGGGGCGATGGATTTATCGCAACTTTGGCTGCGATAAAGTGCCGTTGACTCTGCGATAGTTTCTTGTGAAAATGCCCCACTGTTTCATACTATTTTGTTATATTGAGGAATTCTCTCACGAGTAGTAGATTCAGCAAGGCAAAAATACTTCACATATGCCATCAGGCCTCCATTAAAATTTTAGCTAATATAACGTAAAACATATATGATTTATAAGCACACATTTATATGAAATATAAGACATTATAACTCTAGTACAGTGGTTCCCAAACATTTGACTTCTGGGGACCCCCACTTAATCATTAATGGAACCCAGGGACCCCACCTGAATCATTATTCGAATCCGGGGACCCCCCACAAGTCATTACTGGACGTCGGGGGGCCCGGCCAAAGCAATGTTGATGATTTGAACCACTAAACAATACACAAAAATACAGAAAAAACATTCATCAAGCAAATACACAAGTTACATTTTATTTAATTAGAAACCACATATAAATATAAAAAAACAAAAATGTAATTTTAATAGAATGGTTGGAGCTTTTCTAAATTCAATTGAGGCCACTCATCATCCACACTATATACAGTTTGATGCACTTGCACTGCTCCCACAAATCAATCTGAGGATACTAATTTAATTTTTAGCCTCCAGTTTCAAATTCCTTTACATTTACAGTATGTTTTAAAATGTTCAATTGTACATTTAGCATCTTTATATATTTACACTTTATTAATCTGTTAATATTATTTGATTTTCAAAGTAGTCGCGGACCCCCTGAGGAGGCTTCGGGGACCCCAAGGGTGCCCCGGACCCCAGTTTGGGAACCACTGCTCTAGTATAATGTTGATGCACAGGAAATCATTTAGTGCGGTTTATAAATAACATGTGTTAGAATGACAGACTTCTATAATTTTCTGAATGTACTAATGTGTAAATATATTTAAAATATTAATGAATTCAAATTTTATTGAGTGCACTTCATCAATACATGTATCAAATACAATCTATGAAAGTTTCATGAAAGCATCATTACTTAGGAAGGTGTGACACCTACTTTTGTCATTTCGGAGCACACTTTTACACATAAAGAATACATTTATTTTGAATTTATCATCATATGGGTAACTAGTTTTAATTAGTTATACACACATATAGATGATATTAAAATATGATTAGAGATTAACCCCATAACATGAGAGTTCACCATTCACGCGTTTTCTAGCACAAATTAGTAGAATATAGGTATTTCTTTAATAACTCACAATCTATATTATTTATACCAATGATATTGTCTAAACTACACTTTTTCTGCCTGCTTTTACGATGCAGTAACTAAAAGTATTTTGTTTACGTCATCTTTTCTATACCATGTGGTTGTTGCAAGTTTATCAATTTTCTGTCAGCAAGTGTCAGAATCCATTTCCTCAGTTCTCTAAAGTTTAAATGAAATTCCCTCTCCAACACACTCAACAGCAAATAAGAGACCTTTGAAGGGCTCAGGGTGCAACAATGGGTCAACAATATGATGTCATATGATGTCATTGTCGTAATTATATATTCAACTGTCCTAAAGATATTTTACAGAAATGTTTCTCTGTAAAGTTATAAAAAATTGGCTTGTATCGCTAGTTATTTGTCGCTCATGTGTCATTAAATGAATAATACAACATTTTAAAAGAGTTTATGAATATCAAATAACAATATGTTGAAATTGAGGTGTGATTCATGTTGTAGTAATCGGTGCCAGAAAATGAAGGGGACAGCCCTCAGAGTGTGGATGAATTTTAAAGTATTATGGAAGCTTCATACATGGCGAGGTTAAAGAGAGGAGGAAAGCTGCCGAATTGTTTTCATTGACAGGAAAAGAAGCAGCAAAAACAACGGCACCTTTTCCTGTCTGTAAGCAGAGGAACTGGTGGAGGCATCTGTCAAGGGGTCTCTGTGAGGCCAAGTCTTTGGCACAGTAAAAAGTTCCTTCTTTTCATTTCCCTTCTACCATCAACATATCTGCATTCCGCAGGCTTCCTCCTTGCATCCCGGCTTCCTGTACGTAATGTCCGGTCGTGTGAATCAGGACAGCCCTTGTACTTAAGTGTCTCAACTCCTATCACATAGCATGGGGTTTTACGCGCAAGCTGAAATATATATATATATATATATATATATATATATATTAATATATGTTTTTTTTATATACTTAATGAACTATATCTGTGTTTAGTAGCCAAATATTTGCACAAGGCATGAAGGGTGAGGCATAAGTTCTGTACAGCGCAATTGGGCACTCAAGGAACCCGTCTGAACCAGAGACGTTTTAAGGCATGAGCAAAGTGAGCTCTGGCCCAGGGCCCCAGCCGTTCAGGGGCCCGCTGATAGTGTCATTACTGTTCTGCAGAGAGACTTGCCCTGATGACCTTGAGGGCCCTATTTATGAGAAGTGTTGCATCGCTGCATGAAAGCTCCGATGGGACACTTCTCAGTGTGCCCTCCTTGTGACACCATTGATGCATCACATTTACTGTATGAAGCATCATGTTGCAAGCAATGACAGATACTTCAGTATTACTGACGTATCTGTCCGCGCTAAAGTGGCGTATTGCTGGAGTTGTGTCAGAAGCGTGACGCAACTCCAGCAATGTTCGTTTCACATGGGGCAAGCCCCATGTGAAAGGGCCTGCGTCACCCTTACGCCTGCCATGAGGCAGGCGCAAGATATTGACGCAGTGGCGTCCTAGAAGTGGCGCAGTGAAATCTTATAGGGGTTTATGAAGTGACGCATCTGCCTAGATGTGTCACTTTGTAAATATAGCGCAACATGGCGCATTATTTACGCCGCCGCTGTGTCACAAAAAATGACGCAACAGCGGCGCAAAAGTGACGCAGGGGCTCATAAATAAGCCCCTGAATAATTCCCAAACAGATGGTTTTAAATACTTTTTCCCTTTCATTTATTTTTACTGTAAGTGATTCGCAAGAGTCTATTACTGACATTTTGCAGAGAAATGTTGTTTTTGTGTTTCATGCAAAATCCATAAAAAAAAGTTTATCTTAGATAAAAACAGGACCTCACACATGAGAAATGGGAGTGTGTCACAGATATTATTTGCAGTAATATCAGTGAGCTGCTACTGTGTGACAATATTGAAAATGCACTTAACTATCCCGGAATATTATATGTAACAACTTTTGATTTTGGACAAGTGACCTAGCCAATGACGGCATTGAAATTAGATCAGAAATGCAAAGCTGTTCCGAACAAGGGGCCCCCAAAATATGTTTGGCCCCGGCCCCCCAAATCCTTAAGATGCCCCTGGTCTGAACTTCCTGCGATGGGCTGATAGTAAAGCTTTCTCAACACAAACAAAATAGATATACCCAATTAAACACAGGGTGGTCTAGAAGATGGATCTAAACTCCCCTGTGAACATAGTGGACCCATTTTTAGAGGTTTTTGTTGACAGGTATGTTTACATAATTCCACTGTATAGCAGCGTGATTGTCCATTCCTGCCTAGTAATGCAAATTCTGTCTGTGCTATAACATCTGTACCACAATTTTTGCTCTCATCACACCCTGTGCTGCTTCGGTATATACGTAATTTATTTTTATTTCTTTAACTCTGCTTTATGTGTATTTTTCTGAGATAACAATTGAAAATTACTTGAGCTCATTAATGGTAGACTTGAGTTGCATAGTTTATGGGATAATAATCATCCTTGCCCCCTTTGCGTAAGCCACTTTTTTCGTATTCCAAAATCTGCATTAGAATTGCTGCTTTGCACATTTCACCCTGCATTTTATTGTGCATATGTAAAAATGTTATTCATGTTTTTATGTAAACGTTTATGGTCAGAACTGCCCGAATAAATAAATATTACATATATATTCACTGAAAAAACCATAGGTTTCAGGGGTGTTATAGTTAGCTGGACTTTTCACTTGTACAAAACCATTGAAATTCCCCCGTTACAGTTAGTTCAGCTAACTATAACTCGCGCGCCCGCAATGCACTGCTGATGACGTCACATATTACATCACTCATGACATGGTCAGTGACATCACTCATGACATCACTAATGACATCTCAAAATGGAATTTCAATGGTTTTGTACAAGTGAAAAGTCCAGCTAACTATAACACCCCTGAAACCTATGGTTTTTTCAGTGAATTTCTGAGGTTTTTTAAATGCTAATTCCTAACTATAACGTGCCTGAAACCTATGTTTTTTTTCTGTGAATTTCAAAGGTTTTGTAAATGCTAATTTCTAACTATGCCTACAGAGACAGGACATGTGAAGAAAGAAGAAAAAATGCACAGAAAGAAAAAAAAGAAGTGCAGAAAGAAGCAACAGAAGTCCTCAAAGACGAAGAAAAGTGCAGGAAGAAGGATAACGTGCAGAAAGAACAAAAAGAAGAGCAGAAAGAAGCCTTGTTGCAAAATCATACTGTACCCTCAACTTTTTCAGACGGATACTGGTGGTAACTGAGTCTGACTAACCAGTCCTAGAGCCAGTGCTATGTTAAAAGACACTTAGAATACAGTGAAAACACCTACATACACTAGGGAACATTATGCGTTGGGGTCCCCCTGTGATTAGCATGACCTCCTCTGTAAGCCCCTAGTATATAATAGGGCAGGGGGATTAAAACTACCTCTTAAAACAGGCCACAGGGTGTTTTTGCACACGTTAACTCAGGCCCCGGCCCCTCCCTTCACCACTGTGTAAACACGCCCTGTGTCCGTTTTTAGTTGGGAGATTAAGTTCATTTGAATCCTGAGGGTCCCTAGGGTCCAACTAGCCCACTAGGTACCTCCAGCAAGTGCCACAGAGCTGCGTTGCAGAGAGGTGTAAAAAGTGGCACGGCCTGGACCACCTCTCTGCAATGCAGCTCAGTGGCGCTTACTGGAAGCACTTGGTGGGCTAGTTAGCCCCCAGGGGTCCTCAGTATTGAAGGAAAATTATATCCCCAATTTAAAACGTGCCATAGTGCGTGTTTGCACACGTCACCTCAGGCCCCGTCCCCTCCCTTCACCACTGTGTAAACGCGCCCTGTGGCTGTTCTAAGTTGAGAGATTAAGTCCCCTTGAATCCTAAGGGTCCCTAGGGTCAAACTAGACCACTAGGTACCTCCAGTAAGCGCCACAGAGCTGCGTTGCAGAGAGGTGTAAAAAGGGGCTTGGCCTCAGAACACCTGTCTGCAGCGCAGCTCCCTGGTGCATACTGGAGATGCCTGTTGGGCTAGTTGGCCCTCAGGGACCCTCAGTATTGAAGAGGAATTAATTCCCCAACTTACAACTCGCCAGGGGGCGCGTTTGCAGAGTGCTGCAAGGAGGGGGCATGGCCTCCGTCACGATGCCAGTCTTTTATTTATTTTAATTTTTTAAGAAGGGGGGCTGTGTGGTTCCCCTTCTTATTCTAATTTATTGGCCCTGATGACCCCATCCCCCAGGGCCTGTCTCCTAATTATATTTTTTTGACCCCAATCCCCAGGGCCGGCCACTGTTTTTTATTATTTTAAAAAAATATATATTTATAGACACACCTAGGACATGCTGGACAAACCGTACGTACCTATCACCATGACGATTTGCGTGATATTCATTAAAAGGCGACTATGCATACAATGAATCCACGTGGAATGTATTTACACCACTAGTGAAGCTCTGATATGTCTGATGCCCTACCGTGCCTAATCCCGGTAGACACCCTTGTCGTTTATTTATACAAACATGGGTAGCTATTGACGGGCACATTTAATACACATGCACACCAAGCCATTCAAAGGGGATTCTACAAAAATTCGACCAAAACTATGCAAAAAAACCCCCTCACGGTTAATAAAACACACATCCAATGCTGTGTTACACCCACCATTGCCTGCTGAGTGCCACACACCTCTGTGTTGTATTCCACTAGCTAGTGCATATGCTATGACACTCTCTAGCCCATGTGCACTGTAACACCACCCCGTGAATATGTCATGCCACACTTGTCTTCGCGCGGGTTATATTGCCCCATCTAACGTGCCTTCCTCGATGCCTATGTTATAACGCACAGTGCTATGCCATACATATTACAATCTGGGATCCATATCTTTGTCACAGTGCATATGCAACGTTACACTCCCCAGCACATATTTTATATTACAACTTTAGAGACTAGTTAGGTTACACAACACTTCCCTGTGCATATTACACTCCAAGGCGCATATCGCATAGCACGCGCTAGTGCCTGTGCTATCTCGCGCTCTCCAATGAATCTGTCATTGCGCACAATGTATTGCATATTATATTTCACGCCCGGTTCATCTTATATCACACTTTTTGGTGCATAGTTTATACCATACACTATATCTAGTTTTCATTTTCAATCGTGCTCTCAGGACTATGTTCTATATAACACTGTGTTCACCTACCCTTTTCACGGGCATTACATTTTGCGATAGGGGGTGGAGGGTCAGGGGGTGTTTCTGCCAAGTGAGCCCGGAGTCACAGTCAAAAACGTCCTCTTCTTCCTGAATAAAAGTGAGATTATGCTGCATACTTGTTCATATTTTAAGTAGTTCGCACAGACACACGTTTTAAAAACAATAAAGTTCCAAATACCCGCCTTCTCTGAACAGTTAGCTTGCTGCCCCATCCCACTCCTCCATATCCTCTGTTGTGTGAATCCATGGACTAGCCTCCTCCCTCCTGCCATGCATGGTCTGATGTGCTGCCACTGCCCTCAATTTAGTATGATGTACCAGTCCACTCCTCCTGCCCTCCATTGCCCAATTCTATGCCCCATCATTGACCTCCTGCTTAAACTCTGTGCTTAGCTTGCTGCCCCTATTCTCCTTCCCCCTGCCCTCCGATGTCTTTGTGTATGCCCCTGCTCCATCCTTTTTGCCCACCATGTTCCATGGACCTGCCACTCCTATCTACTCTGAGTGTTCTGTTGAGCTGCCACTCCCCTCCCACCTGCCTAGCATTGTCAGATGACTGTAACCTGTCCCTGCCACCTCCACCCTGCCTGTCCACATGCCATGCCCCTATCCTCTTCCTCCTGTCCTACATGGTCCATTGTACTGCCACACCCTTCTGCCCTCCCTGGTCTGTTGTGCTGCAACTGCTCCTCCTGCCTGCCCCGTGCGGTCTGTTGTGAGGCCCCTTCCCCTGAACTTTCTTGTCCTGACCCTCCCTTCTATCCTCCATCGTCCTTTGTGCATGCCCCTGCACCCTCCTTCTTGCCATCATAGCCATTGTGCTACCACTAACCCTCCCACTTGCCATGCATGGTCTTCTGTGCTGCCATGGCCCCTCCCACCTTCCCTGTGTGGTCACTTAGCTGCCCCAGAACCCCTCCCACCTTCCCTCCATGGTCTGTGTGTATGCCTTCACAGTCTCACTGTTGCTCTTCATGGTGTGTCTTGCTTCTAGTGCCCATCCTGCCTGACCTCCATGGCTATCTTGCTGCTCCTGCCCTGCCCCCTTGCCCCACAGCCCTCTGTTTACATGTGCAGACCCCTACTCCCTCCCTCCTGGCTTGTCTGTTCCATTGTAATGCCCCTGATCCATCCCTCCTGCCCTTTATGGTCTGTTATGCTGCAGCTTTCTCTCCTGTCTGTCCATTATGGTCCTGCCTCTTGCCCCTCTGTTCTCTGTTGTCCATGTGCATGGTCCTGTCGCCTCCCTCTTGCTTTCTATGGATTGTTGTGCTGCACTCCCGTCCCGCATGCCCTGTGTGGTGTATTGTGCTGCTGCAAACCCTGACGCCTGCCCTGCAGGGTCAGTTTGGTGCACCTCTCCATGTCCCTCCTGTCCTCTGTTATCCAAGTCCATGTCCCTACCCCATTTCCTTCCATGATCCAATGTACCATACTTGCGAACATTTTGAACTTGGTAAGAGGGAGATTTTGAAAAAAAACTGGGGTATTGATTTTCCCCTTTGAGTTACATTGAAAAAGAGGAGATTGTAGACAGGAGACAGATAAAATAAAGCCCATTTGAGCTTAAAAACATTGGACGTTTCCTGGCTGAATCGGGTCTGTTGGCATGTATGGTTGTACTACCATTGCCTCTTCCATCTGCCCACAATGGTCTATTACATTGCCACAGCCTCTCTTGCAAGTCCTGTATTGTTGGTTTGTTGCCCCTGCCCCCCTTTCCACTGCCCTCCATAGTCTGTTGTGCTGCCACGGCCCTTCCTGCCTGCTCAGTGTGGTTAAATTGTTGCCTTTGCACCCTCCTACCTGCCTTCAATTTTCAGAGTCCGTGCCCCTGGCCTCTGCCTCTCAACAGTATCCTAATGAACAACTAGATTGCTAACATTCTATATTTATTACAAAAGTGTGGAACACCTGACGTCATCTTGATGTAATCAAAACTGTAATACCTAGAACATTTCCTTTAGAAATTACATATATGAGAGGGTCATTTTGGCATCAACATTATGGTTAGTGCTCTAAAAGACTAAAATAAGGACATATTTTCTGAGTTTTCAAATAGCGAGAAAGCACTTTTAAATTATTTGTTACCTTTATGTTTTTTTATCCAGTTGACCACTTGATTAAATGTTGCACTTAGGGGAGAGGATGTGGTGTTACTTCCAGAACTGCAGACTTTGCAACTGGGGAACCAGGTTGGAGTTTCTGCTTCAGCTCGACATTCTGTGATTCTGGTCAAATCACTTAGTCTCCCCATGTCTACAACCAAAATGAATTTGTTCTTGTGTGATGTAACCAATGCTCATGTAAAGCACTCCAATACCTGACAAGTCTGCACTATATAACACTGCAAAAACACAAAATAATAAGTGTTTTGCACACTTCTGTCATTGGGCTATATTTGGGCTACATCTGGGTGATTTTGGGATACATTTGGGCTCTTTTGTCTCCGGTGGCCATCTTGGGAGATTTATTTGTTATGAAGTTTCCTAATTTCCTCATGTACTGCAGTCTCCTCAGTAGGAAATACTTTCAGTTTTTTACTTTGATTCCATCATGAAGGTATTCAGATATGTCACACATTTGCCATAAATGTGAATGTTAGCACTCTAGTTGCTCATTAGATCACTGTAGTAAAACTACTGTTCACCATGGAAGTCTGCTCCTGGTATTAAAAGTGCATGTTTCAGTCTGCATGTCAGAATTTTTTAATGAAATAGAAGAGGATTTGAGAATTCACTCAAAATGTGCCCTCATTTTCTTTCTTCAGCATTAATCATAATTTCTATGGCAAAATGAACCCCCTCATTGTGTTCCTTTTTAAATTAAATGTTTTAAGTGTTACCAGTTTATTCCAATCAAGATGGCTTCAGGTGTGCCATACTTTTGTCATAATGAAGACAGTAAGCGCTCTAGTTGTTTTTAAGAACACTCTGGGACATTCTGTCATTGGGCTATACTTGGGCTACATCTGTGTGATATTTGGGCTACATTTGGGCTCTTTTGTCTCTGGTGGCCATCTTGGCAGACTTATTTGTTATGAAGTTTCCTAATTTCCTCATTTACTGCAGTCTCCTCAGTAGGAAATACTTTCAGTTTTTTACTTTGATTCCAAAGGCATTCAGATGTGTCACACATTTGCCATAAATTCAGAATGTTAGCACTCTTTTTGCTCATTAGATCACTGTAGTAAAGCTACTGCTCACCAGGGAAAACTGCTGCTGGTATTGAAAGTGCATGTTTCAGTCTGCATGTCAGAATTTTTTAATGAAATAGAAGAGGATTTGAGAAGTCACTCAAAATGTGCCCTAATTTTTCTTTCTGCAGCACTAATCATACTTTTTATGGAAAAATGAACCCCCTCATTTTGTTCCTTTTTAAATTAAATGTTTTAAGAGTTACCACTTTAATCCAAGCAAGATGGCTTCAGGTGTGCCATACGTTTATCATAAGTAGGACTGTTAGCGCTCTAGTTGTTATTTGGAACACTCTGGGAAGCTGCAGTAGAACACAAAGGAATCAACTGACAGTCTCTGCCCTTGTTGGATGTACATGTTTTACTGAGAATGTCAGACTTCATTCTCACATGACTGAGAAAGATAATGTGAATTTACAGAAAATAACCTCTCAGTTTAGCTTATAGATCACCTTCCAAACCTCTGTGGGAAAAGCATGAGAAAATATTTTTCTCTCAATCATGATATCCCAGCAGAAGGCTTTTTCACATGGTGAAATCACCTTAGAACATACCACAATTCCTAAAATTAGTATGGTACCATCAACAAATGATTTATAATGTAACTAAAGTCTTAAAACCTTCTATTAACTGCAATGCTTTTTAATGAGGTGCTATCATGTATATTGGTCCCAAGATGGCTGCCAACACTTCTTGGATGAAGTGCTGACAGCCAATCAGATCTCAGGATGAGATGTGTGGTTAGGCTCCGCCCACATATATATATGATTTTACTTTTGATTTTCTCAGGAACTACTGAACAGATTGACACCAGACCTGCGAAAGGCACATCCCTGACCTGAGGACTACCTCTCTGCCAAATTTCAAGTAATTCTGTTCAGCCGTTCGGGCTGTATCTTGGACTAAAGGTCCCTATGGAAAATTGCATGGGAAAAACGTGTTTTAGGACCCCCCTTTTTTCTCAGCCCCCGCTTGACAAATCCCCCGAGACTTTCAGGGTAGGAGCGGAGCGCCCCACCTATTTTGAAAATTTCACGAGGATTCGTCAACCGGCGCCGAAGTTATTCCAAATAGAATGTTGCGGATTTCCTATGGAAACACGGTCCTAACTATAACTATCTACTGGCGATATAATAATATATATATATATATATAAAGGAAAACTGGAAAATTAATTTCGGTTGGGCTCCTCTGCGGGGTTCCGCACCATCGGAGAGTGCCGACTAGACTAGCAAATTGAGCCAGTGTAAGGAGTTATATATATATATATATATATATATATATATAATATGTATATACACACACACATATGTATGTACTTTTTTATATTCAATTAAAAAAAGAGGTTAAAGGGAAGATATACTTAACTTTGACTGTAAGAACTTAACACAGGTTTACAAGGCATCAGAAGTTTACTGGAAAACACAGTTTAAGTGCAGTTATGGTTACCAAACAAAACCAGCTGAAAATCTCCATTTATACTTAGGTAAAATAGCAATAAGCTGTGCCCCCATCATACTCTGCTTATCATTTTACCTATGATATCACTCATGACATGTTTAATGACTTAATTGATGACAACATCCAGAGGTGCCAATACTCTGCCTTTGGCCATGCAGCATAGGTTAGCCAGAGGACCTGGCCCTGTCCCCAACACTGTGAGTGACCAACCTAAACGTGGTACAGCCTTTGCCTGTGTGCTCCTGTTGCTTGCAGCAGGGCCTTGCCTTCACCCAGGTAATACAGTCAACCTACCACAGGCTGCAAACACCTTCTGTGCTGTTCAGCTGTGCTTAACTGGGCTGTCTGTGGAGTCTAACCTACAGCCAGATCCTGAGTGTATTTTGCACAGGTGGCCAACTCCTACTTCAAAGTGTGGTTAGCCAGGCTCCAGCATGATTGGCTGCAGATCCTGCTCCCAACCTTCCATGGGAGATTAACCCACACTATGTATGGCTTTTGGTTGCCTATAGGGCAGGCAGGCCATAGCGCCTAACTTATGGCCAGGCAATGCACCCTACACTTCAGTCATGACCTGAACCAGAACATTCATGAATGGCCAATCTCAGCTGCACACAGCTTTCAGCCCTGCACAACAGACTGAACCGTAGAGCTGGGACTGTGGCCAGACACTGCACCCATTCTTTTTGTGGACAGTCAACGTCCACTTTGTACAGGCTGAAGTCGTGCATAGAAGCAATTGAACACCAGGTCTGGATGTAGGCTACTCCCTGCTGCCATTCATACGCAGTCAACCATTTTTCCTAGTTTAAAAAAAAATGATGCTTTATAGACTGAGGCATAAGTACTCTCAAAGATGTTTCCAGGGGCCAAAACATTTGGTCAGTGATGCGACTGAGGGCTGCATTGATGCTAGCCAGGGTGGCGGTCAGGAGTTTGTGGGGGAGGGTTGACGGTAAGGAGGGTGTAGGTGAAGCGAAGCATATATAGTTAGTGGCTTAATTGCACCGTGTGAAAACAGAAAACCTGGGATTCATTTTGGCTTCCTTATTTAACCAAATTATGTGATCCTAGGCAATTGTTTTCTTTCACTTCCCCCCTTTTTCTTCATTATCACATATTAGAAGACATCAAAATATATAACTTTTGGATTTGCACTATACAAAACTTTCTCCTGTGTTTGATTTAATAAACTAAAATGTTGTTTATGTGCAATAGAAACCCTGGTCACCCAATGAGTGCACATACCAATTGACTTGCCTCTTGGTTCAGTATTGGCATTGTTGTCAGGGTTGTGGGAGGAGAATGAATGTTTCCAGGCGTGGCCGGCACAGGTAAGAGCGGTGAGGCGTTGGGGCGAGGTGGGGTGGAGCAGGGTGGGGGGAAGTCAATATACGAGGGGGTAGGTAAAATTAATAAAAAAATAAATGAAACCACTTACCTTGCGCTCGCCGCATCACCGAGTCGGCAATGCAGTGAGTGCAAGGTAAGTGGTTTCATTTATTTTTTAATTTAATTTGACTTATCCTATTGTCTGTCGACTTCCCACACCTCGCCCTCGCCTCGCCCCGCCCACCGACTCACGACTCTTGCCTGTGCTGGGCACACCTGAATCTTTCTAAATTTATACTTGAAACTGCCACTTAAAAAAATACATCTCAAGGCACTGATATAATCTGATATACTAAGGTGAAATGGTTCTGAATGTTAATGAAATTTAAAAAATTTAATTTTGAAGAGACTTCATCATATTTTTGCACTTTTGCTGCAAGATGTCTTTAAAAATCAAAGTATTCCAAAAGTTAAGTACTGCAGGACTTGTAGTTACTTCCTTTCTTTAACTTCAATTATCCTTTAAGTAAATGCTTGCCTGTTTACTTGATATCTCCTTGATGTTGGTGCTGAGTGGAGTAAAAAGCGGCCCAGTGTTAATGTTGAGTCGAGGGGCACATGTAAAGGTCAGGAGGGCCGCATGCGTCACACGGGCCATACTTTAAGTATCACTGGTCTAAAGTCTACAGCACTTTCAAGAATGACGTCATCAGTGATGTTATCAGTGGTGTGATCAATTATATCATTTCAGATGTCATCAGTAACATCAATTATGATGTAGCTTTATAGATCAAGAGTGATGTCATTAGTAAGTCATAAGCAGTGCATGACAAGGGTGAGGGGCCACCCTTGTTCCGCACGTCTTTTGAGCTCAGTCTCCCACAGAGGTTGGGACGGCAGGAGGTTAGCCCTAAACAGAGGTGAGGTTCAAAAACAGTTCCATGGGGGGTATGATCAAAAATTCCAAGGAATTCACTGAAAAACACAAGTGTTAAAGTGAAGTCATTGTTAGCTTTGCTTATAACATCATAACAAATGCGTAAAAAAAGAACTTTGAAATTCACTAATAAAATCACAGTTAATGTGTGATTATAGTTACAAAACTAAACCTAAACACACTGAAACAAGTCAGTTATGGTTCAGGCATCTCACCATACCTTGCACCCCTGTTATGCACTGGTTATATAAAACTTAGCAGGAATATACAATATTTGCCATCATCAGATGATCCAGATTCTTATGAGTCACAGGCATAATCCATTCTGAAAGATGAATTTAATTTAGCAGGCTAAAATAGATATTGAGAAATATGCAGTCATTTCAAAACTAGACTGAAACATTGAGGCTCCTAGCATTTCACACTTAATGAAAGTGTTCCAGCCACGGTTCCCTTCTCTTGTCACGCTTCTGGGGCAAACTCTTGCCTCATAAATATATTTCTCATGATAGGGACATCCATTTATGTCTCTAATCCACCCAGTCAATGGGGCGACAAGAAGGGTTCAAGAATCACAAGCACTCCAAAGTTAGTTAAAAGCCCTTTCTGTCAGCACCAGTCTGAGATGAACCAGGGTGTTCAGGTATTGACTGGCCTCAAATTTCTGCATGATATACTGCAGTGGCTTTTTGGGTGAAGGCACAACCAGCCAACCATGGGCCTCATAAATCTCCCCCCAGAATGACTGTATGACAGGACAACCTCAGGTCTTATAAAATACGGTGCTATTGGGAGCGTGGCATTTCAGACAAAGTGGGGCAGAATCTCAACCAAGTTTTCATGGTCTTTCACAGCTGTAGTAATTCCTTTGATATTGTTTACCCAAAAAAGTACAAAACCTGGCTTAGATACCCTCGGTGGAGCTCTGAGGGCATGCCGCCAGTCCTCTGCCCTTGAATAAACCACATTTGCCTCCCAGGCTTGTTGTAGGGCCACAAAAGTATTTGGAGTCTCAATGACTGCTAATTGAGAACAGTTGGATATCTTTTGGGCTCCCAAGGCTCTGTTCAAAAGTTTGGCTTCCAATAAAATGAAGTCAGGAATTTCCTTAAGTTCTTTAGCTAAGGACACAAGGCATGAGCGTTTGGGGCAGTCAATGTTGCATTGCTAGTGCTGGGATACTCTAGGGTAGCTATGTGCTCTAAAAATGTGAATAGAATAGAATACTGTAGCTGTAGCTGACAGTAGAATTGGGATTTGCAGATTTCAAAATCCATCTGTGACTCCAAAGGGGCCTGAAATAGCAAACGCTTAAGCTGGGAATTGCTAATAATCTCCACGCTGAAAAGCCCTTGAAGGCTGAATCCTGAGCAAACTGAACCTAAACCCAGAGGGGAGGGTTGTTGGTTAACCTGCCAGTCCATTTATTGGCACTCAAAGATGCTTGTCAGATCTCTAGAACAATCCTAATAGCCGGAGGAGCTATTGACGCCCATTGGGCTAAGTTGCGCGTTATAAATTAATTCTCATTTCATTTCAGGTAACCATGCCCTCATAAATGTGGGGAAGGAGAATCAGTAGCCTAACACCCAAACTTCAGTAGCGTAGGCTGGTTCATTGAGAGGCCCGTATATTTTATCAATAATCATAAATAAATAAGTAGTCCAGTAGTAGGATAGTGTCAGACCCCGTTCGCATGGCCACAGGACATACAGGAGCTACTGGGCCACAACCGTGGTGGCTGGAGGTAATTTGGCACTGGTATCCAATGGTTCATCCTACAATGACTGTCCAGCCCAGTCCTTTTCTAAAAAAAGTACTTTAATAACACAACAAAGAAGAATTATATACAAAGTAATGAGGCTCAATTACAGGGTTCTATAAAGGGCTAAGGTCTGTAACCAATGGGCGGAATGCCTGCATCCTTCCGGGGTTCTGATAAAACGTAGGGAACCATGTTCTATTATAGTGCTATCCCACTATCACTGTAGCCCCCACCCATTTATGCAGAACATTTACTTAAGGAGAATCAGTTCAGGTTTGAGCATATTATTATGGTTATACAATCAGTGGCCAAATGTGGGGGACCCGGAAGGCTTTCTTGTTCTCATATACAGCTATAGGTTTGGGTGCCACACTGGCGGGGTTTACCTACTCAGATGAAAGACAAGATATTCCCCCAGTCTTTCAGATACTGCCTCATTTTACCTGCCTGGGTGAAGCACTGTTCAGCATTGGAGAGGTCTTTCCACGCTCTTCGTCATCAAAGAGGAGAGTTCTCCAGCAGGGAACAAGGTGATACCCTACCTCTCAACTCATGTCAGAGCTGCAGAATGGCAGGCTGGGATCAGCAATCATCCCTCCTTGGTATTTGCGGCCTCTGGGCCATCAGGGACGTCTTCAACTTCAATGGCACTGATATCTGGACCCACAGACTTCAGGAAGACCCCTCAGATCATGGCAGAGATGCAGAACAGCACACAGATGATGAACGGTAATGTTGCTTCACGTAGTTCACCAAATGAACCATGTAGGGAGGCTAGGGGACCCTCTCTCACCTTACGTCAGTATCTAGCATACTCCCACACACGTTAGCTTCTTCCATGGTGTTCATCGCACCAGGAACATTTCTGGGCGACTCCTGGACAGTCTTGCCTCCCTCAGTGTAAAGCACTCTCTTACCTTCTCTGAACAGGCAGGAGGTCGTCTTTGTGCTAGGCAGACCCAGAGGTTCTCTGGTAAGCTGTGCAGACTTCATGACTTGTCCCTTCAACTTTGCAATTTGCTATAACACAGCTGCTGTGCATCCACTAAGCATACCTACACTTGACACACACAACACATGTGAGCTCAAGGTACTGGCTGTCATATCCCAGCCGGACTTTACATGAGTGAGCTGGTAGGCTACTCTCCTCCTAGAAAGAACAACATTATCTACCCAGAACTATTAACCTTCACTACTCGGACAGGTGCCACCACTGCTGACGGTAGAAAACACATGAACAGTAGTCCGATGTGGCTACACCGGCCTAGGCCTTAGCGCACATAAAATCAGGATTCCAGTTTCACATGCAGTCAGGCTTTCAGGGCAGCGGTACACACCCATGTACCGTGCATTAAGCCATTCCTGTTACAACAAACAAGATATCTCTGAATCCCCGACTACGATTATAAGGAGATTTAACACATTTGGCCATATCGATGCAACAAGCCCTACACCAAAAAGAACCCCAAGGAGAAAGTTGATTTTCTGGCAAAAACTAAAGGGGTGAGGAATAGATAATTCTGGAGAATGTGCAACATTTTGTTCAGCAATATCATTTTGAGAATTGCAACTCGCTCCATTAGGGACAAGGGAAGAGGGCCCAGTATGCCAAATCTCTTTGTTAGGATTTTAACGAGTGGGGAAATGTTAGTTGCCCAATATTGCAACATTGTATCGTTTGTATAAACGCCTATGTATTTGAATCCAGTCTACTTGACTTTCAGCTCGACAGCCCATATCACCTCCTCATTGGAGCCTTGAACCAGAAAAATATTTGAGTTAGATCAGCTAACCCTCAATTGGTAAACACAGACAACATGGTAATACCATAACTCGGGAACCTGTGACACAGGGCCAAATCTAAAAGATCAAGATATCATCAGCATGTAATGACACTCAGTGGTCTATTTCTGCTGACCAACGGAAACCTTGAATCCAATCATCGATCCACAATTACCGCGCAATGGGCTCAATCCCAATGGAGAAGGGTAAAGTGAAGAGTGAAGATCTCTGACAGGTGCTTCTTCCAATCGGAAAAGTCTTTGATACTATCTGTTAGACCTGGTACCATTGGTGTGAGTCTCCCTTCCATTTTTCGCTCTTGTCTCCTCTGTTTTTGATACGTTTTGCTGGTTTGAGATGCTTTGGGCACTGTGCCACTGCTATCCAGTGCCACAGTGCAAGTGTTCCCTATGTTAAATTGGTGCAATGAATTAGTGATTCCCTGACTGGCTTATTTGATTTACTTGTCAGACCCTAGTACAGTGCACCATGTGTGCCCAGGGCCTGTAAATGAAATGCTGCTGGTGGGCTTGCAGCACTGGTTGTGCCACCCACCGAAGCAGTGTGTAAAGTGTGTCTCAGGTCTGCCATTGCAGAGCCTGTGTGCAGTCCAGCACTGCCCTACTGACTTGGTTAGTGCACCCACTTACCAGTCCCTAAACCTTCCCTTTTCTTCATATCAGACACCCCTAAGGTAGGCCAAAAGGCAGGGTTCATTGTAAATAAAAGGTAGGACATGCCCTGATGTGTGTGGCATGTCCTGATAGCGAATTACAGCCAATTTCGTTTTTCACTATTGCAAGGCTACCTGATCCCATAGGCCAGAATGGGCAGTTTGATTATAACATCTTATAATCCTAACCATCCCAAGGAGCATGGTAGAAAAACAAATTTAGTATGCCTGAACTCAGAATGATAAAATACATATTTTAGTGAAGTTGGTTTTAACATTCTATGTTTGAAAATACCACTTTTAGAAAGTAGGTATTTTCTTACCTAACCATCCAGCCTGCCTCTGCTAGGTTGTGTATTGCATGTCTGGTTTGTGAGTGACAGGGGCTGGGGTGGCTCCTGGAGACAGGGTGAGTCAGCACTAGGCTGAATCAACCTATCTGCATTGGGAGTGGTGGGAGGAGTAGCACCTGCGCTTGAATAGGAGTGTGCCTGTCTTCCACAATGCTGGCTCCACCTCCTGTGGTGCGTCTGATGACCTTGGCCCACACTGACAAAGGAAGAAGTTGTGCACTAGCAGAATGCACCCAGAACTGGTTTGGACTAGGTACAGACACTCTCTGCCTTCAGAGACAAAGGATTTACTGGTATAAATATTGGAGCCCAGACCCCAGAACTTTAGATCACTTCTGGGAATCAAGACGGACCTTTTGCCAAGGAGAAGAACCAGAGAACCTGCAGGTTTTCTTGACTACCCCTATGCCAGTGTGTTATTTGCTGGGGTTGGCCTGCAGTGGTTTCTTTATTGCCAAGAAAAGGAGAAAAAAAAATTTATGAAACTTTCATCATCTTGAAGAAGAATCTCCAAGGACTTGAATTGTGCTTGCCTCCTGCTGAAGTCTCAGGGATACAAGACTTCACCACCAGCTCCCCTCTGAATTCCCTTGCTCAGGATTCTGTCTGCAAAAGCCTGCGTGTTGCTGAGAGCTGGAAGCGCAACTCAATGAGAAGAAGCGTGTCGCATCTGCAGCTGTTGCTGTCACATCATCGGATAAGCGTGTCACCACAGCAAGGGTCACCGTCGCATCACCGGAGAAGCGTGTCTCCGTCACAACTGTGTGTCGTCGCATCACCGGAGAATTGTGCCGCCATCACAAGGGTTGTTGTCGCATCACCGGAGAAGCGTGTCGCAGGGCCTGTCGCGGCACCAAAGTTACAGAGTTCACCGCACGGCCGTTGGGTGTGCACGCATCGTCTTCACATTTTCGCATCGCATCAAGGGCGCCATCTTATCACATCGCACCGGGCTGTTGCATCGCATCGAGGCACCATCTTGTTGCATTGCAACCGGGACTCACCACGAGATCGTTGCATCACCTCCTCTCTGGTAAGGAACGGACGCATTGCGTAGTTTGCCAAAGCAAGAGTAACAGGCGCATCGCCTACCCCGAAGCAAGGAACCGACGCATCGTTCTCCCTGCGAACCTTTTGTTTATCTTGCGTTACGCATCCTAAGGTACTTTGTGAGAAACATGTTGCATTTACCATCTAAAGTGAACTAAGCTATTTCTACCATCTAAAAGCCTATTTTTGATTACAGTATTATGGATTTTTGTCGTTTTGGTCTTGTGTTAAGTCTACATAAAGAATACCTATTTTTATAAAAACCTGTGTTGTGTCCATCTGTAGTGTTTTCACTGTATTACTGTATATGTTCACAAATGCTTTATACACTGCCTCTGAGATAAGCCTTCCTGCTCGTGCCAAGCTACCACAGGGTTGAGCAGAGGTTATTTTAGGAGTGGAGCCCCCTTACTCTGACTAGAAGCAAGGGTCCCTATTTGGACAAAGGTGCAAACCAGTGCCAACTAGAGACCCCCAGTTCTAACATTGGTGGTCAGTGGTAAGGATTTGGACTTGCATTTGTGACTCAAATACAGTGATTGGTGTACACTACTAGTGAGTGCAGACCAAACGCAACCATATACATTTTTTGTTAGACATTTTTCCTTGGAACTGTTATTATTGCTAAAGACTGCCAACTCTTATTGCCATGAGTAAACCAGCATCCAACGCATCTATGGATCTAGATTTTGAGGAAGATGGCTTGGATACCTATAATGTGAAACAGCTGAAATACATCTGTAGAAAATTTAAAGTTGCTACTCCAGGCCTCACCAAGAAGGATGAGTTCCAAAAGGAGCTGAGGGCCTAGGTGAAAACTAGAAATGCCCCTGAGCATGAGGAAGGGGCTGAGAATACAGATGGGCCATTGGGTCCAGCAAGGGAGAGAGTACCTTCCCCGCCAGGCAGCAGCGATTCTTCCAAGGGCCTGTCCCCAGAGGACTGGAGGACAGGGAGAGAAATAGAGTGCATAAAATGGAGCTGACCAAGCCCAAGATGGTGGGTCAACAGGACCTAGAGATTAAGAAGCTGGAGTTTGAAAATAACAAGTTAGCATTGGAAAGAGAGAGAATGAGATTGGAACATGAGAGAATGTTGAGGGAGTTGTAAATCAAAGCTAGAAGCTTAGAAATTAATCCCTCTGGTGGCAGCGCACCGTCTGTGCCTGCAGAAGAAAGATTTCCATAAGCATGAAGATATTGGGCAGTAGTTTGCAGCCTATGAAATAGCAATGTTGACTTACCGGGTCCCTGAGAAGGATTGGGGAGCTGGATTGTAGGGTCGCTTTGTGAGTGAAGGGAGGGATACTTTGTTAGACATGCCTGTTGAGAATAGGATGTCTTATGTCCACATGAAGGAAGCTCTGATGACAAGATATGAGTTGACCCCAGAACTCTATAGATAGAGGTTCAGGAATTGTAAAAAGCTGGAAGCAACTACTTGGGTAGAATATGTATCTTTCTTTTGCAAAGCTATGGAAGGTTGGGTGAAGGGTAGCAAAGTGAGTATTTTTGAGGAGCTCTATGATTTGTTTGCATGGGAGCACTTGTCTGGTAATTGTTTTCCAGAGCTACGCCAGCACCTTATTGATAGCAAGTTAACTAACCCTAGGAAACTTGCTGAGGAGGCGGACCATTGGGTCAGTACCCGGGTCCACAAGGGTCACGTGGGAGACTTCCCCAAAGGTGGGCAGGCTCCCCAGCAGAAGAGTGGGGGGGGACAAGGGTAAACAGAGGGAGTTCCAGATAGGGCCCCAAAATAATTCCCAAGGGAACCAAGGTAAGGGTTCCCAGCCTCCCCTGAGAAAAAGTCAGAGCCCCCGACAGGTAAACCTTTTCACAGGGGGCTATGATCCCCAGTGTCCCCAAAAGGGGCAATTTGCACCACCTCATACACCACCCCGTCAGATGACAAGTGTAGCCCTGGGAGGGGGGGAGATGGGTGCCCAAGGTGGGTGGGGTCCAGCAGAAATGTCCCTTGTCTCTTTAGGAGATTGTGAGGTGGTCCCTAGGACCCAGCTGCCTGATAACAATAAGAAATACAGGCAGTGGGTGACCATCAACGGCCATAGAGTGGAGACTCTAAGAGACACCGGGGCCAGTGTGACAGCTGTCAGTTGTCGGCTGGTGTCTAAAGAGCAGGTGGTCCCCCATGCATTCTTCCCTGTAGTTGTCGCGGACAACTCAGAGAGCCAGTGTGAGGTGGTTCAGGTTCCCTTTGAGTGGGGGGGGGTCTCAGGTACTCTTCAAGTAGCTGTGAGGTCAGCCATGCCTGTTGATTGTCTGTTGGGTAATGATTTAGAGAGCTCTCCTTGGGCTAAGGTGGAGAGAAGGTCTCATTTAGAGATGTTGGGTCTGCCTGAGTGGGCGTGTGTGACCACTCCATCTATGGCAGCAAGTAAGGGTGGTCAAGAGGGCCTGGAGCCTGAAAATATGGCCCAGGCACCTGCCTTGAAGAGAAGAGGTAGGGGGCGCGGGAAACCAGCCCCCATATTTCCCACGGTTCAGTAGGAGGCAGACCTTGAGGGAGATGCCCTGGAACTGACAGGGGAGCAAGTGGTCGAACTGGGGGACCTGCCTGAGCTGACCCATCGGCAGCAAGAAGGAGGACCCTCCAGGGAGGAATTTTGCGAGGAGCAAAGGCAATGCCCTTCTCTTGTGGGTTTGCGGCAACAGGTCACAAACCAGGCAGCAGGTGATCAGTTTGGATCACATTGGATCTACTGGGAGAATGACCTCCTGTATAGCGAGCCTAAGGCTGCTGAGCCTGGGTCAGCCCGTGTGCTGGTGGTACCCCAGCGCTTCAGAGCCTTCCTACTGGGTTTGGCTCATGATGTACCTTTAGCTGGACATTTGGGGCAGGGCAAGACCTTTGAAAGGCTTGTAACCCACTTTTATTGGCACCAGATGCGCAAGAGTTCAGATACTCATTGTAGGACCTGCCAAACTTGCCAGGCAAGTGGGAAGAGTGGGAGGAAGCACAAGACTCCTCTCCAACCTTTCCCTGTGGTCAGTACCCCCTTTGAACAGGTGGGCATTGACATTGTGGGGCCTCTGGACCCCAAGACAGCCATGGGCAACAGGTTTATCCTGGTCTTAGTGGACCATGCTACCTCGTACCCAGAAGCCATCCCGCTCAGGACAGTGACGGCCCCCATGGTGGGACGTGCACTGATGGGGATTTTCTCCCATGTGGGGTTCCCCAGAGAGGTGGTGTCACACCGTGAAACAAACTTTTTTTTTTTGAAACTTTATTTATTTTTTGTAAACAAACAATAAAGAGATCTCTGCAATGATTACAGTTGTCGTGTGCGTGAGAAATACATTTCGATAGTAATGCCCCCTCGCCTGTTAATAATACGTAAGCCCGGGTCCAGCGGCAACATTCCGTTTTTTCGGAACAGCAATCTAATCCGGCAGGTCCTATGTGATTAAGCAATGCAGCCCTGACCATCAACATACCCATCCTTTTCGTAAGAGCTCAGCCATGCAGATTTTGCAATATCAAACCCATGCGCTATCCTTAGTCTATACCCGACAGGAGGGGACCCGCCGTTCCTCACCCACCCCAAGGCACACCCGACCACACCCCAACACCACTGCCAAACCTGACCTACCCCCGTGGGCACTATTCCTGAGCTGGAGTGCGATGGGGAGGAGCTCGGCAGATTAGCGATATATGTTCTGTATGGACCCCAGATGTCTTTGGGACGGGCTATACTAGGAAGGAGAGTGGAGTAAATCTCGCTGTTTATGCTGCAGTAAGCCATATCCGTGAGCCATGCTTTAGCTGTGGGAGCCGTCCCACCGCCCCAGCGCTTAGCAATTTCTGGTTTTGCTAACAGAAAGGCCAGAGACGCCAGCCTCCTAACTTCCTTGGGAAAGTTGACCGTGTATCCCAGCAACGCCACCTCCGGGGCAGGAACCAGGGTGAGCCCCAGCATCTCCCCCATGATTTTGTGAATCTGTGCCCAGTATGGTTGCAGTCTCAGACAGGTCCAGGTCATGTGGGCAAAATCAGCATGAGGTGCGGCACACTTCCAGCATGTGTGGGGCCGCTTGGGATCAATAGAGTGAAGTTTATCCGGTGTCATGTAGCTTCGGCGGAAAAACTTATAGTGTAGAAGTTTGTGGCGGCTATTGAGCGATATCTTGTTAGTGACCTTACAGCAAGCGGTCCATTGGTCATCCGAAATAGGCCTACCCAAGTCAGCCTCCCAGGCCGTACGTAGCTTATCGTCCGAGCAGGGAACCTGTGCTACACATAGCTTGTACAGTTTAGAAATAAGATGTGCCCCTGTATCTTTGTCAATGAGGAGGGTAAGTGGCTCGAAGGAAGCCGGCTCGAGGGGGAATCCCCTAATTTCCGACCGAACTGTAAAATAAAGCCGGTTGAGGATGAATTTATCCATGAAAGTGGCATCACTGAATCGTGCCTCTTCCGATAACGAGAATATGTGCCCGCCCGGGTATAAATCACCAACTTTGGTGAGGTTAAACTTCATTAAAGTGCGTTGCACAAGTTTCTCGCCAGTGACCGGTAGCCATCCTTCATTTGGCAAGGGGAGGGAAGAGGAGTATAAAATAGGCTGGTCCAAATAGCGCAGTAGCCTACTCCAGGCCCAGCTTGTGGTGGACACTGTTTGAATATCCACTGGACTTCTAGGTATGCCCCTGGGTAATACCGTGGATAAGCGACCAGGGAGCACAAAATCAGCCTCCGGGCGCAGAAACTGAATCCGCGCGTCAGGGTGGTACCAGGCATAGGCATGGGCACACTGAGCAATCAGATAATATAGATACAAATCCGGCACTCCAAAGCCGCCTCTGTCGTGGGGGGAGCGTGAGAATCTTCCAGCGGATCCGGAGATGTTTCCCTCCCCAGACCAACCTAATTAAATGGGCCCGCAGTGAGGCGAAAAAATTTTGGGTGAGGGCAATGGGGATATTATTAAAAAGATACAAAAATTTGGGGAGAACTACCATTTTTATAATGGCGATTCTAGCCGCCATGGAAAGCGAAAGCCGTAGCCACCTATCCACCTGCGCTTCGAGCTTTGCAATCGCGCAGCCATAATTAAGACAAATAATTTCGTCCGTGTTCAGGTGAATGTGTATGCCTAGATATCTTACCGAGTCCGAGCACCACTCCAGCGGAAACTCACATTGCCAAGGGGAAGTGCCGCTGGTCAGCGGGAAAATTATAGACTTATGCCAGTTGATACCCAGCCCGGAGTAGCGACCAAAGCAAAGTATTTCTCGTATCAGAGGGGCCAGGTTCAGCTGAGGCTCTCTGAAATACAGTATGGTGTCGTCGGCATAGAGTGAGACCAATAGGGGACCTGTCCGGAACTGGAGACCTCTGTGAAGATGTCGCTCCTGAAAGTGTCGAATTAGGGGGTCCATGGCGAGAATGAACAGTAGTGGAGATAGCGGACAGCCCTGACGTGTGCCGCGAGTAAGAGCAAACGGGCGCGATAACGTGCCATTAATACGGAGCTGCGCCTTGGGACGACTATATAAGAGCCGCGTGGTGGCAATAAAGCCCGCCGGCATGCCCATTCGCTGCATTATGGATAAGAAGAAAGGCCATTCTAGTGAATCAAAGGCTTTTTCAGTGTCAAGGAGAATAGCCGCCGCGGGTGTGTCAGGGTTTACTCTATGCAGTACTGTGAATAAAGTCCGCAAGTTAAGTGATGTCGAGCGATGGGGTATGAAGCCAGATTGAGCCGGAGCGATAATAAACTCCATCAATTGTGAAAGTCTGTTTGCCACGATTTTGGCGAGAATCTTATAGTCAATCTTCAATAGTGAAAGGTGACCCACATAACGCCGGGTCCTTGTTCGGCTTTGGAAGCAGAACAATGACTACCTCGCTGAGAGTGGGCGGGAGAGTCTCTCGCTCCAAGGCCTCGGCGTAGATCTCAATAAGCTTGGGTGCCAGCAGATCCGAAAATGCTTTATAAAAATCGCCTGACAAGCCATCAAGGCCCGGGGCCGAGGAGCTCCGTAGTACTTTAATCGCCCCTCGAACCTCAGTCACCGTTATGGGCTCCGCCATGAATTCCTGCATACCCTTTTCTAAAAAAACTAGCGCGATTTCAGATAAGTAGTCGTCCCGTGAAGAGGTGTCATCACTCTGTCTGGTCATATATAATGCCGAGAAGTAGGCCAGAAACCCATCCCTAATCTCAGAGGGCGTCGTGCGGAGCGTTCCGTCCTCACCCCGGACCTCAGCTATGAATGACTTACTGTATGGTGGTCGCAAATCCTGTGCCAGCGTGCGCCCCGGACGGTCCCCCTCGCCATATCGACGGGCAGTGTGGTATTTGCCTAGATATAGGATCTCTCTATCCGCGGCCTCCCTGTATTCGGAGAGGAGGCGCAGCCTCCTAGACAACACGTTGTCTGACACTGCATGCCTCGCCTCCGCATCTATAGATTCTAACTGAACCTCCAACTGAGTGAGTGTCGAGCGCAACGCCTTCAGGACCTCAGCATGCTTAGCTATACAAACCCCCCGAATGTAGGCCTTAAACCCCTCCCAGAGCATGGCCCAAGAATCCACCGAGCCAGTGTTGATCGCGAAATAGTCCTCAATCGCCTCAGCGACCTCGTGACAAAATAGGTCGTCCAATAGTGCTTTCCCAGGGAATCGCCATTGTCGCTCAAAACCTTCAGGGCGTGGTACATCCAAGCACAACAATACCGGCGAGTGGTCTGAATAAGTTCTGGGGAAAGTCTTCATGGTCCGAAACCAGGGGGACAGACCCGGGGAGAGCATCCAGTAGTCAATCCTAGTCCAGGTGTTGTGTTGGCCAGAGAAATGTGTGTAACTAGTGGTGTCTGTGTTGCGCTTGCGCCATATGTCAATCACGGAGAATTGGTGACAGAGTTCCCTGAGGGCGCGTCGCGCCCTGGGCTTAGTGTCAGCGGCCTCTGAGGTACTGTCCAGGCCCACATCCAGTAACAGGTTGAAGTCACCCCCAATCAGGAGCATAGCAGGCTCCAGGGTTGCGAGGTGGGAGGTTAGCGCATGAAAGAATTCCGGGGAGTCAGTGTTGGGAGCATACACAAACACCAGGATGATCCCGTGTCCCATCATCACCCCTCTCACTATGCAATAGCACCCCTGTCTGTCCCCAATAAACTGATGGCAATGAAACGGGACTCTCTTATGAATCAGCACTGCAGCGCCTCTGGCATTGTTGCTGAAATTGGCAAAGTACCTTTGCGCTCCCCAGGACGCCGCAAATCTAGCGTTGTTTGTGGAGTGTAAGTGTGTTTCTTGGATAAAGGCAACATCCACCTGATGCCGATTCAGATAATGCACCACCTGCCTGCATTTGCGTTGATTATTAAGGCTTCTGACGTTCCAAGATATTAAGGACAAGTTTATGGGGTTTACATTCAAACCTAGGCGAGCCATCTAGACATCTGACATAGCATTCGGAAACAGGGGTCATCAGTACCATCATATATCATCAAATTCGTCACACACCAATAAATGCATCTGAGATCAAAACAACCTGCCCCAACCCTCCTCCCCCGACCCAGCCATACCACAGAAACGTGAGGCAATCCCAAACCTGTGAACAAAAAAAAGAGCTCCAACCAGAATCACCAGTTGTAGTCAAACAATAACAGACGGAGCATCATAGCCAAAATGATTCCCAGTGGTTTCCACCAAGGGGGGGGTGGCATCGTCCCGACATCAACCCAGCAAAACACAGCAGTTTTACAAAAATTGTCCATAGTCCCCAGACTGCAATCAATGAAATAAACAAAGCTCGTACATAGGCGCCACCTCACCCCACCCCAGAGCCTGTAAACAAATCCTGGCTGGCCGCCGATCCACTGCGTGGGGGAGACTGACCACCCCCGCTGCCCCGAGGAGGGCTTTTATTCGGTCTGTATGCGCGACAAAAGTCCTGCACTTCAGTAGGATTGTCAAAGAACCTCACCTGGCCATCAACCTCAACCCGCAGTCGCGCCGGGTATAGCATGCCATATTTTAGGCCGAGATTGCGGAGCGCAGCCTTCGCCCCGAGTATTTCCGCCGGGCCTCTTGAACCATAGCGGTGAAGTCAGGGTAGAATGCCAGCTTTGAGCCTTGCCAAGTTATAGTTCCCTTCTCTCTGGCTAGTCGTAAAGCCGTGTCCCGGTCACGGAAGTTCATGATGCGAGCTATCAGCGGGCGAGGCGGGAGCCCCGGATTAGGCCGTGGCCCCAGGGAGCGATGTGCCCGCTCAACCACAAAGCCCGACGTGAAGGAGTCTCTCCCAAAGATGTCGGCAAACAGTTTTTCTACAAACACGTCCAGCCGGCCCGTCGCTGTGGATTCCGGGACCCCAATAATACGTACATTGTTGCGGCGACTGCGCGATTCTAGGCCCTCGTTTTTAATGGCCACCTCTTTCAATATGCGCTCCATTCTATCTAATCGCTTGGTTTCCTGCGCAGCGCCATCCTCAATGGCTGAAATCCTGGCCTCAGCTCCGTCCAATCGACGATCATGGGCCTAAATCTGGGCCACATAGCTTCCAGTGTTTTATCCAAGGCGCCGAAGCGACTGTCTATGGACCTAAACCCAGCTCTCATCTCTTGTAGCCAGTCTGGAGACGGGGCACGAGCCGCCGACCCACCGGACGTGCCCTCGCCCTGTACCGCCATGTCGGGGGCCCTCTCCGATGATTGCTCAGCCAGCTTTTCGAATGGCAGCGTTTTTTGTTTCGGGTCCTTGCGACCCATGCCCCAGCCCGCATGACTGGACTCCAGCCAGCCCTCTCAGGATCAGTGTTGGCTACGCGTCGAAATGGCGCCAGATCAGCAAGGCGGCTCAGGCCGCAAGCACTGTGCGCGGGCCTCCAGTTGTCACAGCCTCCCTCGTAGCATCATACACATTCCGACCCCACTGAGCCTCTGACGGGGGTCGCTGCAGCGCGAAGATCAAGCCACCCGGAGACTACCCCTCTGGTCCGGACTAGGGATCCTCTGCGCGGCGCCTCAATACTCCCACCGGACAATGGAGCAGGAAACCATGACGTCCCCAGCAGTGCAGGACCATTGGATTCAGCCGTGGGATAGAAGGCCAAAGCGCCAGGTCAAGTAGGTAGGACCGCCCGGCACACGGAGCACACGTCGCCCACAGAGAAAGGCCCGGAGTAAGGGGCAGGAGCGACCCAAGCGCCCGGCCCAAAGCGGCAGCCAGCCCGCCCCCCACCACCGCAAACAGGTCGTCGCCCGCCCCCCCCGGCCTCGCCCGTCTCAATCAGCGAGAGACCCGGGGGAGTAAAGCGAGCGGAGCCGCCCCAGCGGCGCCGGACTACCTCCGTGCACCCGACCGGCCCCGCACCAGCAGCAGTGGGGGGGCAAGGAAGACCCCGTCCAGTCCGTGCCCAGGCGTCTAAACCCCCCCCGCAACCCCCTCAAGGTACCTGTGCCCGCGCCGGCCGCCGCTGCTCCGAGGACCTCTTCAGATCGCCGACCTAAGCCGCCATCTTGCCTCCACCAGCCATAGGATCAAGCCGCCTTCTGGACCGTTGCCGATGACACCGCGGCCCAACCGGCATCAGATCGTGCTCCTGGGGTCAGGGGGTGAGTCGGCAGTGCCCGCCGTCCATTTCTCCCATCAAAGGGCCGGGGACATCCGCGATTGTGCTAGGCCGACGGCGGAGCTTCAGCAGCGCGCGGCCATCTCAGCCCGCGGCTTGGCCACGCCCCCGACCGTGAAACAAACTTCATATCTAAGTATATGAAGTTCCTGTGGCAGGAGTGTGGTGTAACGTACAAGGACACCACTCCTTACCACCCCAGAGGTAATGGGCTGGTTGAGAGATTCAACCGGACCCTCAAAGGTATGATTATGGGTCTTGAGGAACCTATGAGGCGTAAGTGGGATGTCCTCTTGCCACGCCTTCCCTTTGCTTACCGCGAGGTGCCACAGAAGTCCCTAGGGTTCAGCCCCTTTGAACTCCTGTATGGTCACCCGGTAAGAGGACCTCTGAGTCTGGTTAAGGAAGGCTGTGAGAAAGCTCCCAGGAAACCTCCCCAGGATGTATATAGCTACATGCTGGCGTTCAGGAACCAGACTAGGCGATTCAGACACCTTGCTCAGGCAAATCTGAAAGCCAGCCAGGAGGAGATGAAGTTGTGGTACGACCAGAATGCCACTCTGGTTGAGCTTCAGCCTGGTCAGAAAGTTTGGGTCATGGCCCCAGTGGAGCCATGTGCTCTCCAAGATAAATGGACCGGACCATTTGAGGTGGTGGAGCGCAAGATTGATGTCACCTACTTGGTGGACTTGCGGTCTCCCAGGAACCCTTTGAGGGTCCTGCATGTTAACCGCCTGAAGCTCCACTTAAAGAGGTCCGAAGTGGGCATGCTCCTAGCGACAGATGCTGGAATGGAGGAGGAGACTGAGCCTCTTCCTGACCTCCTGTCTGCAACAGAGCAAGGTGGGTCATTGGATGGTGTTATCCTCTCAGCCACACGGACCCCTGAGCAACAGAATGGTTGTCGCCAACTGTTGGGACAATTCTCTGATTTGTTCTCCCTGGTTCCTGGTGTCACTGAGTGGTGCGTCCATGATGTGGACACTGGGAAAGTCCTCTTGTTAAGCACAATGCTTACAGAGTGACTGACTGGGTCAGAGCTTACATCAAGGAGGAGGTCTCCAAGATGTTCGCCTTAGGGGTGATTGAGTCTTCTAACAGCCCTTGGACCAGCCCAGTGGTCTTGGTCCCAAAGGCAGCCGCGCCTGGTGCCACACCCGAACTCTGGTTTTGTGTGGACTACCGAGGACTCAATTCAGTCACCAGGACTGACGCTCACCCCATCCCCAGAGCTGATAAGCTCATTGATCGGCTAGGGGCTACACTGTACCTCAGTACGTTTGATGTGACGTCTGGGTACTGGCAGATCACCTTAACTGATGGGGCCAAAGAAAGGTCAGCATTCTCCACACCAGATGGGCACTACCAATTCCGTTATGCCCTGAAAAATGCCCCTGCCACCTTTCAGAGGTTGGTCATCCAGGTGTTGGCTGGACTGGAAGATTTCTGTGCCGCCTACCTGGATGACATTGCATTGTTCAGCGCCAGTTGGGAAGAACACCTGCGCCACCTCTGGGAAGTGTTGATGGCACTGCGGAAAGCAGGCCTTACAATCAAGTCTAGTACCTGCCAGATCGGGCAGGGTTCTGTGGTGTACTTGGGGCACCAGGTAGGAAGCGGCTAGGTGGCGCCCCTACAACCCAAGATTGATACCATCCTGGCATGGGAACCCTTCAAGACCTAGACACAGGTGAGAGCCTTTTTAGGACTCACAGGGTACTACAGGAGGTTTGTCAAGGGGTATGGCAAAATTGTTGCACCCTTGACTGAGCTGACTTCCAGGAAGCAGTCCAAGAAAGTGAACTGGACTGACAACTGTCAGAAAGCTTTTGACACACTGAAGACTGCCATGTGCACAGCACCCGTGCTTCAGTCGCTCAACTTCTCAAAGGAATTTTTTGTCCAAACAGATGCTTCAGAGCATGGTGTGGGGGCTGTTCTTTCACAGATCAATGAGGAGGGCCTAGACCAACCTGTAGCCTTCATCAGTAGCAGGTTACTTCCACTGGAACAGAGGTGGAGTGCAATTGAGCATGAGGCATTTGCTGTGGTCTGGGCACTGAAGAAGTTGAGACTCACTTCCGGGTTCAGACCGACCACAGGCCCCTCAGATGATTGATGCAGATGAGGGGTGAGAATCCAAAGTTGTTGAGGTGGTCCATTTCCCTACAGGGGATGGACTTCATGATGGAACACCGCCCTGAAACAGAACACGCCAATGCTGATGGTCTGTCCAGATTTTTTCGCCTTAGTGAAGAGTACTCCCAAGAGGTTGGGTAGTTCTCCCCACATTTCAGCTGGAGGGAACACTTGTTAGACCTGGTACCATTGGCGTGAGTCTCCCTTCAATTTTTTCTGTTGTCTCCTCTGTTTTAGAAATGTTTTTCTGGTTTTAGATGCTTTGGGCACTGTGCCACTGCTATCCAGTGCCACAGTGCAAGTGCTCCCTATGTTAAATTGGTGTAATGGATTAGTGACTCCCTGATTGGCTTATTTGATTTACTTGTCAGACTCTAGTACAGTGCACCATGTGTGCCCAGTGCCTGTAAATCAAATGCTGCTGGTGGGCTTGCAGCACTGGTTGTGCCACCCACAGAAGCAGCTTGTAAAGTGTGTCTCAGGTCTGCCATTGCAGAGCCTTTGTGCAGTCCAGCACTGCCCTACTGACTTGGTTAGTGTACCCACTTACCAGTCCCTAAACCTTCCCTTTTCTTCATATCAGACACCCCTAAGGTAGGCCCAAAGGCAGGGTTCATTGTAAATAAAAGGTAGGACATGCCCTGATGTGTGTGGCATGTCCTGATAGCGAATTACAGCCAATTTCGTTTTTCACTATTGCAAGGCTACCTGATCCCATAGGCCAGAATGGGCAGTTTGATTATAACATCTTATAATCCTAACCATCCCAAGGAGCATGGTAGAAAAACAAATTTAGTATGCCTGAACTCAGAATGATAAAATACATATTTTAGTGAAGTTGGTTTTAACATTCTATGTTTGAAAATACCACTTTTAGAAAGTAGGTATTTTCTTACCTAACCATCCAGCCTGCCTCTGCTAGGTTGTGTATTGCATGTCTGGTTTGTGAGTGACAGGGGCTGGGGTGGCTCCTGGAGACAGGGTGAGTCAGCACTAGGCTGAATCAACCTATCTGCATTGGGAGTGGTGGGAGGAGTAGCACCTGCGCTTGAATAGGAGTGTGCCTGTCTTCCACAATGCTGGCTCCACCTCCTGTGGTGCGTCTGATGGCCTTGGCCCACACTGACAAAGGAAGAAGTTGTGCACTAGCAGAATGCACCCAGAACTGGTTTGGACTAGGTGCAGACACTCTCTGCCTTCAGAGACAAAGGATTTACTGGTATAAATATTGGAGCCCAGACCCCAGAACTTTAGATCACTTCTGGGAATCAAGACGGACCTTTTGCCAAGGAGAAGAACCAGAGAACCTGCAGGTTTTCTTGACTACCCCTATGCCAGTGTGTTATTTGCTGGGGTTGGCCTGCAGTGGTTTCTTTATTGCCAAGAAAAGGAGAAAAACATTTTTATGAAACTTTCATTATCTTGAAGAAGAATCTCCAAGGACTTGAATTGTGCTTGCCTCCTGCTGAAGTCTCAGGGATACAAGACTTCACCACCAGCTCCCCTCTGAATTCCCTTGCTCAGGATTCTCTCTGCAAAAGCCTGTGTGTTGCTGAGAGCTGGAAGCGCAACTCAATGAGAAGAAGCGTGTCGCATCTGCAGCTGTTGCTGTCACATCATCGGATAAGCGTGTCACCACCGCAAGGGTCACCGTCGCATCACCGGAGAAGCGTGTCTCCGTCACAACTGTGTGTCGTCGCATCACCGGAGAATTGTGCCACCATCACAAGGGTTGTTGTCGCATCACCGGAGAAGCGTGTCGCAGGGCCTGTCGCGGCACCAAAGTTACAGAGTTGACCGCACGGCCGTTGGGTGTGCACGCATCGTCTTCACATTTTCGCATCGCATCAAGGGCGCCATCTTATCACATCGCACCGGACTGTTGCATCGCATCGAGGCACCATCTTGTTGCATTGCAACCGGGACTCACCACGAGATCGTTGCATCACCTCCTCTCTGGTAAGGAACGGACGCATTGCGTAGTTTGCCAAAGCAAGAGTAACAGGCGCATCGCCTACCCTGAAGCAAGGAACCGACGCATCGTTCTCCCTGCGAACCTTTTGTTTATCTTGCGTTACGCATCCTAAGGTACTTTGTGAGAAACATGTTGCATTTACCATCTAAAGTGAACTAAGCTATTTCTACCATCTAAAAGCCTATTTTTGATTACAGTATTATGGATTTTTGTCGTTTTGGTCTTGTGTTAAGTCTACATAAAGAATACCTATTTTTATAAAAACCTGTGTTGTGTCCATCTGTAGTGTTTTCACTGTATTACTGTATATGTTCACAAATGCTTTATACACTGCCTCTGAGATAAGCCTTCCTGCTCGTGCCAAGCTACCACAGGGTTGAGCAGAGGTTATTTTAGGAGTGGAGCCCCCTTACTCTGTCTAGAAGCAAGGGTCCCTATTTGGACAAAGGTGCAAACCAGTGCCAACTAGAGACCCCCAGTTCTAACATTGGTGGTCAGTGGTAAGGATTTGGACTTGCATTTGTGACTCAAATACAGTGATTGGTGTACACTACTAGTGAGTGCAGACCAAACGCAACCATATACATTTTTTGTTAGACATTTTTCCTTGGAACTGTTATTATTGCTAAAGACTGCCAACTCTTATTGCCATGAGTAAACCAGCATCCAACGCATCTATGGATCTAGATTTTGAGGAAGATGGCTTGGATACCTATAATGTGAAACAGCTGAAATACATCTGTAGAAAATTTAAAGTTGCTACTCCAGGCCTCACCAAGAAGGATGAGTTCCAAAAGGAGCTGAGGGCCTAGGTGAAAACTAGAAATGCCCCTGAGCATGAGGAAGGAGCTGAGAATACAGATGGGCCATTGGGTCCAGCAAGGGAGAGAGTACCTTCCCCGCCAGGCAGCAGCGATTCTTCCAATGGCCTGTCCCCAGAGCACTGGAGGACAGGGAGAGAAATAGAGTGCATAAAATGGAGCTGACCAAGCCCAAGATGGTGGGTCAACAGGACCTAGAGATTAAGAAGCTGGAGTTTGAAAATAACAAGTTAGCATTGGAAAGAGAGAGAATGAGATTGGAACATGAGAGAATGTTGAGGGAGTTGTAAATCAAAGCTAGAAGCTTAGAAATTAATCCCTCTGGTGGCAGCGCACCGTCTGTGCCTGCAGAAGAAAGATTTCCATAAGCATGAAGATATTGGGCAGTAGTTTGCAGCCTATGAAATAGCAATGTTGACTTACCGGGTCCCTGAGAAGGATTGGGGAGCTGGATTGTAGGGTCGCTTTGTGAGTGAAGGGAGGGATACTTTGTTAGACATGCCTGTTGAGAATAGGATGTCTTATGTCCACATGAAGGAAGCTCTGATGACAAGATATGGGTTGACCCCAGAACTCTATAGATAGAGGTTCAGGAATTGTAAAAAGCTGGAAGCAACTACTTGGGTAGAATATGTATCTTTCTTTTGCAAAGCTATGGAAGGTTGGGTGAAGGGTAGCAAAGTGAGTATTTTTGAGGAGCTCTATGATTTGTTTGCATGGGAGCACTTGTCTGGTAATTGTTTTCCAGAGCTACACCAGCACCTTATTGATAGCAAGTTAACTAACCCTAGGAAACTTGCTGAGGAGGCGGACCATTGGGTCAGTACCCGGGTCCACAAGGGTCACGTGGGAGACTTCCCCAAAGGTGGGCAGGCTCCCCAGCAGAAGAGTGGGGGGGGACAAGGGTAAACAGAGGGAGTTCCAGATAGGGCCCCAAAATAATTCCCAAGGGAACCAAGGTAAGGGTTCCCAGCCTCCCCTGAGAAAAAGTCAGAGCCCCCGACAGGTAAACCTTTTCACAGGGGGCTATGATCCCCAGTGTCCCCAAAAGGGGCAATTTGCACCACCTCATACACCACCCCGTCAGATGACAAGTGTAGCCCTGGGAGGGGGGGAGATGGGTGCCCAAGGTGGGTGGGGTCCAGCAGAAATGTCCCTTGTCTCTTTAGGAGATTGTGAGGTGGTCCCTAGGACCCAGCTGCCTGATAACAATAAGAAATACAGGCAGTGGGTGACCATCAACGGCCATAGAGTGGAGGCTCTAAGAGACACCGGGGCCAGTGTGACAGCTGTCAGTTGTCGGCTGGTGTCTAAGGAGCAGGTGGTCCCCCATGCATTCTTCCCTGTAGTTGTCGCGGACAACTCAGAGAGCCAGTGTGAGGTGGTTCAGGTTCCCTTTGAGTGGGGGGGGGTCTCAGGTACTCTTCAAGTAGCTGTGAGGTCAGCCATGCCTGTTGATTGTCTGTTGGGTAATGATTTAGAGAGCTCTCCTTGGGCTAAGGTGGAGAGAAGGTCTCATTTAGAGGTGTTGGGTCTGCCTGAGTGGGCGTGTGTGACCACTCCGTCTATGGCAGCAAGTAAGGGTGGTCAAGAGGGCCTGGAGCCTGAAAATATGGCCCAGGCACCTGCCTTGAAGAGAAGAGGTAGGGGGCGCGGGAAACCAGCCCACATATTTCCCACGGTTCAGTAGGAGGCAGACCTTGAGGGAGATGCCCTGGAACTGACAGGGGAGCAAGTGGCCGAACTGGGGGACCTGCCTGAGCTGACCCATCGGCAGCAAGAAGGAGGACCCTCCAGGGAGGAATTTTGCGAGGAGCAAAGGCAGTGCCCTTCTCTTGTGGGTTTGCGGCAACAGGTCACAAACCAGGCAGCAGGTGATCAGTTTGGATCACATTGGATCTACTGGGAGAATGACCTCCTGTATAGCGAGCCTAAGGCTGCTGAGCCTGGGTCAGCCCGTGTGCTGGTGGTACCCCAGCGCTTCAGAGCCTTCCTACTGGGTTTGGCTCATGATGTACCTTTAGCTGGACATTTGGGGCAGGGCAAGACCTTTGAAAGGCTTGTAACCCACTTTTATTGGCACCAGATGCGCAAGAGTTCAGATACTCATTGTAGGACCTGCCAAACTTGCCAGGCAAGTGGGAAGAGTGGGAGGAAGCACAAGACTCCTCTCCAACCTTTCCCTGTGGTCAGTACCCCCTTTGAACAGGTGGGCATTGACATTGTGGGGCCTCTGGACCCCAAGACAGCCATGGGCAACAGGTTTATCCTGGTCTTAGTGGACCATGCTACCCGGTACCCAGAAGCCATCCCGCTCAGGACAGTGATGGCCCCCATGGTGGGACGTGCACTGATGGGGATTTTCTCCCATGTGGGGTTCCCCAGAGAGGTGGTGTCACACCGCGAAACAAACTTTTTTTTTTTGAAACTTTATTTATTTTTTGTAAACAAACAATAAAGAGATCTCTGCAATGATTACAGTTGTCGTGTGCGTGAGAAATACATTTCGATAGTAATGCCCCCTCGCCTGTTAATAATACGTAAGCCCTGGTCCAGCGGCAACATTCCGTTTTTTCGGAACAGCAATCTAATCCAGCAGGTCCTATGTGATTAAGCAATGCAGCCATCAACATACCCATCCTTTTCGTAAGAGCTCAGCCATGCAGATTTTGCAATATCAAACCCATGCGCTATCCTTAGTCTATACCCGACAGGAGGGGACCCGCCGTTCCTCACCCACCCCAAGGCACACCCGACCACACCCCAACACCACTGCCAAACCTAACCTACCCACGTGGGCACTATTCCTGAGCTGAAGTGCGATGGGGAGGAGCTCGGCAGTTAGCGATATATGTTCTGTATGGACCCCAGATGTCTTTGGGACGGGCTATACTAGGAAGGAGAGTGGAGTAAATCTCGCTGTTTATGCTGCAGTAAGCCATATCCGTGAGCCATGCTTTAGCTGTGGGAGCCGTCCCACCGCCCCAGCGCTTAGCAATTTCTGGTTTTGCTAACAGAAAGGCCAGAGACGCCAGCCTCCTAACTGCCTTGGGAAAGTTGACCGTGTATCCCAGCAACGCCACCTCCGGGGCAGGAACCAGGGTGAGCCCCAGCATCTCCCCCATGATTTTGTGAATCTGTGCCGAGTATGGTTGCAGTCTCGGACAGGTCCAGGTCATGTGGGCAAAATCAGCATGAGGTGCAGCACACTTCCAGCATGTGTGGGGCCGCTTGGGATCAATAGAGTGAAGTTTATCCGGTGTCATGTAGCTTCGGCGGAAAAACTTATAATGTAGAAGTTTGTGGCGGCTATTGAGCGATATCTTGTTAGTGACCTTACAGCAAGCGGTCCATTGGTCATCCGAAATAGGCCTACCCAAGTCAGCCTCCCAGGCCGTACGTAGCTTATCGTCCGAGCAGGGAACCTGTGCTACACATAGCTTGTACAGTTTAGAAATAAGATGTGCCCCTGTATCTTTGTCAATGAGGAGGGTAAGTGGCTCGAAGGAAGCCGGCTCGAGGGGGAATCCCCTAATTTCCGACCGAACTGTAAAATAAAGCCGGTTGAGGATGAATTTATCCATGAAAGTGGCATCACTGAATCGTGCCTCTTCCGATAACGAGAATATGTGCCCGCCCGGGTATAAATCACCAACTTTGGTGAGGTTAAACTTCATTAAAGTGCGTTGCACAAGTTTCTCGCCAGTGACCGGTAGCCATCCTTCATTTGGCAACGGGAGGGAAGAGGAGTATAAAATAGGCTGGTCCAAATAGCGCAGTAGCCTACTCCAGGCCCAGCTTGTGGTGGACACTGTTTGAATATCCACTGGACTTCTAGGTATGCCCCTGGGTAATACCGCGGATAAGCGACCAGGGAGAACAAAATCAGCCTCCGGGCGCAGAAACGGAATCCGCGCGTCAGGGTGGTACCAGGCATAGGCATGGGCACACTGAGCAATCAGATAATATAGATACAAATCCGGCACTCCAAAGCCGCCTCTGTCGTGGGGGAGCGTGAGAATCTTCCAGCGGATCCGGAGATGTTTCCCTCCCCAGACCAAACTAATTAAATGGGCACGCAGTGAGGCGAAAAAATTTTGGGTGAGGGGAATGGGGATAATATTAAAAAGATACAAAAATTTGGGGAGGACTACCATTTTTATAATGGCGATTCTAGCCGCCATGGAAAGCGAAAGCCGTAGCCACCTATCCACCTGCGCTTCGAGCTTTGCAATCGCGCAGCCATAATTAAGACAAATAATTTCGTCCGTGTTCAGGTGAATGTGTATGCCTAGATATCTTACCGAGTCCGAGCACCACTCCAGCGGAAACTCACATTGCCAAGCGGAAGTGCCGCTGGTCAGCGGGAAAATTATAGACTTATGCCAGTTGATACCCAGGCCGGAGTAGCGACCAAAGCAAAGTATTTCTCGTATCAGAGGGGCCAGGTTCAGCTGAGGCTCTCTGAAATACAGTATGGTGTCGTCGGCATAGAGTGAGACCAATAGGGGACCTGTCCGGAACTGGAGACCTCTGTGAAGATGTCGCTCCTGAAAGTGTCGAATTAGGGGGTCCATGGCGAGAATGAACAGTAGTGGAGATAGCGGACAGCCCTGACGTGTGCCGCGAGTAAGAGCAAACGGGCGCGATAACGTGCCATTAATACGGAGCCGCGCCGTGGGATGACTATATAAGAGCCGCGTGGTGGCAATAAAGCCCGCCGGCATGCCCATTCGCTGCATTATGGATAAGAAGAAAGGCCATTCTAGTGAATCAAAGGCTTTTTCAGTGTCAAGGAGAATAGCCGCCGCGGGTGTGTCAGGGTTTACTCTATGCAGTACTGTGAATAAAGTCCGCAAGTTAAGTGATGTCGAGCGATGGGGTATGAAGCCAGATTGAGCCGGAGCGATAATAAACTCCATCAATTGTGAAAGTCTGTTTGCCACGATTTTGGCGAGAATCTTATAGTCAATCTTCAATAGTGAAAGGTGACCCACATAACGCCGGGTCCTTGTTCGGCTTTGGAAGCAGAACAATGACTGCCTCGCTGAGAGTGGGCGGGAGAGTCTCTCGCTCCAAGGCCTCGGTGTAGATCTCAATAAGCTTGGGTGCCAGCAGATCCGAAAATGCTTTATAAAAATCGCCTGACAAGCCATCAAGGCCCGGGGCCGAGGAGCTCCGTAGTACTTTAATCGCCCCTCGAACCTCAGTCACCGTTATGGGCTCCGCCATGAATTCCTGCATACCCTTTTCTAAAAAAACTAGCGCGATTTCAGATAAGTAGTCGTCCCGTGAAGAGGTGTCATCACTCTGTCTGGTCATATATAATGCCGAGAAGTAGGCCAGAAACTCATCCCTAATCTCAGAGGGCGTCGTGCGGAGCGTTCCGTCCTCACCCCGGACCTCAGCTATGAATGACTTACTGTATGGTGGTCGCAAATCCTGTGCCAGCGTGCGCCCCGGACGGTCCCCCTCGCCATATCGACGGGCAGTGTGGTATTTGCCTAGATATAGGATCTCTCTATCCGCGGCCTCCCTGTATTCGGAGAGGAGGCGCAGCCTCCTAGACAACACGTTGTCTGACACTGCATGCCTCGCCTCCGCATCTATAGATTCTAACTGAACCTCCAACTGAGTGAGTGTCGAGCGCAACGCCTTCAGGACCTCAGCATGCTTAGCTATACAAACCCCCCGAATGTAGGCCTTAAACCCCTCCCAGAGCATGGCCCAAGAATCCACCGAGCCAGTGTTGATCGCAAAATAGTCCTCAATCGCCTCAGCGACCTCGTGACAAAATAGGTCGTCCAATAGTGCTTTCCCAGGGAATCGCCATTGTCGCTCAAAACCTTCAGGGCGTGGTACATCCAAGCACAACAATACCGGCGAGTGGTCTGAATAAGTTCTGGGGAAAGTCTTCATGGTCCGAAACCAGGGGGACAGACCCGGGGAGAGCATCCAGTAGTCAATCCTAGTCCAGGTGTTGTGTTGGCCAGAGAAATGTGTGTAACTAGTGGTGTCTGGGTTGCGTTTGCGCCATATGTCAATCACGGAGAATTGGTGACAGAGTTCCCTGAGGGCGCGTCGCGCCCTGGGCTTAGTGTCAGCGGCCTCTGAGGTACTGTCCAGGCCCACATCCAGTAACAGGTTGAAGTCACCCCCAATCAGGAGCATAGCAGGCTCCAGGGTTGCGAGGTGGGAGGTTAGCGCATGAAAGAATTCCGGGGGAGTCAGTGTTGGGAGCATACACAAACACCAGGATGATCCTGTGTCCCATCATCACCCCTCTCACTATGCAATAGCACCCCTGTCTGTCCCCAATAAACTGATGGCAATGAAACGGGACTCTCTTATGAATCAGCACTGCAGCGCCTCTGGCATTGTTGCTGAAATTGGCAAAGTACCTTTGCGCTCCCCAGGACGCCGCAAATCTAGCGTTGTTTGTGGAGTGTAAGTGTGTTTCTTGGATAAAGGCAACATCCACCTGATGCCGATTCAGATAATGCACCACCTGCCTGCATTTGCGTTGATTATTAAGGCTTCTGACGTTCCAAGATATTAAGGACAAGTTTATGGGGTTTACATTCAAACCTAGGCGAGCCATCTAGACATCTGACATAGCATTCGGAAACAGGGGTCATCAGTACCATCATATATCATCAAATTCGTCACACACCAATAAATGCATCTGAGATCAAAACAACCTGCCCCAACCCTCCTCCCCCGACCCAGCCATACCACAGAAACGTGAGGCAATCCCAAACCTGTGAACAAAAAAAAGAGCTCCAACCAGAATCACCAGTTGTAGTCAAACAATAACAGACGGAGCATCATAGCCAAAATGATTCCCAGTGGTTTCCACCAAGGGGGGGGTGGCATCGTCCCGACATCAACCCAGCAAAACACAGCAGTTTTACAAAAATTGTCCATAGTCCCCAGACTGCAATCAATGAAATAAACAAAGCTCGTACATAGGCGCCACCTCACCCCACCCCAGAGCCTGTAAACAAATCCTGGCTGGCCGCCGATCCACTGCGTGGGGGAGACTGACCACCCCCGCTGCCCCGAGGAGGGCTTTTATTCGGTCTGTATGCGCGACAAAAGTCCTGTACCTCAGTAGGATTGTCAAAGAACCTCACCCGGCCATCAACCTCAACCCGCAGTCGCGCCGGGTATAGCATGCCATATTTTAGGCCGAGATTGCGGAGCGCAGCCTTCGCCCCGAGTATTTCCGCCGGGCCTCTTGAACAGGCGTCTAAACCCCCCCGCAACCCCCTCAAGGTACCTGTGCCCGCGCCGGCCGCCGCTGCTCCGAGGACCTCTTCAGATCGCCGACCTAAGCCGCCATCTTGCCTCCACCAGCCATAGGATCAAGCCGCCTTCTGGACCGTTGCCGATGACACCGCGGCCCAACCGGCATCAGATCGTGCTCCTGGGGTCAGGGGGTGAGTCGGCAGTGCCCGCCGTCCATTTCTCCCATCAAAGGGCCGGGGACATCCGCGATTGTGCTAGGCCGACGGCGGAGCTTCAGCAGCGCGCGGCCATCTCAGCCCGCGGCTTGGCCACACCCCCGACCGTGAAACAAACTTCATATCTAAGTATATGAAGTTCCTGTGGCAGGAGTGTGGTGTAACGTACAAGGACACCACTCCTTACCACCCCAGAGGTAATGGGCTGGTTGAGAGATTCAACCGGACCCTCAAAGGTATGATTATGGGTCTTGAGGAACCTATGAGGCGTAAGTGGGATGTCCTCTTGCCACGCCTTCCCTTTGCTTACCGCGAGGTGCCACAGAAGTCCCTAGGGTTCAGCCCCTTTGAACTCCTGTATGGTCACCCGGTAAGAGGACCTCTGAGTCTGGTTAAGGAAGGCTGGGAGAAAGCTCCCAGGAAACCTCCCCAGGATGTATATAGCTACATGCTGGCGTTCAGGAACCAGACTAGGCGATTCAGACACCTTGCTCAGGCAAATCTGAAAGCCAGCCAGGAGGAGATGAAGTTGTGGTACGACCAGAATGCCACTCTGGTTGAGCTTCAGCCTGGTCAGAAAGTTTGGGTCATGGCCCCAGTGGAGCCATGTGCTCTCCAAGATAAATGGACCGGACCATTTGAGGTGGTGGAGCGCAAGATTGATGTCACCTACTTGGTGGACTTGCGGTCTCCCAGGAACCCTTTGAGGGTCCTGCATGTTAACCGCCTGAAGCTCCACTTAAAGAGGTCCGAAGTGGGCATGCTCCTAGCGACAGATGCTGGAATGGAGGAGGAGACTGAGCCTCTTCCTGACCTCCTGTCTGCAACAGAGCAAGGTGGGTCATTGGATGGTGTTATCCTCTCAGCCACACGGACCCCTGAGCAACAGAATGGTTGTCGCCAACTGTTGGGACAATTCTCTGATTTGTTCTCCCTGGTTCCTGGTGTCACTGAGTGGTGCGTCCATGATGTGGACACTGGGACAGTCCTCTTGTTAAGCACAATGCTTACAGAGTGACTGACTGGGTCAGAGCTTACATCAAGGAGGAGGTCTCCAAGATGTTCGCCTTAGGGGTGATTGAGTCTTCTAACAGCCCTTGGACCAGCCCAGTGGTCTTGGTCCCAAAGGCAGCCGCGCCTGGTGCCACACCCGAACTCTGGTTTTGTGTGGACTACCGAGGACTCAGTTCAGTCACCAGGACTGACGCTCACCCCATCCCCAGAGCTGATAAGCTCATTGATTGGCTAGGGGCTACACTGTACCTCAGTACGTTTGATGTGACGTCTGGGTACTGGCAGATCACCTTAACTGATGGGGCCAAAGAAAGGTCAGCATTCTCCACACCAGATGGGCACTACCAATTCCGTTATGCCCTGAAAAATGCCCCTGCCACCTTTCAGAGGTTGGTCATCCAGGTGTTGGCTGGACTGGAAGATTTCTGTGCCGCCTACCTGGATGACATTGCATTGTTCAGCGCCAGTTGGGAAGAACACCTGCGCCACCTCTGGGAAGTGTTGATGGCACTGCGGAAAGCAGGCCTTACGATCAAGTCTAGTACCTGCCAGATCGGGCAGGGTTCTGTGGTGTACTTGGGGCACCAGGTAGGAAGCGGCTAGGTGGCGCCCCTACAACCCAAGATTGATACCATCCTGGCATGGGAACCCTTCAAGACCTAGACACAGGTGAGAGCCTTTTTAGGACTCACAGGGTACTACAGGAGGTTTGTCAAGGGGTATGGCAAAATTGTTGCACCCTTGACTGAGCTGACTTCCAGGAAGCAGTCCAAGAAAGTGAACTGGACTGACAACTGTCAGAAAGCTTTTGACACACTGAAGACTGCCATGTGCACAGCACCCGTGCTTCAGTCGCTCAACTTCTCAAAGGAATTTTTTGTCCAAACAGATGCTTCAGAGCATGGTGTGGGGGCTGTTTTTTCACAGATCAATGAGGAGGGCCTAGACCAACCTGTAGCCTTCATCAGTAGCAGGTTACTTCCACTGGAACAGAGGTGGAGTGCAATTGAGCATGAGGCATTTGCTGTGGTCTGGGCACTGAAGAAGTTGAGACTCACTTCCGGGTTCAGACCGACCACAGGCCCCTCAGATGATTGATGCAGATGAGGGGTGAGAATCCAAAGTTGTTGAGGTGGTCCATTTCCCTACAGGGGATGGACTTCATGATGGAACACCGCCCTGGTACAGAACACGCCAATGCTGATGGTCTGTCCAGATTTTTTCGCCTTAGTGAAGAGTACTCCCAAGAGGTTGGGTAGTTCTCCCCACATTTCAGCTGGAGGGAACACTTGTTAGACCTGGTACCATTGGCGTGAGTCTCCCTTCAATTTTTTCTGTTGTCTCCTCTGTTTTAGAAATGTTTTTCTGGTTTTAGATGCTTTGGGCACTGTGCCACTGCTATCCAGTGCCACAGTGCAAGTGCTCCCTATGTTAAATTGGTGTAATGGATTAGTGACTCCCTGATTGGCTTATTTGATTTACTTGTCAGACTCTAGTACAGTGCACCATGTGTGCCCAGTGCCTGTAAATCAAATGCTGCTGGTGGGCTTGGAGCACTGGTTGTGCCACCCACAGAAGCAGCTTGTAAAGTGTGTCTCAGGTCTGCCATTGCAGAGCCTTTGTGCAGTCCAGCACTGCCCTACTGACTTGGTTAGTGTACCCACTTACCAGTCCCTAAACCTTCCCTTTTCTTCATATCAGACACCCCTAAGGTAGGCCCAAAGGCAGGGTTCATTGTAAATAAAAGGTAGGACATGCCCTGATGTGTGTGGCATGTCCTGATAGCGAATTACAGCCAATTTCGTTTTTCACTATTGCAAGGCTACCTGATCCCATAGGCCAGAATGGGCAGTTTGATTATAACATCTTATAATCCTAACCATCCCAAGGAGCATGGTAGAAAAACAAATTTAGTATGCCTGAACTCAGAATGATAAAATACATATTTTAGTGAAGTTGGTTTTAACATTCTATGTTTGAAAATACCCCTTTTAGAAAGTAGGTATTTTCTTAGCTAACCATCCAGCCTGCCTCTGCTAGGTTGTGTATTGCATGTCTGGTTTGTGAGTGACAGGGGCTGGGGTGGCTCCTGGAGACAGGGTGAGTCAGCACTAGGCTGAATCAACCTATCTGCATTGGGAGTGGTGGGAGGAGTAGCACCTGCGCTTGAATAGGAGTGTGCCTGTCTTCCACAATGCTGGCTCCACCTCCTGTGGTGCGTCTGATGACCTTGGCCCACACTGACAAAGGAAGAAGTTGTGCACTAGCAGAATGCACCCAGAACTGGTTTGGACTAGGTGCAGACACTCTCTGCCTTCAGAGACAAAAGATTTACTGGTATAAATATTGGAGCCCAGACCCCAGAACTTTAGATCACTTCTGGGAATCAAGACGGACCTTTTGCCAAGGAGAAGAACCAGAGAACCTGCAGGTTTTCTTGACTACCCCTATGCCAGTGTGTTATTTGCTGGGGTTGGCCTGCAGTGGTTTCTTTATTGCCAAGAAAAGGAGAAAAACATTTTTATGAAACATTCATTATCTTGAAGAAGAATCTCCAAGGACTTGAATTGTGCTTGCCTCCTGCTGAAGTCTCAGGGATACAAGACTTCACCACCAGCTCCCCTCTGAATTCCCTTGCTCAGGATTCTGTCTGCAAAAGCCTGCGTGTTGCTGAGAGCTGGAAGCGCAACTCAATGAGAAGAAGCGTGTCGCATCTGCAGCTGTTGCTGTCACATCATCGGATAAGCGTGTCACCACCGCAAGGGTCACCGTCGCATCACCGGAGAAGCGTGTCTCCGTCACAACTGTGTGTCGTCGCATCACCGGAGAATTGTGCCGCCATCACAAGGGTTGTTGTCGCATCACCGGAGAAGCGTGTCGCAGGGCCTGTCGCGGCACCAAAGTTACAGAGTTCACCGCACGGCCGTTGGGTGTGCACGCATCGTCTTCACATTTTCGCATCGCATCAAGGGCGCCATCTTATCACATCGCACCGGACTGTTGCATCGCATCGAGGCACCATCTTGTTGCATTGCAACCGGGACTCACCACGAGATCGTTGCATCACCTCCTCTCTGGTAAGGAACGGACGCATTGCGTAGTTTGCCAAAGCAAGAGTAACAGGCGCATCGCCTACCCCGAAGCAAGGAACCGACGCATCGTTCTCCCTGCGAACCTTTTGTTTATCTTGCGTTACGCATCCTAAGATACTTTGTGAGAAACATGTTGCATTTACCATCTAAAGTGAACTAAGCTATTTCTAACATCTAAAAGCCTATTTTTGATTACAGTATTATGGATTTTTGTCGTTTTGGTCTTGTGTTAAGTCTACATAAAGAATACCTATTTTTATAAAAACCTGTGTTGTGTCCATCTGTAGTGTTTTCACTGTATTACTGTATATGTTCACAAATGCTTTATACACTGCCTCTGAGATAAGCCTTCCTGCTCGTGCCAAGCTACCACAGGGTTGAGCAGAGGTTATTTTAGGAGTGGAGCCCCCTTACTCTGACTAGAAGCAAGGGTCCCTATTTGGACAAAGGTGCAAACCAGTGCCAACTAGAGACCCCCAGTTCTAACATTGGTGGTCAGTGGTAAGGATTTGGACTTGCATTTGTGACTCAAATACAGTGATTGGTGTACACTACTAGTGAGTGCAGACCAAACGCAACCATATACATTTTTTGTTAGACATTTTTCCTTGGAACTGTTATTATTGCTAAAGACTGCCAACTCTTATTGCCATGAGTAAACCAGCATCCAACGCATCTATGGATCTAGATTTTGAGGAAGATGGCTTGGATACCTATAATGTGAAACAGCTGAAATACATCTGTAGAAAATTTAAAGTTGCTACTCCAGGCCTCACCAAGAAGGATGAGTTCCAAAAGGAGCTGAGGGCCTAGGTGAAAACTAGAAATGCCCCTGAGCATGAGGTAGGGGCTGAGAATACAGATGGGCCATTGGGTCCAGCAAGGGAGAGAGTACCTTCCCCGCCAGGCAGCAGCGATTCTTCCAAGGGCCTCTCCCCAGAGCACTGGAGGACAGGGAGAGAAATAGAGTGCATAAAATGGAGCTGACCAAGCCCAAGATGGTGGGTCAACAGGACCTAGAGATTAAGAAGCTGGAGTTTGAAAATAACAAGTTAGCATTGGAAAGAGAGAGAATGAGATTGGAACATGAGAGAATGTTGAGAGAGTTGTAAATCAAAGCTAGAAGCTTAGAAATTAATCCCTCTGGTGGCAGCGCACCGTCTGTGCCTGCAGAAGAAAGATTTCCATAAGCATGAAGATATTGGGCAGTAGTTTGCAGCCTATGAAATAGCAATGTTGACTTACCGGGTCCCTGAGAAGGATTGGGGAGCTGGATTGTAGGGTCGCTTTGTGAGTGAAGGGAGGGATACTTTGTTAGACATGCCTGTTGAGAATAGGATGTCTTAAGTCCACATGAAGGAAGCTCTGATGACAAGATATGGGTTGACCCCAGAACTCTATAGATAGAGGTTCAGGAATTGTAAAAAGCTGGAAGCAACTACTTGGGTAGAATATGTATCTTTCTTTTGCAAAGCTATGGAAGGTTGGGTGAAGGGTAGCAAAGTGAGTATTTTTGAGGAGCTCTATGATTTGTTTGCATGGGAGCACTTGTCTGGTAATTGTTTTCCAGAGCTACACCAGCACCTTATTGATAGCAAGTTAACTAACCCTAGGAAACTTGCTGAGGAGGCGGACCATTGGGTCAGTACCCGGGTCCACAAGGGTCACGTGGGAGACTTCCCCAAAGGTGGGCAGGCTCCCCAGCAGAAGAGTGGGGGGGGACAAGGGTAAACAGAGGGAGTTCCAGATAGGGCCCCAAAATAATTCCCAAGGGAACCAAGGTAAGGGTTCCCAGCCTCCCCTGAGAAAAAGTCAGAGCCCCCGACAGGTAAACCTTTTCACAGGGGGCTATGATCCCCAGTGTCCCCAAAAGGGGCAATTTGCACCACCTCATACACCACCCCGTCAGATGACAAGTGTAGCCCTGGGAGGGGGGGAGATGGGTGCCCAAGGTGGGTGGGGTCCAGCAGAAATGTCCCTTGTCTCTTTAGGAGATTGTGAGGTGGTCCCTAGGACCCAGCTGCCTGATAACAATAAGAAATACAGGCAGTGGGTGACCATCAACGGCCATAGAGTGGAGGCTCTAAGAGACACCGGGGCCAGTGTGACAGCTGTCAGTTGTCGGCTGGTGTCTAAGGAGCAGGTGGTCCCCCATGCATTCTTCCCTGTAGTTGTCGCGGACAACTCAGAGAGCCAGTGTGAGGTGGTTCAGGTTCCCTTTGAGTGGGGGGGGGTCTCAGGTACTCTTCAAGTAGCTGTGAGGTCAGCCATGCCTGTTGATTGTCTGTTGGGTAATGATTTAGAGAGCTCTCCTTGGGCTAAGGTGGAGAGAAGGTCTCATTTAGAGATGTTGGGTCTGCCTGAGTGGGCGTGTGTGACCACTCCGTCTATGGCAGCAAGTAAGGGTGGTCAAGAGGGCCTGGAGCCTGAAAATATGGCCCAGGCACCTGCCTTGAAGAGAAGAGGTAGGGGGCGCGGGAAACCAGCCCACATATTTCCCACGGTTCAGTAGGAGGCAGACCTTGAGGGAGATGCCCTGGAACTGACAGGGGAGCAAGTGGCTGAACTGGGGGACCTGCCTGAGCTGACCCATCGGCAGCAAGAAGGAGGACCCTCCAGGGAGGAATTTTGCGAGGAGCAAAGGCAGTGCCCTTCTCTTGTGGGTTTGCGGCAACAGGTCACAAACCAGGCAGCAGGTGATCAGTTTGGATCACATTGGATCTACTGGGAGAATGACCTCCTGTATAGCGAGCCTAAGGCTGCTGAGCCTGGGTCAGCCCGTGTGCTGGTGGTACCCCAGCGCTTCAGAGCCTTCCTACTGGGTTTGGCTCATGATGTACCTTTAGCTGGACATTTGGGGCAGGGCAAGACCTTTGAAAGGCTTGTAACCCACTTTTATTGGCACCAGATGCGCAAGAGTTCAGATACTCATTGTAGGACCTGCCAAACTTGCCAGGCAAGTGGGAAGAGTGGGAGGAAGCACAAGACTCCTCTCCAACCTTTCCCTGTGGTCAGTACCCCCTTTGAACAGGTGGGCATTGACATTGTGGGGCCTCTGGACCCCAAGACAGCCATGGGCAACAGGTTTATCCTGGTCTTAGTGGACCATGCTACCCGGTACCCAGAAGCCATCCCGCTCAGGACAGTGACGGCCCCCATGGTGGGACGTGCACTGATGGGGATTTTCTCCCATATGGGGTTCCCCAGAGAGGTGGTGTCACACCGCGAAACAAACTTTTTTTTTTTTAAACTTTATTTATTTTTTGTAAACAAACAATAAAGAGATCTCTGCAATGATTACAGTTGTCGTGTGCGTGAGAAATACATTTCGATAGTAATGCCCCCTCGCCTGTTAATAATACGTAAGCCCGGGTCCAGCGGCAACATTCCGTTTTTTCGGAACAGCAATCTAATCCGGCAGGTCCTATGTGATTAGGCAATGCAGCCATCAACATACCCATCCTTTTCGTAAGAGCTCAGCCATGCAGATTTTGCAATATCAAACCCATGCGCTATCCTTAGTCTATACCCGACAGGAGGGGACCCGCCGTTCCTCACCCACCCCAAGGCACACCCGACCACACCCCAACACCACTGCCAAACCTAACCTACCCCCGTGGGCACTATTCCTGAGCTGGAGTGCGATGGGGAGGAGCTCGGGCTATACTAGGAAGGAGAGTGGAGTAAATCTCGCTATTTATGCTGCAGTAAGCCATATCCGTGAGCCATGCTTTAGCTGTGGGAGCCGTCCCACCGCCCCAGCGCTTAGCAATTTCTGGTTTTGCTAACAGAAAGGCCAGAGACGCCAGCCTCCTAACTGCCTTGGGAAAGTTGACCGTGTATCCCAGCAACGCCACCTCCGGGGCAGGAACCAGGGTGAGCCCCAGCATCTCCCCCATGATTTTGTGAATCTGTGCCGAGTATGGTTGCAGTCTCGGACAGGTCCAGGTCATGTGGGCAAAATCAGCATGAGGTGCAGCACACTTCCAGCATGTGTGGGGCCGCTTGGGATCAATAGAGTGAAGTTTATCCGGTGTCATGTAGCTTCTGCGGAAAAACTTATAGTGTAGAAGTTTGTGGCGGCTATTAAGCGATATCTTGTTAGTGACCTTACAGCAAGCGGTCCATTGGTCATCCGAAATAGGCCTACCCAAGTCAGCCTCCCAGGCCGTACTTAGCTTATCGTCCGAGCAGGGAACCTGTGCTACACATAGCTTGTACAGTTTAGAAATAAGATGTGCCCCTGTATCTTTGTCAATGAGGAGGGTAAGTGGCTCGAAGGAAGCCGGCTCGAGGGGGAATCCCCTAATTTCCGACCGAACTGTAAAATAAAGCCGGTTGAGGATGAATTTATCCATGAAAGTGGCATCACTGAATCGTGCCTCTTCCGATAACGAGAATATGTGCCCGCCCGGGTATAAATCACCAACTTTGGTGAGGTTAAACTTCATTAAAGTGCGTTGCACAAGTTTCTCGCCAGTGACCGGTAGCCATCCTTCATTTGGCAACGGGAGGGATGAGGAGTATAAAATAGGCTGGTCCAAATAGCGCAGTAGCCTACTCCAGGCCCAGCTTGTGGTGGACACTGTTTGAATATCCACTGGACTTCTAGGTATGCCCCTGGGTAATACCGCGGATAAGCGACCAGGGAGAACAAAATCAGCCTCCGGGCGCAGAAACGGAATCCGCGCGTCAGGGTGGTACCAGGCATAGGCATGGGCACACTGAGCAATCAGATAATATAGATACAAATCCGGCACTCCAAAGCCGCCTCTGTCGTGGGGGAGCGTGAGAATCTTCCAGCGGATCCGGAGATGTTTCCCTCCCCAGACCAACCTAATTAAATGGGCACGCAGTGAGGCGAAAAAATTTTGGGTGAGGGGAATGGGGATATTATTAAAAAGATACAAAAATTTGGGGAGGACTACCATTTTTATAATGGCGATTCTAGCCGCCATGGAAAGCGAAAGCCGTAGCCACCTATCCACCTGCGCTTCGAGCTTTGCAATCGCGCAGCCATAATTAAGACAAATAATTTCGTCCGTGTTCAGGTGAATGTGTATGCCTAGATATCTTACCGAGTCCGAGCACCATTCCAGCGGAAACTCACATTGCCAAGCGGAAGTGCCGCTGGTCAGCGGGAAAATTATAGACTTATGCCAGTTGATACCCAGCCCGGAGTAGCGACCAAAGCAAAGTATTTCTCGTATCAGAGGGGCCAGGTTCAGCTGAGGCTCTCTGAAATACAGTATGGTGTCGTCGGCATAGAGTGAGACCAATAGGGGACCTGTCCGGAACTGGAGACCTCTGTGAAGATGTCGCTCCTGAAAGTGTCGAATTAGGGGGTCCATGGCGAGAATGAACAGTAGTGGAGATAGCGGACAGCCCTGACGTGTGCCGCGAGTAAGAGCAAACGGGCGCGATAACGTGCCATTAATACGGAGCCGCGCCGTGGGATGACTATATAAGAGCCGCGTGGTGGCAATAAAGCCCGCCGGCATGCCCATTCGCTGCATTATGGATAAGAAGAAAGGCCATTCTAGTGAATCAAAGGCTTTTTCAGTGTCAAGGAGAATAGCCGCCGCGGGTGTGTCAGGGTTTACTCTATGCAGTACTGTGAATAAAGTCCGCAAGTTAAGTGATGTCGAGCGATGGGGTATGAAGCCAGATTGAGCCGGAGCGATAATAAACTCCATCAATTGTGAAAGTCTGTTTGCCACGATTTTGGCGAGAATCTTATAGTCAATCTTCAATAGTGAAAGGTGACCCACATAACGCCGGGTCCTTGTTCGGCTTTGGAAGCAGAACAATGACTGCCTCGCTGAGAGTGGGCGGGAGAGTCTCTCGCTCCAAGGCCTCGGTGTAGATCTCAATAAGCTTGGGTGCCAGCAGATCCGAAAATGCTTTATAAAAATCGCCTGACAAGCCATCAAGGCCCGGGGCCGAGGAGCTCCGTAGTACTTTAATCGCCCCTCGAACCTCAGTCACCGTTATGGGCTCCGCCATGAATTCCTGCATACCCTTTTCTAAAAAAACTAGCGCGATTTTAGATAAGTAGTCGTCCCGTGAAGAGGTGTCATCACTCTGTCTGGTCATATATAATGCTGAGAAGTAGGCCAGAAACTCATCCCTAATCTCAGAGGGCGTCGTGCGGAGCGTTCCGTCCTCACCCCGGACCTCAGCTATGAATGACTTACTGTATGGTGGTCGCAAATCCTGTGCCAGCGTGCTCCCCGGCCGGTCCCCCTCGCCATATCGACGGGCAGTGTGGTATTTGCCTAGATATAGGATCTCTCTATCCGCGGCCTCCCTGTATTCGGAGAGGAGGCGCAGCCTCCTAGACAACACGTTGTCTGACACTGCATGCCTCGCCTCCGCATCTATAGATTCTAACTGAACCTCCAACTGAGTGAGTGTCGAGCACAACGCCTTCAGGACCTCAGCATGCTTAGCTATACAAACCCCCCGAATGTAGGCCTTAAACCCCTCCCAGAGCATGGCCCAAGAATCCACCGAGCCAGTGTTGATCGCGAAATAGTCCTCAATTGCCTCAGCGACCTCGTGACAAAATAGGTCGTCCAATAGTGCTTTCCCAGGGAATCGCCATTGTCGCTCAAAACCTTCAGGGCGTGGTACATCCAAGCACAACAATACCGGCGAGTGGTCTGAATAAGTTCTGGGGAAAGTCTTTATGGTCCGAAACCAGGGGGACAGACCCGGGGAGAGCATCCAGTAGTCAATCCTAGTCCAGGTGTTGTGTTGGCCAGAGAAATGTGTGTAACTAGTGGTGTCTGGGTTGCGCTTGCGCCATATGTCAATCACGGAGAATTGGTGACAGAGTTCCCTGAGGGCGCGCCGCGCCCTGGGCTTAGTGTCAGCGGCCTCTGAGGTACTGTCCAGGCCCACATCCAGTAACAGGTTGAAGTCACCCCCAATCAGGAGCATAGCAGGCTCCAGGGTTGCGAGGTGGGAGGTTAGCGCATGAAAGAATTCCGGGGAGTCAGTGTTGGGAGCATACACAAACACCAGGATGATCCCGTGTCCCATCATCACCCCTCTCACTATGCAATAGCACCCCTGTCTGTCCCCAATAAACTGATGGCAATGAAACGGGACTCTCTTATGAATCAGCACTGCAGCGCCTCTGGCATTGTTGCTGAAATTGGCAAAGTACCTTTGCGCTCCCCAGGACGCCGCAAATCTAGCGTTGTTTGTGGAGTGTAAGTGTGTTTCTTGGATAAAGGCAACATCCACCTGATGCCGATTCAGATAATGCACCACCTGCCTGCATTTGCGTTGATTATTAAGGCTTCTGACGTTCCAAGATATTAAGGACAAGTTTATGGGGTTTACATTCAAACCTAGGCGAGCCATCTAGACATCTGACATAGCATTCGGAAACAGGGGTCATCAGTACCATCATATATCATCAAATTCGTCACACACCAATAAATGCATCTGAGATCAAAACAACCTGCCCCAACCCTCCTCCCCCGACCCAGCCATACCACAGAAACGTGAGGCAATCCCAAACCTGTGAACAAAAAAAAGAGCTCCATTCAGAATCACCAGTTGTAGTCAAACAATAACAGACGGAGCATCATAGCCAAAATGATTCCCAGTGGTTTCCACCAAGTGGGGGGTGGCATCGTCCCGACATCAACCCAGCAAAACACAGCAGTTTTACAAAAATTGTCCATAGTCCCCAGACTGCAATCAATGAAATAAACAAAGCTCGTACATAGCCGCCACCTCACCCCACCCCAGAGCCTGTAAACAAATCCTGGCTGGCCGCCGATCCACTGCGTGGGGGAGACTGACCACCCCCGCTGCCCCGAGGAGGGCTTTTATTCGGTCTGTATGCGCGACAAAAGTCCTGCACCTCAGTAGGATTGTCAAAGAACCTCACCCGGCCATCAACCTCAACCCGCAGTCGCGCCGGGTATAGCATGCCATATTTTAGGCCGAGATTGCGGAGCGCAGCCTTCGCCCCGAGTATTTCCGCCGGGCCTCTTGAACCATAGCGGTGAAGTCAGGGTAGGATGCCAGCTTTGAGCCTTGCCAAGTTATAGTTCCCTTCTCTCTGGCTAGTCGTAAAGCCGTGTCCCGGTCACGGAAGTTCATGATGCGAGCTATCAGCGGGCGAGGCGGGAGCCCCGGATTAGGCCGTGGCCCCAGGGAGCGATGTGCCCGCTCAACCACAAAGCCCGACGTGAAGGAGTCTCTCCCAAAGATGTCGGCAAACAGTTTTTCTACAAACACGTCCAGCCGGCCCGTCGCTGTGGATTCCGGGACCCCAATAATACGTACATTGTTGCGGCGACTGCGCGATTCTAGGCCCTCGTTTTTAATGGCCACCTCTTTCAATATGCGCTCCATTCTATCTAATCGCTTGGTTTCCTGCGCAGCGCCATCCTCAATGGCTGAAATCCTGGCCTCAGCTCCGTCCAATCGACGATCATGGGCCTAAATCTGGGCCACATAGCTTCCAGTGTTTTATCCAAGGCGTCGAAGCGACTGTCTATGGACCTAAACCCAGCTCTCATCTCTTGTAGCCAGTCTGGAGACGGGGCACGAGCCGCCGACCCACCGGACATGCCCTCGCCCTGTACCGCCATGTCGGGGGCCCTCTCCGATGATTGCTCAGCCAGCTTTTCGAATGGCAGCGTTTTTTGTTTCGGGTCCTTGCGACCCATGCCCCAGCCCGCATGACTGGACTCCAGCCAGCCCTCTCAGGATCAGTGTTGGCTACGCGTCGAAATGGCGCCAGATCAGCAAGGCGGCTCAGGCCGCAAGCACTGTGCGCGGGCCTCCAGTTGTCACAGCCTCCCTCGTAGCATCATACACATTCCGACCCCACTGAGCCTCTGACGGGGGTCGCTGCAGCGCGAAGGTCAGGCCACCCGGAGACTACCCCTCTGGTCCGGACTAGGGATCCTCTGAGCGGCGCCTCAATACTCCCACCGGACAATGGAGCAGGAAACCATGACGTCCCCAGCAGTGCAGGACCATTGGATTCAGCCGTGGGATAGAAGGCCAAAGCGCCAGGTCAAGTAGGTAGGACCGCCCGGCACACGGAGCACACGTCGCCCACAGAGAAAGGCCCGGAGTAAGGGGCAGGAGCGACCCAAGCACCCGGCCCAAAGCGGCAGCCAGCCCGCCCCCCACCACCGCAAACAGGTCGTCGCCCGCCCCCCCCGGCCTCGCCCGTCTCAATCAGCGAGAGACCCGGGGGAGTAAAGCGAGCGGAGCCGCCCCAGCGGCGCCGGACTACCTCCGTGCACCCGACCGGCCCCGCACCAGCAGCAGTGGGGGGGCAAGGAAGACCCCGTCCAGTCCGTGCCCAGGCGTCTAAATCCCCCCGCAGCCCCCTCAAGGTACCTGTGCCCGCGCCTGCCGCCGCTGCTCCGAGGACCTCTTCAGATCGCCGACCTAAGCCGCCATCTTGCCTCCACCAGCCATAGGATCAAGCCGCCTTCTGGACCGTTGCCGATGACACCGCGGCCCAACCGGCATCAGATCGTGCTCCTGGGGTCAGGGGGTGAGTCGGCAGTGCCCGCCGTCCATTTCTCCCATCAAAGGGCCGGGGACATCCGCGATTGTGCTAGGCCGACGGCGGAGCTTCAGCAGCGCGCGGCCATCTCAGCCCGCGGCTTGGCCACGCCCCCGACCGTGAAACAAACTTCATATCTAAGTATATGAAGTTCCTGTGGCAGGAGTGTGGTGTAACGTACAAGGACACCACTCCTTACCACCCCAGAGGTAATGGGCTGGTTGAGAGATTCAACCGGACCCTCAAAGGTATGATTATGGGTCTTGAGGAACCTATGAGGCGTAAGTGGGATGTCCTCTTGCCACGCCTTCCCTTTGCTTACCGCGAGGTGCCACAGAAGTCCCTAGGGTTCAGCCCCTTTGAACTCCTGTATGGTCACCCGGTAAGAGGACCTCTGAGTCTGGTTAAGGAAGGCTGGGAGAAAGCTCCCAGGAAACCTCCCCAGGATGTATATAGCTACATGCTGGCGTTCAGGAACTAGACTAGGCGATTCAGACACCTTACTCAGGCGAATCTGAAAGCCAGCCAGGAGGAGATGAAGTTGTGTTATCCTCTCAGCCACACGGACCCCTGAGCAACAGAATGGTTGTCGCCAACTGTTGGGACAATTCTCTGATTTTTTCTCCCTGGTTCCTGGTGTCACTGAGTGGTGCGTCCATGATGTGGACACTGGGACAGTCCTCTTGTTAAGCACAATGCTTACAGAGTGACTGACTGGGTCAGAGCTTACATCAAGGAGGAGGTCTCCAAGATGTTCGCCTTATGGGTGATTGAGTCTTCTAACAGCCCTTGGACCAGCCCAGTGGTCTTGGTCCCAAAGGCAGCCGCGCCTGGTGCCACACCCGAACTCTGGTTTTGTGTGGACTACCGAGGACTCAATTCAGTCACCAGGACTGACGCTCACCCCATCCCCAGAGCTGATAAGCTCATTGATCGGCTAGGGGCTACACTGTACCTCAGTACGTTTGATGTGACGTCTGGGTACTGGCAGATCACCTTAACTGATGGGGCCAAAGAAAGGTCAGCATTCTCCACACCAGATGGGCACTACCAATTCCGTTATGCCCTGAAAATGCCCCTGCCACCTTTCAGAGGTTGGTCATCCAGGTGTTGGCTGGACTGGAAGATTTCTGTGCCGCCTACCTGGATGACATTGCAGTGTTCAGCGCCAGTTGGGAAGAACACCTGCGCCACCTCTGGGAAGTGTTGATGGCACTGCGGAAAGCAGGCCTTACGATCAAGTCTAGTACCTGCCAGATCGGGCAGGGTTCTGTGGTGTACTTGGGGCACCAGGTAGGAAGCGGCTAGGTGGCGCCCCTACAACCCAAGATTGATACCATCCTGGCATGGGAACCCTTCAAGACTTAGACACAGGTGAGAGCCTTTTTAGGACTCACAGGGTACTACAGGAGGTTTGTCAAGGGGTATGGCAAAATTGTTGCACCCTTGACTGAGCTGACTTCCAGGAAGCAGTCCAAGAAAGTGAACTGGACTGACAACTGTCAGAAAGCTTTTGACACACTGAAGACTGCCATGTGCACAGCACCCGTGCTTCAGTCGCTCAACTTCTCAAAGGAATTTTTTGTCCAAACAGATGCTTCAGAGCATGGTGTGGGGGCTGTTCTTTCACAGATCAATGAGGAGGGCCTAGACCAACCTGTAGCCTTCATCAGTAGCAGGTTACTTCCACTGGAACAGAGGTGGAGTGCAATTGAGCATGAGGCATTTGCTGTGGTCTGGGCACTGAAGAAGTTGAGACTCACTTCCGGGTTCAGACCGACCACAGGCCCCTCAGATGATTGATGCAGATGAGGGGTGAGAATCCAAAGTTGTTGAGGTGGTCCATTTCCCTACAGGGGATGGACTTCATGATGGAACACCGCCCTGGTACAGAACACGCCAATGCTGATGGTCTGTCCAGATTTTTTCGCCTTAGTGAAGAGTACTCCCAAGAGGTTGGGTAGTTCTCCCCACATTTCAGCTGGAGGGAACACTTGTTAGACCTGGTACCATTGGCGTGAGTCTCCCTTCAATTTTTTCTGTTGTCTCCTCTGTTTTAGAAATGTTTTTCTGGTTTTAGATGCTTTGGGCACTGTGCCACTGCTATCCAGTGCCACAGTGCAAGTGCTCCCTATGTTAAATTGGTGTAATGGATTAGTGACTCCCTGATTGGCTTATTTGATTTACTTGTCAGACTCTAGTACAGTGCACCATGTGTGCCCAGTGCCTGTAAATCAAATGCTGCTGGTGGGCTTTCAGCACTGGTTGTGCCACCCACAGAAGCAGCTTGTAAAGTGTGTCTCAGGTCTGCCATTGCAGAGCCTTTGTGCAGTCCAGCACTGCCCTACTGACTTGGTTAGTGTACCCACTTACCAGTCCCTAAACCTTCCCTTTTCTTCATATCAGACACCCCTGAGGTAGGCCCAAAGGCAGGGTGCATTGCAAGTAAAAGGTAGGGCAGGCCCTGATATGTGTGGCATGTCCTGATAGTGAATTACAGCCAATTTCGTTTTTCACTATTGCAAGGTTACCTGCTCCCATATGCCAGAATGGGCAGTTTGATTATAACATCTTATAATCCTAACTATCCCAAGGAGCATGGTAGAAAAACGAATTTAGTAAGCCTGAACTCAGAATGATAAAATACATCTTTTTAGTGAAGTTGGTTTTAACATTCTGTGTTTGAAAATACCACTTTTAAAAAATAGTAGGTATTTTCTTACTTAACCATCCAGCCTGCCTCTGCTAGGTTGTGTATTGCATGTCTGGTTTGTGAGTGACAAGGGCTGGGGTGGCTCCAGGAGACAGGGTGAGTCAGCACTAGGCTGAATAGACTTATCTGCATTGGGAGTGGTTGGAGGAGTAGCCTGAATAGGGCTGTGCCTGCCTTCCACAATGCTGGCTCCACCTCCTGTGGTGCGTCTGATGACCAGGGTCACATTGACAAAGGAAGAAGTTGTGCACTGGCAGAATGCACCCAGAACTGGTTTGGACTAGGTACAGACACTCTCTGCCTTCAGAGACAAAGGATTTACTGGTATAAATATTGGAGCCCAGACCCCAGAACTTTAGATCACTTCTGGGAATCAAGACGGACCTTTTTCCAAGGAGAAGAACCAGAGAATCTGCAGGAGTTTTTGACTACCCCTATGCCAGTGTGTTATTTGCTGGGGTTGGCCTGCAGTGGTTTCTTTATTGCCAAGGAAAGGAGGAAATACTTTTATTGAAACTTTCATCATCTTGAAGAAGAATCTCCAAGGGCTTGAATTGTGCTTGCCTTCTGCTGAAGTCGCAGGGATACAAGACTTCACCACCAGCTCCCCTCTGAGTTCCCTTGCTGGGGATTCTGTCAGCAGAAGCCTGCTTGTTGCTGGGAGCTGGAAGCGCGACTCAACAAGAAGAAGCGTGTTGCATCCGCAGCTGTTGCCGTCGCATCATCGGAGAAGCGTTTTGTCACCGCAAGGGTCGCCGTTGCATCACCGGAGAAGCGTGTCTCTGTCGCAGCTGTGTGTCGTCGCATCACTGGAGAAGCGTGTCGCCACCACAAGGGACGTCGTCGCATCACCGGAGAAGCGTGTCACAGGGACTGTTGCGGCTCCAAAGTTACAGAGTTCGCCGCACGGCCGTCGGGCGTGCACGCATCGTCTTCACATCGGCGCATCCCATCAAGGGCGCCATCTTATCGCATCGCACCGGACTGTCGCATCACATTGAGGTGCCATCTTGTCGCATCGCAACCGGGACGCACCACAAAATCGTCGCATCACCTCCTCTCCGGTAAGGAACAGACGCATCACCTACTTTGCGCAAGCACTGAGTAACAGACGCCTCGCCTCCCCCAAAGCAAGAAACCGACGCACCCTTCTCCCTGCGAACGTTTTGTTTATCTTGCGTTACGCATCCTAAGGTACTTTTTGTTGCATTTACCATCTAAAGTGAACTAAGCTATTTCTACCACTTAAAAGCCTATTTTTGATTTTAGTATTGTAGATTTTTGTCGTTTTGGTCTTGTGTTAAGTCTATATAAAGAATACCTATTTTTATAAAACCTGTGTTGTGTCCATCTCTGGTGTTTTCACTGTATATGTTCACAAATGCTTTACACACTGCTTCTCAGATAAGCCTTCCTGCTCGTGCCAAGCTACCACAGGGTTGAGCAGGGGTTATTTCAGGAGTGTAACCACCTTACTCTTACTAGAAGCAAGGGTTCCTATTTGGACAAATGTGCAAACCATAGCCAACTAGAGACCCCCAGTTCTAACACTATCCCATTCACTTGTACTCTCACTGTAGGCTGTATGTACAGCAGCCGGCTTACGACTGGAATCATGGGTCAAAGCCCAAACTAGTGAGAACACAAACACATAATACCATCCAACAGAGTTGAACGTTTTTTAAAAAAAATCTACCAGTAAAATACATAGTGGGCCTTCTATCAGTGGCACCAAAGTACTATTGAGGAATATGAGGTTATGTCTGGAAGACCTGCCTAGCTTAAATTTGTTTTCAGCTGCTTGTACAGGGAAGTGCATGACAAAACAATTGACAGACCAAAAACTTTGCGAGAATCTTTGTTCTATGTTCATTAGTGATGGTGTACAGACAGAATATCAAGTTGTTTATTTTGAACTACAACAATATTGAGCTTGAAATATCGAGATACAAGAATATCGACAGCAAGTATATCGTGGTACAGAATATCGACAGTAAGGTAAGACATATTGTTTGTAAAAATATTGTTGTTAATAATATTGATATTTATATTAGTGTTCTGTATTTTAGTATGTGTTAAAAGCATGTGATGTAATTTTTTGGGGCATAAGTGTAGTTTTTTTTAATGCATGTGTTACATTTTTAGCAGTAATTACTTTTATGTAAATACATTTTTGCGCATTTTAGTTTTGTAGTGGGTTGTGGGTTTATAGGGGAATAGGGTGGGGTGTAATTTAATTTTAAACAAGAAATTATTAATTGTTATTTATTATTATTTATAACTAATTTATTAATAAATAATTAGTAATTGATTATTAATTAATATTAATTAATTAATAGATAATTATATTAATTCTGTTCTTTTTTGAGGAGCATGTTGTGGGTTTATAGGGGAATAGGGTGGGAAGTAACTGAATTATAAAAAAAGTAATTATTAATTTGTATGTATTATTATTTCTAATTAATGTACTAATAATTAATTATTAATTGGTTATTAATTAATCTTAATTTATTAATAGATAGTTATATTAATTGTGTAATTTCTTGGGGAGTGGGTTGTGGATTTATAGGGGAATAGGGTGGGAAGTAATTTATTTATAAAAAAAGGAAATATTAATTTATATTTATTATTATTTATAATTAATGTATTATCAATTAATTATTAATTGGTTATTAATTTTTATTAATTCATTAATTGATAATTATATTAATTGTGTTATTTTTTTAGAAGCGGGTAGTGGGTTTATAGGGGAATAGGGTTGGAAGTAATTTAATTATAAGAAAGTAATTATTAATATTTATTAGTATTTATAATTAATATATTATTAATTAATTATTAATTGGTTATTTAATTTGAATAATTATTTAATTGATAAGTATGTTAATTTTATCCCTCTGCTATCCAACACTTTCCCTACTGTTGCACTCACTGGAGTGGGAATAGTAATTTTTAATCCTACGCTATCCAACACTTTCCCTACTGTTGTACTCTCTGGAGTGGGAATAGTAATTTTTACACCTACACTATCCAATACTTTCCCTACTGTTGCACTCTCTGGAGTGGGAATAGTAATTTTTACCCCTACACTATCCAACACTTTCCCTACTGTTGCACTCTCTGGAGTGGGAATAGTAATTTTTACCCCTACGCTATCCAACACTTTCCCTACTGTTGCCCTCTCTGGAGTAGGAATAGTAATTTTGACTTGCACCGGAAAAGAACCCTCAATTGCACCGGAAGCAGCACACTAACGCTGCTCTGTTTACCTTCCTGTTCCCGCCCCCCCTCCCGATGTACGTGTTCCTTTTGTTCCCGTCCTCCTCCCGCTGTCCGTTGTCTCCCAGCTTATGGGCCATAGACGTGATTTTGGTGACCGCGGGTCACAACCCTCCCTGTTCTGCATCAAATTGCAGTGCCTCCCACAGCACCGCAATGTCATGCTCTTCGGCACTTTTTTTTGGTGCTTCCCCTGTTATAACATGTCGCCACTCCCCCTTCGCTTCATGGTTCCTCATACCGATGGCAGCGAAGCTCCTAGTATTCCATGATGGAAGAAATGGTGCATTGCTAGTCCTCTTAAATTGACACCGTCTGTGGGGTTATTGACTAGAACTCCCTTTTCTGGCGTTTGAAACCCGACACAGATTTGTGCCATATTTCCCAGAAGCTTTCATGTGCAATTAGCCGTTGGATTCACTATTTACTTAATTTTAATGAAAAAGTGCTTTTTTTTTTTTTTACAATGTTTTATATAGTGCGAACTTGACCCGGATCGGGTATCAGAGCGCTTTACATAGCACCAGTTGCATTACATGAGGACACCGGCGGGAGGGTGGCAGTGATCGGTCAGCAGCAGTTACAGCAGATTAGCAGAGAGGGTCGAGTCACCTTGAAAGCAAGACAGCCCTCCCTTCCTCCTTCCCCCATCCCTCTGCAGACTTCCTGGTGGAATTGGCCTTTTATTTATTTTATTTTATTTAATGTGTTTTTATATAGCGCGGACTTTACCCGAAGGTGTCAGAGCGCTTCACAATAGGAGCAGTAATGATACATAAGGAGAAAAATTACAAGTGAGCATGTTACAAAATCAAATGGTACGTTACATGAGGCAATAGTGACAATTGTGCAAGTATCAAGAGCAAACAGAATACAAGAGGTAGCAAACGATACGTTACAAAAGGAAAAAGTGACGTGTGCAGGTTAAAAGAGCATACAAAGTACACGTAGAGGTAAAAGAATTGCAATAAATGGCAGACACTCAAAACACTAAAACAAAAGTTACGTTACATGAGGCAGTGGTGGCCGTTGTGCATGTATCGAAAGCACACAAAATACAAGAGGTAGCAAACGATACGTTACATAAGGAAAAAGTGACATGTGTGCATGTTACAAAAGCGTTCAAAATACAAGTAAAAGTATAATACTGCAATATATGGCAGACACTCAAAACACAAAAACACACTGGGAAGGCACTTCTATAGGCATGGAGAACAGAATTTCCTATAATGGAAGGACTTCCTTCAGAAAATAGAGGGTGTGAATTAAATTTGGAAGTATCTTTGAAGGAGGAGAGCTTTGAGGTCAGTTTTGAAGGCCTGGGAAGAGCTGGTGGTCCGGAGCTGAGGCGGAAGTGAGTTCCAGATTCTCACCGCCTTGCCTGAAAAGGATTGGGCCATCGATCTTTCCTGCTTGAAAGTGGGAGGTTCAAGCAATACATTTTCTGCATTACGTGATGGTCTGGAGCCTCCAGAGAGTTTCAGTTTATCCGCCAGGTAGCGAGGGGAGGAGGAGTGCAAGTCTTTGTGGGTGATACAGGCAGTCTTGTAGACAGATCTTGCCTCTATGGGAAGCCACCGGAGGGTGGATAAAATGGGTGTGATGTTGTCGCTTCTTTTGGCCCCATATATGAAGCGAGCTGCTGAATGGAGAACGGACTTCAGGGGGGACAGGTGGGATTTGGGGAGGCCAGTAAGAAGAGAATTGCAGTAGTCCAATCTAGAGAGAACCAGCGATTGGACCAGGATTTTAAGGTCGTGCTCCGGGAAGAAGCGACGAATCCCCCAAAGAAGGCGCAGTTGGTATCGAGCAGACTTTGCAATGGAATCGATGTGGGAGAGTCGATTGAGTTTTTTGTCGAGTATGACACCAAGGGATTTTGCGCTCTCGACAATGATGGTTTATTGTTCAGTAGATTAATCTGATCCATCCATGAATGCACTGGGGGAGGAGAAAGTGAGGAGGAGAGGAGGAGGAATTCAGTTTTGAGGGATTTAGGATCAGTTGATGAGTTAACATCCAGTTTTGAATGGAGTCGAGAGTAGAGCTTAGGAAGGAGAGATCGTGAGTGGAGGCCACCTTAAGGTAGATTTGAGTGTCGTCCGCATATAGATGATAGTGGATCCCGGATTTGCTCAGGAGATTTCACAACGGTTCTAAATAGAGATTGAACAGTGTGGGTGCAAGTATAGAGCCTTGAGGAACACCTTGACCGACCGCTAAAGGAGATGAAAGACTGTTCGCTATTTTGATCATTTGGGATCTATCAGAGAGGAAGGAGGCAAGCCATTTGAGCACAGTGCCCTCCATGCCCATTCTCTGTTGAAGAGTGTTAAGGAGATTGTTGTGATTGACAGTGTCAAAGGCTGCAGAAAGGTCAAGAAGAATTAGAAGGGGCGTGGCCTAGCAGCGGAGCAAGATGGCTTCTTAGCTCCTGAGCTCCGTCACACACCTCCTCCCAACCATAAATCCTGCTAGTCATCCTGGTCCTCACCGGCGAAATCGGAGTCCCTGCGGAGAGCGGAGCAGATTGATGCCATCTGGGGCACCGGAGCTGCCTCGTAGGCTTAGCGGCGGGTCCTGACTCTTTGGGCCCGGAGGTGCCTCTGCAACCGGGAGTTGACTTGAGCCTCCCTGTCGGGGTGACGCGTAGGAGGCGGCGGCCGCCGAAACCGGAAGTCGCCGAACCAGCGAGAATCCCCTTGAGGCTGCTGGCGCTGAGACCTCGGCGAGGGGAGCCCTTCGTGTGCTAAGCGGTGGGGCGGACGTGGCCTCTGATTCGGACCCCCCCACTGTTGAGAAACCCTGCGGGGACCTGCGGAGCTCCATCGGCCCATCGAGGTGAGGGGCCTTCATAATTGCCTGTGCTGCCGACCGGACGCTACCTGGGAGAGAGGGGGGAACTCCTCCGTCCCCCCCGCCCCCCCCCCTGCCGACCGGCGGACGACGCTGCACGGTGCCCTCTGGGGTGCTGGGGTCGGGGAGGAGGTAGTCGTCCAGAACTGGACACATGAATTCAAACAGCGAGCCTGCTCATGCTTATGCTCAGCCCCAAATCACCAGCCATTTACCTTCGTTACCGGGTACCCCTGGCGCTGTTATCAACTAATTGCCATCCATGCAGAATGGACCTGTTCAGGCTATAATAGTTCAGACATGAGCACCCAGCTTCTGCAGAAAATGTAGAGTATGTGCGGACACTGTATGATTTCCTTGGGACTGACAAAAAGGGTGAAGTGTTGGTGATATCAGGCGGACCTGCAGACCCGTGGCGTGCACGAAATAAGGACGGCCGGGTTGGCATGATTCCTGTTCCGTACGCAGAGAAGCTATCTGTTCCTACCCCGTCTCTGGAGGACCGGGACTGTGGGCTGCTGCTGGGGAACTGGCGAAGCGGTGTGTGAGACGCTGGTCGGCATTGGGTGGGGCGGGGGGCACCCTGCGGAGGAGCCGGGGGGCTGAACTTTGCCTTGCCAGCCAGCCTGGCTGCCTGCTGTGAGGTCTGTCGGTTGCTGACGCTGGGGCACCACCGGGGCACATTGGACTTCGGAGCCGCAGCTGGACCGGAGGGGGTTTTGCGCCTTGAGAGGCGCCACATATACTGCTGATAGCCTGGTATAGACTTTCGGGGTCCTAGGCGCTGCATACAAGTGGCAAGATCATCTTTTCTGCGATGGTGACCCACAAACTCTGGCAGGCTCTTCTTGACTGTTTGCTACAGCACGACGCCATCGGGTGGGGATCCAGGCTCACACCGTGTGCTGGGTGACATCTGTCTGGTACATCTCCCGGGGGGCATCCCTGGGTTTACCCCCCCGCTGTGTACGCACCCTTCACTCTGCCACGAAATATACGAAGGGGCCCAGCATGTCTAATGTGAAGGGAGCAAGGGCGTTCCAGCAAAGTAAACTCGATCGATACGCCTGCATGAAATCAGACCCGCAAGACAAGAAAGCGCCGGGCGAGGAGCCCCGCGGCGAGGCGGAGCAGGACCCTCCGGAGCCCACCATGAAAGACCTCCTGGCGGCCATAACCGGAGTCCGAGCGTCTGTTGATACCCTCACCTCAGAAATGTCACTTATGCGAGCGGATCTCGCTAACTACCGGGAAAAAGTTAAACAACTTGAGACCACCACTGCGGAGCTCTCTTGTGATGTCTCACAAGTGCAGACGGAGGTAACAGAGCTACAGGCTTTTCGTCGAGTCACTAAGGACAAGCTCGATGACTATGACGGAAGGCAACGACGCAACAACATACGCGTCCTGGGGGTACCGGAAAAAATGGAGGGCCCCACAGTCGACCTATTTATTGAAGACCTTATCGCGACTAAACTGCAACCCAAAGGCCTTTCCAAGCTTTTTGTTGTTGAAAGGGCGCACAGGGTGCCTGGGGGTCGCCCGCGGCCGGGAGCCCCGCCTCGCCTCATACTGGCCCGATTGATGAACTACCGAGATAGGGATGCTATCCTCCAGACCGCGAGGGTGACCTCCCCGATATGGCTTGAGAACGCAGTCATCTCATTTTTCCCTGACTTTACCCGCGCAGTGCAGATGCGTAGACGCTCGTTTCAAGATGTTAAGAAGCAACTGCGTGAGAGAGCACTGAAATACGCCATGCTGTTTCCTGCGCGGCTGCGGGTGGAGGCGGAGGGGAAAAACCACTATTTTGAATCTCCAGGGGCTGCGTCGGACTGGCTCGAGAGGCGGGGAGACCTTCGCAAGCCTGGCCCATCTGGTAGCTAACTGGGATGCGAGGCCGCCACCGACACACCTTAAAAGACTATGATGCCACTAATTCCATTGTAAGCATGTGTTTTCCGAGGGATTCTTCGGCCAGCTGGCCCTGAACTGCACACGTTCTTATTGTACTGACTATGGACGCGCTGCTGGGCCTTTGTGCACATTGCTTCCGGGGACTTGCTGTATTGGGGGGGGGGTGGGGACGGAGTGCCAAGGTCTCCCCCTGAGTTCTTTCTTTAGATATTTTACTTAGTTTCCTTTTTTGGGCGACAGGCGCTCTGCATTTTATGTTCAGCTGGGCAGTTTGGAGCCCGGAGTGCAGGGAAGCAGGGAGGGGGGATGTTGGGAGGGGTGGTTCGCTAATGTTGTTTTTTTTAGGTATGTTTTCGGCGGCATAGTTCATGAATGTCTAATGTGGAGGCATAATCTATTGGCACGTGTATGGCCACGCAGCGAAATAGAGAAGCTAAGATATTAAGTTGGAATGTAAATGGGTTGGGAGACAAAATTAAGAGAGGTGTAGTGTCCCAATATATAAAAAGACTCTCCCCTGACGTAATCCTGCTTCAGGAAACACACCTAATTGGCAATAAATGTGGGGCAATGGCTAGGTGGGGATACTCGCTAGTTGCGCATGCAGGCTTCACTTCCAACTCCAGAGGGGTGGACATTCTCACGAAAAGATCATTTCCATTGTCTGTGGAGTCTACGTATATAGATGACAGGGGACGGTATGTTGCTATCACGGGCACATGGGAGGGTCATGCCATAACCTTGCTCTCGGTGTATGCACCCCCGGGACTACAGTCTACTACCTTCAATGACCTTAGCGCTTTATTGCTCACACTGCCGGAGGGGCTCCTCGTAATCGATGGGGACTTCAACTCCGTTGTATCGGGGGAGCTAGATAGGCACCCGCCCCGAGTGTTGCCCCCAGCGGCACAATAATTTCCTAGCTTTCTAGATGCAGTGGGCTTAGTGGACATATGGAGAACGTACCACTTAGACAAAAAGCAACACACGTTCTGCTCTAATGCGCACCATAGCCTTTCCCGTCTGGATTACATACTTGCCCCCGCCTCCCAGGTCACTAACTTCCATGAGATAAGGCATCTCGCTAGGGGTATATCGGACCATTCCCCTCTGTGGGCCCATGTTGTACTAGATTACAAACAAGTGGGGCACATTGCCCCCATAAATCCCTGGCATCTCAAGAACCCCAAAATACGCAAAGACCTTATAACCTCTATAGATAACTACTTTAAAGACAATGATTCCACAGTTGACTCCCCTCAGACACTTTGGGAAGCCTTCAAAACGGTGGTGAGGGGCCAGGCCCTCTCCCTCATAGCGGGAGCCAAAAAACAGCGACTGAAGGACATAGCTGACTCTGAACAGGATATATACCAGCTTGAGCAAGACGCTAGCAATAACCCTACATCTGAAACATTACATGCACTTCGAATCCGACAGGACGAGTATAAGGCACTGGTCACTGACCGTGCCAAACTCATGGCTCAGGAAAGGCTAGGCCGCATCTACGATTTAGGAGATAAAACAGGGAAATTGATTGCCTGGCTGGATCGGAGGGAGCAAGCTAGCCGACTGGTCCCTGAACTCAGGGGGACGGGGGGTGACTCCTTACGGGATCCTCAAGAGATAGCTAATCAGTTTGCAGCCCACTACCACACGCTATAAAACTCTATCGCCCCGCATACGACTGCAGAATCCCTCCACCTATTGGAGGATATTTCCCTTCCTACCCTTCCGGAAGCAGATCGCCAATTCCTGGATAGCCCTCTTACAACGGAGGAAATTGCAATTGCAATATGAGCGCTACGCCCAGGCAAGGCTCTCGGCCCAAATGGAATCCCTATCGAGCTGTACAAGCTTCGCCCCTATAAACTGACCCACTACTTAAAATCCATGTTCTCCGATAGTCTAGAGAAGGGGGTGTTGCCCTTTGACCAGCGTCTGGCGACAATAGTTACCATCCATAAAGAAGGTAAGCCCAAGACTGATTGCTCCTCATATCGCCCATCTCCTTGCTCAATGCTGAGCCGAAAATCCTAGCTAAAATTCTAGCCAATAGACTTGTGAAGGTTATCGGAGACCTTGTACACCCTGACCAATCAGGATTCATGCCTCCGTAGAGTGCATGGAGTGTTGGGTAGGGCCTCTACCATACGAGAGGACGCGATCATAGTGTCATTAGATACAACTATGGCGTTCGATACCATTGAATGGCCCTATCTTTTTGCTGTACTAGCAAAAGTGGGATTAGGCCCTGTGTTTGTCAGTTGGATAAAACTCCTATACGCCGCACCACTGGCGCAGGTGGTAGTAAACAACAAAAAATCCAACACCTTTGCTCTTGGTCGTGGCACCCGACAGGGTTGCCCCCTCTCTCCACTATTGTTCGCTCTGGCCCTTGAGCCACTGGCAGCTTGGATCCGTATGGATGTTAGGATTCGAGGTTTGCAGTGGTCGGCAGGCTGGGAGGATCGCATCTCCCTATATGCCGACGACATACTTCTTTACCTTGCCTCTCCCAATCGGTCACTGATCATTGTGTTTGACATCCTAGAAGTTTTCGGAAGGTACTCTGGGTTTCGAGTTAACTGGCAGAAATCACTTATCTATGTACTGTGTGGACAACCTCCAAGACTGCCTCGAACCTGCCCTATCTCAATTGCTACTGAAGGATTTAAATACCTCGGTATATTTGTCTCCCTTGACCCCGCCCTTAGACGTGATCGCAACCTGGGCCCACCCATGCAAAGGCTGAAAAGTGATATCATACACTGGAAGTCGCTGACCTAGCCTGTTCACCCTCCAACTTTACGTTATTAGGCGATTTCAACATTCATTTCGATGAACCTGATGACTCCATCGCTAATAAACTAATTGGGGATTTTTCTGCTTTACAGCTGTCCCAGCTGGTTTCATCCCCCACGCACACCAAAGGTCATTTGTTGGATCCGGTGTTTAGCAACTGTCCCAACCTGAAAGTTTGCCCCCCTATAGCACTCCCCTGGACAGACCATGCATTAATTCCGCTCCTATGGAAAACTGATAAGTCTCCGTCCCTCGCACCTACAGTGCGAGAAACACGCAACTGGTCAAAAATCCCGCTGGTTCAGTGGACTCAGGAATTACAAAACTCAATTCCCTCAGTTGGTCAGACTCCATCTCTGGCCAATGAAATGTTTAACGCATGGATAAACAACTCTCTAAATGCTACGCTCCCTATGAAGAAAACTGTCTTAAAAAGATCTAGGATTTCAGCTCCTTGGTATTCGAATGATTTATGGATGAAAAAGTGCCACTGTAAGAGACTGGAACGAAAATGGCGATTAGGATATGCGGGAGCAGACAAAACCATCTATAGAGAGGCTATTAGGGTATATAAAAAAGACATAAAGAGCGCACAATCCTTATATTACTCTCACAAAATCGCAGAGGCGAGCTCCAGCTCTAAGGAGATTTACAGGATTGTAAAAAGTCTTATTAATCTCCCAACGCCTCCACTTATTGATGAAAATCCTCAGCTCCGCTGTGAAGATTTGGCCAACTTTTTCTTCCAGAAAATAAATCTCATTTACTCTTCCTTTCCATCCTCAGAGCAGACTACTTTGAAGGAGACATCCTTATGTCCCCTACAAGAAAACATATCCAACTGCCTCCCAGTGCTGGCGGAATTTCCCCAGATGGATGTGGACCATCTCACCTCCCTCATGCATCAGGTGAAGTCAGGTTCCCCTAGGGACCCAGCACCTCCACACATTCTAGTCTCTGCGACTCAGACCATCCTCCCTACACTGTTAGCTGTATTAAACACCTCGATCTCTACCAGCACAGTCCCAGTGGCCTGGAAACAGGCCATGGTGAGAGCTCTTGTTAAAAAACCTAATTTGGACACCAAGAATCCTAACAACTTTCGCCCGATCTCCTTGCTGCCTTGGGCAGCCAAAATCTTGGAGAAATATATAAACGGCCTACTAACAACCTTTCTCGAACAAAACCAGCTGCTCGACCCCTCCCAGACAGGCTTCCGCCCTAAGCATGGGACCGAGACTGCACTATTGGCCGTAACAGAGGAGTCCAGGAGGATCTTAGATCGGGGAGGATCGGTGGCAGTAATCCTCCTCGATCTGAGCGCGGCATTTGATACCGTCAATCACGATTTCCTCTTACAACGTCTCCTGGACACCGGAATATCTGACAAGGCCTTGGAGTGGCTCAGGTCCTACCTGAGTGATAGATCCTTCCAGGTATATGAGGGCACTGTCACCTCCACCAGTAAGCCTCTGGGATGTGGAGTCCCACAGGGATCATCGTTGAGCCCGACGTTATTTAACGTCTACATGAGGCCACTAGCTGAGATCGTCCAGCCGTATGGCATTAAGATCATTACCTACGCGGACGATACTCAGCTGGTGGTCTCTCTGGCACAGGAAGGGGGATCCTTAGTGTGTGCGGATCTTGCAGTCTGTCTGGAGATGGTTAAGAGTTGGATGACCAAGTCTTGTCTCAAGCTCAACGGAGACAAGACTGAGCTCATGCTCCTAGGTCGTCTCGCTCCTTCTTCCATTGATACTCTTTGGCCACCCAGTTTGGGACCGGCCCCGGTGCCTAAAGATACCATCAAGAGCCTTGGTGTTTGGCTGGATAGGTCCCTGTCATTTGATCAGCAGGCAATAAGACTATCTGCTATCTGTTTCGGCATTCTTAGAGTCATCAGGAAGGTCCTTCCTCTACTCCCTTTCGAAGCAAGAAAGACCGTGGTTCTGGGCATGATCCAATCACGGTTGGATTTCGGGAATGCTTTATTTCTGGGAGCTCCCGACTTTACTCTACGCAAACTGCAGTTGATACAGAATTGCGCAGCACGGACTCTTCTACAAATCCCCCGCAGATCATCAGTAAAGTCCGGCCTAAGGAGACTGCATTGGCTTCCCGTTAGGGAAAGAGTTAATTTCAAATCACTTTGTATTGCACATCAGGCCTTTTGGTCCTCAGGCCCAGCAATTAACTTTCCCCTTATTACACCTTATCAGCCTGTCAGACATCTGCGCTCATCCTCTGCCAATCTGGCTATTGTTCCGAAGATAAAGAAATCAAGATCGGGAGGCCGCTCTTTTTCTTTTAACGTGGCCAAATTGTGGAATGCTCTTCCCCAACATTTAAGATCCAACCCCGACCTTAGTTCGTTCCGTAAACAGCTGAAAACGCTTTTGTTTATTAATTAATAGTTAGGTTGGTTTTCTTCCCTCAAGCAATTTTAGCCTCAGTTGGTATTTCCCAGCGCTTGGACGCCCCAGGGCAGCTACGTGCGCTTTACAAAATTCATTTCATTCATTCATTCATTCAAGTCGCTACCTATCTCGCTATTAGGCAAGGCCGCCCTGTTTAAAATGATGTCCTTGCCCCGATTCCTATATGCACTACAAAATGCTGCAGACCCAGTCCCCAATGCGTACTTTAAAGATATAGAAGGACTTCAGAGAGATCTGTTATGGTGTGGAAGGCCCCGTATTGCTTTGCCAAAACTTACGCTCAGTTGGTACGACGGTGGAATTGGGCTACCTGATATTAGAAAATATTACTGGGCTGCCCACCTTACAGCCATAAATCACGGCATCTATGGGCCCCCTGACGCTCCGGGGTTCCGGATGGACCGCTGGATTCTTCCTAATGGGACCTATGCCCGAGCTCTGTATTCCAAACCTGCGAAATACACGCTTACAGGGCCCACCGAACACACAGTAAAAATTTGGCACGCTGCGACGCAGTCCCTTGGCTGGTCCAATAAACTTACGCTCGCAACCCCGCTTTGGGACTCACAAGCATTAGATTACCTGGGAAACACCAAAGGTTTTGACAAGTGGGACTTGATCGGCATTTCCAGGATTGGGGATCTGTGGGGTGCGGAGGGAATTAAATCATTCAGCGACCTTAAGGGCCAGTATTCGTTGGCGGAGTCTGAGCTATTTAGGTATCTTCAAGTTCGGCATGCGCTGCAGTCTGCAATCACTAGTGACACCCTCTTGCCGGACTTTTGGATGGACACATGCCTGAGCGGGCTATATGCCTGACCTACAGGAAGCTTATAAACAACATGGGTGATCCCCTGACCTTACTGCGAGCTAAATGGACGGCAGATGGTATTGAGCTGGATGATGAGGGATGGCAGGAGGTGGTTTCGTCCCCTAAAACGGTCGCAATCTCAGCAAGGCTCAGACTGGTGCAATTGAAAGTTCTACACAGAGTATATATAACGGGGCCCCAGTTAGTCCAGATGGGGGGGCCAGACGGATGGAAATTGCAGGAGGGGGTGCACACAGCAGGGGATTTTTATGCACATTTTATGGCACTGTAACCTGATCCAGGCCTACTGCGATACACGAAATAATGAGTACCACTCTAGAAATTGAGATCCAACCGGAAGCCCCCAGATGCCTTCTTAATATTTGGGAGCCAACCGACCTTAACAAATATGCTGTCCTCTGGGTCACACTCGGATGCATGGTAGCCAAAAGGAATATTGCGCAGCTCTGGGGGGCCTCACATTCACCCACATTTGCGGACTGGGAAAAAGACCTAGATTGGTGCATGCAGCGACAGAAATCTGTGTACACTGCTCGTGGCTGCCCTCGTAAATGGTCCAAAATATGGGCCCCCTGGAATGCATTCCGTGGTAATATCTGCTCCCCCCCCACTTGTTAGAAGCAGATGTCTCCCTTCCTGACTAGTTTCTGTTGCATGAAGCCAATCTATTCTGACGAACTTTTGTTTTGCCGCCAATATTGTTGTGATTCTGTGATACTATGCCATGTTGTCGAATCAGTTTTAATAAAAAGATTTGCACACAAAAAAAAAAAGAAGAATTAGAAGACAAGACTCCCCTGAATCAAGTATCCGCAGCGCGTCATCAATCACTAGCAGCAGGGCTGTTTCAGTGCTGCAGTTTTGAATGAAGCCGGACTTGAAGTTGTCCAGAAGATCATTGTCCTTGATATGGCGAGAGAGTTGTTTCGCTACACATTTTTCTGTGATTTTCGCAAGAAAGGGTAGGTTAGTGATGGGACGGTAGTTGTTGGGGTCGTTCGCATCAGCAGTGGGTTTTTTAAGCAGAGGGGTGACCTGCCCAGTTTTGAAGGAAACAGGAAGGGAGCCTTGACTGAGGGAGAGGTTGACCAGAGTGGTCCAATATGAAAGAGAATGGGTATAGAAGTCAATGGCAATGGCACTAGGGATGGGGTCAAGAGAATGGTTAGAGGGCTTTGTATCAAGGATGCATTTAAGGAGGGCATCATCAGAGATGGGGGTCAAAGTTTTGCCAAATGGTTAAGGATTTGCGCTCCTCTGTAGGGGTAGGATGAATGACCGATCTACAAGTGATTTCACCTTTTCGTCAAAGAATATAGCGAATTCCGCTGCTTTCTTTGTGGAATCCTCCAATTTGGAGGTTGGGGTAGAGCTGTTTGGGTTCTTGATGAGGTCGAATAGTTTTTTGGGTCTATTTTTGGCTGAGTCAAGGAGGGATATGAAGTGCGACGCTTTACCAAGGAAGATGTGCTTGTGGTACTTGGATCTTGCTGAACGAAGCGTGGCCAAATTTTCGGTGGAGGGCGCTTGTCTCCATTGTTTCTCAAGGACTCTTAGGTACTTCCTTTCTTCATAGAGGGATTTGTTGAACCAAGGTGCTGAGGGAGTGGGCCTTTTCTTTTTGCTTCGGAGAGGAGCGACATTATTGATTTCGACTGCAAGGACTGTGAGGCATTGGGAGGTGAGTTTGTTAACATCTACGTCCGGGTCTAGCCTTGGAAGTGATAGCAAAGCAGAGTCACAGAGGGTACTGAGGTAAATATTTTTAGTGTCACGGAACCAGGAAGTAGCCCTCTTAGGTTGGCCAAGAGTTATAGAGCGTGATAAGTGAAGAGAGAATGGGATGAGGAGGTGGTCTGACCAATCTACATGAATAGGGGTAGCGATGGTCAGCAAGCCTGCTTTAGAAATAACAAGGTCAAGGGTTGAGCCCTTAGAGTGTGTTGTTTCAGTGCAGTGTTGGATAAGATCTTTTGCAGAGAGGAAGGTGGCCAGCAAATTCGCATAGGTGTCTTGAGGCGAGCCCCAGTGGACATTGAAGTCACCCACGAAGATCTGATTGTCACTTTGCGAGTATTGGTCGCTGATGGCCTGAGAGACACAAGGTTCTAATCCCCGTCACGGTAGATGAGCCATTGACTGCTGTCATCGGCTGCCTACTTGACAGGTTTTGCGGTGATTTACTTGTGAGAACTTGCAAGTAACCCTGACGTCACAGGAGTGAATGCAGAGTGAGTCTGCTCAGTTTGTTGGCAGGAGGAGTGTTGTGACCCTGTGGGGGTGTGGTCAAGCACAACGGTGATCGACATACCTCAAGAGGGGACAAAGCCTGTGGTGTACCTCTGATAACCGCAGGGCTCCACTACACAGCCCTCAGGCAGATCTGACAGGGCCACCATTCTGGTAGAGATACCCCAAAAACAGACTGCTCTGTTCAGAAGCTAGCTCCTCACGTATGTAAGAAATGTAGGGTGGCAGTGAGTGCTCAGGTAGACATACACTGAGGGGCATATTATCAAGGTCCGGCGTTAAAATTATCGCAGCTTTATCGGCAGAAAACTGCCGCTAAAGCGGCGATAATGGGCTTGATAATATGCCCGTGAGAATTCCTATAGAAGCCCATGTTGACACCAGAACATGGGCTTCTATGGGAATTCGCTGCGGCATATTATCAAGCCCATTATCGCTGCTTTAGCGGCAGTTTTCTGCCGATAAAGCTGCGATAATTTTAACGCCGGACCTTGATAATATGCCCCCGAGTCTCACATGTAAGAGCAGCAGCATCACCCCATGGCTTTTGAAGTTTATCCTTCGGTCTGTCTGGGGAGTCCTCCCCAAGAACTGTGTGATGGTTTTGTCAATAACTCACTGACATTTGGGAACAGGCAGTGTGTGGTTCTGGAGAGCGGACGAGGCCTCGCTGCAGCATGGGGATGCCCTGCATGCCCCCAGCCAGAGCAGCAGACACACGTGCTGCTGCTGAGTTGCACCCGGAGCCTGGGGTTGTCTCAGTAAAGAAAGTCAGAAGGGTAAATCTGCCGTTTATATGGCGTTACTGGCCCACAAAATAATACAGAGGCAATTCACCCGATGTTACTCTGCTTTCAGGATAATTGAAGGCCACTCAGCCTTTAGAGGACTCAAGCCGGTGACCTGCAGTTACTAGACTCAAACGTGTGACCAACCTGCACAGCTGGTGCTCGGCCCAATGAGCTACCTGAACTCTCGATGGCAGCTGTATGCTTGAAGTACTACTCCATGTCCCGAAATACACTCCTTCTCACTTCAGAGGCTGCCTCTCCTGTAATTTCTGTAAATGTGACTTTCACCACAATCCAACGCTGCCACTGTCACCAGCAGGCTTGGGATGGATGCCGTGGCACCCCCACTCCTCCAGTGCCCTGCCCTCCATCGCAGCAAAGGGAGCAAAACGGGGTCCTTGTTTATTACAAACTAATCTCTACAGCAGAAGTTCAGGTCATTGGGCTATCTGAATGCAAGTCAAGCTTGCCAGCGGCAGAAACACATTTCTGCAGCTGTATCTTGACCCACTGAGCTGTCTTACTGTGACACCTGGAGCCAACAGGTTATGAACAGATAAATGAAATTCACAATATGTATATATATGTGGCTGTGATTAAAAACTAACACTTCACATTGCAAGCAGATTCCTGTGGCAGGAGTCTAACCTACTGCAGATGGAACCTGGAACCTGCAGGGTACAAACGGGGCCTTGCAACAGGCGCTGAACCCACTGTGCTTTCTTTCGTACAGTAATCAGAGCCTGGGAGTTGTAAGGTGCAAACAGATTCCCACCCACAGATCTATCTCACTGTGAGCGGAAGGCGCCTTGCAGGTCATTGCACTTCTCTGACACAAGCCCACAACCCACCAAGCTAGCTTATTATGTACAGAATATGAGTAATATAAACATTGTTGTAGCAGGACCCAAAGGCCTATCTTAGAGGCTGCCAGTGATCCGCGTGTAGGTTGTCAGTGACCAGTATTTCTGCACAGTCAGTCTTTAAAGCTGGTCATCGGGTGGTGTTACCTACTTTACTCTTTCCTTTGCATAGGCACAGATGGGGTAAATTGCCAGGCGTGGGCAGACTCCAAGGAGTACCCAAGAAACTCCCCCCCCCCACAAAAAAATCTATTATTCTCAAAAGGCGCCTTCCTTGTTGATACTCACTTATCCTGACTTCTAGTGCGAAAGTGATGCAGCACCCACGCTAATGTGCTGCATAGCTAAATACATATAAGATCCTAATGGCGAGACCGATTGGGATTGCCAATGCTTGTTCAAATAAACCTATCCCAATGAGCATTTACATACTGAAGTTCGTCCGCTGCGACTCGAGTCATATCTGGGAAGGGAGCCGTAACAGTATTCGCTCACCGTTTCCAGCAGAGCCGCGTCGAGGCACTTTCTTTCAAGAGAGGGGAAGAGGATGTAACATTACGGCAAGAGCTGCCGACCTTGGAGCTGGGGAATCAGGCTCGATCCTCGGCGTCGGTTCAGCATCCTGTGATTCTGGGTCAAATCACTTATTGTGCCGATGGGTAATAGTATGGCTGTAACCAATGCAAACTTACGTTAAACGGCGTTCCTAGGTTCCTAGGGGGCATATCATCAAGGACCGGCGATAATTATCGCTAAGCGCACTTAGCGCTAGGATAATTATCGCCAGGTAACGTGGAAAATTCCAAGCGCTAACTGCCAAATGTGAGATTATCGCTGGAAATCCAGCGATAATATCACAATGGCTGGCGATAGCTCGATGATAAGGCAAGGCATCCTTAGCCATGATATCCACCTTACATGGGATATCATGGCTAAGTCAGTCTTGAAGCAGGCGTAAGGAAAGTAGCGATAACAGAGGTTATCGCTACTTTGCTTATCGCTCTGCAGGTTAGCATGCCCCTTGATAATTGGAGAAATGTCGCTCTCCAGTTATGTCAGGACAGGAACGCCCACTTTGCATCTCATTAGAGATGCAAAGCTGGGCGTTGGAATACAGGCGCTAATCCAAGGTTTCACGCAATAGCGTCACCTTGCTGATTAGGCGATACAATTATCGCCGCTTTTCGTCCGAAAACGGACGCAAAAGCGGCGATAATTTTTTATCGCCTCGTTGATGATATGCCCCTTAGTGCCTGAAATTATTGCTTGAAATCATGGTTGAACGGTCCAATGCCGCCCTCTAGTGTCAAGTTACAATACTACTAACCGTTCACTGAATTTATGAGGATGGAAATTGAAATTCATTCTGTGTGGTGCATTCGATGTCATTTCTTACAGAGGGAACATGTTTGCATACACTATAAACTGTTTTCTGCAATTGATAAAGCTATGAATCTTTATGTAGCCGAGCGACTGAATTCAGATGTCATTTTGTCGAAAACAAAAACTGCACTTAAAACAGGAAAAAGGAATATTTTACAGTCCAGTTAGTACCGGTTTATTTGTAGGGCTCATTATGGTATTAGGTAAAACACATCCCCAAATGTAATCTTCGGTTTACCGTTCACGATGTTTCTAATTCAGAATCTGCTCCTAAATTATGCTACTATGTTTTTAGAATATAACGAATCTGTTTGCTGTGGAAGTAAAAGTTGTGATAGTTCAAGGTTTCTTATTTCCTGTGCTTAGGCGTTAGTAAAGATGAGCGTGAGATTTAGATGCTTTTCAACAGATCCATGATGGGCTGGCATCACCTGTCTTCAAATATCCCCTTCAATGATACCAATGACTTCTCATTGGCAAAGTTCCACTTATGCTTCACCGTTTCTCTCTAGGGAATGCTTGAGGTCCCAGGGACGTGGGCTGGCTGCATACAGTAAACAACTGCGCACTGTGCAATGCCTTCTCATTTTACAAATAACACAATGTCAAGAAAAGTAGCATTCCTTTGTTGAAATTTGTAGTAAAGGAGGTATTGGGATTGTTGCTGCTCAGGTGATTGTGGCACAGATAAAGGACCTCACCATGTGAGGCAAATAAATGGCTGCCAGGATTTACAGAGCATTTACAGAATAAAGATGGACACATTGATGTTATCAACGAGGGGCTGCTGTCAGTTATCACCACCGTTAGTTACATTTAGAATGTTATGTATTAAATCAGCATATTGTGTTTTCCAGTGTCGGTGAGGTTATATTTATTCTGGGTGGGTTGACAGGACAGGGCCGTATCCAAGGGGGAGTGGGGCGGGATGGCATAAGGGCCCGGCCAGGCTACGTGTACATGTGCATCTCCAACTTCCTTGGCAACAGGCAAGGCAGGCAGGGTCGGACTGAGAAAGAAAAAAAGCTGCCCAGATTAGTAAATAAGACAGCTAAAAAGGTGCCCAACAATTCTAAATTGGGGCACTTTTCAACTTTTAAACACCTGCTGTGTAGGTGTTTTGCAAATGATGGGCGACTGCAGGCATTAGTGCTTGCTGCAGGCAATGTTTGTGGTAATATCAAGGAAATCGACAGTAAACATTGGCCCAGCAGACCATTAGCAGGCCCACAAACACCTACATATTGGCCCACACACTGACCTGTCAGAACAGCCCTTCTGGCATTGCCAAATTGCCAGGTTTGTGCACATTCTGTGAACTGAAACCTGTCAACGCAGCAAAACCAGTGTATACAGCGACACACATTTATTATATTACACCATGTACTGCGCGTAGAGAATGTTTTACTTCACAGACTGCTATTCAAGTCTTGTCACTTGCAACTGTACTTTTAGTGACCATCTGTAAAGGAGAGATGTGTTGAAAAGTAACTCCCGTTTGTAAGCCTTATGGCATTGTGTGTACATCAACACAATTGTTTTGTCCAGTAGCACAACCTTATTAAAGCAACGAGTGTGTGTGTACAGTAGCACATGTTTGTGTGCTGTCACCATTATGGGGCATATCATCAAGGGCTTTATCTCCGCTTTTCTGGCTTTAAAAGCCAGAAAAGCGGTGATAAAACCAACGCCCTATCAGCAAGAGGGTGCTAACATGCGTATTCGCATGTTAGCACCCTTTTACACTACGCCTTCCTTTGTATCTCTAATGAGATGCAAAGTGGGCGTTCCTGACATACACGCGTATGTGCGCTATCAGCAAGGATGCCCTTACATTTTAGAAAGCGTTAGTTTTTGGAGAAAACTGTTTTCTCCAAAAACTAACGTCTGCTAAAATCCTGACTAAGCTACCCCTAACATTGGGGGTGGATTATGCTGATATGACCACAGGGTCGTGTCAGCAAGGTTATCGCCCTTTTGCAGGGAACATCGCTGGGAAACCAGCGATGTTCCCTGCAAAGCGGCGATAACATCGCTATCTCTGGAACTTTTATCGCCCTGGAGAAGCGCGTTGATGATAACGCACTACCAGGGCGATAAAAAGCAGAGATAGCCAGCGATAAGGAAATTATCGCTAAGCACGGCCAGCGATAATTTGCTGATATGGGGGCATATCAACAACAACCGGCGATAATTATCGCTGAGCGCACTTAGCGCTCGGATAATTATCGCCGGCTAGCGCCGATTTTTATCGCTGAGATAGCGTGCTATCAGCAACACTTATCTCCTCGGTGATAAAAATCCTAGCGCTAACTGGCTAACGTGAGATTATCGCTGGAAACCCAGCGATAATCTCATGTTAGCTAGTTGATAGGGACTCACAAACTTAGCCATGATATCCACCTTCCATAGGATATCATGGCTAAGTCAGTCCTGAAGCAGGCGTAAGGAAAGTAGCGGTAACAGGGGTTATCGCTACTTTTCCTGACACTATGCTTCATAGCGTTAGGCTTGCTGATAGGAGAAATGTCGCTTAGCGACATTTCTCCTGTCATCCCAGGTCAGGAACGGCCACTTTGCATCTCATTAGAGATGCAAAGCTGGGCGTTAGGAATCCTGACGCTAAAGCAAGGTTTCACGCGTTAGGGTGACCTTGCTGATTAGGCGATAAAATTATCGCCGCTTTTCGGCCGAAAACGGCCGCAAAAGCAGCGATAATTTTTTATCGCCTGCTTGTTGATATGCCCCTTGGCCCTATGTTTCTTGAGTATCGCATCTGTTTACTATTTCTAATCTGTGCACAGTGACACTGTCACCAAGAAACGTACACTATGACAAGTCTGTTTACTGTTAGTGGTGTGGGCACAGTGACACTTCCACCAAGAAACTCCCAGTAGGACAATTCGGTGACTTGTTAGCAGTGTGTTCACACTAACACAGGTTTGCATGTGTAATTCCACCAGTTTGTGTCTACTGTAAAATAAAAGTGGCCTATTTTGGTCCTCGAGTACTCCGAATTGATCAAGTTTTCATGATATTCAACTCACATATTGATAAAATAAACGGGGATATATTTACAATCACATCTTGAGCTTCTGGGGCCGTGCCAAAGCCACTGGGGGTGGGGTGCTAACGGGGCGCAACAAGTCTCCGTTAACTTTTGGCTTCCTCAAACTTCCTTGGCATCATTCCTGGCAGGAAGATCAGTTAACCATGCTACTAAATATAATGTTAAGCTCATTTGGAAAACACATTTACTTTGAACTAAAACATGCAATTTAAAGAGCAGGGCTTGTTATGCAGTATAAAACAAACATTTCCAAAGTGTAAAACGTGTCCTATGCTTTGGGTGATGCTGGAAAGTGATGTAAGCATCAATTAATAGTCCGTATATACTTTCCAAGCCATTCTTTTTGTAATTTAATCCATCCCTGTTTTTAAGAAAAAATATTTCACAACTTTTTTTTTCTATTCTTTACCGTCCAAAAGAACCTCTAATTCCTGATTTGTTTATACCTGTCACCAACTTCGCTCTCTTCCATCAAATCCCAGGGCACTTTCATCCATCGCATGTCCCTAGCTTCCCTTCTGCGCATCAGCACTTGTTTGGAGCAGCCACAGGCTGATATAAACCTATAAAATGGAACAATACTTCAACGCTGTGAACCGGAGTGTGCACGAGGATACTGGAAGGGGCACTGACATTGGACACTATGACGATTGTGCCAAGAAATGGACAAAGAGGTAACACGAGAACAGGCAGACTCAGAAGGGAAGGCGTCTCCCACATCAGATGCCAGCGCTTTACTTTAACTGTGCCTTGTCTCACGCGGGACTGCCTTACTGTCAGAACCGGTCCAGTATTTCCACGCCCACAGGGATTCTCATGGGCTGCACTGAGAGGAGGTCCAGGACACTGCATGGTATACAGAATGTTAAACTTGGACTTTTTCTTTGAGATACAGCAGATGCATTGAATTCCCAAATAAGGGTAGAGCTTTCCCCTATAAAATGCCATTTCGAAGCTAGTGGTTGAGTCCATTAAAAGTTCTTGGAATATTCCAGTCCAATATGTGACAGAGTTACTTCCTGATAGACCAGACGCTCTTTCAAGCATATAAAAAGTAATGCTAGGAAACGCAGCTCATTCTCTGATTTTTCGTTGGTTGGAATTTTCCGGGAAACAGCCTTTACCACGAAGCCTTTTCTACGCGTTACGTTTACAACGGTACACTTACCTCGTAAACGTCTTCACAACGGGTATTGCTTCCACGGCCGTCTTTACCACGCAAGCAACGTCAACACGGAACAACGTCTTCCTCATCCGAAAAAATGCGTCAGTCCTTTTTTAGTGTCGGCGAAGACCTGAGAAAAAGGCAAAAAAAGAAGAAAGGGGGCTTGGGGGGGTCTCCCCCCAAAAAAGAAAAAGCGGGGTAAAGGAAAAATCGAGGTAAAGACAATGCGTAGAAAAAACATTCCGTTGTAACGCATGCGTGGTAAAGGCATGCGTTGCAACGGAATGCGTAGTAACGACATATATTCGAATCGAATATATGTCGTTACTACGCATTCCGTTGCAACGCATGCCTTTACCACACATGCGTTACAACGGAATGTTTTTTCTACGCATTGTCTTTACCTCGATTTTTCCTTTACCCCGCTTTTGAGCTGTTGTTTCTCTGTTTACTGTTTTCTATGCTCCTTGTTAGATTTTTTTTAAGTAGTTGTTGGATCATTCCTTGTAGATCATCGTTCCTTGGATTTGTTATTCTGGTAGTTAGTTTTCTCCTACCTCATGTCCGGAAGAGTTTGGTGCATTGATTTAATCACCAAATCTCTCTACATCTTAAATCAAGAATCACAAAGATTGCCAAAAGAAGTTCTTATCTCTTTTGTGGGTTTTTCCTCCAAGCTGTGTAAAGCAGACACTTCTCACTGTGCAGGATGGCATCATGGCCTCTGGGAGGAGTCACGCTTTCCTCAAACAATTTAGAAGGTCACTCAATCCACCGTCTGTGCATCCAGTCCATGACACATGCTGGCATTTTGAGAGGGAGGCAAGGGCGCTGGGCATCAACTCTGACATGGGGCAGGAATTGCCTGTGACACACACATAAGGACATTGAAAACAGGAATTCCTAAAATAGTATAGAAACAGACAAGGACAATGTCAAAAGCAAACTGACAGAAGAACATTTACAGTAGGAGCACTAGGATGTGAGCACAATGGAAAATGGCACAAGGTTACTGACACCGACTTTGGCATTAGGACACAGACTTGAGTGCTGAAATATGGAATGCGATATTGGGACAATAACACTGATGAAATTACCCTGCGACAAAGACACTATAGGGCAGATTTATGACGTCTGGCGCATCTCTGCTAATCAGCAGAGATGCGCCAGAAGAGTTGCGACGCATCTGCCCACCCGTGCGCCACCATTGATGCGCTGCATTTACAATGCGGCGCACCGTGGCACTCGGATGGGCAGATGCGTGACGCAACTCCTGTCGGAAAGGCGGCGCATTGCTGGAGTTGCGCCGCTAGCGCGACGCAGCTCCAGCAAGGCTCGGGGTGCCCTATCCCTTACATGCTGCGTCAATCCTTATGCCTGCTTCAAGCAGGCGCAGGGTTTTGACGCAGCATGGCCTTAAAAGTGACAGAGTGAAATCTTGTTGATTTCACTCAGCCACTTTTAGGAGGCGTTCCTGCGCCGGAACGCCCCCCCCCCCTCCCCGCTCCAGAACGCCTACATGTGGCGTAGGGCTTTACAACGTGACACATCTGACAGATGCGTCACGTTGTAAATACCCCGCAGCATGGCGCAGGATTTGCGCCGCCGCTGTGTCACAAAAGTGACGCAACGGCGGCGTAAATGAGGCGCAAGGGGCTCATAAATCTGCCCCAGAATGTCTTATTTGGGATACCTCACACAAAAAACTGGCACAGTGAGATTGACAATGGGACTCTAACAATGGTACAGTGACAAGGAGGCAACGACACATTGAAAGTGACAAGGGCAGAGGGGTGGAAACAAAACATTTGTATACTAACATATAGACACTAAAAGAAAATCACTAGGTAACATACATGGAGTCACTAACAACTGACAATGATATTGTGACTTTTACATTGGGAACACTGCCACTGTAATGAGTGCAGGACATCACAGCGTCACTGCCTTAGTGACGTTGATATATGGACACTGACAATGGAATGCTTCCGATTTCACAATGACAAGGTGAAATGGACAGACTGATGCATACAGATATTGTCACCGAGGGTACAATGGTATTGAGGGAATATCATTAAGAAACTGTTACTGGATGGAATGGGAACAAAGGGACATATGTACAGTGGTGCAAGGAGTACAAAACTACCAATGACAATGAGATGCTACACGGTGACACCGACATGGGGAAATGAAGGCTAGACCATGAGGATGCACACCTCAGTACAAACAAGGCTATATGTATTACTACAGTTCGTTTGTCTTTCTATATTTCTTGAACAACCACCAACACCAAAACCAATGAGAAATTTTGCACTTTACAAATACCATTCTTTTTTCTTGTGCAAATCAAAAATAGAATAACCAGCTGTGCAAAGAACTAATGTCAAGACAATAGCTCAGTATCTAGTCCTGCTGAATATTTTTTGTATTGGCCCAATAAATGTATGACAGACTTTTATGATTTTGTGCTCTTTACAACTACTGGCCAGTGCTAAAGTGCTTGTGCTCACTCCTTAAAACATGGTCAAATTGACTTATACCTAATTGGCACATTAAACTTACTTATAAGTTAAGTGGTACAACATGTGCCCAGGGTCTGTAAATTAAATGCTACTAGTGGGCCTGCAGCACTTCTTGTACCACCAACTAAGTAGCATTTTAAAACATGTTTTAGGTCTGCCATTAGGACCTGTGTGCAGTTTTGAACTCCAAATTCAACCTGGCAAAATAAACCCTTTACCAGGTCTAAAGCTCCCTCTTTAATACATATGTCGCCTCTAAGGTAGGCCCAAAACAGCCAAGAGGGCAGGGTGCATTGTATTTAAAGAGGCAGACATGTACTTTATTTTAGTTTTACATATCCTGGTAATGAAAAAACCCTAAATTCACTTTTTTTACTACTGTGAAGCCTACCTCTCCCATTGGATAACATTGGGTTACCTTAATACATTTGATAAGGGAATACTTTTGTTTGGAAACAGTTAGGAATTACATGTTTGGGGCCTCATGTAGGTAGCCCAATACCGGTCGGTAACGGCCGAAATTCGGTAAATATGCCGTTACCGACCGGTATTTAGACAAGTGAGATGTAGGAGGCCAAAAACCAGTTTTCGGTAAATATGAAGCGGTAAATACCGATTCATAATTACCGAATTCTAAAATACCGATTCATATTTACCGAATACATATTTACCGAATCGGTAAATATGAAGTGGTAAATATGAATCGGTAAATATGAAGTGGTAAATATGAAGTGGTAAAACTGAAAAAGACATGTAGGAAAATTCGGTAATCAAGAAATCCATGAAATTCGGTAATTAAGAGTCGGTAATTAACACTGAGTGAAAGCAGGTGGTAACCATCAACAGAGCATATAAGCAATCCCAAAATGCAACAGCGTGGACAACATGGCCGCTCTGTATGTCATTGCAAGGCGCCTACGTCTACAGGCAGCAGGTCTGAGGATTTGGAGACAGGAGGAACGCATCTACAGACAGCGCATCACACTCTTCCAACTGACTGACGCAGAGATACATGAAAGGTACAGGCTACACCCCCAAACCATCATGGACCTGATAAGGGACCTGCACCCACTCCTGGACCAGCCAACAAGAAGGGCGCATGCCATACCACCACATGTGCAGGTGCTCTGCAGCCTACATCTACTGGCATCTGGCAGTTACCAGGGGGTGATAGCTGCGGTGGGCGGTGTATCCCAGAGTTGCCTGTCCCGTTTCTTCAGGAAGTTCCTGGATGCCATGATGCAGAGAATGCACCACTACATCAGCTTCCCAAACACACAGGCTGAACTGCAGAAAACTAAAACTGACTTTTATCACATGGCACAGTTCCCCCATGTCATTGGCTGTATTGATGGCACACACATCCCAATCTGCCCACCAGCTGACACTGAGCACATCTACAGGAACAGAAAGTCCACCCACTCCATCAATGTGCAGGTGATCTGTGATGCTGGGAACATCATCACTGATATTGTAGCGAAGTTTCCTGGGAGCACCCACGACTCTTACATCTTCCAGAACAGTGGGATCTACACACGACTGCTTGCCGGAGAATTTGGAGAGGGATACCTGCTAGGTAAGTAACAGTGACGCCCCATGAAACCTGCAAATCATAATGTATAGAGGCATGTGACTGATGGTTCCCTTTTACTCACCTAGGCGACAGTGCATATGCCTGCCGGTCATTCATCCTCACTCCCTACCTACACCCATCAACCCAGAGTGAGAGACGATATAACGTGGCACATAAATCTACACGCAATGTGGTGGAGCGCACGTTTGGACTACTGAAAAGCAGGTTCCGCTGCCTCCACAAGAGCGGAGGCGCACGCCAGTACACACCGATCAACTGCTGCAAGATCATTGCCACTTGTGCAATGCTGCACAACCTTGCCACGAAGAGAGGTACAGAGGTGGAACTAACAGATTTTGAGGACAACGAGGATGAGTCAGGCCAGCCAGAGGGCAACGCAGCTGGAGTGCCAACTGCAATAGATGGGAGAGAGAGACGGGCAGAGATCACATGCAACTATTTCTGAGTAAGTAAGGGGACACAGCCAGTTGTGGTATGTCATGACGTAGTTTTAATGCGGCACTACGCCATTACAACAAGATCAAGCCAATCTGGCAACATAGCATATTTACAAGGGGTAAGTCCAGGGTTACGTCACCCATTGGGAATTGTCTACGCAGGGCTGCATCAATGTTTGCGCACACGTGCTGCAGCGTTGGATGGCACGGATTGAGCATCCTCACTACTGCCAACCCCAAGCCGCCTGCTGCTCCTGCGTGCTTCTGGGACGGGGGGTGTGATGCTGCACCTGCTGCTGGAGTCGATGCTTTCAGCAGCATCCCCTGCAGCAGTTGTGGCCGCCTGACTTGTTAATAGCACCTCAAGTGCACTTGTGACCTGCACCATCCCCCGAGACACGTCGCTGCAGCAGTGTGTCAGGCCCTCCTGCATCGACACAGAGCGCCGGCACAGTAGAGCAGTGGCAGTTGCCAGACGGTTGAGTGCCCTGGTGTTAGTGTCCCTCCTCTGCCGTTCCCGGCGCCGTGCATCTATGTCAGCATCTAATTTGCTGCACAACTGCTGGATTGACTGGGACATGTCCCGAATGCCCGCTGCCATTTCACCCATCCCCACTGCCATTGTGCTGATGTTCTTGTCCATGTTGACAAATGTTGATTTCATGCCCCGTATATGCCTCTGGACTGACATGACTGCCTTTGTTTGCAGGCGCTGTTGTTTTAACATACTGCCCTCGAGCCCCGAGAAGACACCATGGCTGTCAATGTTTGCTGGTGGACTCTGCACACGCGACCTCCGGCGCCCTCTTGCACCCGTCTGTTCTGCCTGTGAGGTGTAGGGCACAGTGGCATGGCTCCCATCCTGGGGCATAGTAATTTGCTCAGGGCCCCTGCTGTCGTCAGACGAGGTGTCTAAGGCTCGCAGCCTGGCGGCAGCACGCCTCCTCAAACTCACACATGCAGGCGGTGATGTGGCCGGTGACTCAAACATGAGTGGTGATGCTGGCTCTGGGTGAGGTGATGCTGCCTGTGGTAGTGGTGCGGCTGCCTGTGGCACTGCTCCCTGGGCTGAACTTGTGCTGGCTAGAGCTGATCTGTGTGGCCGGTGTGCCCTCTCTCCTGCAGCATGTCCTGTCCTGCGCGATGTCACATCTGTGGACAGAAATGCAACATCGGCTCAGTGTACCTGAAGGGCTGCATTGCAAGCATCACAATTAAATCATGTTACACTCTCACATTGTCCTCTGCCTGCTTGTGGCTAATGTGTGTACCATGCATTGTTGTTCTGTGCTATTCAGTTCATGGTTGGGGTTTCCCTGACTACATCTCCCATAATGCATTGCCTGTCGGCACTAACACATGGACTGGAGTGGGATACTCATTTCACAATGGGGGATGTGGGATAGGGGTAGGGGGGGCTACATTGCTGTGCATTCGTCTTACCTTGTTGGGTGGCGGCTCTGGCAGAGCTGTCGGCATCACCAAGGCCCACGACGCTCTCTTGCTCGATTGTGGCCTCCACCAGCTCCTCCAGTTCGGTGAGGGCAGGTGCCCTGTTGGTTCCACCTCCAGTCTGGCTGGCCTCCTTCTGGATTTCCCCCATCTTCCTCTTGGTTACAATCCTCAGGTCATACCAGCGCTTTTTGAGGACCTCTATGTCCCTGTGGGTCACTCCCACTGCATTGACCTGCGCCTGGATGCTCAGCCAAATATTGCACTTTTCTGCCTCAGGCACTTGCAGGGACTGCCTCCCAAACAGCTTCTGGTGCTGCTTCACCACCTCCTCCACCAGCACCTGGAGTTCCTTGGAGCTGAATTTAATCTTCCTCCTCCTTTCCCCTCCATCTCTCACTGTCCTCTGCGTCGACATGTTGTTTCTGTGCTGCACAAACAGGCACTGGCTCCCTGCCTCTCCTCTGCACTCCAAGCCTCTCCAGAGTCTGTTAATTGTGTGCACCTGCCTGGGTGTGGCCACTTCCTGGTTGGGTGTGGTGTGGTTGCACAGGATTGGCTGTTTCATCCAGTCATGTGATTTTTTTTTCCCGATTCGGTAAATACCGAATCGGTATTTACCGAATCGGTAAATACCACCTCGGTATTTACCGATTCGGTAAATTCCGATTCTTGATTACCGAATGTTACCGATTCGGTAAATATTACCGAATTATTACCTACATATAACTTACCGATTCTTAAATACCGATTCGGTACGGTTCGGTATTTAAGAATCGGTAATTTTTATTTACCTACATGAGGCCCTTGGTCTTTAAACATTTGTAATATAAAATTCTCCTAAATGGTAAAGTCAGATTTTAAATCACAATTCTGAAAATGCCACTTTCAGAACAATGGCATTTTCTTGTCCAACTATTTGGCGCCTGTATCCTGGTTCACATTACTGTGATTACCATGGCAGCTGGCCTTTGTGTTTTCCTCCCAGACAGTGACACAAAAGGGGACTAGGTGTAGGCAGAATGGGCCATCCTGCCATGAGGTGTGGTTTGGAGCTGTTTCCTGCCCCACTTAAATTTCAAAGGGGCTGCCTCAGCACACTCACAAGGACTTCATACTAACCTTTTATCACCACAGACACCTTGGGGCCCAGGACACATTGAGACCAGGCCAGGAAAGAGGGATATCCTAGCACCATCTGTGGGGATACAACTTTAGAAGCTTCTCCTACTTGAATGCTGGCACCAGGTATAAGATTAGGACCCTCAGACCTCCTTTCCCGTTCACTCCTGGAGATGCAGCAGACACTCAGAAGGCCTGCCCTACACTTTGGAGGACTTCCATGCTGTCTGAGGCCAGTTTTGTACTTCAAAGGACTGCCCTGCTGCAGAAGCCTTCCTTGAAGCCTGTACTACTTCTAGAGGGCTGCATCACTCCTTGAACCCAGGACTACAAGAGTGAATACAAGTGCTAGTTGGCTGGCCTCCTGATCTGAGCTCCAGGGGCAAAATAAGCTCCAAAACTTGAACTCTAAACCTGGACCCTGCCAGAAGTGTGTCCTACCCTCCAAGTGGTGCCCACCCAGTCCTGGACCATTGGAATTGGTACTAAATGTGCCCAAACTGAGAACTGAGAAGAGACCCGGTCCTAATTGCTTGTCTGTCCACCCAAGATGTACCGCTGGTCGATCTGACTTTGCAGTAGCTCCCACTAAGTTCTACTCCACAGCAGCAAATCCTGTTCAGTGGCTTCATGTAGTTGGGGTATCCAGCCTTGTGGAGCCACTCATTAGCTACAGGCTGCAGCTTCGCCCCACTGGAGATTAACAACTTCCAGACTAAGTTCGAAAGAAAACATATTTATTGCCACTTTGTCCAGCGGCTCCCTGGTGACAACATCTCCTCTTCAGACACAGGCAGCTGCTATACCACGCTGAACGTTACCTTCTCAGACATTTTCCTGCAAAAATCCTTCTAAGTTCGAAGGTAGGCAGAGACTGACCCCACTCCACCTTGCTATCAAAACCGCGCACCATCACAGTCAGCCATAACCTATTTTATCGGATGAGAACGACATACAGTTGCTTCTTTGAAACATAAGTGTATTAGGTAAGGGTTTTTAATGAAAAATTCTACTTATATGACTAGAAATGTGAACTATTGGAAGATTGGAGACCCAGCTTGTGGAAACACATGCCCCTAGTGGAGAGGGGTGGGGCCCAGATGAGGTACACTCCCAGAAAACTATTTTACTTGGGATGACCCCTGAGAAGTATCACATCATGTTCATGAACTGCCAGAAACTAACAAACCAGTCTTGGGTGAACTTCCTGGACTACTCCAATAAGGCACTGAGAGGTTTGGTGATGTGCAGTAAGGTGAGTGATTTTAATGGGCTGTATAATCTTATTTTGAGACATAATTCGGGCATGTGCTCAGTACTTGCTTTACAGAATTGTGCCAACCCCTGACTGACAGTAAGCTCACTAACCCAAGGAAACTTGCAAAGGAGGTGGACCACTGGATCAGCACCAGAGTGTCCAAAAGGGCATCTGGAAGGGGAATCCCAAAGGGTGGTCAGGGTTCCCACCAGAAGAAAGAGGGGGAGATATAAATAAAAGTAAGGAGTTCTCTCAAGGCTCCCAAAATTGTTCACAGGGATAGGAGACCCAGCCTTAATCTGATCGGAAGAAAAATGGGTTTATTGATAAGAAAACAGGAAAGTTTGTCCCAGAGTGCGATGAGTGTTGCAAGTAGGGGCACATGAAGGGGGATGCCAAGTGTCCTAAGCGGGCACAGCCCCACCCACGGGGGGGAGGACCCAAGGTTTTGCCAATGCAGCATTTCGGAAGGAGATTGCCCTAGTTAGTGTGGGGCAGAGAGAAGATGCTACCCTAGTGTCCATGGGTGACAAGGAGATGGTGCCTAATGCCCACATACCTGCTAATACTTCCAAATATAGGCAGTGAGTCACCAGCAAAGGAAAGAGGGTGGAGGCTCTAAGATAGACAGGAGCCAGTATGACTATTGTTAAGTGTCATTTGGTGACCTCAGAGATGGTAGTCCCCAATACTTTCCTCATGGTTGTTGTAGCAAACAACAGTGAGAATCACTAGCAAGTAGCTCTGGTTACCTTTGAGTGGGGGGGGTCAGGTTCTCTAAAATTAGCTGGGAGCCCTACCACACAGGTAGATTTTCCATTAGGCAATGATCTGGAGCACACTGTCTGGAAGGAAGTGGAACTTAGATCACACCTGAAGATGTTAGGGCTGCCTGAGTGGGTGTGTCTGACCACAAAGTCAATGGTAGCCCCAGAGGGGTGTTAAGGAGACCTGGAGCATGGAAAAATGTCCCAGCAGCCGCCTAAAAGAGAAGGGGCAAGGGATTGGGGTAACCCGCCTGTGAAACTCCTGTGGTCAAGGTTCAAAGGGCCCATGAGAACGTTGCTCTGGAGCCTACCAGGAGGACATTTCAGCCCTGGGAGACCTGCCTGGCCTTGTTGAATGGCAAGTTGAGGGTGGGCCCACCAGGGAGGAGTTCTGTTGGGCTCAGAGAGAGTTCCCAACTATAGAGGGCTTGAGGTGCCAAGCTGAAGCCCACGCAGCTGGTGACACCTCTGGAGATGACCTGATCTATTGGGAGAATGACCTCCTACATAGTGAACCTAAGGTTTCTGAGACTGGGACAACTCTTGTATTCATGTCCCCCCAGTGCTACAGCATCTTCCTCTCACAACAAATGGGAGGGACCCCTTTACCATCAAAGGCGTAGGGCACCAATTAGACCTCAGTCAAAAAGAAATCCCCCTTGGGCAACTTAATTCACCAAAATATATACATTCATACATATAATCATATCACCAGAACAAAACACCACCACCATCCAAGGCCAAGTGGTAAAAAAATACAATTATTTTATTAAAATGTAATTAGACATGTGGTCACACATAAAGAAAATATTTTCTAAGGAAAGTTAAAAAGGTAAAAAAAACACTATTTAGCAATTGTTGCAAGCAAAAATTAAAAACCAAACAAATTAATACAATACTGGGAGAACCTGCAAGAAAAATAGTTTCTAATCATCTATACAGGCAAATACATCAGACCAAATTCATTCTGTTAACAGTAAGCATCGACGCGTTTCAGTGGGTATTACTGCTTAAACACCACCTTCTTCAGGACAAAATACGATATCTCCCAAAGCACAATACGGATCTGTACATAATCACACAAACAAAAACATTAAAAAGAATAAAAAACAGTTAACCATTGATATGCGTACATTAAAGCAGTGTTTATATCCTGGTGATACTTTAACACCAAACCTCCCTTTAATCCAAACAACACAAAAGAGTTAAAAAGTTTAAAAGGTCGGGGCAAATCCCTCCTTACCCTTAAAATGTACATACCAGTCGCACTCCGTAAATACTAAAGGAGTCATTGCATTGTCAATCATGCATACAAGAGTTACTCGTAAATACCTGTTCTGAATCCAAGGTATATGTCCAATATCAACTGCAGGTATACCTTTGCAGTCGTGTGCACTGGGGTTGATGAACCCCACTCTCAATTGGTCATCCCTACTGTTTTGGTGGAATTTTCTGTAAGGTAAATAGAAATAACCTTTTTATATAAATACCCAACCATAACTCCAACCTAGGGTACTATCTCCTTTAAGAAAGCTTAGGGAAACATTACCTCCACCCCTTGTGTTTCTTGCACCTAATGGTTAGAGGATGTTAGGGCCGATATATACCGCTGTAAAAAATTAAAGAAATATATAATGTACTTATAGCTTATGTAAACAGCAAAATGCTGTTATTCCTTGTATGTGTTTTTATTTACCTTTAAGACAAATTCAAGGACTCAATTATCAAACCCCTTTCTGTATTACTCTATGCGGGGTATCAGACTGTTTTGTAGTTCCCTCAGATTTATTCTGTCATCCTTGCAGTCCGCAATGGATCTGAAACATATGATACAGTACTAAGATCTGGCATCTGTAACAGGTATTATTAATAAAGTGCTACCTCTTACACCCTGACTAAAGCATTTTCTTTACTTGTTTCGCTAATTTTTAACCACAAATATTATCTACCATTACACTATAATACTAATTATTACTGCTTATAGTGTGCTCGTTAGAGAAACCAGGATTATAATTAACCCCGGGCGTAGTACTCCGCTTCGCCCACGGAGTGTACGTAGCGCTACCTGCTTCGCGGTTTACGAAGTAGGTGCAGCCGGCAGCGCTACGCACACTCCAGGGCGAAGCAGAGCTGCCTGCCGCCCGCCTTGCACCCTCCCTCCTTTTAAAATAAGGTAAACTATGATAAAAAATAAGATAAAATGCCTTACCTGCAGTGCGGCGTCCCGGGGCTCCCTCTTCCTCGATGATGGCAACTTCTTTTCACAAATGCGCATTCGCGGACGCCCGCGCATGTGCATTTCCCGCGAGTTTAACTTATTTTAAAAGGAGGGCGGGCGGGAGGCAGGCGGTGCGTAGTGGGGCTACGCGGAGCGTGCAAGTGTGCGTAGATTTGGCCACACTATGCAATGCTCCACGTAGCCCCACTACGCCCATTACGCCCAGGGTTAATTATAATCAAAATCCCTTTATGGCTACCTGGTTTACACCACCCGTTCTAGAAACAAGTACGAGTGCCGTCAAGAACTCTAAACAGCTCAAGCCCGTTACGGCTACCTGGTTTACACCACCCGATCTGGAAACAAGTACGAGTGCCGTCAAAAAAACTCTAATCAGCTCAAGCCCTTTACGGCTACCTGGTTTACACCACCCAATTTAGAAACAAGAACGAGTGCTGTCAAGAACTCTAAACAGCTCAAGCCCTTTCCCTTACCTTATTCTCACTGTGAAATAACATACGGGATGAAGACGCCTCCGTAGACAGGAATCTTTATTCCACAGGCATATCTGTGGATTTAAAATATTCTGCGTGTGCACATGTGACAGCATCTTCCTACTGGGTCTGGCTCATGATATATCCCTGGCAGTACACCTGAGGCAGGACAAGACCTTTGTCAGGTTTGCCACCCTCTTCTATTGAGCTCAGACACCCTCAGATTGGGCGTAGCACGTGTAGTGCCTCTATGCGTATTTCCACGGAGTTTGAAAAACATTCAGTGGAAGTACGCTACGCTCCCCCCTCCCAAATTAATATTTCTTTTTAAAAGAAGGCACTTACCTGCATGGCTGCCTCCTTCTCTGCCTGGCCGCTCTCCTTCCTGCTCCTCATCGTCCTTCTCCTATGAAAAAACACTACGTTGTGCGTCTTCCGCGTTTATCATGGTTTTGGTGGCCCATGCTGTTAGATACTCAAAGGCCATACCTCTGAGATCTGTGACTACACATGCAGTGGCTAGGGCCCTGATGGGGGATTTGTTCCTAGATAGGGTTCCCCAAAATGGTGGTGTCTGAAAGGGGCACCAACATCATGTCTGCATAAATTACTTTCATGTGGGATGAGTGTAGGACGGCCTAGAAGTTCTCTCACCCTCAGACCAATGAGGTTATTGAGCACAGGTTAATTAAGTGACCTTTTGTGGTTCACCCGGACAGGGATTTTGTTTTCTGCTTGAGAAGGATTCTTACCCGCCCCCCCCCCCCCCCAACCAAAAACCCAATTTCTAACATAGCCCTGATGAGGAATGACTGTACTATCTCAAGAAGGCATAGCACTCCTCTTGAGATGTACTAGTACACTTTTTTTAAAAACAATAAAAGTATGGCAATCCTGCTTAGAAATGGTGGTATTGGTGGTAAAACCACCATATTTAAATTCTGACCTATTTGCACCAATGTTCCTATACCAGAATGCAGCATATGTGACTTGTTTTTACCAAGGACTATTTGAGGGATATCTCCAAGATCTAAATATAAATGAGTATTTGCCCCTTTCCTGATTTGAACAATGTTACTGGTCAAAGGTGATTTATGATATGATTTGACATACATTTCTGAGAAAATTCCCAAAAGGAGTCACTTGGACCCACCTGTAAAATCCTATCATTTTTTAATCAAAGTTTCTAGCCCAATGTACTATAAAACACACAACATCCCACTATGTTTTCCGAATATTTCTTGGAGGGGCATTTAAATGAATAAATGTCATAATATAAGTATCAACCTAGAATATGTTTTTTGTTAACAATATTCTGTTTGAAAACTTAATGCACTTTCAGCAAAGTCCATTCACACTGCTGTCATTACCAGAAGCTGTTATCCTCAAAATATATATTTCTGGCTACGTGCCTGTGAGTTGATCAATCATCAAATTATGTTTATAATTAATTGTATCTCACTCAGTGGGGAAATGATGGGGGTCACCTGTACCATGTGGAGCTGCCCCTAAACTGAAGGATTGGTATATGTTTTCCCTTGAAGGGTGGGGGGGCTCCCCTACACTGCAAGGATCTGCATTATGCCCCTGATTTCAACAATTAAAACACATTTGTAGACTTTGAGCATTTGCTGCCTGCTCAATTCAGATTATGTCTGTGAAAGTGAAACATTATGGTTGCACAGGGTTTATTTGGAGAGTTTTGACTCAGGAAATCTTAAAATCAGGGCCTGACAACAGTTCTTAAATTCAGTTATGTGTTGTATGAAGAGGCACATGCTAACTTTAAGAAGTTTGCACTTTTAAATGCCATCATGCTTTGTACTGGCGGTAGCTCCATAGCTCAGATCTTCTTACAGCTTGCATCAGAAGAATCCTAGAACATGGCAGGGGGGGTCATGATCATCCTTAATCTAAACATGTATTTACTATTTAAGAAATGCTTTTCATGTGTGCGGAAAAAACTGCAAATGGACTGTCCGCGTCGATTGCAAACTTTGCCTGAAAGTGTCTAGTGGGAGGAATAAGAAATCAGTCGGTCAGTCAGTCAAATAACTTTATTCGATTCAAGTGAATCATAAAAGTTTGCAGAAAGAGCATATAAAAATACATAAAATACATAAAATGCAGTGCGCAGAAGTTGATTCTGGATTAAACAGGTTCAAATAAAAGAATTCACAGTTCATAACGTTTCCTAATCAAAAATACAGTTTTAATAAAGCTAAGCACAGAGCTGCAGATAATGACAGTAGATAGTGACCTCAGATGATTAAAACCCTCATTATAAGAACACGGACAAATATCTCTTAGGATAGGCTTAATAAAGCCCTTGGATCTTTATAAAGTGTGCAAAAAAGCATGAGGTGCATTGTGCTCTGCTTGGCTACATTATTACACGGACAGAGTGTCAGTCTCTCACCTCATCACCCCTGTTTTGGAAAAGCCACAAGAAAATGCAATGTGCTTAAATGAAGTCTGGTCATTAGGAAGCGTGAGTGGACTTGGGTAGTGAATGACAGATAAAATAGTTGCTGATTTAAAAGTGCACGATACGCTGTATTATTGTCCTGATGTGACAAACTCAAAAACGTATAATAAGCATTTTTAATAACCATCTTTACATTAAGTTGAATAGATTCTGGATTTTGGTAAAGATCTTCAAGGCCCATCTTACAAAAGGATTCTTTCACATAAAGAAGCCATGGATCACCATTGCGTTATCAAGATTCATACAGTCCCTTAGGATGCCTCTTGAGAATAATAAGTCTTCTGAGGTCCAGATTTCCCCCCATAAAAGCAAGGGGGCGATATTGATTCTGTCAGTCACATATTCTAGATCCACCTCCGAATGACAAAATGAGGTAGGAGAACTACCGGGGATAAGTAAGAGATGTTTTAAAAATGTGTTTTCTAATATTTGAATCTGTGCACTTTTGTAATAGCCCCATACTCCTGCCCCATAGGTGGCCACTGACAGACATTTAGATCTGTACAATGTTTTCAATTCAGCTACCGGCTTATGCCCTAGTTTACTGGCAAAACGAAAGAGCCCCTCTATAGTTCTATTATTTTGTTTAAGCCTCATCATGATCAAATTATCCCAGCTCAATTTATTATTAAAAAGATTCCACAGATAGGTAAAAGTTGGCACTTTATTAATAATTATACAATTTACTGTATATTTGCGAGATATAGTTTTGTTTGGACCGCAGGTCATAATAAAAGATTTACTAAAATTGACCTTAAGGTCCAGTCCTGTCATAAATTCACTAAAGGCAGTCAGACATTTTTGTAAACTGTTCGCTGTTAAGGTCATCAGGACAGTATCGTCCACATGGGACAGTAAAGGTACCCTTTTGACTGCAATCAAGGGAAAATCCAATTGTTGTTGAAGCAGGAAATGCTCTAAGCCAGGAATAGAAAAGGGGCCAATATACAACCCTGGCACACTCCCTCAGTTGAAGCAATTAAGTTAGTCTTTTCTCCCCCTGGGCCATTCCGGATAGCTATGGTGGTAGAGGCATGTACTCTGCGCAACAGAGTAACAAGCGGTTCCTCACAACCCATGGCATCCATTAGTGACCACAGTTTACCACGACAAACTGTATCGAAGGCGATGGACAAGTCCATGAAGGCCAAATGGATCGAAGCACCCCTGGCCTTCATGTACTTGCCCATAACCAACGACAGATTGAGGCACTGCTTGGTAGTTCCCCTTCCCTTCCTGAAACCAAATTGGGAGTTCACTATAAGGCCAGAAGTATTGGCCCATGACTCCAGGCGTGCAAGGATTACCCTCCCCAGCAGCTTGCATGATGCATCTATTAAAGAAATAGGTCTATAGCATGTGGGGTCACTTCTGTTTCCCTTCTTAAAAATTGGTACCACCACAGCATTTTTCCACGACGATGGAATACGACCCACAATTACTGCTTTAAAAATGTTGAGTAACAGCGGAGCCCGTAAGTTACTTTTGAATAGATCCAAGGGCACGCCGTCTGGGGCTTTTAGGGAAATACCCTTTCTCAATGCCTCCTCAACCTCCCCCAGTGAAAGTGAGGTGCTAAACTGTAGTGCGGTTTCTATATTAATACTTATTTCCTCCTCACATTTGTCTAATAGGACACGCTTTGGATTGAATATTTTAGCAAAATGGGTCTCCCAGGCCACTCCCGTTATGTCAGTATCCATGGCCCTTGACGCATTAGTGAAGAGTGGGCGGTTTATCACCTCCCAGAAACCCCTGGAATCCTTCAAGGCACTTGCTCTTTCAAGGTCATCCCAAGCCTGCCTTCACAGTTCGTCCTTTCTCTCTTCAATTACCTTTTTATAGTTCTGCCTGGCTGCCTTTATTGCATCCTGTCCCGGGGGACTACATGGAGAGCCTTCTTCAGTTCTTTTTGCGCTGCAGAACACTCTGTATTAAACCATCTTATTTCAGGGGTACTACCTTTTCTTATTGATCTGTGCAAGTTTTGGCCACGTCATCACAAATTGTTTCAAAATGTTGTATTATTACATCTGGCTGTGATGTTTCAGTTAGGCAGGTCATTACTTGTATTTGATTCATTTTAATAATAGACTCCTCAAGAGCCTTATGATTAATCGTGTCCCATTTTAGCCTTATCCCACGATTATGATTGTATTTTATTGGACATTCAGAAACCTTACCCTTTTGCGCCACAATACACAAAGAAACAGTAAGAGGATTATGGTCACTAGCAGGGTTAGGTTCAACTGCAAAATGTTCGACAAGGTGTGAGTACCTACTAGAAATCAACATAAAATCGATTGTGCTTGCATGGTTGCCCCTGAAATTTTGGATATTGCACCAGTGGGGTACCAACCAAAGTATCAATCATACGTAAGTTGTTCACTACAATAATAGAATTTAACGCATCACCCTGTATGGTATGTTTAAAATGTGTCAAGGGTTGATCGTCAGTATCTACTAGCCCACAAACCTTGCTCCCATTATGCCGGCATAGGGTGCAGTTGAAGTCTCCTACCTAGATAATACAGAAGGGGGAAATCCTCCCTGCTACCTTAACAATCTCCAGGTCAAGTGAGTTAATAACCCCTGAATTCTGTGTATCGAAAATGTTATGGTACCAATTGATTAATAATATAGGTACACTAATCAAATTAAAACATTAAGTCAGCTGGTACCATGGGGAGTCAATTACTTTTTCAATTCTTAATAACTCGTACTGTACCGAGATTAAGGTAGCTAGTCCTCCCTTTGCCCTCCCGGCCAATGAGGGTTCAACTTGGACAGCTACTATGTCATATCCGTCCAACGAAAAATCATCTCTACTCCAGGTTTCCTGCATACAAATAATATCAAACGTTTTAACATACTGGACCCATACCTCATCCAGTATCCTTCGTGAGATACCGGCAACGTTCCAGGAAATTAAACGAAGACTAGGGCTATTGGTTTGGCAGTTTTGTGGATTTAAAAGATTGCCATCCTCACTATTCGGGGATTGTTCAACTTGGCCGACAGTTAGATCTATCCTCGTAGCCCCTAGTGTCTCCAAACCTTTGTTAAAGAACAGCTGAGGCTGCGGGGGGCAAAGGTTGTGTCGGGGTCAACGAGAGGTCCACTCTCTTTAGCACTACCACATATATTAAGAGCAGTCCCGGAAACATGGATTTTATCCTCTAATGAACTTGTTTTCTGCTTTAGTCAGTCTATGTCTCCGAGACCACTTAATGGCTCAAAGCCATTTTCATGAAACCAAGGTGGAAACTGCGTGTACTGTTTTGTCCTTAGTGAACTGTTCTCTTCCGCTAAGTAGGGTTGCAATCTAGGTGATCGATAAAAGACGCCTAGTGGTAATATTGTAATCCTTGCCTCGTTTATGGGTTGATCAACCGCCCTGTCTATTATAGAACTTACTAGATCTGGCGGCCTGAAGGTCAACACTATGCAATCCCCTGCCAATATCTTATTATTTGACCCTACCCACCTAACCCTATGCGCCATCTTAAATTCAGAAAGTTTTATTATTTATGCCTGTCTTCGTATTTACTAAATGCAGGAACTTATTTCTCAAAGATTGCCAATCTTCCCTATCACCAGGCAATAATGGTGGAACATTAGCTAGGACAACAATATAGGGTGTTATTTCAGGGGGCAGATGTAGATTCAAGTTCATATCACTGGAACTTGAGTGACCTAAATGGCGAATTGCTAGAGTACCTACGCTTTGGGACCTTTCACTATTATTATTAGGAACTCTATATACGTGCTCTATATTTAGGGGATTTAGAGACTGGCAATCGTTTCGGAGGTAACCTTCAGTCTGAGGCAAAGACACAATAGTTTGTGGGCAGTTGTTTTCCAAACTTTCTCGATGAGACCCTTCCTGTGTAGTAGTTTTCTTTGAAGGCTCTGGGTTATTAACACCCCCTCTATTGTTTCCTCCCATGGATATATTTGGCCTAGGCCTATGCTCCTCAGGCAGTACAGAGACACTATGGAGATCTTTTTCTAGGCATAATAACCTGCTCCTGATGTCAATCAATTTTTGAAAGATAGGGTTTAGGTGTGCAGCAATTACTGTTTCCAGTTTATCCCAGAAACCCTCCTCTAAATTATAAATCAGGGTCTGCTTAGTTACTATTTCTGCTGGAGCTATATCTTGATTTGTTGCAGGTGCAAGATCCCTATCCAGTTGCTCCCCCTTTCCTCCCTGTGATTTAGATGTAAGTTGGCTCTATTTATGTAACTTAATTGCTGCCTGCCCTTTCCTTTTCTTTGGTGGGGGTGCAGAACTGCATCCACCCTTTGTTTGGGATTTCTGGGCCCTCGTGACTATGTTAGGCTTAACCGCGGTAGCCTGGTGGTCAGATATCCCTTGACAATTAGCAGGCTCAGCGGGTGGGGAGTTTGTCCTATTACTTCGTAATGGTCCATTTGCCAAGGTCGTTTGTGCACTTAAAGTACTGGGGGTAGCGGGGTTATGGATATGGGTTTGCCGACTAGGTAACACTTGTGGATCTAGGGACAGTCTGCTCTCTGTTAGTTCAATTTCGTGCAGGAGCGCAGATTCAGCCCTAGTTAAAAAAGCGTCAAGTGTGCCTACTACACCTTGGCCAACCTTAGAGTTTGCCATGTTAAAAGTCCTACTTGATAACACAAACTGATAGCCACCAACTTAATTTATAGACAAGATCTTCAATAATTAGGGTTAGAAAACACAACTATAAAAAGAGCATATCCAACCTAACCTCAAACCGCACCTCAACAACCCGATGCCTTATAGGCTCAGTTCATGTCCAAATTGAAAAATGTCCTTACGCTACGCCAGTCCAGATCTGTCGATGTTAATGACCTGGACCAGCCCAGCCTCCTCCGGCCTCTGGCTCCGGCCTCGGGGAGCCCGCAGTCGCCTTTATGCGCCTCCTGGCGTTGACTGCTCGCGGTAAGCACCCCCCGGCGCTAAGGATGATGGGGGCTGTAGTCTTTGGCCGCCAGTAAAGTGATAGTGATAGTGTGCTTGAAGGTGCTGGTGCTTGCTCCGGTCCACAAGACCTCAAGGTGCTGCTATTTATGAAGGAACAAGGTAAAAAAAAAAAACGGCCTCCAGAAGCAGAAGCCTGAGAAACTACAGCTCCCAGAAGTCCAAGCAGCAGTGCAGGAGAAAGCAACCAGAGGATATTGAAAATAGCCTGTATGCCAGTTTAGGATGATATTCAGCTGGAAATGTGGCTGTAGATGTGAGCGCCCATAGAAGACTCCTGCCTCTAAGTATTGTCGCGTCACTTCGCTACAAGGATCACCACAACACCAGGTCAGTTGATGTTACTTTATTTGTGCATCGTCTGCAGCCAGCATGCTGCACGTCTTATCTCCGTCCCTGCTTCCTGTGTTCTGCCCCTCGCCCTCTCTGACCGGAACTGGTGTCCGGTGACCTGTCCTGCCCTCTGCCCTCGGCAAGGTCCTAGTGCCCTCTCTCTCAGGACACTACATCTCCCCCCTTTGTCACAAAAACATTACGACAGTAGCATTAGTTAGTAATCAAACTGGGACAGTTTCTTTTGTATAGTCTGTTACAAGATGTGAAAGTGTCGATGGATGTGACCCGTGAGATGCTGCCTAGAGCGGCATCTCACATTTCTTCTATTAGTCTCTTTGGTCTCACAATGTCTCTTCTTGGTCTCGTCACAGGTCCTTGGCCCTCCTTTGGCCTGGTGGCTTCTGCTGCACCTGCTCCGTTGCACTCTCTTTTTGTTGTCTCTTCGATGCCTGTCGTTTGCTCTTCGTCCTTTTCTTCTTTCAGGCCTTTGAAATGTGAGCTGTTCCTTGTTATTCGTCTGCTGTTGGATTCTGCTGTTATCATTGTTCCTTTCACTTGTGTTATCGTCAAAGGGTCTTGGGCGAATGGACTATCCGACTTCCGTTGTTGTCTCTGTCGTACTACTACAGTATCTCCTTCATGGAGATGTGATTTGATGGCATGTCGTCTTCCGTCAGCATATTCTTTCATTTTTTTCTTAGCCGCCTCATCTTTGGCTGCCACGCTCTCGTGCCCTGGCGCGGTCAGTCCTTCGACCTGCGGCAGCCTCGTTCTGCTTCTCCTCCCTAGTACTAGCTCCGCCGGGCATTTCCCTGTAGACCCATGAGGCGTGTTTCTGTAGTCTCTCAGTATTTGGCATAGTGCTTGGCCCAGGGAAATCTGTGACAGCTTCGCCCTCTGAACTGCCTTCTTGATGTTTCCCATGAACCTTTCGACCATGCCGTTTGCTTGCGGCCATAGTGGTGTTATCTTTCTGTGCTGTATTCCGAGGTAGGCCATGAACCTTCGGAATTCCTCTCCTGAGAACGGAGGACCATTATCAGTTTTCAATGTCTCTTGCGAGCCCCAGGCTGCAAATATGTCGTCCAGAACAGGTAATGTTGCGGCTGCTGACGTTGAGGAGACTGATCTCACAATGGGGAATCTGGAGTATTCATCTATTATGACCAGTAGGTAAGTTCCCGCGTCTAGAGGTCCAAAGAAATCGGCAGCCATTGTTGTCCATACAGCCCTTGGCAGTTCTGACATTTGTAGTGGTTCTTGTCTTGCAGGCGGACCTGTCGTTTGACAGAGGTGACAGGCCGCAATCGTATCTTCGACTAGACGGTCTAACCCCGGGAACGAAACCTTTTCTCTCAGCAGCTTTTTTGTTGCCACAATGCCCCTGTGTGACTCGTGTGCAAAGCTGCCCACTTGGCGTCGTAGTTAGCTTGGAATGACTATGATGATGCCCCTATTCCACTATTTGTCACCGAAAGCTCCCCGCTTATTTTCTGTAGAGCCAGCATCTCCTCCTTCTTTACTCCTCCCTTCCATGTGCAGTTGTTGTTTACATGTCTCCACCTTTGTTGTCTCGTCGTTTCTCTGGCCGCTCGGAGAGTGTCATCTTTTTCCGTTTCTCTATTTCTGTTAGAGTCACTGGTGCAGGCGTGCTTTGCTTTAACACGAAGTTTAAGTATTCTTCTGCCATTGAGGCCTTTGTTTCAGCATGCGGTAGCGGATGCCGTGACATGTAGTCTGCTGGATTATGTTCTTTCCCAGGTTTGTGGACAATTTTGAAGTCGTAATCCATTAGTCTGATGCCCCAGCGCTCGATGCGGGGCGGCATCTTTGCTGCTGGGTTGCCGTAAATTGTTACTAGTGCTTGGTGGTCTGTGATGATGGTGAACGGCTTTCCGTACACAAACATGTGGTAATGCTCGCATGCCCATACCACCGCCAAGCTTTCTTTCTCCGGCTGGGAGTACGCCTTCTCAATGTCTGTCAGGCTTTTGCTGGTGTATGAGACAATCTTCCTTGGTGACTCCTTTCCTGGCAGGTGTTGTGCTAATATTGCACCTAACCCCACTGGGCTGGCATCGACCGTCAGCTCGGTGCAGAGCAGAGGGTTGAAGTTTGTGAGGTGCTCCACAGTCATCACGGCCTTCCTGATCTCTTCGAACGATTTATTGCATTGTTGAGACCAGACAAATTTCTGGCCTTGTTTCGTTAGTTCTCTCAGCGGCGTGCTCACCGTGGCAAAGTCTTGTATGTATCTGGCACAGTAGCTTGCCAGGCCTAGGAATGATCTTATTTCTGCCACGTCTGACGGTGGCTTTGTGTTCTTCAGCGTCTCCACTTTGCTGGGATCAGGCCGCATCCCTTTTTTCGAGAATATGTGCCCGACGAATATCAGTTCTGTTCTCCCTAGCTCGCACTTTTCTCCATTTAGTGTTAGTCCAGCCTGCTTTAGTTGTTTGCACACTTGCCTTAGGGCGCTATCATGTTCTCCGTCGGATTTCCCAAACACTAGGATGTCGTCACTGTAGTTGAAACTGTTGTGCACTGGTCGTATCACCTGTCTTATTGTCTCCTGAAATATTTTGGCCGCTGACGAGATACCAAAACTGAGCCTTTTGTATCTGAATAGTGCTAGGTGTGTGGAGAATGTCGTTATGTACCTTGACTGTGGGTCCAGCTCTAGTTGGTGATATCCTTTGCACAGATCTAGCTTTGAGAATCGGCACGCCCCTGTCAGCCGGATGATCATGTCATTCAGATGAGGTCCTGGATGACGTTCCCTCGATATTGCAGTGTTCGGTATTCTCATGTCGACACAGATCCGTATTTTGGACGTGTTCTTCTTCGGGACTGCCACAATCGGTGATACCCATGGTGTCGGCCCGTCTGCAGGCTCAATTATGTCTTGCTGCAGTAGGTTGTTTATTTGTAAGTGAATCGGCACTCTCTTGTGATGCTGTGTTTATGTGTAGGGTAACCTGTTTCTCTTTTAGCTTCCCCAGTCCCTGCTGTATTTCTTGATATTCTTGCAGTATGTTCTCTTTTTCTGTCATGTGATATGTCATAGCCAACAGCCCCATTCCTTGTGCCGTGACGTTGCTCAGCAGGCAGGGTGCTGGGATGTCCCCTTTCAGCACGTGTATCTCTTCTTGACATGTCATGTCCTGATATGTTAGAGTTTCAGTGAACTTGCCCATGTTTTCCCCAAGGCCGCATCTGTAGCATGTGACCGCTTGTTTCCTGGGATGTTGTTGCTCCCTGTTGTCGTCCCTTTTGAAATTTTCCGTCATCCGATGTGCCATCGCTGTTCCTTTTTCTTTGCCTATTTGTATTTGTTTGTCATGTTCCGTGGCCCGTGCTTCTGTGCGGGCCATCGTCAGTATTTTCTCAAGTGTTGTTGGTTCTTTTAGGATGCGTGCTCTGAAGTCTACTGACAGACACCCTACGATGAGACGCGTTTGTATTGCTTCTTCATTGTCAAATGTATCGAATTCGCAGTATGTCACCAACTTCCGCAATCTTGTCGCGAAGTCATCCATGCTCTCTTCTAGTTGTTGGCGTACTGTGTGGAACGTGTATCTTTCAAAATCGATGTTGCGTTGGGGGTCGAATTTCTCTGTGAGGCACGCTTTCGCGCCTTTGTAATCCGCCGTTTTTTCACTCGGTAGTGTCATCATTAAGTCTTCTATTTCGTCTCCCGCAAGGTTAACCAACAGATCTAGTTGTTTGCTCTCTACGACATCAGTTGCGCGCATGTAGCGTTCAAATTGTCGTAGCCATCTCTCCCATCTGATGCCTGCTTGCGGTTCTGATATGTTAAATGGCAGTGGCCTGCGGAACACAGCTTGTGTGCTCCTTGTCTCTTCGTCACCCATATCCTTCCTTTCTTTTATTTTATTTATTTATTTCTTTTCCTCTTCTTCCTTATTCCTCTGGTGCTATTTTCTTTCTTTGGCACCTTTTCCTTGTCGTTTTCCTTTAATTTAGACCTTTTTTAGTCTATTTTCCTTTTTGCCTGACTTTAAAATGGCCTCCCGGCCTTCCTGTGCTGCTATTGGCCCAATTTGCCTGACTCCAAGATGGCCGCCACACTTGTGCGATTTCGCGCTGTTCGGGACTTTGCCTGACCCTTTAAAATGGCCGCCGTCTATCTTGGACGCTGATTGGTTCAATTTGCCTGACTTTAAAATGGCCGCCTCCTCTCGCGAGAGTTCGTTGAAAATCACGCGCGGGAGGGATTTTAATCTTTTCTTCGGCTGCCTAGTCAATTTCAGTTTCGCGCTGCTCTTACTTGCGTTAGCAGCGCCGGGGTGGGCTCCCGCAACGATGTTCTTTTTCCTGCTGGGCACTTTGGACCAGGGTGGGCTCCTGGCTCCGATTTTGTTTCCGAGACCGGGTGGGTTCCGACAGTCGCCGCGACGCGTGGATTTCGATCCCGCCTCGTCGCCAGTGATCGCGTCGCTTCGCTACAAGGATCACCACAACATTGCCTCGCTCCCAACCCCCACCGAAATGTTCGCGGAGCTCAGCAGCCTCCTGCGTTCAGGTCCGTTTGAGTCCGCGTCTGACGTCCGTTCCGGCCCTGCATCGGCAACAATACTCTATTCTGCCACGTCTTCTGCTCAGAGGTAGGGCAGTTCACAGTAGTTCTTGGTCCTCCAACCAAACAAAGGTTATCGCACATGAAAAGAAAATAGAAGAAAAGAGGAGGTTTTAGGGCAAATGGTCCGATACTTGCTCTGGCTAAGGGAGGGGAAGTGAGGGATGAGCACCAACACCCGGTATTTCCACCACCTGTGTCGCGGCTCACGGCTGCAACTTTATGCTGCCATGCATGCGATGGGTACCCGCTGTGCAGTCAACCCTCCCCTTTAATGGTTAATGGCGTCTCCGCACTGGAGATGCCCTTGCTAAACCAACCCCAGATACGTCCCCGTACCTCTGGGAGCCACGCTCCTCCAGGTGCGCTGCTGGCGTTCGCGTGATGCCGGATAGGGTCCGGCTCCCTTCTGGTGTGGATTCATGGCATAGGGGCACTTGGCAGCAACGTGGGTTTTCGTTACCTCATTCATTCAAATAAGAGATCGAGAAGGCATCCTCCTCGGGCAAACTGGAGGGTCCGAGGATCAAAGAGTCACAGAAAGAGTGAAATAGATTATCCAGGGTTGTTTTAGCTGTGACCTTCCCCTTGAATCCTGGGACCTCTACAGGGAGAGCCAGGGATTGAAAGAGGTGCAAGACGCATTGCCATTCAAGGACCATCTCCAACCTATTTCACTGTTCCGACAGATCTGTCCTACCACTCACACAGATGTCTGACATTGACTCAGAAGATTTAGATGTCAAGACAGTCGAGGGGCCTAATCTTTGTCTTCCTCAGCAGAGAACTCTGCTAAGGCCACTGCACCCTGATGAGTAACTGACATCAGTTATACATATATTTTCCATATACATGCATGTCTTTTTTATGTATCTGATCAAAGACAGGATTATTTCTTGCAAATATCAAATAGCAGGACTTTAATGTATGCAGCTATATAATGATAAGATTTCACAGGATTCACCAGTCCTATTTATTGGGCGCATCTCTTTCTGTATTTACTTAGCTCACCATCTTCCTAGTGTTGAGGTTCCTGTGGGACTTAGGAAACCTGAGTGATATGGTTAGAGTTCCCCTTGGGGCCAGATCACCTGATTGTTATGACTCTCACTGGCTCCAGGTCTCATAATTGCTAGGATTGGTGCCCTGACCACTAAGACTTTCCCTACTTATTAAATAGAACGTTTAGGGTGCCTAGTCCAGGTGCCCTGGTAAATGGTGACAGGTTAAGTGTGCTGTCTATTATGACCTGGAAGAGTCTAAGGCCTGAAACACTGCCTCTCTACCATAAGACAGTGAGTCTATTCCTTGTAACCTATAAAAACATTCCTACCTTGGTGGTGCACAGCTACTCCGAAGCTCATCCTGCATCCTCTCTGCAATGGCTCACTCATACTAGTTAAAACCCGGTGCCTCTTTACAAGGCAGGGACTTTTAGGTCCTGGGGAGACACCCAATTAAACTGGCCTCACTTCACAGGCAGAAATAGTCACTCCTGAGCATAACCTTCAACCACCCTAGTAAAGGTATAAGCCATCTTTGGGTTGGCAAACAGCCATATGTAGAGTGAGAATAATTGTTCTTGGGGAGAGCTGTTTCTAGGTATAGAATATACAAGGTGAGGATAGCCTTTCCTAAGACTACCTTATTACCTCTATACAGATTGGGGAATAGATCCTTCTGGCATAGACTACATCCAATTTGAACAGACTAAAGCCATTCTACATGGTGAGATAGTACTTACCCCTTCAGTAATGCCCACAGCCATTCTAATAGGTGAGAATAACCTCACCTGGTAATAACTCACTGCCAGTCACTATAGAGCTCAAGGCCTCAGCACTGAATTGGGATAGGCACGCCTGAGCATAGAAACCCTATGGACAGCTCATGGCAGACACTGGGTGGAAATAATTGCTTCTCAAGAGAAGTTGTTTTGGCATAGCTTATAGCCACTGTAGAAGGTGAGAGATAATGTTTTTAGATTAACCTTATGTTATCCATATGGACCAGGCATGGCTTCTCAATGGTGTAGCTCTCAGGACTCTGCAGGTACTCACTCCTAACCACAGTTTGCAGTATCTGCACATGGCAGATATAACAATTATTTTAGAACATAGGTCACAGACATCCTAATAAGTGGATATAACTCATAGCTACTACAGGAAAGTGACTATTGCTCCTAGCTATAGCTCCCTGCCACACGAGAAGGTGTGGACAGTCCCCCTGAACATAGTCAACACCCAATCCTACACAGCAGGACGGGTACTCTTGGTGTTAGCCTACAGTTACTCTAGTAGTTGGGATAGCCCCTCTGGGCATAACCCACAGACACTAGTAGGTGAGTATAGTTGCTCCTTGGTTTAACGTTCAGCCACTTGACAGGATGAGCTATAACAGTCTACTCCAGGTTCTTATTGCCTTAATTTTTATAGGGAGATAACCACCACCCAACAGTAGTCTTGCTCACCAGATGTGAAAACTACAAACTACAAACCTGTAACTCCAACAAAGACTCCAGAGGTGGCTCCACTGCCAACCACACAAAACAGATCAGCGCCCTTGAAAAATATCTGCTGCTCGTTCATAGGTGGGATGAGTCGCTCCCTAATTCTTACACCATTCTGTTTCGCATTAATATTTTAACACTCAGCAGTCCCATGGTCAATTGTAAACCAATAATCTGCATAATAATACACTTTGCCACATACCTCTCTTATCCCAAATAATGGCAGATCCTCTAAAAGGCTTAACCTATAATCCAATATCCTCATCAGCCCACGGAACCTAACCAATCAAACCACCAAATGGACCAAAGGAACAAGCAGAAAATTAAAAGACCTCCCACTTTGAACCAAAGTTTTGTTGGCATCAAACAAGTGAAGCAAGTCAGCCCAACCATCTCGAGCAGGCTTTCTTATTCTCTTCTCACCAAGCATCTTTCTGTTTATCTTTTCATCCTTACATCCACCGGATGATATCCACTATTTCCCCTTTACATTCTGTCATTCATTCATCCATTATTCAATCTTTCCCCGTTCCATCTATTGGCCTTAACATCCATCCATTCACACATCCATCATCTATGCATGAGCCATCCATACATCCATCTACCCATACATCTGTTTCTTGACTTATCCATCCATTCATCTATCCATCCGCCTATCCACTCAGATTTTCCTTTACTCTGCCACCCTTTCACTTGTCCATTCACCGATTCATTCACTCATCCTTTCATCCATTGGCCTATCTAAATACTCCTTCATCAACCCACTCATCCATCCATCCTCCCTATCGTGCTTCCTACCTTTCTTTCGTCCTTTCTTCCATTTATTTTTCCTTACTTCTTTCCCTTTTGTATCTAGCCAACTTTGTTCTTCCTTACCCTTGCTTGTTTTCCTGTTAACATTGGTGTGAGCACTGTTACAGATAGAAGAGGCTCATAAAGAACCCCACTTCCGCTGTTAAAGAAAGGGGTTCATGACGTCCTTGATCAGAACAGACATGGAATGAATTCCTGATGAGATCTGTTGCTCGCTGCTGGCCACCAAATGAATATAACATGGTCCACCCTACAGAGCCCAGCTAGCCACATATTATGATTATGACCGCTCCTTAAGATCGTCTTGTGAGATTCAGAGAAAGGATGGCCATTATGCTGTCTACCCTGGCCGATGTCTGAACCTCTCCCCTCCACACCATGCATGCTCAGGTCCATAAGGCAAAGTGTGTGACCCTATGCAGTAACCATTAAGGTGGATTGTACCATGTAAGAACACCACAAATGGACCTGCAGACCTGGTCAAGGCTGATAGAATACTATTAGCTATAACTGTGCATCTGTCTCTCACATCCCTTCATCCATCACACCACAAAGTGCTGCCCCCCAAAATGTAACTACACTTCTGTGGTCTTAACCAGGGCCAGACTGGCTGTAGCGGGCACCCAGTATTTCCCCAATGGGTCGGAGGGGTGGGGGCCAGTTTTGCAGCAGTGCTGCAATATCAGCCCCCTGTAACAAAAGCGGGAGCTGTTCTTTTTGCTACCTCATGACCCCCCCCCTGACCCCCCACTCGCAGGGCCAGTCGAGCAGCAATCAGTTGCTGTTCCCCGTCTGGCCCTGGTCTTAACAAAGGCATTAAAAGACACTTCCCACATAGGATTTAAACAGGAACAACACTTTTCAAACCACACACCCTATAGAGTGTAGCATTCTACCGTGCAGGCTAATGCTTCAGCGCCCCACAGGGGGATAGTTAGCATTATATAAATATTGCAATACAATATCAGCTGGATTGTTCACAATATTCTTGATAATTGTGGCACCCTCTTTATGTAGCAAAATAGAGCATAATAAATAATTATATAATTGTGAAATACCAATCGCCGTGTGCACATCAATTCGGGGTACCAGTGCAAGGCTCCATTTCTTTATCATCTGCAGGTAAGAGATTCTCTGGCAGGTTTGTGTGACTCCTAACACTTCCCATCCAGCAGGGCATAACTCACTAGAGAAGGAGTGAATGACACCTGCAAGTTCTCCTTTTCCATTGAAAAGTGTACATTTCCTTTTCGGGCTTCAGGATCTACCAAACGTGACTCCAATAATATTTGGGTGAGAATGACCGTGTAAGGAAAAAATCATTTCTAACTGACTGCATTTTAAATATATTTTGTCATTTATTTCAATGGATTGGGGGGGAGGGGGTTTGGAGCATGTGAAATTGTATCTTACTATATGTTTCCATTTGAAAGATGTTCATAAAACTATTAATCACACTGATATATTAACTAACTGCAGAAGTAGTGGTAATGTGAATGTTTGTGTGGACTGGCAGGAGCAACCTAAGCTTCTGGCAAAAACATGAGGGTGGATCGCGATCCCAGAGATTTGATAGATCTAAGAAAGCCCTCCGTTCATGACAAAAGCAGAAATATTTTAGGTGTAATGGGAGACTCCATGACTCGTCACCAATTTAGTGAGGCTCTGTTGCATCACCCATATGAAGAAGCGAAGCCACAGACAAAGCCTTCCCCACTTTCCTTCTCCAGTGTGGACAGATCTTCATAGGATGAATCTTGGCTGAACTAACAACTCATGATGAGGAGCAGTGATAGACTTTGGTTGTAATGCCAGAAGAGTTCTACAGATGAAGTATCCTGCATGTGATCCAGAGAACCTTAAACTCATTATGTAATCAAATGTACTACTGCTTATTTGTTGGTGCCAAATCCTGAGCGGCCATCCTGACTTGGGGCCATAGGCAGTTCAAGGCCACAAGTACAGATGATGCACTTGGAATTTCAGGCTGACCCTCAATAGACAACAAAGCAATTGCCATGTGCTCCCTGCTTTCTTATTCATTGGCTCTCAAGAGCCCCTAAGGTATATTGACAGGATTCTTTAGAGCCCAGGTGGGTCCTGCCAATACCCCCACATCACCCCTTGAAAATGTAATTCTGCATACGCTTACTGATGCACTTCATGAGCGGAGTGGACCGGGAGTCTTCAAAGCCAGGGTGCTGGTACTTATCACTGCCATTCGTTCATCACTGGGGGACCCTGTCTACAATTTGATCAGCGCAGTGGGTGTCCCAGGAGTCAGCCAGGGTAGCTGTATTCATGTCTTAAGCAAATGGTGGATGCTCACCTTGGGTGGCTTAGATCCCAATCACTCCAAAGTATGTAGGGGCCTTGACTCAGCTGGTAACAGAGCACCTTGGTTTCTTGAGGATAAGCAGTAAGAGGGCAGGCATTTTGTATCACCAGTTATGGGCCACTAGGCTATTGGTTTAGCCTGAGTACTAGGAAGTTCGCTATTAAGACCGAGCTGGGCATGGCTCCCAGTGCTGGCAGCAAGCTATAAAGGCATGAACTGATCCTGCCTTTGGAGTCCTTGTGGTCAGTTGCTTTGGCATTTCCTCTAGGATGGTTAGTATCCTTTACTGCAGGCACACAAGAATACTATTGATGCCACCAGAAGTGGGGAGAGCTCAAGAGTGAAACTGCAAGGAACAGGATGGTGAAAGGGAGAATACAAACAGATGGGGAGGTGGACTGGATCAAAGTAGCTGAGCTATGTGAAATTGAAGTGCAGCTGCCGGAATTTAATCTCTTGATCAGGTTTACGTTTCAGTGGAACCAGGGAGTATGACACATGAGATGAAGAAGAAAGTCGTCATTGGTGGAGAGTTGTATCAAGGAGCTACTGGTTACAGTGGTAGTCTTCATGCTACCCATGAAAACACCAGAGACCAGGAGGAGACGCAGATCTTCACAGACGGCACCAACAAACCTCTCACAGGAGAAAAGCACCCGGTGCCCTAATGCCATGTTCATGGAATGAAGCTTGGCCTGAGGCAACTGTTATAAGAATGGTGGATGATTAAGAGGCAGGGTTGACAAAAAAGCTCAGGAAAAAGCTACACCTGGTGGAATCAATATCAGCACAGCCACTGATCCCAGAGGCAATGAAATTAGAATGCCCAGACGAGATCACAGGTATTAGTGAGGTGATTGGACTTGTTTAAAAGGTGCTCTCTCCTTAAGCTAAGACATAATTTGTTTGTTGTGAGGGGCAACTTAAGGGTTCTCATGAGGGCGATTACCAAACTGCACTGAATCCGACTGGGAACCTAGACAGAACAGCTACAGGAGAATAGTGACTACACCAAAAAATGAAACGATTTTTGTTGAGAACTATGGATCAGATATTGGGGACTGAGACATTACCAAATAATTGTTCTTCCAATAAAATAATAATTTCTGAGCCTTGAAACTCATGTACTTCACAATTGGCTGGGGCAAGGACTTTTTCTGTTTGTTTGGTAAGGAGCACAACACAAGCATAGACATATTTTCACCAATATAGGAGCTTTCCACAGAGAATCAAGTCGAGTGCTCATGGAGGGGAATGGGCGTGCATAATCTGAACTGCTAAAATGGAGATGGAGACAATATGATGACGTTTTAATTATTGGAGAAATTGTAGATTGCAGATTGATGCGGGGCACTCAGGCATGGGAAGCCCATTCTTGAGGTTGTGCCACCTTTATTCCATACTTTGTGATAAATGACCTACGCTCTGCTTTCAGGCACACACTGCTATCTCATCACTCTTCCTGATCACTGCAATGAGGATAAGCCATTTCTCAGAGAGACGTGACTTAATATCAATTTAATGTTTCCACTCTCCCCAATTGGGAGGATATATCTAAGGCCATTTCTAACTCTAATTCTCTCTGCTTGTCTGCTTGGAGTGGAAGACACTGATGATGCATGACTGCCTATATAATTTGTAGTGTTGATAACTCACTCTATGGTACCAGCATCTTGCTGATGGAGTGCTGATACAGAGGGAAATATATATATATGAGCTACTGGCGGTCAGTAGGTAGTTATAGTTAGTACCTAGTTTCCATAGGAAAAGCGTTTAATGACTTGCCTATATCTTTGACATCGCTTGACGAATCTTCCCGAAACTTTCCCCCAAAAGTGCCCCAGTAATTCTTGTTTGCCATGGAATGATTGTTGGTGATCCGTCAAGCGGAGGCGGAGAAAAGGGGGGGGCACAAATTAGTGTTTCCCATGTTAATACCCATGGAATTTTATACACGACTAGAGCCCAAACTGCTCAACGGAATTACACCAAATTTGGCAGAAAGGTAGCTGTTGGTCCACAAAGCGAGCTTTTTGTAAGTTGGCATTAAACTGGTCAGTAGTTTTGGAGATTTTAAGGAAAATTCAGATTTGTATAGATAGGGATGCAAATCCACAGCGAATCCAACATATCCCGTGCTCAAATTTGATTGGCTGCCCATGCTTCAAACAAGGAAGTGTTGGCAGCCATCTTGGGACTCGCCTTGAGCCGAGTTCCACAAAAACATAAAAAAAACTAGAAGGGGTCAGGGTAGGAATACCCTGACCCCCTAGGCCTCTTAGGGTGGGGGGGACCCAGCTAGGGCAAAAAATGTTTTGTTAATAAAAAATATTTCAGCAGGTGCTGTGCTGGACCTGTGGCCCCTGCCGGCAAAAAAAAGAAAAAACATGGGCTCCCGCGCTTCTTATCTAATAGGGGCCCGGGTCCATTGCATACATTATTTGGGGGGCATGCAAGCCCCCTGGCCCTGTGGACCACTGGACCACCGCCTCCCTGAGGTTATATTAAATGCATCGGGTGCGCGCAGACACTCCTGGGCCCCGGGGTCCACATCCTCCCTGGTGCCAAAGTAACTTTATAAGTGGGAGGGTGGCTGCGTGGACGTTCTCGGCCCTGGGAACAGCTGCCTCCTAGAGCAGGCCCTTCTAAATGAAAGGGGCGCTCCACGGCCCCCTCTCCTTGAACTTTGCATGGCGCTGGGGACCATCACCCCCCCTCCCAGGGCCGGCTCCAGCTATGTCCTGGGTTGCCCACACCCGGTACATAGCTGTTTTCTGTGGCTTGGCAGGAGCTTTAACTGCTCCAGTCAAGTCACAGCAAACGCTACGCTTCCAGCAAGTGAGAGCCGACAAAATGCTTTTGCTTGCTGGAAGTGGAGTATTAGCCTGTTTCCTTGCCCTCTGTCAAGCGAGCAGGGAAACAGACAAATTGTTTTCACATACAGGGAGCTATCTGTTTAGCAGCTCTCTGTGTCTGAAAGCAATGCTGGCGCCCGTGGGAGGAGGGGAGCTGGCAGGGACAGCAGGGGCCTTCAGAATCCCCTGTGGTCCCAATTCAGACTGGGTGTCCAAACATAGCCTGGTGCCAGTGAATGGGCTCCACAGGGCCTAAATCAGCATGGGGAGGGGGGGCCACAAGGGCCCTCTCCCCAATCAAAAATAAATGAAAAGGCCACATGGCCTCCTCCTCAATTACAAATAAATTAAAAGGCCCGAGCCGTGGGGGATAGGGTCCCCAGGGCCAAAATGTGCTGGGGAGGGTGGGGCGCACGGCTCCCCTCCCCAATAAAAAATAGATAAATTAAAAGGCAGAGGCCCAGGGAATAGAGACCCCAGGCCAAAATCGGCTCAGGGAGAGGAGGCTATGCCGCCTCCCTCCCCCATTTGGTAATTGGATTGCTGAAAGCTTGTCAGAGGCCCTGCCCCTTTTGTCCACCACTCTGCAAACATGCCTTGTGGTGACTACTGGCCAGGGGATGAAGTCCATTTGGATGCTAAGGGTCCTTGGGGGCCAAGAACCCCTGCTGTTACTTCCAGTAATTCCCACATAGTGGGATTGCTGAAAGCTCATCGGTGGCCCACCTCCTTTGTCCAGCACTCTGCAAACATGCCTTGTGGTATATTACTGGTTGGGGATGAAGTCCCTTTGGATGTTGAGGGTGCTTGGGGGGCAAGAACCCCTCCTGTTACCTCCAGTAAGTCCCACACAGCGGGATTGCATAGAGTTGGTCGGAGGCCCCACCCCCTTTGTCCACCACTGATGAAATTAGCCACAGAAGCACTTACACACCCACTTACACCCCTATACAGGAGAAGCTTCCGATGCTTGACTGGCCAATGGCGCCAATCACAGAATCACCAAAGGAACCAGCCAGCAATAGGGACACAAGAAGACCCTGGGAACCTGGATCCGCCTGAACAAAGTGAAGCGGGTCATTTGCGACCCTTGAAGGAAACTGGGCTGTCCCGAGACAGGAGCGGAGCCCCGGGACACAACACGTCAGGAGCCCCAGATGCCTGACCTACTAATGGCCACCAATACCATAATCATCACAGAAATGGACAGCAATAAGGCCATAAGAAGACCTCTGACAGCCTCGATTCCACTAACAATCGCAAGACGGGTCATTTGCGACCCTCGACGATACCCAGGCTGTTCCGAGGTGGGAGCGGAGCCCCTGGACACAACACGCTGGGAGCCTCCGATGCCTGACCACGCAATGGCCGCCTGGCATAGAATCAATTCAGAAAGTTGCTAGCAATAAGGCCATAAGAAGACCTATGACAGCCTCTATCCCACTGAACATTGCAAGCCGGGTCAGTTGCGACCCCCGACGAAAACCAGGCGGTCCCGAGGTGGGAGCGGAGCCCCGGGACTCGTCACTTTACGAGCCCTTGCTGCCTGACCCCGTAATGGCCGCCATGACCCTACATCATCGAGTCCATACAAAGAGCCCATGAGGCCCTGATTCACCTCTTCACAGGAAGGAGGGACCTGCTTGACCCCAGACAGCAAACAGGCTGTCTCGAGGCTGGAACAAAGCCCCGAGACTCAATCCCAACAAGATCCCACTGTGCCTGACCCCGTAATGGCCGCCACTCTCACAACCTTGATCCCACTGTGCCTGACCCAGTAATGGCCGCCATTCCCAGTAAATTCTTCTTTGTTTGATGGAGAGGCAATCATATTCCTAGGCATCAAGACCTCGCCTCCAAAATTGGCGGGATACTTGCTCGGGGGGCCTTTTGGTAAGCTGTCCATCATTCTGGAAAAAGGGCGGGAAGAAGTTATATACCGCTAATGTATATCGGTTGGGACCAAATGGGTGGGGCTTCTAGGCTAGTTTACATACTTCTAGTTTTTAGAAGTTTAGAACATGATCTCTTGTTTCAGCAGCAGATGACAAGAAAGAACCACTCATCACAGACACTAGGTGAGATATTGTGCTCAAGAAAAGCAAGGATGCAAACAGCTCCATCACGGATTACAGATAACTTTTGGTTGGAAATGCAGAGAGACCACACTTGATTTGCATTGGCCATGCATACAAACTTAAGATGATTAGTACTTTACAGAAGTGGAGCTTCAACTTGGGCACCTGCTTTGTTTATATCTGTAAGTGCTACCTGTTGAGGTTTCATTTCTGTGAAATGAGCATCGTGCCAGAATAAATCCTGCTTATTTATCCAAAAAGACGCCACCATTTTGTGAAACACCTCTACCCAACTTCATTGGGGTCGGATGGAGGAATTCACTTTCGCAGTGAGATCATGAAACTGTTAAAGATGAGAATGGCAAAGGTGTGCTCTTCGACGTCTCTGAACTGGCCTGATGCATTGCCCTTGGTGCTGATGAGCTTGCGCAGCATTCCAGACAGGAGGACTGGCTATTCCCGCATGAGATTCTCATGGGTAAGGCAATGCGCTTGCCTAAGGTGCCATCCACAGCATTGATAAACATCACAGATGATTTGGTTCTTGACTATTGCAAGGGAATGGCTGATGTGGTTCGTTCTGTGTCTCACCAGGTTGAAGCTGCGACTGCACCAACTTTGAAAGACCTCTGCCATGACTTGGGCCGGGGGGTGCACTCGGTCCTGGCCCGAAAGCATGTGAGGAAGAACTGTCTTGATGCATGTTGGCGAAGTCTGTACCAGGTAATTTTGGTGACGAACACTGTTGTGAAGTGTGGAGGTTTGCTAAACTGGGTTCATGCCTCCCACACCTTCAGAGTTTCTGGACCCTCAGAAGAAACAGTTCCTCTCCCTGAAGTGACTCCAGCCGTGGTTGTGAGACCACCGAAGAGGGCAAGCTAAGCAGTGGGGGTTCCTGAAGAGGCTAGATACCTACCCAGTCAGGCTGAGGGGGTCACGCTACACAAGAGCCAGGTAAAGACTCTAAGGGAGACAATAACTTTACGAGTGGTTTAGAGTCTGACTCAGCTGAAGGGACTGGTGTACAGAGTGGTCAGGTGCAACGGAAGAAGACTGTGGTCGGAAGGGAATCGTGGCAGGTGAGACAGAGGAGGCAGAATCCGAGACTTGCTCCAGAAAGAAACCTTGCTCCCCTATCTGACTCGACTGAATCGGATCAAAGTAAGAACGAACAAGCACAGGGGAGAGTGAGGAGGTCGAGAAGAGTCAGACTACCATGTCAGAGATACGCCACTCCAGAGTGGACTTACCTTATTACAAATGCCGGGGAGAGTGAAGTCCGGTAGGGTGAGGTACAGAACGTCAGTGCTGGTGATTGAAAATTAACTGCTTGTCCCTGCAGTAGAAGCTAATGGAATTCTGACATTGACTGTACCATATCCACCGAGACTGAGTGGCTTACGGAGCTTGATTTTGGAAGATCTCACATTTCCAGTCTTTGGGAATCTGCCACCAGCTCAGGAGATTGCAGCATTTCGCATTGAACTTTGGCAGCGTGTAGTCGAAGAAATTGGCTCTGATCTTATAAGGGATGTAGATTGAAATTTGAACTGTAAATAAAGAGCCCTTTTGCTCAAAAGAAGATTACCCTGGGCCGAGGGGAGGAAGAATAAAATTAGGGACTTTTCCATAGAAGAAGAAAAGGGCTATGGACGTCTTTCAAGCTGTGTAAATAATTGTGACATGAACTGAGAACTGTTTCAACTACTTCAAGAAACTGCATATGAACTTTGTTGTGCAACTATGAGAAGCGGAGAAAGAGACTTTGTATTGATCCTCTTACAGTCACAATCCGAACTCAGTTGAAAATGGAGTTTGAAAATTTGAAACATTGGCACAAATGTATTGTAGGTACACTTATTAAAGAGTGATTTTAGTGCTAGCTGTGGTCATCATTACGTCCACTAAAAGTTCACATGAAGTGGAAGTTCAGGGAGTGGGAGTACATGGGATATTCATACCTAAAACTTTAAGCACAAAAGAGGGTACATTATGAGCTGACAGTGCTTTGATAGACTAGTCGCTTATTGCACGTAGATTTGTCCAAAGGTGATTATACGTTGAATGCTTATGCGAAATTATTGTATGAATACGTAAACACATGGAAGTGAGGGATTATTATGTGAGCATGCAATTACCTGCCTCTGTTGAGGAAGGTATTAGGTATCATTGCCTGCCTTGGACGTATGGTATTACTTGTAGCTTGTTGCTTAGCATGTTTTATGGAAAATGTCACTACAAGTACCATTTCTCGAACTATGAAGTGGTGCTTTCAAAAGTTCCAGCTTAAAAACATTTAAACAAGTATAATTATTACAAACAAGAAGAGAGAATGGGAAAGTATTTTATACCTTCTGTTATATTAGACACAGGTTATGCACATAGACATAACATGACATGTATGGTAACTGACATAAACCAATTAATTTGTAGATCAAGTAGAAGATAGACATAGGTCATTAGTAGTTAAGCTTAATAATAGTAAAGGAAATGTTGAATGGGCCAAGGAAGAGTTGGCTAATAAGGATAAGGGAAGTTACGATCCAATAGCCTTAGATTGGGAACAGTGAGGAAAGCTATGTATCAGACAAGTACAGACATATTATGACAAACTATTTGTGAAACAGAGTGTGTGTGACCACATCTTCACCATTGATGCTTCTTCAAAAAAGTTCCTGCAGGATGCAGTACATGAGGTGCCGAATGAGTATTTTGTTTGCAGGAAAAATATATATGTCAGATTGCCGAACAATTGGTATGGTTCACGTTATGTGGCTGTTGTGTTTCCCAAGATTTACCCTGTGAAGTATTTGAAGAGTTTGGAAGGGAAGTCACTTCATAGAGAGAAATGTGGTACCAGTGCAGGAGAGATTATAGAAGATATGTTTGGAGCAATGATACCCAGTTTGGGAGTGGTCTTAAATGATGTCAAGATTAAAAGGTTGTCAACTATACTAGTTAAGGTGTCAGTCAATACAGCTCAGTCACTGTTACTCGTAGATAGGGATAAGGTTTCGATAAGAGCTAAGGTGATGCAAACCCGTCTTACTTTATACGTGTTATTAGCAAAAGAGGGCGGAGTCCGTAAAATGCTGAGGGTTCAGCAGTGCTGTACTTATGTCCCAGACCCTAGTAAGGATCTGAGGAAGTATGTAAGTAACATCACTGAGAAACATCATGAGATCCATGATTTGGCAACCGAGGGAGTTTGGAGCAAAGTTGGAAAAAGGTCTGGAAAAGTTGGAAGTTGGTTAACGAGCATTGGAAAAGGAATCATTGGCTATATCTTAAAACCAATAGTGATACTTGTGGTTTGTATCATCTTGTTGAGGTGAACAGTGAAGGCTTACAAGTGGCATCAGTCGAGATGAGCTGTGAATCTTCTCCTCTAACTGATGGACTAGTGCTTCGATCAACATTATCAACTTGACTCCCCTGAAAACTGCTTTCTCCCTCCGGGGGGTTCTCAAGGATCAAATCTTTAACTGTAGATTTTCCCTGGTCACATCAAGGACTATTTCTTCTTGGTGCCTCTTGTGACTTTGTAATAGCTCTTCACTCTGACTCTTGAATTGAAAATGGCTACTGGTACTGGTAACCTTACCAGGATCTTCACTTTCATCAGCAACTTCACCAGTGTCAACATTTTCTTCACACACCCCGCTGGATCCACGCTGCAGATTTTAGCTTGACTCTGTCAATCAGTGGTTGCTGTTACAACTTACTTCTTCATCCACCACCTTCACGCTTTTCTTATGAGTAGCATGGATCCACTGTGGGACTCTGGCAAAGCAGTGTTAGTCACAAGCATAAATTGAAATTGACCTCTCCACTGTTCTTGAAGCCAAGTCATGCTTCTTCTCGAAAACCCAGTGCCCTGAGTACAAGTGATGCCACTGAACTTCTTTTGCCAATGCTGTTGCCAAATTGACCTGATGAGAAATAGATTTCACCACATCAGCTAGACCTTTGCAGTAAATTAGTATTATGTCATCAGTCATTGAAACAAGGGTAGCAGAAGGAATATATGACAATGTCATTGTTCTGCTCATTAGTACTCCATGGGTTCAGAGGCCTGTATTTTTGCCTGGGGTGCTTCTAATACTCATCAGAACAAGAGGAAGAGCATCTGGCCACTGCAGGCTATTAGATGCACATTCCTTTGACAGTTTATATTTAATGGCCTCATTCATCCTCTCCACAACACCACATGATTGAGGATGATAACTACAATGGAACCTTTGATCAATCTGGAAAAATGTACAATGAGAGCCACTATCCCTCTCAATAGAAGTCAGCAGTCCAAAATGAGGTATTAACTCCCTCAACAAAAACTTGGCAACTGTCATGCTGTCTAATCTCCGGTGGGATTAGCCTCGACCTAATTAGAGAATAAGCAGACAATCACAAGTATTTAATACCATTGTAAAATGGTACCTCTATAAAATCTGTTTTAGGTCTCGTAAATGGGCCCTCTGATTTGCAAATGTGGTTTGTAAGAACCATAGTGCCCTTTCCCTTCTACAAAATGTCTTAATTTTGAATTTGAGTAAAACGTATTAAAATTCAGGTCGTAGAATCACTCCCTGCATGTGATTTACTATGCAGCTATATGGTCTGGTAAGATATATTTTCACTAGTCCACACAAAAAAAGGGGTGAGGGTACGGACACACCTATCTCGAAACCCCTGTCAATACATAATACACCAGAAGGAGTAGGGAGTAATAAAATGTTTATATCTCCTGATGGCACATGCTGTGTGTGCTTATACTGCCCTCACTCACACAAATGTGTGACATGCTTCATGATAGGGCTGCTTACAATACACCCTGGCGTAGCCACGCACAGGGTGGAGCAATAGGGTGGGGAAGACAATACAACACAGAGAGAAACAAATTATTTTACAGTGGCTGGGAACGACGGTAGTGAAAGTGCAGTGTTATGTGAGTTAAAACTAGCTGAGAAGTGTCGCTGTGCCTAAGACTTTATTCCTGGACCCTCCAGCCAGGGTTAAAAACATGAAGGATGGTGGTGATTGGAAGATGTAATGTGCTCCTCACACCCCTCCTTTACTGCCAGGTGGTCGACATGTTTCGGCTGTGTGTGCGTGCCCCTCGTGTAGGGCCATGCCGGCCTTCCTCAGGACTCTACCTGTCCCAGTGTATTGATACTCTCACCTTCAATTGAGATAAGAGGGTGTCTTAAAAACCAGTTCATCCGTTTCGAGGAATTTCCTCTAGCAAGTAGTGGAATTACGAGTTGCTCGCCTTCATCCTACACGGCGGACTTTTTCATCCACCACCTTCACGCTTTTCTTATGAGTAGCATGGATCCACTGTGGGACTCTGGCAAAGCAGTGTTAGTCACAAGCATAAACTGAAATTGACCTCTCCACTGTTCTTGAAGCCAAGTTATGTAGACATGCTTCTTCTCGAAAACCCAGTGCCCTGAGTACAAGTGATGCCACTGAATTTCTTTTGCCCCTGCTGTTGCCAAATTGACCTGATGAGAAATATATTTCACCACATCAGCTAGACCTTTGCAGTAATCTAGTATTATGTCATCAGTCATTGAAACAAGGGTAGCAGAAGGAATATATGACAATGTCATTGTTCTGCTCATTAGTACTCCATGGGTTCAGAGGCCTGTATTTTTACCTGGGGTGCTTCTAATACTCCTCAGAACAAGAGGAAGAGCATCTGGCCACTGCAGGCTATTAGATGCACATTCCTTTGACAGTTTATATTTAATGGCCTCATTCATCCTCTCCACAACACCACATGATTAAGGATGATAACTACAATGGAACCTTTGTCAATCTGGAAAAATGGACAATGAGAGCCACTATCCCTCTCAATAGAAGTCAGCAGTCCAAAATGAGGTATTAACTCCCTCAACAAAAACTTGGCAACTGTCATGCTGTCTAATCTCTGGTGGGATTAGCCTCGACCTAATTAGAGAATAAGCAGACAATCACAAGTATTTAAGACCATTGTAAAATGGAACCTCTATAAAATCTGTTTTAGGTCTCGTAAATGGGCCCTCTGATTCGCAAATGTGGTTCATAAGAACAATAGTGCCCTTTCCCTTCTACAAAATGTCTTAATTTTGAATTTGAGTAAAACGTATTAAAATTCAGGTTGTAGAATCATTCCCTGCATGTGATTTACTATGCAGCTATATGGTCTGGTAAGATATATTTTCACTAGTCCACACAAAAAAAGGGGTGAGGGTACGGACACACCTATCTCGAAACCCCTGTCAATACATAATACACCAGAAGGAGTAGGGAGTAATAAAATGTTTATATCTCCTGATGGCACGTGCTATGTGTGCTAATAGTGCCCTCACTCACACAAATGTGCGACATGCTTCATCATAGGGCTGCTTACAATACACCCTGGCGTAGCCACGCACAGGGTGGAGCAATAGGGTGGGGAAGACAATACAACACAGAGAGAAACAAATTATTTCACAGTGGCTGGGAACGACGGTAGTGAAAGTGCAGTGTTATGTGAGTTAAAACTAGCTCGGAAGTGTCGCTGTGCCTAAACATGAAGGATGGTGGTGATTGGGAGATGTAATGTGCTCCTCACACCCCTCCTTTACTGCCAGGTGGTCGACATGTTTCGGCTGTGTGTGCGTGCCCCTCGTGTAGGGTCACGCCGGCCTTCCTCAGGACTCTACCTGTCCCAGTGTAGTGATACTCTCACCTTCAATTGAGATAAGAGGGTGTCTTAAAAACCAGTTCATCCGTTTCGAGGAATTTCCTCTAGCAAGTAGTGGAATTACGAGTTACCCCAAGTTGCTCGCCTTCATCCTACACGGCGGATGAAGGAGAGCAGTCTGGGAGAAGCACCACCCTTGGAATAAGTGTGACTAGAGGGGGTCTCTCCTTGCCCACCGCCAGTTCTAACTCAAAATAGGGGTAAACTCGTAATTCCACTACTTGCTAGAGGAAGTTCACTTAAAGAAGCCTGTATTGAATTCCATCATTAACTAATTATATTTTCTGCAGTATTCTCACTTGATTCATTTTGATCTGTCTCTTGAATAGTATTTTGCTCATTCGATCTCACAGCTTCATTCTCAAGTGCACAGTATTTCGCCACCTGGTTTGCACATTTATTTCCAAGCATGACCATATCTCTTCCAGTCTTATGTGTAGTACAGTTGCAATTTCTTTTGGCAATTGTATAGCTTCCAACAATTCAAAAATATAGGACTTGTTCCTGATGGAAGTTCCAGAGAATGTAAAAAAAAACCTTTATTACCACAATTGTTAAAAGGCATGGAACACTTCGAAACCATACTAGCTGTCTGTATAGATTATCACATTCAAACCTTCAAATGTTCTGCAAGGTAACAAGGTCTTGTCAGTGTAATCAACTCTGTCACTTGTTGATAAGTTACATCTGGCAGATATGATGCTTCAAGAATTTCAGAAAGGGAACATACTGCATTGGCAGCTTTCAATGTTCCACAATGGTCTCTTAAACAAGAACACTCTAAAAATAGAATCTGATCAGCTATTTCAAGAGGAATTTCTTTGATGTCTGGTCTTAGCACATAACTCTGTGACATTGCTGCAAACATGCTCAGGTTCATCATCATCCTTGTCATTCCTGCTGGGTCTTCATTGCTGGCTGAATCAGAAAGCTGGATTGCTGGATTCAGAAAACTACACCTCCTTGTAGAGATGTTCTCAGCTTCCAGTATGACTTGCTCATATCTTGTCATGCAACTGTTTGTCATATGCTGAGTCTGGGTACATGCCAGCAAACTCTCAAATTAATGTGGAACAAACACAATTAGTAAATGTCCCATCACAATTCCTATACTTTGCTCAACTGCATGGCCATCATTACAAGTGGTCTGGATGGGGATACATTAATTCTCAGTTTTGATAAATGTCTATACCCCAGGGATTGGGACCAATAAATAACTCTTATCACAAGTTTTCCCCACCCAAATGTGGAATAGCATGCATCAGCGCCAAAATCACATGTTCTCGAGTGCACCAGGCAAGTTTAGCTGTTACATTTCAACAGCTTTTACTTGCTAAAATGTAACTCTAAGGGTTGGGTTGGATTGGATTGCGCCCAGTAATTAGAGTGCAGTAAACTGCGACAGACATATAATTGCATCTCCTGCTCGCACAAGTGTGCGCGCAGCGGCTGCAGTCTACTGGGCACTCATAATGAGGGCTTAAGTGGTTTAACTTTGCCAAACATCAGAGAATATAGCACTCCTCTGCTAATTCCAAATTGCTTATTCACAAATGACACTAGTCTAGGTGCAGCCTCAAGCGTCTTGATGCGACTAGTGCTATATTATGGAATCACTTGCCAGCCTCGCTTTGTCCCATCCCAAATCTCTGGGGTTTTAAAAATAGTCTGAAAGAACATTGTTTAAACTCATGTTGTGGTAAATCTGAAGATTTACTCCACTGTGCTAAAATGTTTTAGTGAAGTTCTATATAAAATGACAATATCACCATATATTTATTTATAAAGTTTCATATAGCACGAACAAGATCCCGAAGGATATCAGAGTGCTTTACAATAGGATAAAGGGGAGGACAAAATGCAATATCGAAACATCAAATGGGAAAAGGAAAGAAATACAATAAACAGATGTAAGTGGGTAACGAAGTGGGGTAATAATAAGCAGTAAAACAGTACCGTATAAAATGGAGTTTCTATGAAAGAAGGAGCAATGACACCGAGCAAGTGTGCCGATCTCTCTTAAGGTAAGAATTTGCTCATTAGGAATCTTTTAGCTTCCAATTTGAACGCCGTGGTCGAGGAGAGACTGCGAACATCCGGTGGAAGGGAGTTCCATATCTTTGGGGCAGCAAGATCTCTTTTTGCCGAGGATGAGTGGTTTCAGGAGGAAAGTAGTAGCACTTCTTGATGCTCTCTCCCCATAAGATAGTTCAAGTTTTTGTGCCAGGTACCTGGGATATTGAAATGAAGGGCTTTGTGCGTCAGAATGGCAATCTTTAACTGAATTCATGCTTCGTAAGGTAGCCATTTGATAGATTTTAGGACTGGGTATATGTGCTCGTTTCGTTTGGTGCCTGTAACCAGTCTAGCCGCGGTGTTCAGTGAGGTCCTTAGTGGAGCCAGGGCATATTTGGGAAGGCCACAGAGGGTAGCACTGCCATAATCTAGCCTCGGCAAGACAAGCACTCGGACCACTTGCTTGAAATCATTTTGTGCCAGGAAGGGTTTAATATTTCTGAGAGTCCTCATCAAGTGGTTTGCTCCCTTACATACGTTGCGTGATATGATTTTTCATATTCAAGTGCTTGTCCATGGTGACTCCGAGAGATTTGGCTGAGTCTATGATGTTCGGAGTGCAGTTGAAAGCAGTGAGGTGCGTCAACCAGAGGTCTAACTTAGGGATGTGATTCGGGGGGAGATGAGCAGGAATTCCGTTTTGGAGGTGTTGAGCAGGAGATGGTTCTCAGTTAACCAGTTTTGAGTAAACGTTAGGATATTGTTGAGTGAGATGATGTTTTCCGGGAATGAGAGTTTCAAATAGAGTTGTGTGTCGTCAGCATACATGTGGAAGAGAATGTTCGTGGAGTTTAGTGAGTTAGCTAGAGGTTCCAAGAAAAGGTTGGAAAGGATAGGTGAAAGGGCGGACCCTTGGGAGACCCCTATGAGTACTGGAGATGGCTGGGAGAGAGAGTGGTTTGCCTTGACTCTTTGTGATCTGTGGTGAAGGAAGGATGAGAACCATTGTAGCACCCGATCCAAAATACTCATTCTGTTTTGCAGGATGGATAGGAGGTTGTCATGATTAACCGTGTCGAATCCTGAGGAAAGGTCAAGGAGGATCAGGTGGCAGGATTCGTTTTGGTCAAGCATTTTTAAAATGTCATTCATAACATGTGTGAGGGCCGATTCCGTGCTGTGCCCCTTCCGAAAACCGGATTGATGCTGGTCTAGGAGTTGGTACTTCTCTATGTGAGCGCAAAGTTGGTATTGTACACATTTTTCTAGGAGTTTCGCTAGTGTGGGGATGTTGGAGATGGGGCGGAAGTTGTTGAGATCAGATTTTTCAACGTTTTTTTTTGTATAGGCGAAACCTGAGCTGCTTTTAGGCAGTCGGTGATCATGCCTTGAGATAGGGAAGTGTTTACAATCCTTGTCCAAATGGGGATGAGTGCAATCTTGATTTCTTTGAAGATGACCGGAGGCAACGGGTCACCAAAGTTGTTGGAAGGGTTGATATTCTGAAGAATCTTGTGGATGTCTATTTCACTAAGTGATGTAAAGGTGCCCCATGACGTATTGTTCTTGGTGTTCGTGATGGTCGAGTTGCGCTTATCAAAGATGTCCAGGGGTGAAGCGGCACTAGAGGAAGGCAATAGTGCCTTCTTAGAGGTGAGCTCAGAAGAGATGAGTCTTGATTTCTCCATGAAGAAAGCATCAAATGTTTCGCAGGAAGGTGTGTTGCCACCAGGGTCAGGGAGGTTTGAAATAGTCAGCCTTAGCGATCTTGATCTGTTTGTTGTAGAGGCTCCTGACATCTCTAAGGAGTTTTAGTTGGTCCGAGGAGGGATTGGATCGCCATGAGCGATGAGCTGCCCTAAGGTTGCGGCATTCCGTGTTCAAGTTGTCATTATACCATGGTTTGGATATTTTTGTTGAGAGTTTTTACGTTGGAGTGGAGCAATGTCATCTATGATGTTGGCGATTGTCAAATTGTAGGCGTCAGTGAGTGATTGCACCTCAACCAAGTTGGCTTGGGAGGAGAGGGCAGATTTACAGTGGGCAGCGAGATTGACAGGGTTTATTGATCTGAGGTCCCTTTTCCATATCTTTGTTTTCGAAGGTTGAGCCTTCCTCATAACCACCTCCCTGTTAATATAAAAAAGAATGCTGTGGTGGTCAGACCAGTCACACGTGGATATGGAGTCTAAGGTGATGGTCTGCCCTTTCGAGATGATGAGGTCTAGAGTTTTTCCTTTAATATGAGTTGGTTGGTCACAGTGCTGAGTCAAATCTTGATCAATTAGAAATTATTTAAGGTAAGATACCACGGGGTCATTGGGGTTAGACCAATGCAAGTTGAAATCACCTAGAAAGATTTGGGACACGGCTGAGTTGACATTGCTAGAGACGATTTTCATTAGTTGCTCAATGAAGGGGAGATTGTTTCCCGGGGGATGGTAAAATGTGTGTAGTTTGCAAATCGGTAGGTTCTTACTTGAGATGCTGAGGCAAAGGTATTCACAGGAGGAAGGGGAAGAGGACTCCAAGTGCGAGATCGATAGTGTGTTCCTGTGAATACAGGCAAGCCGCCCCCCCCAACTTCAGAGCTCTGTCTAGTCTGATTATATCATTAGTGGGAGGTACTAGGAGGTCTAAGATAGGAGTGGAAGCGGAATTTAGCCACGTTTCGGTAAGGATGATAATGTTTAAATCATTGTGTTGGATGAGGTCGAAGATATCTGAGGCGTATTTACTGGCTGATCTGCAGTTTAGTAGAACACATTTGAGACGTAGTGGGTTGGGGGGGGAGGAGCCTGGGTGACGTTCACTCTGGTGAGTTTGTCAGTATTGCTACTTCTCAGATTGCGGGGAGGTTCTCTGTTCGGGTTGGAAAGAATGGAGTGTATTTGCCTCGGCGGGATCAAGTTAGGTTCGGACCAGGTATAGCAGGAGTTGTGATGGTCATAGGGATCGGTGGACGCCGGGAGGGTCTCACTTCTTCTAGGGTTGAGGGGGGAGTTTGGACAGGGAATAGGTTTCGAAATGGGGTGGGCTGATGACTGACCCATGTGCTCCCTTTCCCAAGTGTAAGCCCCGGGCCATTTTGCAGAGGTGCATTGGGCTTTGGGCATGGCAAACTGACTCCTCTTGGTTCACTAATGACAACATCTTCAGGGTAATGGGTTGTGGGGTTTCTTGAAATATTCGCAATTCAAGTATAGAAACTTTCATTTTTAATAAGTGTCACTCAATGTAGTGATAACATCTAATTAAGAAAATTAACATCCTTGTGGAGGTAATTGCCACCAAAAATACTGCTTTTGCCAGTGAATGCCTGCCGATCTGAGAAACTCAAAGGGATGTAAAAGCAAACCTTTTAGTGCGTGGTAAGGTAAGAACATGGGACAGGATTCTATTTTTTAGTCTAAACCCCTTGAGTAGTCTTTTACACGTGGAATGACCACCAAGATATTGTCCAAAGGCTCCTTGAAACACTTAATAGCAGATTATTAAGCTGGAGATAAAACCTTCTCAAACCCATCTCTTAGAAAATCCCGAATTTTTTTATACAGCACAGCCCCTAGTGACACTGCGCTGCATTGCACGACAGGGAGGGAGCAGGAGAGCATTATATCTTCAGAGATATGGCTCTCTCCCCCCCTTTCCCTTGAGCTGGTGCTGATTTCAGCGGCTGTGTACCACGCATGCACCTTTTCACCATAGCACTAGGGTGTGTGCATTAGTCTAGCATCTGTTTTGTACAAAAAGGGTACCCTTCCTGTACAAAATATGATGCCCAGAAACAATGCAAAGCTTTCCCCACTTTGTATGCGTGCTGCACAGTGCAGCACGCATGCAAAGTCGGGAAAGGAAGGAGAAATGAAATAATTTCTCCTTCCTTGCGCCTACTTGAAAAGGGCGCAGTTTTCTCATGCTAAACCCAATCTACTTTATTTAGTAAATTGGGTTTACCATGAGAAACCTTGGGTTGTTGCACGGGAACGCCCATGCTACACCCTTGGTACGCCCCAATGGTGCAAAGTAATGCAAAGCAGCGCTATGCACTGCTTTGCATTACTTTTCCAATATTTCCAGTGCTAAACAAGTTTAGGACTGGAAAGTAAACTGGGAAAAAGAGATTTTGTGCCAATTTGCATCACTTTTGTGATAGAAGCATGCCTCAAAATCTTTGTAAATCTCCCCATGAATCTTTTAAGTTACACCATTATTTAAATTCTTGCAGTGATTTTCGTAGGAAGACAGAGTAGTGGGTTTTCTCAATTGCTAGATGGATAAGGCAACCCTGCCTGAACAATAATTATTGGAGAACCACCTTCTCAATTTCCATGAGATGTTGCATCTGAGAGACTTGTATGGCAACTTGGAGAATTAAGGTGAAAACGGAACCAGGGAAGATGAAAGCAAGGACCGTCTGACATCTGGAGTAGTGACTGAAGGCAGGGCGTCTGGGGTCAGTAAGGTGCTATGAGGATCAAAGATGTCATCTCCTCCCGAATCTTCTGAAGCACCTTCGGGAGAACGGGAATTGGTGGAAAGACATACAAGAGCCCTCCCGGCCAAAGGATCTAAATTGGAACCACCCCCCAGCTTCCCTGTTGCACTCCTTAGTGCAAAAATGGGGATACCCAGCATTGGAAATTGAGGCAAATAGATCTAACTACAGATAGCGAAACCTTGCTGGAATCTGTGGAAATACTTCCTTTGTGAGATGGAAAATTGACTCTTTTTCCTTTGACAGCATTTGGCGTTACCACTCAGCACTTTACCGGCAGCAACCGGGGTAAGCACAGAGCACTTTACCGGCAGGCCGCCATCAGGGCCGGATTGGACTACACTACCCAGCAGGCCCTGCGCCAGGAGGCGCCAACGTGCTTTGGGTGCATCAGGCGGTGCTCTTAAGCGGCCGTGGGCTTCTGTGAAGCGAGCTCCCGCGGGACGCACGCGGGTATGCCCGGGCAGCGCCTGGGCAAAGCCCCGGCCAAGGGCAGGCCCGTCCGCGTCTGGACGAGGCTGGGCTGGGCCAGGGCCCTTGGTTGTTCAACACAGAGAGAGGAGCGCCTGGAAAAAGCCCTCTGGTATAGCTAGAAGATACAATACAAAGGTAAGGAGATGGGAAAAAGGAAAACAGTTATGACCACAGCTAAAACCAGGCCGCTAACTTCATTGATTACTAACTTTTTAACTTCGGCGATGGGGGAACTAACAAGTGAAATAGAGTCAGTTGAGGAGAGACTGGGGGAAACTCAAAGAGCACTGCAAAATGGTATTTCAACAGAGATCGCACACGAGCATGATAAAACTCTGGAAGATATTGCATCCACAAGCCTGGATGCAAGTAGAGACGAAGCTAGCACTGACACTATTTAGATGGGGGGATTCATGGATACTCTTTGCCCACCGCCATCCAAAAAACCTAAGGTTTGTGGGAAAGTTAATAAAGACATATTACCCATGGATAGTGCGTTAATCAAACACTTTACAAGCTCGGTGGAAGTCATCATCAAGTCAATTATTGACCCTCTTGTAGGGGTATTAAATTGCATTGACGTTTCGCTAAAAATATTAATTGGCTCTAGTATTTCAAAGGCAACCACAGACCCGGAGTCTTCGATTACTTCTGTTCTGAATGTAAATTTGGATATATATCAGGTTCCTCCACCCCCCCAAACCGCCCCCTATGGGTGGTGTTACTAATACCACTGAGATTACAATGCAACTATCAAATCAACCAGAAAACGTAAGACCGGGTCTTCAACAATCATTGGGGAAAATAGTGAGACTAATCTCAGTGGCAGGAAATATAACAAGCTTTTAGATGGCACCCGGAAAAGCACGTCGAGAACACTCCATTTACCCCCAGAAGTCACCCTTTATGTCATCGTTCTTAAAAATGTCCCACCCTTGCCTTTCGGTAAAGAAGAAGACTGGAAACAGCTTAAAAATAAAACAGTGCACCGGCTGGCGAAGACTTTGGACTGGTCAGGATGTGACTTTCTACATAATAACATAAATAATGTTGAACGTGTGTCCTGGGTGGGTTCACAGGCAAAATCTGAAAGAGGAGATTGCATTGTGGTAAACTGTAGGGACAGGAACTTTGTACATTGGCTAATGGATAGACTCCCTTGGAGCAAAAGTGAGTGGGGCCTCATTGAAGCTGTACCACTAGGATATTTCTATAAGCCATTTTCAAATGTAGGTACTGGTCGCACCTCCACACAAACTAAAACATTTTCCCCATTTACCATTTCAACCTTTAATCATTTTTCTCCTTTAGATCAAGTGGAATGACTGAATAATCAGTCACTGAGGGAGCTTGGTGCCGAAAATGTAATCTCATCATTGTTTTTCGTAGAAATAGACAGAACTAGCCTTCATGTGCCAACATTAATTCTATCATCTCCTCTTACCACTAAAATTTTAAGTGAAACTGGCTACCCCAACCTGGATGGCTAACCTGACCAGATGCATTGCCTGCTGCCTGACCCTGTTAATCTGCCTTATGATGGCACATTGGAGTTTTTGCCAGCACACCATGATGCATTATCGGTTGGGGCTTGGAACTCCAACGTGCTAACAGATACGCTGAGGGTGGTGATGAAGCTACCTGCTGCTTAGAGAGCGAGTATTCCACTCGGATTAGTGTAATTACACATGGCAGTCTTTTTTGGAATATAGCAGGACTGTCAAATAAACTGGAAATTTAAGATTGGGTAGAATTTGTTAGTAAGTATAGCATAGTCTGCTTACAGGAAACTTGGATGCGCGATATAGCTCACATAAACGGTTTTTATTCTATACATACACCAGCTAGAGTCTCCGCAGGTGGCCATGATAAAGGAGCATTATTAACTCTGATCTCAACAACATTAAATGGCAGAATTATGGAAATGCAGTTGGAGTTTCCGCACTTTCAAATTATTAATATTTTGTTTAGAAAAAAATGGATGCTTGTGGTTGTTCATTTTTATCATAATAATTTGAACAACACAAATATTACAATTGCACAGGAACTGGAAACTGCATTAATGAAGCATATAGAGGAGATAAAAACTGATGTTGCAGTACTCTGGGGGGGGGGGGGGGGGGTGATTTTAATTGTAAATTGTGTTCCCTGTCCAAATGTGGGGCATGCTACCACCTAGGAAGGGACATGGTGGGCAGCTACCATTTTGAACATAGTCCACGTGGGAACACTTTTAATTCTTTGTTGGGGAAATTCTCACTATTTTTTACTTCAGTTCTTATAGAGCTATCAAAAACCGATGTGGTAACATATGTGGGTAGAGGCCAAGGCACTTTGGTTGATTTTATTATTTTGTCTGATTACTTTAACTCACAGCCAGTGACTTTTAATATACTTAAGGTATATTTCAGTGATCATTATCCACTAACACTAAAACTGGCGGTCCCATCGGATGAGTTGATCACGCCAGATAAAGTATTACCTTTGTCTTATGTTAAAAACAAGGGATTTATCAGGAAGTGGTCAACTGTTAATCCAGAACATGTTCTGGAGGAGATTTTAAAGTGTAACGTAGAGCAAGTTTTGTATTGTCTGGAAGATAATTTAAACATTCCTGTTATGACTAAATCGTACGAGGCAATATCTGAGACAATCAAGGCACTTTTAACTAAGAACCAGCCTGATAGAATACATAAAAATAAAAGGTGGTTTAACAGTGAATGTTCTCTGTTACATAATAAACTAATTAAGATCTTAAAAATTAAACCACATGACAAGGTGGCAGTGAGACAGACGCGCATAGATTACAAGCGCGCGCTGGGGAATCGTAAGATGGAGATCAGGAAAGATGCATGGGGCCAATTACATCTGGCGTCGCAGAGTAAAGAAACCAGACTCTTCTGGCAAACAGTCAATGAAGAGTATTTTAGTGACACAAAAAATAGTAATATTGATGTAACAATTATGCCTGAAATGTGGGTGAAACACTTTGCTGGTCTCTACGGTAATAGCACTGAGCCACACTGTGGTACTGATTTCCAGCTTGTGGCAACTCCGCTGGAACCTCCGACTTTAGATGAGGTAACTAGGGCTCTTGCTCAGACTGTAAAAAATAAGGCTTCTGGGCCGGATGGTATACCGGCGGATTTATTTCTAGCAAACATCACCCTATGGCTTCCGCAATTAACAAATATATTAGGATGCTATGTGGCCCAGGGTCCTCCAGACTCCTGGAGATCAGTTATAATAGTCCCTATATACAAAAAGGGAGACAGGTCAGACCCTAAATGTTATCGACCAATTTCTCTAATTGATTGCTCCTGTTAGATCATGGGACGAGTAATATTGGAGAGATTGGAGACCTGGATGATGGAAAATGGAAAACTTTCTAACGTCCAATATGGATTTAGGAAAGGTTTGGGCACTGTAGAACAGTTCCTTAATCTGCACCTTTTCATTGGCAAATTTACCATGGCAAAGTCAGGGTCCTTATACCTTGGGTTCATGGACCTGACTTCTACCTTTGACTGGGTGCAGAGGGGGAGACTCCGGGAGAAAATGCTACTTATGCGTATTGATCCATCTATTGTCCATTTCCTAGCAGCAATGCATCAGGGAGTCACAGGGAGAGTACAATATGGAGCAGCTGGCGAGCTCACTGCACCAATAAAGATGGATTGTGGGGTCCGTTAGGGATGTGTACTCGCCCCCTTTCTATTCTATCTATATATAAATGACCTAGAAAGTCACATTAGAACTAGTAATATAGACGCACCTACAGTAGGCTGCAGGTCCAGCCTTACTATACGCTGATGATTGTGTCTTAATGTTGAGAACAGGGTTGGGACTACAAAGGCTTTTAAGTAGTTTTAATGAATTCATGAGTGATCTTGGGCTAAAAACTAATGTTGCAAAATCACATGTTATGGCAACAGGCAAATCCCCATCAAAAACAAAAACTTTCTATATAAAGAATGAAATATTGTGCCAGGTACCAACCTTTTCTTATTTAGGCATCCTTTTTAATGAAACAAATTCCTGGTCCTACCTAGCAGATGCAAGGATTGGAAACTTCAATAAAAATGTGGAGGCCATTTTCAGATTTACAAAAAAACTAGGCTCTCTCCCTATGAAAGCCAATATATACATTTATAAAGCACGAACAAGCGTCATCACTTTGTATGGTGCGGGAGTTTGGGGTTGCACTAACACTTTGGGTCTTCAGAGAGCAGAAAACATGCCGGCTTTCGGATCTTTTACTAAATAAATAGAACCAGGATACTGCGCATGAGAAATTGAAGCGGAAAAATACAGCAGTGAGGCTCCGCTAAACATAGAGGAGATGAAGACATCGGTTCTTTTTTTTTAAAAACGCACAGGTTAAAAGATAAGAAATTTACCTAAAGAAGCATAGGAACTTTATCCTCATCAATAAGAGCGGAAGTGAAGCCTTGGATCCTTTTAATTAAAAAGCGAGGTGGCCGCCAAACAACAGGTGCCGGTGCTCCACATTATAATTATTAAAGAGATATAAATTGGAATGATCGGGACCCATAGAATTGAAGACACCGTAGTAATTGAAGGGAAGTCTTCTTGCCCTAAATTTTAAAGAACGGGAGTAGAAAATATTATGGTCTTGAAAAAGAAGGCATGATTTGATTAGTCCTTCGAAACGCGTCGACGCTCTCAAAATAGCCACAAATTCGTTTGTATATGTAATGATGGTAGACATTGATGATTTATATCAATACATAACCAAGGTGGTCTAACTTTTGGTCTTGATTGTGGCAGTCAATGACAGATATTATTGTCTATTGTTATTCTATACAGAAACAATCATACATAGATTGTGGCAGGTTCATGATATATGGTTTTTAAATTCTTGTTTGTAATACAAATGTTTTTACTGTGATCTTTTTTGATCAAAAAGATCTTTTTATTGTGTTTTGAAGAAATACATCGTATAATAAATTCTATTGTAATAAATTGAAGTCAAAAACCCATCTACTTTGAGTCCTTGTGCCAATGCATAACCACTGGTGAGTTGTTTTTTAGAGTGGCCCTAGAGTGAGTGGCGTGAAATAGGATGAATGTAAGTTGAGGTAGTGTTTATATTCTTCCCAGAGGACAGCTTCTGATATAGTTATCTCTTACAAGTGCCTGGAACGATAGATGCATATACTCCGCATAGAAACAGTTGTTTGGTTTAGCGCTGCGAGGCCATCCTGCAAGGATATAGGCTTGCTGCAAGAAATGTTTTTTTTAATATCAGGGAAATCAACAGTAAAAATCAGCCCAGCAGACCATAAAACAGGCTCACCTGTCTGGCACGGTCTGATTGCCCTATAGGCCACTGTCCGACCCTACTATCAACCACCCAAATCGAGCTATTCTGAGCTATATTTAAGGGAAGTACCATATAGTCTCTGCCACTATGGGCCTTTTCAACACTGCTTGAGTTGTGCTTTCCATCTTTCCTGCACAAGGCTTTACCACGTGCAATGCGCATCTCGTCAGAGAATCAAAATGGTTGCGCGCCTTGTGAGACACACTCAAGCCCCTATTTATTGATTTTTTTAAATAATTTTAAACTGCGTAATCTCACCAGGCGGTATTTAAGCGCTTTACATAGTAAAAAGTTCACTATTCATGAAAATATCAAGCGAGAATAAGATGGAGTGGGAGGAGAAGAGAGGATAAAAAGCTACTTCAGTTGCCCTGAACTGCAAATAAAGTGTCCAAAACCGGGTCTCTATTCTGAACACTGGAAAAAATCGTCTGTGCATGACTTAAATGCGGTGATCCCAGTCAGTTCTGAACCTGTAATGAAGATGGGGCCATTCCTGATCCCGTTATGATGGAACTGTCGAAGAACCAGGCTCATAGAAACACATTGTGAAGCAGTAGGTCTTTAGACCTTTTCTGAACTATAAAATGTTGGCGAGTTAGTGAGTTCCAAGTGCTTGAGGTTGAACCAGAAAAGGATTGTTTCAGGGCTTGGGAAGATCCAAGTTTCATTTTTACAGGATTTGAGAATTCTTACTTCTTGACTGCCTTACACCCAGGGCTAAGGAAGAGGAGTGTCGCCCCACTTCTCTTTGATCAGGAAAAATAAAATGATAATACCATAGTTATTATCATTTTATTTTTTGCAGATTCAGGGCTCGGTTAAGGTGGGGCTGGTGGCACAGGGGGAGGAGTGGTTTGCACACTCCAAGTGTGCATGACTGAGGGCCGGCCGTCTAAGGCTGGCCAAACAGTCATGCGCACTTTTCATGTTCCCCACCAGGCTGCATTAAACAGTCTGGTAAGGAACATGCCCAGGCCCCCAGAGATCCACGGCACTCAGACCAATCACAACGCTACATTGCAGCATTGTGATTGGCTATAGGGAGCCTGGGTGCTTCCTGGTTCCGGGACTTGCTGGAGAAGCAGAAGAGGGATGCGGCCGGAGGAAGAGGTAAGAGGTATTTTTTATTTTGTCCCAGCTCCGCCACCCCCACCCTCATTCCCTGCCAGCTGCTACTGCTTACACCTCCTTATATGACCAGGAGATCTGCTAGGTAGGTTGATTTGCAAAGGCGCCTCCGGGCGAACTACTGGTTGGTGAATGAAGTACCCTTGGCTGTTGAGAGTCCTTGGGGACAAAGGACCCCTGCTATTACCACCAGTAAGTCCCACATAGCTGGTTTTCTGAGAGCTCGTCAGAGCCCCCATCCCTTTTCCCCACCACTCAGCAAACCTGCCTTCCAGCATGTTACTGGTTGGGTGATGAAGTCCCCTGGGATGCTGAGGGTCGTTGGTACTGGAATATTTCATGTGTCCCCTTACATGCTTTAGTAATTTTAGCCGATTTACACCAAAATTGTGCTTTAAATACACTTTTTGATTTCCTTTTTCTCAAAATGTTCTTGGGGGAGGGCAGAACCTCCTATCAAAATCTTACTTGAGGAAGGCACCCTGGCTGAAATTCAGATTGAGCATTACATCTGGCTTTCAGCTGTACCAGTTGAGGATGGAGGTGGAGCCAATATAGTAAGTGGGTGGGGCCAGTGGAGGAAGTGGGTGGAGCTGAGGGAAGTGGGTGTGTCCTCCTATAAAAATGTGAGCACCTGCACTTAATATTATACAAATTAAGCACTGGTACCAGGACACAAAACAGAGCCCGATAGAGACCCGTTTCGAGCCCCCCCTTTAAAAAACTGCGGGTGCTCAGCACCGGTGAGAACCAGCCCACTTAAAGCCCTGCCATTATCTCTCGGAATCTACATAGTGCTGGGTTCAGAGGGAAAAGTCCACCTACAAACTCTCAAAACCAGCCACAGCCCTAATGAAAATAAACTGCTGAACGGCAGTATCACAATGTAGCATGTGGTTTTCAAGTGCAAGTGCAGAATACAAAAGTTTACAATTAATGGCTATGACATTTTTCAGCAAGACACAGTATTACACACTGGTTGCACACAGTCACTCATTAGGTCACCTAAGAATGGCGTGGGGCGTGCACTGGTGCCAGCTTTACAGGAATGCTGGGGTCTGCGCATGCCCACTGCTAGCCACAAGAAAGTAAACCATCCCCTTTCAGAGCTCTCATGGTGCTGAGTTTGATGGGGGAAAGCCCACCTATGACTTCCTCTTACTACCAATCACAGCCCCATTATAAATATCACATTAGAAATTATGGGGCGACCCTGTGTCCCTCAGAACCTGGGTATTAGTGTTAAATAGAACAGTTGGTTCTGTCGGGTAGTTTTCCAATTGCTTACAGTCATGTATTTACTTCAATGAATAACAAGCATTTGCAATGCAATAGGTCTCACATTGGTGAAAGTTAGAGCTATTGGCGTTGTAAATGGTAACGGTATTCCTTTTACACTAGCTTTGGAGGCCCCCATAAGTATTACTGAAGCATGTTTCACACCACACGTGAAAAACCAGGTCATTTGACTAATGAAGACTGTCAACAGTTTAAAAGCCTGTGTTTAAATTTTGCCAGCTACTAAACAGGCTCCTCGTTGTGGTGCTGGACGAAGGAAACTGAATACATATGTTGCATTTGCTTTGGGTTGCGATTAGGTACACACATAAAGGGGCGGATGAAAATGGCCCTTCGCAGATGTCAGCAGGGCTGGCTGCTTGGAAGTAGTGATGTGCACAGTACCCCCTAGCCTTGTATGCCGCCTGCTCTGAACACCCCAGAATTGAGCTGTAATGCGGTAAGGCACTGCCCTGCTGTGGGCTCGGCTGTCTGCCTATTTTGTTCATGATGCACCCAGAAGTATGGAGCTGAGGGCACGGCAGAGACGCGGGATGTAATAACAGTCCGCTGCTGCCCTTAGTGTAGGTGACTGCTGTGGGGGAGAGGGAGTGATTGACAGAACAAACACAGTTTTGGTTTTAAAGGGGCCAGGCTATGCATTGAAGCCCTGCGCAGAGTCTCGTAGTCAGAGTGCTTGGTGAACCTAGTATCATCCGGAATGCCAGTGATCGTCTTCCTCCGTAGAGGATTTTTTTGGGTAGATGGTATACCATCACTGCTTGAACCTGTAAGGTTTCCATCACCTGTGTGACAGCGCTGCTATCCAACCCTATGAAGTCTGGTTAGCTGTATTGCTCTACCTAAGACCGCAGAATGTGCCTTACTGTATTTTTCAACCCATTGCAGGAGTGCACTGCAGTTGTGGGTTAGAGTGCAGTAAATGGGTGGAGTTCAGAGCAGGGGTGGGGTGTGATGCTGAGGTGGAGGGCAGGAGTGCAGTGCAGTAGAAGCGTGGAGTGCAGGTCAGTGATAGAGTGCAGTTCAGGGTTTAAGTGCAGCGTGCGGGCGGGGACAGCACGGGTTGCTCCCGTGGTGTGTGTTGATGCCTTTAGTTCCCGCGGTCCTTCCAGAGTATGTGATATGTTTACATTTTTTAGGCATTTGGCGGCTGCTCTGTAGCTCTGGACGGTTCTGCCGGCCCTGCTCCTGTGGGAACGTCACAGGGTTGATCGGGGAGATCTAATAATTGGTTTCGAATGAGCAGTTAATTCCGGACATCTGCCGCCTGGTGTTGCCTGTGCGCAAGAGCTGCCAGCTCCGAAAGGCGGCTGGCAGAGGAAGCGACGCTGTAAAACCTGAGACATTGGTAACTGCCCCGTGGCTGCTCAGTCACACGAGGCGTGGGCTTGGAGTAATATATATAAAAATGTGTGTTATATCAATACGTTTAGCAAAACACAGTCTAGACCCCCGCTTCCCTTTCAGAAACGAGTGGTGCGCGCGCGCGCGCCACAGCTACACATGTGGTTTCAATTATCGTGCCCATGTCTGGGCACGATAATTGAAACCACATGGAGGTACTGACACCAATAGGCCATGGGCGGAGCAATGCGCCCGCCTTTGGCCAATTGCATGCTGTCTTTGTTAAAAAGACACACGCAAAGGCCAATAGCGTGGCACAAAAGGAAAAGCACACGCTCGTGCGTGTTCTTTTCCTAGGTCAGTTTTCAAACCCCCTACAAGAGGTCTCTCGCTGCGCGAGCAGTGTGTCGCACTGCAACGCTAAGCGCGAGACCTAAAAAGGTTACTTAAAACACACATGGAGATAATTCAAAGAGAGAAGGGGAAAAAACACACCGAACAGAGAAGTTGATTCAATCTTATATTACAAAAAAGTATAGAATACTGTTGGCTCTCACAAACGCAAATTAAATTGCAGCAAAACAACAAGTGATTGTGGTGAGAAAGTGACATACAGTGAATAGTGAAATAAACAGTACACTATATACATAACATATATTGGTGACATGAAATAAAAAAGGAAAGTTTCCGAATATTGTCCTGTCAAATTTTTCACTTGTAATACACAACCAAATGATTAATCAAGTAATGATCAAGAGAACTGGGTGGACATATGGTAGATGTCGACGTTTCAACCCTAGAGACGGCACAAACTGGTGTGCATCAAAGCGGGTCTTCCTCAGGACTGTGGAGGGAGGAGGGGTGGACAGCCTATAGAAATTAATTAAGAGAAATTGGTCGGGTGTGTACACAAAAAATTGAATTAATGCAGGCCAGTAGTAGCCAGAGTGTAGCTTACCATGTAACAGACTCTTGCAATGAATGAGATCTGCAAATAAAAGGGGGGAGGAGGCAATTCTTTAGTCAATGTTTAAAGAATGCCAAGTTGTAGTGATTCATATAAAATATCCAGTATATATCCTTACCAGGAGGGGACACGAGACGAATCAAATCCAACAGTGGCCATCCGGTTGGAGTCTAAAAATAAAATGAACGAGTGCTTTGTTGGGGTCGTGCTACTTAATCAAAGAATGGAATTACTTAACAAACACACTAACACGTCTTGAAGCTGCCAGACGGATGTGCGCTGCCTACTTTGAAAGTGAGAGCCTGAATAACTAATACACACGTTATTTTTAACGCGTACTTGTCACCCTGGGATCCTAAATTAGTTTTCCCATTTCCACAGAAATACGATATTTCCGTCGCCACTGAATACTAAGTGCTGGCTCATATCACGAGACTCCAACCGGCTGGTGGATGTCAAGTGAGCCCACATAGGAGGTATGCTTTTACTTTCTTGTTTGTTAAGTAATTCCATTCTTTGATTAAGTAGCACGACCCCAACAAAGCACTCGTTCATTTTATTTTTAGACTCCAACCGGATGGTGGAGATCTTCTGAGCAAATGAGCCTTTCCAGTTAGGAAGGTATGTTTTCTTTAATTTAGTACATCTCAATTTCTAAATAAATCTACATGGGAGACTGATGTGCTGTCCCTATGTCTATATTTTTTAGAATTCTCCTGACTGCCATACTGCTAATGAAGTGTATTATTTGGACAACTAGCGATGCCCACTATTGGATTTGATTAATCTCTTATCCCCTCCTGGTAAGGATTTATACCGGATATTTTATATGAATCACTACTCTTGACATTCTTTAAACATTGACTAAAGGATTGCCCACCCAGCCCTTTTATTTGCAGATCTCATTCATTGCAAGAGTCTGCTACGTGGTAAGCTACACTCTGGCTACTACTGGCCTGCATTAATTCAATTTTTAGTGTACACACCTGACCAATTTATCTTAATTAATTTCTTTGGGCTGTCCACCCCTCCCTCCACAGTCCTGAGGAAGACCCGCTTTGATGCACGCCAGTTTGCGCCGTCTCTAGGGTTGAAACATCTACATCTACCATATGTCCACACAGTTCTCTTGATCATGACTTGATTCATCATCTGGGGCCCGATGTAGGTGGGTGATTAGCGAAAAAGCATGTGAAATGTGGGAGCAGAAACACCAAATCGCTAAATAAGGAATCGCTAAAAATAACGGAAATCAACTAGCGATTCCTTATTTAGCGAATATGCAACACCGACTCACTATTTAGCGACTCGCAAAATAAGGAATCGGTAAAAAAATTCGCAAACCTTTGTACATAAAATCGCTATTACCGAATCCTTAAGAAATCGCTAATTAAGAGTCGCTAATTACCATGGACTCAAATCAGGTGGTAACCAGGTGCACAGCATATAAACATCCCCAGAATGCATAATCTTGAACACAATGGCGGCCCTCTACGTCATTGCAAGGCGGTTAAGGATACGAACTGCAGCACAAAGGATATGGAGACGACAGGAATGCGTCTACAGATTGCGCATCACCTTATTCCAACTCACAGAGGCTGAAATCCATGAGAGGTACAGGCTACACCCAAACACTATCCTGGACCTGATACGGGACCTGCACTCATTCCTGGAGCACCAGACACCAAGAGCGCACGCAATACCTACTCATGTACAGGTACTCTGTTGCCTGCACCTCCTGGCATCTGGCAGTTACCAAGGGGTAATAGCTGGGCAGGTGGAGTCTCACAGAGTTGCCTGTCGCGTTTTCTCAATACATTCCTGGACGCCATGTTGCAAAGGATGCCACACTACATCCAATTCCCCAGCACACAGGCAGAACTGCAGAAGACCATGATGGACTTTTACCAGAAAGCCCTGTTCCCACACGTCATAGGTTGCATTAACGGGACACATATACAAATCTGCCCCCCTGCTGCGACTGAGTACATCTACCGCAATCGCAAATCCACACATTCTATAAATGTACAGGTTATATGTGATGCCTCTTCCATCATCACCGACATAGTTGCAAAATTCCCAGGGAGCATGCATGATTCATACATATTCAGGAACAGTGGGATCTATACCAGTCTTGTTGCGGGTGAATTTGGAGAAGGCTACCTGCTAGGTAAATACATGTGACACCCCCTGAAGTATACACCTGTTGCTACGATTGTTGACTGTGAATAACTTACTTTCTTCTCACACTTAGGTGACAGCACCTATGCGGTGCGTTCTTTCATCCTGACTCCGTCCCTGCACCCATCCACCCCAAGTGAAAGGCGATATAATGTTAGTAATGCCGCAGCGCTTATGTGCCTGTTGCGGAGAGCCGAGGTGTCCCCCTTGGCTGCCTGCCACCCTCCCCTTACTACTGGGTGTTGTGGAGAAGCGCGGCTGCCCCCTGTCAGGAGGAACGGACATCCAAGGATAGCTGCAGGACGCTGGAAGAGCGCACAGCGTCGACTTGCACAAGAGGAACCCATTGGACAGCTGGATTGGCGCCCACCTGGAGCTATGGGGAACCTCTCGTCCAACATGTCAGCCTTCCAGTCCTTGCACATCGTCATGCTTGGCCTAGACTCGGCTGGGAAGACCACTGTACTCTACAGACTCAAATTCAACGAGTTTGTCAACACTGTGCCCACCATTGGCTTCAACACCGAGAAGATCAAGTTGAGCAATGGCACCGCCAAGGGCATCAGCTGCCACTTCTGGGATGTGGGGGGCCAGGAAAAGTTGCGCCCCCTCTGGAAGTCCTACAGCCGCTGCACAGATGGCATCATCTACGTGGTGGACTCGGTGGACGCAGACCGGCTGGAGGAGGCCAGGACAGAGCTGCACAAGGTGACCAAATTTGCTGAGAACCAGGGCACACCGTTGCTGGTCATTGCAAACTAGCAGGATCTGCCCCGCTCGTTGCCCGTGCCGGAGATCGAGAGGCAGCTGGCCTTGCAGGAGCTGGCAGCCTCCACTGCTTACCACGTTCAGCCAGCCTGCGCCATCATCGGCGAGGGCCTGACCGAATGCATGGACAAACTCTACGAGATGATCCTGAAGAGGATAAAGTCACTGAAACAGAAGAAGAAGCGGTAGCGACATGGGTGCTTAAAAGACCGGAGAGAACTGTGACACGAACAAACCCACCAGCCAACTCAATTTTGGGTCCTTCTTCCATATCCTTCTTTCTGTTGGACCTGCAGAAGTGGTGATTTGAGCATGGCAGGACTGAATGCATGCCTGGGGGTTTTACTGTAGACCTGTTATATTCCCTATATGAGGACTGTTACTGAAACCACACGTCAATGGAAGCTTCTCTCCATTGGACCATCCCCCATGGCCACAGAGAGAAAACAGTTTGTCCCCCAAATCGATGCTGTTTGTTCCCATTTAGTACTCTTTCTTTGTCTACTTCATTTGCTCCCATCCCCTCTCCCCTAAATCTCTCCCCTTGCATGCTACACCGCCTAGCCCCCTGCCCTTTTGTGCCCTGTGACTAAGCACTCCTTCTCCCCTTGTTGGGGAAAGATCCAATATTTATACTCTGGAGTCTCAGCGAACCCGCTGAGAGAGTCCACAGCGCCAAGGGAGCCACTCACAGTTGAGGTATGGTATGGCACCCCTTGCCAAAGCACTCCCTCTCCCCTTTTTGGGGAAGGATCCAGTATGTAGGCCTTGGAGTCTCAGAGACCCCTCTGAGAGAGTCCACTGCGTATAGGGAACCTCTCGCAACAGAGATAGGGAAATGATACCACATCCCCTGGGATCACAGTTTACCGGACTTTGGACGCAGCTTTGACTCGTCCACCGGTTTGTGTCCCGTCACCCTCCCCTCCTCTTTCCATGCTGTGTCTCTCACCCTCCCCTTTCCCTCCTCCTTTCTCTGTCTACTTCCCCTGCTCCTACCCCCTCCCCTGAATCTCTCCCCTTGCCTGCTTTTTCCCTTACATTTATGTCCTTCTTATTTGTCTCGACATTACATGTAACTATGTTACCATGCTCTAATAACTGTGTAACCCTTTGTAACGATGTAACCTACAACTATGGTCTGATACTCATGTAAAGCGCTCTGATACCTCCGGGTCTAGCCAGCGCTATATAAAACCTTTAAAATAAAATAAATAAATAAAATAAACATAGATCTACGCGCAATGTGGTTGAGCGAACATTTGGACTCCTCAAAAGCAGGTTCTGCTGCCTCCACAAAAGTGGAGGTGCACTGCAGTACTGGCCCCTGGTCTGCTGCAAAATCATAGCTGCATGCTGCATAACCTTGCCACTAAGAGGAGGACACCCGTGGAAATCGGTGAATCTGAGGAGGAGGATGAGGAGGAGGAAGGTACACAGCCACAGCACAGTGCTGCAGGCGGCGCAGCTGCAGCAGATGGGAGACAGAGACAGTCAGAGATCACACAAAATTATTTCTGAGTAAGCAATGAGACAAAGCCAGTTAATGCAATTGTGTCAGGGTGTTTAATTGACCTTACATTAGGCAATTGTACAGCACACCGTAACATCAATGATGGCCTCACAGTGCCTGATCAAGCACAACATGGCATAGTCACTCCCCCATGCAAAATCACTAGTCCCATCATTGTGTCCAGTGGATTACGTCACCCACCACACAATGGAATATGATGGCAGTGATTATCTCCTGCGCCCACGCGCACCACTGCTGCGTTCAGTAGGCACACTGTCCTCACCAGTGCTGTGTCCTGTGGCAGAATCATGCCTAACATTGCGCCTCCTGTTCTCTGGCAAGGGGGGGGTTATGCTGCTGTGATTGGTTGCCTCCTCACTCTCAGCCCCATCCCCTGTTCCGGTGGCAGCAATTTGGTTTGTCTGAAGCACCTCTAAGGCACTTGTGACTGTTACCAGGCCCTGAGGGACTTCACGGCTGCACTTTGCCATTTCCAGTTGCATGGCCACTGAGCGACAACTGAGCACATGGGTTGAATTGCACAGCCTGTTGACAGACTTGGTGTACCCTTCAAGTTTTTGCCTGTCTCTGCGCCTTGCAGCACGGTCACTATCAATTCTGCCGCATAACAGCCTCACTGCATCCGACATCTATGCCCTCTGCCACAGTATTGTTGAGGCAGTATATGGCCTCCGTCATGTTGTTAATATTTCTGTTGTTTGCCACCATCTGACGTTGAATGGCCCTCATTGTCTTTCCCTGCAGGCGCTGCACTTTGACCATCTGCCCCTCCAGACCAGAGAAGACACTGGACTCCTCAGCGCCAGGTCTCTGTGCCCTTTGTCGCCGTCTACGGGCAACTGTGTTGCCATCCTCCATGGGGGACTGTGTCACAGATGCCTGTGTGTCATCGTCCGGCGTGGTCTGTTGTGCTCCCTGGCTGTCATCCTCTGTGCCATCTATCTCCTGGCGGCTAGCCACTGTATACCTCCTTGATCGTGCTGCTGGTGGTGGTGGTGGGGATGGTGGTGTGGTGTCAGTAGGTCATAAGACTTCCTCCTCAATTGTGTTTTCCTCACTGGAAGCCTCGCCAGTCTCCCTTTCTGCAGCCTGGGGCGATGTTCCGCCTGTGGATACAGAATGTACTATTACTCACTTGTCTGCCAGCATTTGTCTGCAAATACATTTCATGACTGACAATCTAGCTGTCTGTCCTCTGCTAGCTGTGTGTGACATGCCTATGCTTTTTGGGGACTGACTGATTTGCTAATAGTTGACTACATCTCCCATGATGCATTGCTGATTTTAGACAAAACATGTTCTGGAGTGGGATTCTTGTAGGGGGATTGGGGTTAGGGAGGGGGGACAGCATGCTGTGCATGCATCTTACCTTGTCTGTTGGATGCTGTTGCTGAGCTGTCCACGTCCCCGATGCCACTGACGCTCTCCGGCTGGAGGGTGGACTCAACCATTTGCTCTAGGGCAGTCAGAGCAGGCGCTGTTGATGTTCCCCCGCCTGTCTTCCTGGCTTGTTTCAGCCGGTCAGCCACCCTCTCCTTGGCACGTTTCCTCAGATCATACCATCGCTTCTTTAGGTCATCTGTTGAGCGATGTGTGACGCCAATCGCATTGATCTTCTGCTGGATCCCCAGCCAAATCCCCTTTTTTGTGCCTCAGGGACGTGCAGAGATTTCTTGCCAAAGAGCTGTTCATGGTCTTTGACAACCTCCTCTATGAGGATCTCCAACTTCCTCTCACTAAACTTGTGCTTGCGCTTTCTTTCGCCAGCATTTTTCCCCTTCTCCTGTGAGGCCAAGGTGCAGTTCCTCTGTGTTAGCTAGATGGTAGCTGTGCGGCTCCTGTGCTCTTGCTCCTGCTCCCTGCCACTCCAACAGATCCGGATCAGTGCAGCTGCATGGGTGTCGCCACTTCCTGGTTGTGATGTCATCAGGAGGCACAGGCTTGGCTGAATCTGGATTTTGCGATTTTTCAAACTCCCGGAATCGCTAATTACCGAATCGGTATCGCCGAATCGGTAATAATGATTCGGTAATGTGGATTCGGTATTTGTAATAGCGATTTTTACAGATTCGGTGATTTTTAACAATTTTTTTCCTACATCGGAAATAGCGAGTTCTTAATTGCGAATCGGTAAAATTCGCTATTAAGGACTCTGTATTTCGGTTTTACCTACATAGGGCCCTTGGTCTTGTATTACATGTGAAAACTTTGACAGGGGGGGCGCAGAGCTTGCGGGCCGCTTGAGCAATTCGCTCCGTACTGCCGCCACACTATCCTGCATAATCCTGCGTCTGCAACGCACTGCAAACCTGCTCCAAACTGCCGCTTGTGTTGGAGGGGCTCAAGAGCAAAACGAGCAGCCTCTGGCTCCCGTACTCCCACGCTCGGCGGAGTAGTCGGAGGTTGTCTGCTGAGGCCCTACGAGCAACCTTGCACCCGGCCTGCAGTGAACCAAGAGGGGCGGACCGTGACTCTGTAGCCGCGTAGCTGCCGGCTGCTCCCGCTGCAGACGTGGTAGTGGAGGCCTGGCATTGAGACGGGGGCCGCTGGAGGACGCCGTATCGGACAGCCTCTGAGACCGAGGGTTCCGAATTCGCGACGGAATCACCGGCACACTACCGATGGGCCCAGCTGTGACACTGGTGCTCTGACCTGCCTGGATGGTAACCCTGCGCTGGACGACATCGAGGGGTACCTGAATGCTGGCGGCAAACCCCCCCCCCGAGGTGCGGGGACATGAAGACCTGTACACTCTGGCAGCCTGAAGCGCAGTGAGTACCTTGAAGAGCTGGAAGTTGCGGTGTGAACGCGGCTGGGATGCCGGCCATCTTGACTGTCGGTGAGAGCAGAGGCCCGTCTGAGATAAGCTGAGACGCCCGGCGAGCTGTTGTGATCTGCTAGTGTGAGGACATTGCAGGCTCGAGAGAAAGACGATCACACCCCAGCACCTTGGTCCTGGCTGGTGCCGGCTGACGGCTTGGGTATCTGCCTTATAGCAATCGCAGCCATTTTGAGTAAGGGGTTGCGATATAGAAGCTGTGTGCGGCCCTGTCTGGAGCTACTGGCCTCGGGAGAGCCCCCATTGATGTACCTAGGAGAAGGTCGGTCTCACACCCCTGTTGTTGCCCCACTGCGCTGCCTGATACACGCAGCGTATGAAGAAATACTCAAATTTGGAAAGGGCTAGGCACAATGACGGATGCCTCACATCCGGCATCCCGGATTGATCCCAGAAACGATTACCCATATTGGCTAGATTGGGAACCTGAGAACATCGGGAGTGACGTTTGGCAGTTTTGGAGTGGGAACCTACAGCAGGCCATCCGAGGCAAGACGAAACTGCGCAGGGAAGACGCCGTTGGACTGTGTGGGTCAACGCACTGATCGCAAGTTGTGGCTGGAACTATAGGAAGGGCCAACCAGAGGTGTGCTCGCTGAAAGCTAACTGCCACGGTGATCGGGAGTTACACTGGCTAATCGTGGCGACGGTTCAAGCACGATGGGCAGAGTTGACAAAACCCAGCCTAAAATCACGTTCGACCACAGGTAGACGAAGGTGCGGGAGAACGCAGCCGGTGAGGCGGAAAACGCGCAAGATCAGATGCAGGAAGAAACGGAAGGCGACATCCGCACCATGCTGGCCGCTATGGAAAAAGGCTTGCAGGACCGCCTCTCAGTGTTGGGTACAAAAATAGACTCACTATCGTACCGAATGGACAGATTGTCTGAGAGACTGGATAAGCACGCAGAAAGGCTAGACATGACGGAATGCAGAGTTGCAGAGGTGGAGGAGACGCAAACAACAATGGACACGGACCACAAGCAGATGGGGAGAGTGCTGCAGGTGTTGCAAGATAAGGGGGAGTGTTGGACCTGTCAGCCCTAGGGTGGTCTCTCCTTCCATTTTTGATCGTGCCTCATTTTTTCCACCCTCATTTTTATGTTGGACTAGGTCTCCGGGCGCCTTTTCATTGCCGATCAGTGTTAAGGTGCAGGTGCTCCCTTCTCCCAAGATGGCTGCCACAGGCCCCTGCTACTGCAGAGTGGTCTTTCATAGTAGCACCCTAGCTGCCAGGAGCTGGCTGGAACCCCACAACAATGTTGCGACTCCAGCCCGCCTTTTTGTCCCATAGGTAGAGTGGGGAAGCTCCTGGAATGTGCTGGAACCTTCTAGAAGGGAGGTGTGGTTTTTCTTTTGCCGCCTTGGCCAGAGGTCACCTGACCTAGGGCTACTTAAGTGAGGGAGGGAACTTTTTGTGTTGAGTTGGCCAGTGGGGTGAAGCAGAGCTGGAAGAATCCACCAGGAGTGTAGGCGGTAGGGCCTAGCCAGCGACTTATGCCTCTGAGAGTGACAGGATTTAGGTGCTGCCTCTTAAGTGAGTGAGGGACCCTGTGAAACCCACTGATCTTGCCCAGCAGTAGGAGGACCCAGAGAACCTCTGCCCGGCCTGACTAGGAAGGACCTAGTCGCCTTCTCCATCCCTACCCCCCTGTAACAGAACCCCTTTAAGGGCGCCAGATACATCTGCGCCAACAAGACTTCATCTAACATCTGAGAACAGAGACTTATATGCCAAGCACTGAGACTGCGTGTCCAGATTGAACTCTAAACTTATATACCAAGCACTGAGACTGCGTGTCCAGATTGAACTCTAAACTTATATGCCAAGCACTGAGACTGCGTGTCCAGATTGAACTCTAAAACTTATATGCCAAGCGCTGAGACTGCGTGTCCAGACTGACCCCTGAAGCCGTATGCAAAGCAGATTGAAGAGCCACCGGGGATCGAGCAGGTATTAGCGCTGTGACCCCTGCGCTCCCTGACCTGGACTGGGACCCCCGGCAGCGTGCTCCGCTGAGCGCGGAACCCCCATCCTTAACTTGAGCACCCCCCTGTGACGTGGAAGCCAGCGCGCTCACCGCCACGGCCCGGAGGCCGGAAGAAGTGCCCTGCAGAGTCGCGAGGCCCGTGAGAAGCCCGGGGCCCTGCCGCTGCCGTGGCAGCTGCGTGAGAAGGTGCGCGAGGCCTGGGCCGAGTTTCCCCATCGTCGCTGGAGCGGACGCCTTCCGACGCCGAGAACGAGGTAAGCCCGGAGGCTGGGATTGTCCCTGGTGCGCCCCCTACTGGTTGGGAGCCACACCGCACCCTCAGCCCGGGTCCCCTCTCCGTGGGAGTCCCCCTTGTCACCCCGTCAGAGAGACCCCGCCGAGGGATTCTTGCCTTGTGCCCCCGTGAACTGTACTGAAGCGTGGTGCCCTACGAACTGCACCGGAGCCCGAGAGACTCGCTCCGCAAGTCCCGTGCGCTCCCTGCTAACAGCCCCCGTGTGAAGCATTGACTGCCCCGGAGTACGAGTAGCGCTCTGATAGCCCTGTTCCGACCTGAAGTGCTAAACACCCGTACCCACGAATAGCGCTATGTTACCTATGCTCCGTAGTGAAATGCTGAATGTCATTGCTCCCGAGTAGCGCTCTGTTATTCAGGTGCCATATTGGAGTGCTACGGGCTATTGATTACGAGTAGCGCTCTGTTATTCATGTGCCATATTGAAGTGCTACGTGCTATTGATTACGAGTAGCGCTCTGTTATTCATGTTCCATATTGAAGTGCTACGTGCTATTGATTACGAGTAGCGCTCAGTTATTCATGTTCCATGTTGAAGTGCTAAAGGTCCTTGACAACGAGTAGCTCTCTGTGCTAGATGCCCCGTTCTGAGGTCGTCACCGATTAGTGCGCCTAGCGCTATAATCACCCCCCCCCCTAAGGCGCTACAGGAAAGTGAAGCGCGCGAGTACATATACGTGAATGGTGATTGTATCTCAGGCAGTACTGATATTTCATGAATTACAGTTATGGTATGACCAACTTTTATAGCTCCTGACTGATATGTATATCGCTAGGAATTGTATTATCAGCTTATGAAATGTACTGCTACCTCATGAACTGCATCTAACGTGATCTACTTGGATAAACTTGAGTATTTACATAACTCCTCCAGTGTGGCGTCACTTATTGTGTGTGTTCCGCGTCCCATATGAGGTGCGTGTTGTATGGTTGCTTTACACACAGACCTTTGGTGGCCCGACCGCTCGTGTCATGTTACCGCCCCATAGGGCCTGGAGACCCCAGGTCCTACAGGGAGGATTTGGAAGCGCATTCCCGACGCAACAACTTGAGAATCACGGCCTTCCGGAATCAACTCAGACTGGCAACATGGAAAAATTTGTCGAGAAACTTCTGGGCACCCTCCTTGGCAGTGAAACGTTTTCCCCCATGTTTGTGGTGGAAAGAGCTCACCGGTCCCTGGGCCCTCGCCCTATTCCTGGTCCTCCTCCGCGACCGATAATCGCGAGACTGCTGAATTATCGAGACAGGGACTCGGCATTGTCAGCTGCCAGAGACAAACAAACATTACAGTACGAAAGGGCCAACAATTCTCTGTACCCGGAACTCACACCACAAGTGCAAGAGGCACGCAGACAGTTCCCGCTGTTGAAACACCAGCTGAGGGACCAACACATAGATTATGCTCTATCCGGCCCGACTGTGTGTGAACCGGCAGGGACACTCACGTATCTTCACAGACCCAAAGGCATTGCAGGAGGCCCTAAAGGAGCAGGATAAGGAGCACCGTAAAAGTCCAGAGCGCAGTAACTTGGAGGGAGCTGTTGGAGGCCGACTAGATGATCAGGATTGATCTCATGCCCGCACGATTTCCAGTTTGAGGGTCTACTGCAGAAACAGTACTGTCACACAAGCGCCCCCGGAGGCTAGGTATTTAAAGGGCTGAGTTTAACAGAAATGTCTTATACTGCATGAGGGGCAGTGATACAGTGTTAATGGCAATGAGACTATACTATGGTGGGAGTATTGTGCATGTTAACTATGTTAAATCAGGTTATATGATATAGATAGTGGATTCATTCTATATAGCAGACGCACTATTGCGGACGGTTGGCAGGCGGGGTAAGAGTAGCGACTAGTTGGGACACATAGCCCTGCTTGGCAAGCAATGTCTGCCCACGAGTGAATTGCACTACTTGGGTACTGTTTGGGGGGAGAGAGGAGATCCTGAGTTAAGGTTATGCAGTTTTGAATTCCTGACCATACTGATGACACAGGGGGGTGTGAGGGAGAACATCGTCGAGGCAAAGTTGGGATTGGCATGACGTGGGTGGGGGGAGGGCGGGACATGAGACTTGAAATGTTTAGTAATCTTTTTGTTCGATTCATGTCAGCACACGGAGAACACACATCATATACGTTTCACGGTTCGATCTGGTGAGACAGGCAAGACACACCCCATGGCAGAAACCAGTAGGTCCCACAGTGACATGAGTATAGACACACTACGTGCACTCACTTGGAAAGTAAGAGAACTTAACGACCACAGCAAGATCTGTAAAGTCCTGAATTACTTGACGAGACACGATATAGATATCGCCCTGCTACAGGAGATGCATCTCCCTCTCAACAGTCCTATGCTGTGTAGTAGAGGTTTACATGGTAACATACATGCAGCAGGATTCACCACACATGCGCGTGGTGTACTGACCTGGGTGAATACTAGGTCCGCCCTAACACTTGTACCATTAGACACGGACAGGGAAGGTAGATTTGTTATTACTAGGTGTAGAGGAAAGGGTATGGACCTTATACTAGCTAAGATCTACGGCCCAAATTTTGATAACCCTGATTTTCATGCTCTGCTGTCAGACACGGTAGGTTTGCGTGTAGAAGGGCAACTGCTTTGGGGGGGATCTCAATTTAGTCAGAAACTCAAGACTGGACAGGTCGGGGGGCCGGAGAGACACATTACGCTGGCAGCTAGTACAGTGGAAGGCGCTATGGTAAGGTTTGACCTGTGTGATGTGTGGCGCCAGAAGTACCCATGCAAAGGGGGTTTTACGCACTACTCAGCCTATCATGATGTACATACCTGAATAAATTATTGGCTCGCAACCAGGCAGTTAAATGAGAGAGCGCGTGCAAGTAAGGTACTCCCTCGTACACTTTCAGATCACTCCCCACTACTGCTAGTGATTGACACCCCCAGAAAGGCTATTTCACCTTTCACCTGGAGGTTTCCACCTTACTCCTTGCTTGATGCGGTCTTTAAAGAAGAATTGGCTGATGCAATTGAAACATTTTTCGAGACCAACGTGGGGTCAGTGGATAGCTTTCAGGTAGTCTGGGAGGAGTTCAAAGTCTACATCCGAGGAGTCACTATGACCAAGCATTCTGGCGTACTCAGAGCGATACGCAAATGACTAACTGACTTAGAACAGAAGCTAGCGACCTTAGAAAAACACCAACAGGCTAGTGCTGATGAGGCAGTTGCGCAGGAGATCAAAGTAATGCTGGAAGAGTATCAATGAGGCGGCAGATACTGAAATAAAACACCTCGGTAAGTACGCCACGGCACGGGCATACGGAGAGAGTGAGCAACCGGGGGCGGTATTAGCCCAACTACTCAAGAAGCGGTGGGAAAAAACTGTAGTGGCAGAGATTAGAACAGTGGAGGGCGACACCCTAACTGAAGAGGCGGATGTAGCGAGCAGGTTTCGTCAATACTACTCTGATCTATACGCTACCCGAAGAGGAGGTACGGAGGAGGAAATTTTGGATTACCTCACACATATAAAACTGCCATGGCTCACGAACACACATCGTGAGTTTCTTATGTGACCCATTGAGAGAGGAAATCCTCTTAGCTCTTTTGAACATGAAAGCAGGTAGTGCGCCTGGTGTTGACGGCCTCACCGTTACCTTTTATAAAGTGTTCCTGGACTTACTGGTGCCACAGCTGGCTATGATTTTTGACGACCTGTGTATATCGGGAACTATGCCGCCCTCAATGAGAGAGGCAATTATTGTTGCTATCCTAAAACCGGGTAAACCCCCGGAAGAATGCGCATCATACCACCCGCTCTCTCTGCTCAATGTGGATACGAAAATATTTGCAAAGATCCTTGCTAACCGTTTGGTCCCTTTAATACCGATCCTGGTTGCACCGGAACAGGCGGGGTTTGTACCAGGCAGACACCTGACCTACAACTTACGCACAGTGTTTGGCGCTCTGCAACACACCCGACCAGAGACACAGGCGGTAGCAGTTTTTATTGACATGGAGAAGGCTTCGACTCAGTTGAATGGCCCTTTATGAGACACGTTTAACTAGGATGGGCCTGGGGCCGTTCTTCCTTCAATTATTAGGAGTTCTGTATAAAGCACCCACAGCCAGAATCAAAATGGGTAATCTAGTGACAGACTCTATACCTATTTCCAGAGGTACGCAACAGGGTTGTCCTCTGTCCCCAATCTTATACGCACTGGTAGACGAACCCCTAGCATGCGCGCTCAGAGAATACCATAGACACAAAGGCATTAGGTTCCCGGGCTATGAATTAATAGTCTCCACCTATGCAGACGATACACTTCTATATGTTAGAGATCCTGAAAGTAACCTCTCTCCGGTGCAGTATCTGGTCTACGTGTTAACTGGCCGAAGTCTATCATATTAACACTAAAACCTGCAACGACGTCGTTCGAACCAGACTACCCGTTGCAGTGGTCAACGGAAGCAGTGAAATATTTAGGTATTAGGGTGCACACTGACTCAGAGGTTGTGTTTAGAGAAAACTATGAAGTAGCTATCAGTAAATTGGAGGACGACGTGGACAGTTGGATTAAATTACCCCTATCCCTGCTGGGCAGGGTTTCTATTATGAAAATGGTGGTACTGCCTCGTTTTCTGTTTCTTTTCTCAAATATTCCCATAGTTCTTCCTCGCTCATTCTTCCATTGGCTTACAGCGCTGATGGTAAAGTTAGCTTAGGCAGGCAAACAGGCGCGAGTCAAATGGCAGGTTCTTACACTACCGTACTATATGGGTGGGCTAGGCGCGCCCGACTTTGACTTACATTACAGAGCAGCACAGTGCGCACATGCTTATCACTGAATGCATGGTTCTCCGAACATCCCACGCCTCTGCTTAGAAACTGTGGTGGCTGCCCCGCTATCGTTGTCGGCTTTGATGTTTACGTCTGCTGACCGAAGGACAGGGATCTTAAACTCAATCAATGTGACAACGCATGCTTGGCACTATCTATTACAGCTACAGGGGGGTGCTATTCTCTACTCACCATCCGCATTGCTAGATTGGTGTCGCTGGCTACCCCAGTGTAGGGATAAAGGGGTTACACGTGCACTCAATTCGCTGGGGGTACAGACCGTAGGAGATTTATTTGATGATGGCATCGCAAAGAAATGGGGGGATGTGGGTATGGGGGACGTCACACCTACTATCCTTACACAATTCCAATCCCACAGAACACGACTCGCGTTGCTGAACATTTTAGGAGATGACTTGCAAGAACCACCTGAGCTGCCAGCCTTGTCCTACGTCATAACAGCGAAGTCGCCTTCCAGAATAGTGTCCAGAATTTACCAGCTATCCATGTCCTATAGGGAAAATCACTACACAAAAGCCTGATTAGCCTGGCAGCGAGACTTGACTCGGAACATAGACGACACTATGTGGACTTACTGCTGCTCTAGCACAAAGCGCATCGCATTAAACGGGAGACATAGATTGATCCACTTCAAGTATCTCAACAGGGTCTACTACACCCCAGAGAGATTACATAGATACAACTTGCGAGAAGAACCGACTTGCGAAAGATGCAATGCGCAGACAGCAGACTTCCTCCATCTGGCCTGGTCTTGTCCGGGGATATCCAACTTCTGGGATTTCGTTTTTAGGCAACTAGGACGTGTGGCTGAACTGGCACTCACACCGGAGCCCGCTTTTGCCTTGCTGGGCTACTCTAAACAGATACCTAAAGGAGTGATTTGGTTGGTAGACATGGGATTGTTATTAGCCAAACGCAGGGTGGCGATCTGTTGGTCACGGGGTCCACCTTCCACGATAGCCCAGTGGTCACGGGATATGCTATATTGTAGCACTCAAACGGAAACCTTTAGTGACCTTCTCCCGCCACGAAGCGGGCCTAAAAACGTTTGGGAACTGCACAAAACTTTCGTTTGCAACAAAGGGGGAGGGTACGGTTACGACTGAAAGTGACTCACAGGAGCAGACTGGAACTACCCCTGCCATATAGATAATCAGAGTTTGCCATAGGCAGACACACTGGGTAGGGTACATTTTGGCTGTCTCATACATGCTTGCATTGCATCAGGACTGAAATGGGAGGGATCTTTCGTAGGTGGATGGGGGAGTGCGGATTGTTAATATGCTGTCACTGGAAATACTCTATCTGCTGACCTTTTGGTACTCTGCTGTAACATTTCTGCTGTGACATTGCTATTGCCACTTTGAAGTATTGAGTCTCATGTCTGTTTTGTATAAAAACTCAATCAACCTATTAAAAAAATAAAACTTTGAAAGGACAATATTCAGAAACTTTCCTTTTTTATTTCATGTCACCAGTATATGTTATGTATATAGTGTACTGTTTATTTCACTATTCACTATATGTTACTTTCTCACCACAGTAACTTGTTTTGCTTCAATTTAATTTGCATTTGTGACAGCCAACAGTATTCTATACTTTTTTGTAATATAAGATTGAATCAACTTCTCTGTTCGGTGTGTTTTTTCCCCTTCTCTCTTTGAATTATCTCCATGTGTGTTTTAAGTAACCTTTTTGTTCATTGAAGTAAATACATTACTCTAAGCAATTGGAAAACTACCCGACAGAACCAACTGTTCTATTTAACCATTATAAATATCGGCAGTATCGCAATATAGATGGTGTGGTTTTAACGTGCAAAAGTTTAAAAACAATGGCTGCTAAAATATACAGCAAGAAACAACAGTTTACACGAGTTGTAAACAATCACTCAGTTGCGTGCCTGCTAAGTGTGGCACGGCCGTGCTGTGGAGCCAGTTTGACAGGAATGCTGGTCTCCTCACGAGACCGCCCCCACAGACAAGGAAGATCTGAACCATCACTTCTAGGAACCTAAGCAATGCCAAGGTCGGATGGGAAAAATTGCCTACCGCCTCCTCTTACAGCCAATGACAGCCCGAATGAAAATAAACTACTAAACAGCAGTATCGTAATATAGATGGTGCGGTTTTAAAGTACAAATGTAGAATACAAAAAATTAATATCAATGGCTAAAGACTTCGTACTGGCACTTATTACATCACATAATGGGAAGGAATACAGTACAATATAGGTGAAGCATAGTCTTTTACAATCTTAAAGGCGGGTCATCTTATGTGGTTGTAGAAAGTACATATTCACCCCTTCTATTATATATATATATATATATATATATATTATCTACTGGCGGTCGCCAGTAGATAGTTATAGTTAGGACCGTGTTTCCATAGGTAATCCTCAACATTCTATTTGGAATAACTTTGGCACCGATTGATGAATCCTCACAAAATTTTCAAAATAGGTGGGGCGCTCCGCTCCTACCCTGAAAGTCTCGGGGGGATTCGTCAAGCGGGGGCTGAGAAAAAAGGGGGGTCCCAAAACGCGTTTTTCCCATGCAATTTTCTATAGGGACCTTTAGTCCAAGGTACAGCCCAAACGGCTGAACAGAATTACTTTAAATTTGGCAAAGAGGTAGTCCTCAGGTCAGGGATGTGCCTTTTGCATATCTGGAGTCAATCTGTTCATTAGTTCCTGAGAAAATTGCAGTTAAAAGTACATACATATCTATAGGCGCGCCCCGGGCGCGCACGGTGCGCGCACGGAGACGTCTGGGAGTGCAATTCTGATTGGTTGTTAGATATCAGTAAACATTCGAATCGGTCGAAATCAGGAAGCGTCGGCCGCCATTTTGTCTCTCGCAGTCTGATGCAGTGAAAAACAAAGATGGAGAACGTGAAAAGGGGGCAGGGTGGACAGTTCCTGACCCCCTAGCCTTTGTCAGGGGGTCACTGAAGGACCACCAAGGGTGAAAAAAACATTGTTTGTTTTTTCGAAAATGCGCGAAGCGCACCGTGCGCGCACGGTGAAAAACCTGAAAAAAAATATATATTAATAAATACATAACTTAGCATTTAAGAAACCGTACAAATTCACTTAAAAAACCATAGGTTTCACACACGTTATAGTTAGGAATTAGCATTTAAAAAACCTTGCAAATTCACTTAAAAAACCATAGGTATCACACATGTTATAGTTAGCTGGACATTTCCCTCGTAAAAAACCAATGAAATTCCCCCGTTATAGTTAGTGCAGGCAACTATAACTCACGCGACCGCAATCCTCTGCTGATGACGTCAGATATTACATCACTGATTACATATGTGTCTTTCTGAAAAATAAATATTTGTAATATATGTAGAGCTAAAGATTAATGGAAGAAGACATGGGTAAATAGGTGTCTAAATACAGTGATGTAATATCTGACGTCATCAGCAGAGGATTGCGGTCGCGTGAGTTATAGTTGCCTGCGCTAACTATAACGGGGGAATTTCATTGTTTTTTTACGAGGGAAATGTCCAGCTAACTATAACATGTGTGATACCTATGGTTTTTTAAGTGAATATATATATATATATATATATTCACTGAAAAAACCATAGGTTTCACACACGTTATAGTTAGCAATTAGCATTTAAAAAACCTTGCAAATTCACTGAAAAAACCAGAGGTTTCACACACGTTATAGTTAGCTGGGCATTTTACTCGTAAAAAAACAATGAAATTCCCCCGTTATAGTTAGTTCAGCTAACTATAACTCGCGCGCCCGCAATCCACTGCTGATGACGTCACATATTACATCACTCATGACATGGTCAGTGACATCACTGATGACATCTCAAATGACATCACTGATGACATCACTGATGACATCATCCAGTGAGTATGTGTTTTTGAAAAATTTCAATATGTTTAATATATATAGGGAAAGGCCTGTTTAAGAATGAGTGGGTGTACAAGTGTGTAAATGGATGATTTTCTGTGGTGCATAACATGATTCTTTAAGTTAGTCATTAAATGTATCTTACTGCAGATTAGTGACTAAACTGTGTAAATGTGTGTATGTGTCTGTATGTTGGTGTATAAGTGGCTGCATGGTTTTGAGAACAGCTATATGACTCTCTATATGGGTAATTGATTGGTTGTCTAAGTATCTGTATGGGTTCATGAGTGTTTGTGTGGGTATGGTGTGTGTCACTCTATGCATAGATGTGTGAGTGGGTGATTCTATGGGTGCATGGTTTTAAGACTGCATCTGTGATGGACTGTATGGTTGAGTGAGTGAATGTATGGGTGTGTTAGGGATTGAATGTATATGTCAGTGGTACATTTGTGACTAACTACATATGTGAAAGGCAGTATATATGCGTGTAAGAGTATATAAGTGGGTAGATGTGAGAGTGTGTGATTGTGAGAGTGACTGTATGGATGAGTGTGTGCTTGTATCAATGATTCTATAAGAGCGTTAGAATGTGATACTATTTTTATGAGTAAGTGAACTTGAGTGTGTTTCACTGCCTAGGTGAGTAAATTGGAGTGTGATTATTTGCATGACTGACTAGGTGTGAGAGTACCTCTATGGATGATTGGTGGTGTGTGAGTGTCTATATAGATGTATAAATGCATATGATAGTTTTGTATGGAGTGACTGTAAGTATGAGTGACTGTACAGGTGAATGAGTGGAGGTGTATGTAGACCTAAGAGTTAATAATTGGGTATGTAGTTATTGGTATTGGAGTATGTATGGTTTTAAGAATGGAACTCTTAAATTTTTAGTCGGTGTATCAAAGGTTATATTAGAGTGTGAGAAGATGTGCTACTCTATCACAAGGATGATGTCATCAGTGATGTCATTTGAGATGTCATCAGTAATGTCATCAGTGATGTCACTGACCATGTCATGAGTGATGTAATATGTGACGTCATCAGCAGTGGATTGCGGGCGCGCGAGTTATAGTTAGCGGAACTAACTATAACGGGGGAATTTCATTGGTTTTTTACGAGTAAAATGTCCAGCTAACTATAACATGTGTGAAACCTCTGGTTTTTTCAGTGAATTTGCAAGGTTTTTTAAATGCTAATTGCTAACTATAACGTGTGTGAAACCTATGGTTTTTTCAGTGAATTTGCAAGGTTTTTTAAATGCTAATTCCTAACTATAACGTGTGTGAAACCTATGGTTTTTTCATTGAATTTCAAAGGTTTTTTAAATGCTAATTTTTGTATTTTTTAATTATATTTATTAAATATTTCTTTTTCAAAAATTTCCCTATGTATACATTTATATATTATCTGTATCCTTTAATTTTGTGTGGCTCATTTTTTTTTTTACACAAGGGCTCTTTTTAGAGCCACCTAATATCTAAACACTTAAAAGTGATTTTTAATTCTATTTTTTTTTAAGGCTTGTTTTTTGGGTGCGCGCTCAGTGCGCGCACCTCGTGATGTTTTTAAGGTTTTTTCGGGTACGTGTAGAGTGCGCGCACCTCACGATGTTTTTTAAAAAATTAAAATCTTTTTTTTTGCCCTTCGTGGTCCTACTGTGCCCTCCTGACAATGGCTAGGGGGTCTAGAACTTCCTACCCTGCCCCCTGTTCACGGTCTCCACCTTTCCTTTTTAGTGCGACAGACAAAATGGCGGCCGACACTTCCTGATTTCGACCGATTCGAATGTTTACTGACATGTAACAACCAATCACAATTACGCTTGCGCACGGCAGGGTGCGCGCACAGGGCTTGCTCAGTGCGCGCACGCTGCGTGCGTATAGATATTGATATGCTTTCAAATGCTATTTTCTCAGGAAATACTGAACTGATTTACACCAGACCTGCAAAAGGCACTTCCTTGACCTTATGGCTACCTCTCTGCCAAATTTCAAGTAATTCTGTTCAGCCGTTCGGGCTGTAGCTGTGTCTAAAGGTCCTATGGAAAAATGCATGGGGAAAACGCGTTTTGGGACCCCCCTTTTTTCTCAGCCCCTGCTTGACGAATCACCCCGAGACTTTCAGGGTAGGAGCTGAACGGAGCGCCCCATTAGTTTTGAAAATTGCGCGAGGATTCATCAACCAGCGCCAATGTTATTCAAAATAGAATTTTGAGATTTCCTATGGAAACTCGGTCCTAACTATAACTATCTACTGGCGACCGCCAGTAGATTATATATATATATATATATATATATATATAGTCCAAAAGTTTTGCTGAATGCGCGTTGCACCTGACCGTGAGGGCTTGCCGGTGGCCAGTGTCAGCAATACTGGCTTCACATAGACTCCAATGCTCACTCGTCACTACAAATGAGCCCGACAAATGCTGGAGTTAACAACAGGATTTATTCCACAATTAACAGCACGGATTATGCCTTCAAACTGGAAACATTTTGGCAGACGCGTTTCAGCGGTAGTGCTTTCCTCAGTGCCGGTTCCCAAGTCGAATCTCTCACCTGGCGGTCATTAAATACATCTTGTGACGCTGTCATGGCCACACCCAATGAAATGCTGGTGCCCCGCCTCGACTTGTAGTCTGTAGTTGCCTCGTGCTCACCGGGGCCAATTGCATGCTGGTTGTTGGAGTTCGCTGCGAAGACCCGTAAAGTGAAGGGCCTCCAAAAACCCGGTGGTGTCCCAACAATGTGGCTTGCCGAGCTCCGCAAACTTGCAGCTTCTGGTCCAAATGTTAAATTGTTGGTGTTACTGGAACCTGGTGTAACTCCTGTAGCTGATGCTACATCCTCACTCCCAATGTGGTCACAGTCAGTACTAATGATCCTCAAAAGGGGGGCACCGCGCTGTACTGAATCTACATGGTCCAAAAGTTTTGCTGAATGCGCGTTGCACCTGACCGTGAGGGCTTGCCGGTGGCCAGTGTCAGCAATACTGGCTTCACATAGACTCCAATGCTCACTCGTCACTACAAATGAGCCCGACAAATGCTGGAGTTAACAACAGGATTTATTCCACAATTAACAGCACGGATTATGCCTTCAAACTGGAAACATTTTGGCAGACGCGTTTCAGCGGTAGTGCTTTCCTCAGTGCCGGTTCCCAAGTCGAATCTCTCACCTGGCGGTCATTAAATACATCTTGTGACGCTGTCATGGCCACACCCAATGAAATGCTGGTGCCCCGCCTCGACTTGTAGTCTGTAGTTGCCTCGTGCTCACCGGGGCCAATTGCATGCTGGTTGTTGGAGTTCGCTGCGAAGACCCGTAAAGTGAAGGGCCTCCAAACACCCGGTGGTGTCCCAACAATGTGGCTTGCCGAGCTCCGCAAACTTGCAGCTTCTGGTCCAAATGTTAAATTGTTGGTGTTACTGGAACCTGGTGTAACTCCTGTAGCTGATGCTACATCCTCACTCCCAATGTGGTCACAGTCAGTACTAATGATCCTCAAAAGGGGGGCACCGCGCTGTACTGAATCTACATAGTCCAAAAGTTTTGCTGAATGCGCGTTGCACCTGACCGTGAGGGCTTGCCGGTGGCCAGTGTCAGCAATACTGGCTTCACATAGACTCCAATGCTCACTCGTCACTACAAATGAGCCCGACAAATGCTGGAGTTAACAACAGGATTTATTCCACAATTAACAGCACGGATTATGCCTTCAAACTGGAAACATTTTGGCAGACGCGTTTCAGCGGTAGTGCTTTCCTCAGTGCCGGTTCCCAAGTCGAATCTCTCACCTGGCGGTCATTAAATACATCTTGTGACGCTGTCATGGCCACACCCAATGAAATGCTGGTGCCCCGCCTCGACTTGTAGTCTGTAGTTGCCTCGTGCTCACCGGGGCCAATTGCATGCTGGTTGTTGGAGTTCGCTGCGAAGACCCGTAAAGTGAAGGGCCTCCAAACACCCGGTGGTGTCCCAACAATGTGGCTTGCCGAGCTCCGCAAACTTGCAGCTTCTGGTCCAAATGTTAAATTGTTGGTGTTACTGGAACCTGGTGTAACTCCTGTAGCTGATGCTACATCCTCACTCCCAATGTGGTCACAGTCAGTACTAATGATCCTCAAAAGGGGGGCACCGCGCTGTACTGAATCTACATAGTCCAAAAGTTTTGCTGAATGCGCGTTGCACCTGACCGTGAGGGCTTGCCGGTGGCCAGTGTCAGCAATACTGGCTTCACATAGACTCCAATGCTCACTCGTCACTACAAATGAGCCCGACAAATGCTGGAGTTAACAACAGGATTTATTCCACAATTAACAGCACGGATTATGCCTTCAAACTGGAAACATTTTGGCAGACGCGTTTCAGCGGTAGTGCTTTCCTCAGTGCCGGTTCCCAAGTCGAATCTCTCACCTGGCGGTCATTAAATACATCTTGTGACGCTGTCATGGCCACACCCAATGAAATGCTGGTGCCCCGCCTCGACTTGTAGTCTGTAGTTGCCTCGTGCTCACCGGGGCCAATTGCATGCTGGTTGTTGGAGTTCGCTGCGAAGACCCGTAAAGTGAAGGGCCTCCAAACACCCGGTGGTGTCCCAACAATGTGGCTTGCCGAGCTCCGCAAACTTGCAGCTTCTGGTCCAAATGTTAAATTGTTGGTGTTACTGGAACCTGGTGTAACTCCTGTAGCTGATGCTACATCCTCACTCCCAATGTGGTCACAGTCAGTACTAATGATCCTCAAAAGGGGGGCACCAGAAGCTGCAAGTTTGCGGAGCTCGGCAAGCCACATTGTTGGGACACCACCGGGTGTTTGGAGGCCCTTCACTTTACGGGTCTTCGCAGCGAACTCCAACAACCAGCATGCAATTGGCCCCGGTGAGCACGAGGCAACTACAGACTACAAGTCGAGGCGGGGCACCAGCATTTCATTGGGTGTGGCCATGACAGCGTCACAAGATGTATTTAATGACCGCCAGGTGAGAGATTCGACTTGGGAACCGGCACTGAGGAAAGCACTACCGCTGAAACGCGTCTGCCAAAATGTTTCCAGTTTGAAGGCATAATCCGTGCTGTTAATTGTGGAATAAATCCTGTTGTTAACTCCAGCATTTGTCGGGCTCATTTGTAGTGACGAGTGAGCATTGGAGTCTATGTGAAGCCAGTATTGCTGACACTGGCCACCGGCAAGCCCTCACGGTCAGGTGCAACGCGCATTCAGCAAAACGTTTGGACTATGTAGATTCAGTACAGCGCGGTGCCCCCCTTTTGAGGATCATTAGTACTGACTGTGACCACATTGGGAGTGAGGATGTAGCATCAGCTACAGGAGTTACACCAGGTTCCAGTAACACCAACAATTTAACATTTGGACCAGAAGCTGCAAGTTTGCGGAGCTCGGCAAGCCACATTGTTGGGACACCACCGGGTGTTTGGAGGCCCTTCACTTTACGGGTCTTCGCAGCGAACTCCAACAACCAGCATGCAATTGGCCCCGGTGAGCACGAGGCAACTACAGACTACAAGTCGAGGCGGGGCACCAGCATTTCATTGGGTGTGGCCATGACAGCATCACAAGATGTATTTAATGACCGCCAGGTGAGAGATTCGACTTGGGAACCGGCACTGAGGAAAGCACTACCGCTGAAACGCGTCTGCCAAAATGTTTCCAGTTTGAAGGCATAATCCGTGCTGTTAATTGTGGAATAAATCCTGTTGTTAACTCCAGCATTTGTCGGGCTCATTTGTAGTGACGAGTGAGCATTGGAGTCTATGTGAAGCCAGTATTGCTGACACTGGCCACCGGCAAGCCCTCACGGTCAGGTGCAACGCGCATTCAGCAAAACTTTTGGACTATGTAGATTCAGTACAGCGCGGTGCCCACCTTTTGAGGATCATTAGTACTGACTGTGACCACATTGGGAGTGAGGATGTAGCATCAGCTACAGGAGTTACACCAGGTTCCAGTAACACCAACAATTTAACATTTGGACCAGAAGCTGCAAGTTTGCGGAGCTCGGCAAGCCACATTGTTGGGACACCACCGGGTGTTTGGAGGCCCTTCACTTTACGGGTCTTCGCAGCGAACTCCAACAACCAGCATGCAATTGGCCCCGGTGAGCACGAGGCAACTACAGACTACAAGTCGAGGCGGGGCACCAGCATTTCATTGGGTGTGGCCATGACAGCGTCACAAGATGTATTTAATGACAGCCAGGTGAGAGATTCGACTTGGGAACCGGCACTGAGGAAAGCACTACCGCTGAAACGCGTCTGCCAAAATGTTTCCAGTTTGAAGGCATAATCCGTGCTGTTAATTGTGGAATAAATCCTGTTGTTAACTCCAGCATTTGTCGGGCTCATTTGTAGTGACGAGTGAGCATTGGAGTCTATCTGAAGCCAGTATTGCTGACACTGGCCACCGGCAAGCCCTCACGGTCAGGTGAAACGCGCATTCAGCAAAACTTTTGGACTATGTAGATTCAGTACAGCGCGGTGCCCCCCTTTTGAGGATCATTAGTACTGACTGTGACCACATTGGGAGTGAGGATGTAGCATCAGCTACAGGAGTTACACCAGGTTCCAGTAACACCAACAATTTAACATTTGGACCAGAAGCTGCAAGTTTGCGGAGCTCGGCAAGCCACATTGTTGGGACACCACCGGGTGTTTGGAGGCCCTTCACTTTACGGGTCTTCGCAGCGAACTCCAACAACCAGCATGCAATTGGCCCCGGTGAGCACGAGGCAACTACAGACTACAAGTCGAGGCGAGGCACCAGCATTTCATTGGGTGTGGCCATGACAGCGTCACAAGATGTATTTAATGACCGCCAGGTGAGAGATTCGACTTGGGAACCGGCACTGAGGAAAGCACTACCGCTGAAACGCGTCTGCCAAAATGTTTCCAGTTTGAAGGCATAATCCGTGCTGTTAATTGTGGAATAAATCCTGTTGTTAACTCCAGCATTTGTCGGGCTCATTTGTAGTGACAAGTGAGCATTGAAGTCTATATATATATATATATATATATATATATATATATATATATATATATATATATATATATTATCTACTGGCGGTCGCCAGTAGATAGTTATAGTTAGGACCCTGTTTCCATAGGAAATCCGCAACATTCTATTTGGAATAACTTTGGCGCCGGTCGATGAATCCTCGCGAAATTTTCAAAATAGGTGGGGCGCTACGCTCCGCTCCTACCCTGAAAGTCTCGGGGGGATGCGTCAAGCGGGGGCTGAGAAAAAAGGGGGGTCCCAAAACGCGTTTTTCCCATGCATTTTTCCATAGGACCTTTAGACACAGCTACAGCCCGAACGGCTGAACAGAGTTACTTGAAATTTGGCAGAGAGGTAGTCCTCAGGTCAAGGAAGTGCCTTTTGTAGGTCTGGTGTAAATCTGTTCAGTAGTTCCTGAGAAAATAGCATTTAAATCAATATATATATGTGGGCGGAGCCTAACCACACATCTCATCCTGAGATCTGATTGGCTGTCAGCACTTCATCCAAGAAGTGTTGGCAGCCATCTTGGGACCAATATACATGATAGCACCTCATTAAAAAGCATTGCAGTTAATAGAAGATTTTAAGACTTTAGTTACATTATAAATCATTTGTTGATGGTACCATACTCATTTTAGGAATTGTGGTATGTTCTAAGGTGATTTCACCATGTGAAAAAGCCTTCTGCTGGGATATCATGATTGAGAGAAAAATATTTTCTCATGCTTTTACCACAGAGGTTTGGAAGGTGATCTATAAGCTAAACTGAGAGCTTATTTTCTGTAAATTCACATTATCTTTCTCAGTCATGTGAGAATGAAGTCTGACATTCTCAGTAAAACATGTACATCCAACAAGGGCAGAGACTGTCAGTTGATTCCTTTGTGTTCTACTGCAGCTTTCCAGAGTGTTCCAAAGAACTACTAGAGCGCTAACCGTCCTACTTATGATAAATGTATGGCACACCTGAAGCCATCTTGCTTGGATTAAAGTGGTAACTCTTAAAACATTTAATTTAAAAAGGAACAAAATGAGGTGGTTCATTTTTCCATAAAAAGTATGATTAGTGCTGCAGAAAGAAAAATAAGGGCACATTTTGAGTGACTTCTCAAATCCTGGCATGCAGAATGAAACATGCACTTTCAATACCAGCAGCAGTTTTCCCTGGTGAGCAGTAGCTTTACTACAGTGATCTAATGAGCAAAAAGAGTGCTAACATTCTGATTTTATGGCAAATGTGTGACACATTTGAATGCCTTCTTGATGGAATCAAAGTAAAAAACTGAAAGTATTTCCTACTGAGGAGACTGCAGTAAATGAGGAAATTAGGAAACTTCATAACAAATAAGTCTCCCAAGATGGCCACCAGAGACAAAAGAGCCCAAATGTAGCCCAAATATCACCCAGATGTAGCCCAAGTATAGCCCAATGACAGAATGTCCAAGAATGTTCTTAAAAACAACTAGAGCACTTACTGTCTTCATTATGACAAACGTATGGCACACCTGAAGCCATCTTGATTGGAATAAACTGGTAACACTTAAAACATTTAATTTAAAAAGGAACACAATGAGGGGGTTCATTTTGCCATAGAAATTATGATTAATGCTGAAGAAAGAAAATGAGGGCACATTTTGAGTGACTTCTCAAATCCTCTTCTATTTCATTAAAAAATTCTGACATGCAGACTGAAACATGCACTTTTAATACCAGGAGCAGACTTCCATGGTGAACAGTAGTTTTACTACAGTGATCTAATGAGCAACTAGAGTGCTAACATTCAGAATTCATGGCAAATGTGTGACATATCTGAATACCTTCATGATGGAATCAAAGTAAAAAACTGAAAGCATTTCCGACTGAGGAGACTGCAGTACATGAGGAAATTAGGAAACTTCATAACAAATAAATCTCCCAAGATGGCCACCGGAGACAAAAGAGCCCAAATGTAGCCCAAAATCACCCAGATATAGCCCAAATATAGCCCAATGACAGAAGTGTGCAAAACACTTATTATTTTGTGTTTTTGCAGTGTTATATAGTGCAGACTTGTCAGGTATTGGAGTGCTTTACATGAGCATTGGTTACATCACACAAGAACAAATTCATTTTGGTTGTAGACATGGGGAGACTAAGTGATTTGACCAGAATCACAGAATGTCGAGCTGAAGCAGAAACTTCAACCTGGTTCCCCAGTTGCAAAGTCTGCAGTTCTGGAAGTAACACCACATCCTCTCCCCTAAGTGCAACATTTAATCAAGTTGTCAACTAGATAAAAAAACATAAAGATAACAAATAATTTAAAAGTGCTTTGTCGCTATTTGAAAACTCAGAAAATATGTCCTTATTTTAGTCTTTTAGAGCACTAACCATAATTTTGATGCCAATAAGACCCTCTCATATATGTAATTTCTAAAGGAATGCTCTAGGTATTACAGTTTTGATTACATCAAGATGATGTCAGGCGTTCCACACTTTTGTAATAAATATAGAATGTTAGCAATCTAGTTGTTCATTAGGATACTGTTGAGAGGCAGAGGCCAGGGGCACGGACTCTGAAAATTGAAGGCAGGTAGGAGGGTGCAAAGGCAACAATTTAACCACACTGAGCAGGCAGGAAGGGCCGTGGAAGCACAACAGACTATGGAGGGCAGTGGAAAGGGGGGCAGGGGCAACAAACCAACAATACAGGACTTGCAAGAGAGGCTGTTGGAGGGAAGATCTATTACGGGTCAAGGAAGCTAGGGGCGGTCCCCAGAGCCCCGGGAGCCACCACAGAACTGAGCAGGAGAGTGAGTCAGGGACAAAAGGGGCACCTTAATTTGAGCCGGGGTGCCTAGGAACGCTTGCTCCAAAAATGAAGAAAACAGACATATGAGACATGGAATTGGAGGCAGAATACAATGGCAGTTTAATGAGAAGATGCAACTTCAAAGAAACCGCAGAATAGAGACATAAAGTACAAAATACAGAATCCAGATAATCAGACAGCTGTCATGATATTCTCTGTATCTCAATTAATGGACTGACAGAGAGAGAGAGAAAACACATCTATAAATGCATCATGAGAAACAAGTTACACCAAGGAAAATGTTACCTAGGGACACTCACATTTACTCTTAGAGCAAGCATTCCTGCAATTACAATACAACATCTTTTAAATGCAAAAGTAAAGAGAACAATGGTTAAACATAACATGACATTTCATATAGGTAAAATAGAATAAGATACTTCAAGCAAAGCAGAGCAAGACATTTTAAGCAAAGGAAGACAAGAGCTCCCAGCTCTTGGGGAAAACCTGCACAGCCTGTTAACCTACATACAGACGGCGAGGTTGTCCGTCGATATCTGTGGGTGCTCCCTTTTTATATCATTTTGTGGGCTCCTTTGCACGCTACATCTACCTACGTATGCTACCCAAAAGCTTCGTCTGCAGATTTTACCAGACATTTCGTCATTTACCCACTTAATGCTGACAATGGACTGGGTGAAAAGGTCAGTCTCTCAGGCCAATCGCTTATCGTAAGTTCCATAGAGCAAGCAGAAAATAATGGGTATTGTACAGGAATTCAATATATTCATGTATAAAATCTCCTCAGTTCTCCTAACTTGACGCTCTGCGGTTGCCACTTCCTTAAAAGCGGGAAACCTGCCCAGGAAGCAAGTACCAGTCCAGGATGCAGCCTACTGTATGTCGACAGCTTCAGGGGGATGTTGAACTTTGATACCGAGCACGGAGCACTCGGGTAGGGTGGGGGCTACTAGTTTGGAGCAGAAGGCCTCGCAGACCTGCCTTCAGACTGCTATACACTAAAATTGCAGAGCTATGGTCAATTTAACAAAGAGGCCTACATATTGAACAGAAGGGCCTACACAGGGGTTTTATGCTGGCTGAGTGGTAAGGATGTCTCAGGATAATTATATAGCAACACAGGACCCGCTGGTCAATTTAATACGGCCTACAAATGCGGCTGGCAGGGCAAGGACAAGGGTCTCATACTTCAGGTGTGGACAGAACGGGCCAGGGGCCCCCTGTGATACAAAATCTACCCTCCTTCAAGGCTGTGGCAATGTAATAGACCATTGTGGGCAGAAGGAAGAGGCAATGGTAGAACAACCATACATGCCAACAGACCCGATACAGCCAGGAAACGTCCAATGTTTTTAAGCTCAAATGGGCTTTATTTGATCTGTCTCCTGTCTACAATATCCTCTTTTTCAATGTAACTCAAAGGGGAAAATCAATAACCCAGTTTTTTTTCAAAATCTCCCTCTTACCAAGTTCAAAATGTTCGCAAGTATGGTACATTGGATCATGGAAGGAAATGGGATAGGGACATGGACTTGGATAACAGAGGACAGGAGAGACATGGAGAGGTGCACCAAACTGACCCTGCAGGGCAGGCATCAGGGTTTGCAGCAGCACAATACACCACACAGGGCATGCAGGACGGGAGTGCAGCACAACAATCCATAGAAAGCAAGAGGGAGGGGACAGGACCATGCACATGGACAACAGAGAACAGAGGGGCAAGAGGCAATGGTAGCTAGCTGACCATAATGGACAGACAGGAGAGAAGGCTGCAGCATAACAGACCATAAAGGGCAGGAGGGACGGATCAGGGGCATTACAATGGAACAGACAAGCCAGGAGGGAGGGAGTAGGGGTCTGCACATGTAAACAGAGGGCTGGGGGCAAGGGGGCAGGGCAGGAGCAGCAAGATGGCCATGGAGGTCAGGCAGGATGGGCACTAGAAGCAAGACACAACATGAAGAGCAACAGTGAGACTGTGATGGCATACACACAGACCATGGAGGGAAGGTGGGAGGGGGTCAGGGGCAGCTAACTGACCACACAGGGAAGGTGGGAGGGGCCATGGCAGCACAGAAGACCATGCATGGCAAGTGGGAGGGTTAGTGGCAGCACAATGGCTATGATGGGCAAGAAGGAGGGTGCAGGGGCATGCACAAAGGACGATGGAGGATAGAAGGGAGGGTCAGGACCTGTGCACAGACAAGAAAGTTCAGGGGAAGGGGCCTCACAACAGACCACACGGGGCAGCAGGACGAGCAGTTGCAGCACAACAGACCAGGGAGGGCAGAAGGGTGTGGCAGTACAATGGACCATGTAGGACAGGAGGAAGAGGATAGAGGCATGGCATGTGGACAGGCAGGGTGGAGGTGGCAGGGACATGTTACAGTCATCTGACAATGCTAGGCAGGTGGGAGGGGAGTGGCAGCTCAACAGAACACTCAGAGTAGATAGGAGTGGCAGGTCCATGGGACATGGTGGGCAAAAAGGATGGAGCAGGGGCATGCACAAAGACATCGGAGGGCAGGGGGAAGGAGAATAGGGGCAGCAAGCTAAGCACAGAGTTTAAGCAGGAGGTCAATGATGGGGCATAGAATTGGGCAATGGAGGGCAGGAGGAGTGGACTGGTACATCATATTAAATTGAGGGCAGTGGCAGCACATCAGACCATGCATGGCAGGAGGGAGGAGGCTAGTCCATGGATTCACACAACAGAGGATAGGGAGGAGGGGGATGGGGCAGCAAGCTAACTGTTCAGAGAAGGCGGGTATTAGAAACTTTATTGTTTTTAAAACATTTTGTCTGTGCAAACTACTTAAAATATGAACAAGTATGCAGCATAATCTCACTTTTATTCAGGAAGAAGAAGACGTTAGTGACTGTGACTCCGGGCTCACTTGGCAAAAACACCCCCTGACCCTCCACCCCCTATCGCAAAATGTAATGCCCGTGAAAAGGGTAGGTGAACACAGTGTTATATAGAACATAGTCCTGAGAGCACGATTGAAAATGAAAACTAGATATAGTGTATGGTATAAACTATGCACCAAAAAGTGTGATATAAGATGAACCAGGCGTGAAATATAATATGCAATACATTGTGCGCAATGACAGATTCATTGGAGAGCGCGAGATAGCACAGGCACTAGCGCGTGCTATGCGATATGCGCCTTGGAGTGTAATATGCACAGGGCAGTGTTGTGTAACCTAACTAGTCTCTAAAGTTGTAATATAAAATATGTGCTGGGGAGTGTAACGTTGCATATGCACTGTGACAAAGATATGGATCCCAAATTGTAATATGTATGGCATAGCACTGTGCGTTATAATATAGGCATCGAGGAAGGCACGTTAGATGGGGCAATATAACCCGTGCGAAGACAAGTGTGGCATGACATTTTCACGGGGTGGTGTTACAGTGCACATGGGCTAGAGAGTGTCATAGCATATGCACTAGCTAGTGGAATACAATACAGAGGTGTGTGGCACTCGGCAGGCAATGGTGGGTGTAACACAGCATTGGGCTCTGTCAGGAGCGCGCTGTGACTCGCAAGTGATGTTCGTCCCCTTTCCAGAGAGTAAAATAAAAAGTATTACACATCCGGCAGTGGATGTGTGTTTTATTAACTGTGAGGGGGGTTTCTTGCATAGTTTTGGTCGAATTTTTGTCGAATCCCCTTTGAATGGCTTGGTGTGCATGTGTATTAAATGTGCCCGTCAATAGCTACCCATGTTTGTATAAATAAACGACAAGGGTGTCTACCGGGATTAGGCACGGTAGAGCATCAGACATGTCAGAGCTTCACTAGTGGTGTAAATACATTCCACGTGGATTAATTGCATGCATAGTCGCCTTTTAATGAATATCACGCAAATCGTCATGGTGATAGGTACGTACGGTTTGTCCAGCATGTCCTAGGTGTGTCTATAAATATATATTTTTTAAAAATAATAAAAAACAGTGGCCGGCCCTGGGGATTGGGGTCAAAAAAATATAATTAGGAGACAGGCCCTGGGGGATGGGGTCATCAGGGCCAATAAATTAGAATAAGAAGGGGAACCACACAGCCCCCCTTCTTAAAAAAATAAAATAAATAAAAGACTGGCATCGTGCCGGAGGCCATGCCCCCTCCATGCAGCACTCTGCAAACGCGCCCCCAACAGGCATCTCCAGTATGCGCCAGGGAGCTGCGCTGCAGACAGGTGTTCTGAGGCCAAGCCCCTTTTTACACCTCTCTGCAACGCAGCTCTGTGGCGCTTACTGGAGGAACCTAGTGGTCTAGTGTGACCCTAGGGACCCTTAGGATTCAAGGGGACTTAATCTCTCAACTTAGAACAGCCACAGGGCGCGTTTACACAGTAGTGAAGGGAGGGGACGGGGCCTGAGGTGACGTGTGCAAACACGCACCATGGCACGTTTTAAATTGGGGATATAATTTCCCTTCAATACTGAAGGCCCCTGGGGGCTAACTAGCCCACCAAGTGCTTCCAGTAAGCGCCACTGAGCTGCATTGCAGAGAGGTGGTCCAGGCCGTGCCACTTTTTACACCTCTCTGCAACGCAGCTCTGTGGCACTTACTGGAGGTACCTAGTGGGCTAGTTGGACCCTAGGGACCCTCAGGACTCAAATGAACTTAATCTCCCAACTAAAAACGGACACAGGGCGTGTTTACACAATGGTGAAAGGAGGGGACGGGGCCTGAGTTAACGTGTGCAAAAACGCCCTGTGGCCTGTTTTAAGAGGTAGTTTTAATCCCCATGCCCTATTATATACTAGGGGCTTATAGAGGAGGTAAGGCTAATCACAGGGGGACCCCAACGCATAATGTTCCCTAGTGTATGTAGGTGTTTTCACTGTATTCTAAGTGTCTTTTAACATAGCACTGGCTCTAGGACTGGTTAGTCAGACTCAGTTACCACCAGTATCCGTCTGAAAAAGTTGAGGGTACAGGATGATTTTGCAACAAGGCTTCTTTCTGCTCTTCTTTTTGTTCTTTCTGCACGTTATCCTTCTTCCTGCACTTATCTTCGTATTTGAGGACTTCTGTTGCTTCTTTCTGCACTTCTTTTGTTTCTTTCTGTGCATTTTTTCTTCTTTCTTCACATCTCCTATCTCTGTAGGCATAGTTAGAAATTAGCATTTAAAAAACCTTTGAAATTAACAGAAAAAACCATAGGTTTCAGGCACGTTATAGTTAGGAATTAGCATTTAAAAAACCTCAGAAATTCACTGAAAAAACCATAGGTTTCAGGGGTGTTATAGTTAGCTGGACTTTTCACTTGTACAAAACCATTGATATTCCCCCGTTATAGTTAGTTCAGCTAACTATAACTCGCGCGCCCGCAATGCACTGCTGATGACGTCACATATTACATCACTCATGACATGGTCAGTGACATCACTCATGACATCACTGATGACATCTCAAATGACATCACTGATGACATCACTGATGACATCATCCTTGTGATAGAGTGGCAGACCTCCTCTCACCCTAATATAACCTTTGATACACACATTCAAAAATAGAGACTAAAATTTTCAAAACAATGGACATACCAATACCAGTTACAACATCCTCTTCAGTAATTCTAAGATCCACATACACATCCACTCATTCACCAACAGTCCAATACAGTCACTCATACATGTACTCACTCATCATATGTACTCATACACCTATACATCCTGTTACACAATGCCACTCATCCATAGAGTTACTCACACACATAGTCACTCATGCTAATAAAGAATCAAACATACATTTACTTGCATATACAGTTATACACACACCACCACACTTACTTCTACGGAAACTTGCACATACTTAGTCTTTTAAACAATCACTTATAGAAACACATACTTATTCATACAGGACAATCTCTCACTCTCACATATACTCACATATATACACCAATAGTCACATATACTAGTTTAAAACATATGTAGTTACTCATAAAGACACTATTGAGACAGTCATTCACTCACTAACACACCCATACACACACTCATCCACCCATACAGTCCTGCACACATACTGTGTTCAACACATACAAACAGTGAGTCACTCATTCATGCACCTATGCACTACGTAATACCCCCACCGAACCATGCAGACACTCAGACTGATACTCAAAAAACCAACTAATAACCTATATAGACACCCATGTAGCTACTCACCAACCCATGCAGCCACTTATACACAAAGTGAGAGACTGATACAGATATTTACATATTTAAACATTACTCACTAAGCCATGTATTCACTATGATACACTTAATCAGTCAGTTACACAATCAATTTTTCAAAAACAAATCATCCATTTAGACACTTATATACCCATTTATTCTTCCATCGACCTTGAGATATACATATATAAAACATATTTAATTTTCAGAATAACACACATTCACTGGATGATGTCATCAGTGATGTCATCAGTGATGTCATTTGAGATGTCATCAGTGATGTCATGAGTGATGTCACTGACCATGTCATGAGTGATGTAATATGTGACGTCATCAGCAGTGCATTGCGGGCGCGCGAGTTATAGTTAGCTGAACTAACTATAACGGGGGAATATCAATGGTTTTGTACAAGTGAAAAGTCCAGCTAACTATAACACCCCTGAAACCTATGGTTTTTTCAGTGAATTTCTGAGGTTTTTTAAATGCTAATTCCTAACTATAACGTGCCTGAAACCTATGGTTTTTTCTGTTAATATATATATATGTGGATATATATAAACACACACCATTGTGTTTGTTGCTGCCCCTATAGACCACCACCCACCTATTTAAAGGGAGTTTGCCAGTGTCTGATGCCATCAAATCCGGTATTTGTAAAGTGTGCACTAATCACCCCTAAGGTTCTCAAGGCTCTGGGGGCCGTCGGGAAGCTTAAGTGAGCTATTGTCCAGAGTCACATGATGCTGAGCTGAGCTGAGCTGGGCTCCCGCCGGTGATAGAACCGTGAACCTTACACTCTCGAGTCATCCACTCCGGCCGCTGCGCCACACCTCTGCATTTTGAGCACTGGCAAACTCCTGAATGAGGCGGCCGCTTAGTTCTGGGACGCCTCATTAATACACGTGTGTCTTCACTTTCGGCGAGCAATTTGGTAGGTCCTCCCATGTCAATCCAAGAGCTGTTTGGTGGGACTAAAGGCCTCTCTTATTGCCTCCAGCTCCTCTTTAGCCATTACCACCAGCTCTCGACAATGTTTTCTGTTTGTGGATAGGAGGGAGGTGTGAGCAATGGTGGGAAGAGAAGCTCAGCTAGACCCACTCTCCATCCCACTGCTTCTGGCACCCCAACAACAAAAGAAAGCAACAATGAGTGGGGATTGGCAGGGGAAGAACTAGGATTGTTCCTAGTCCCTCTGTTTCTGTTCCTCACTTCCTTATTTATTAATCTACCGGTGAATGAGATACGCCATTCAAGGGTAAATGTATGGCATATCTCATTCATCTACTGGTGCTTCTAAGAGAAATACTGTGAGAGGAAGGAACTATGGTCCAGATTTAAATCTGAGCGGACGGCTCAATGTCCTTTATGAGGACAGAGTAAATTACAGGGGGGAGAGGCTGTCCTCCTAATTGATAAATGACCGCCAAGCAGCAGTCATTTATAAAAGCATTGCCAGAGACCGCCGTCACTGTGGTTCCTGCCAATGCAATTTACTCTGTGCTACGGGGCTTCATCGGCAGGACTATTTTTTCTTTACAAAAAGAAAATCCTGTAACAGGATTGTCTTTTTGGGAAGAAAACACTAAAACAATAAAATGAATACCTTGGCGGGGGAGCATTGTTATGATTTCACTGTCCTGCGCCACCAGGTTTTGTCTCGGTGAGGAAGAGTAAAATATGGCTACATGTCCACCCATCCAAATTTGGCAGGCGGTCATGTAACCATTTCTCTGACAGCCCTAACTCCACATGGCCTTTGGAGAAATTTGGCCACAGCAGAGACAATGTAGTCTCCACCATGGCCAAACTGATGGTCCCACCGAAATTTAATTTGGCGGGCAAACTACAATGTTGGTGGTGAGGGAAGACTGTTGCTGCAGAGACGAGGTTCCCTTCCAGCCAACGTTTAAATCCTATCTATCTGTGCCCCAGCAATGAGCTATTTGGTATTTTTAGCCTAAGAACAAATCCAAACAGTTTGTCTACTTTCTGGGGCACAGACGCACTGTTCTGTGAACCAGCAAGACACCAGATATTATTTGGATTTTTTCTTACTTTATCCAAAAAAGTCTTTATACTTCCCACGTAAACCTGTGTTTGATATCTGTCATTAATTATTCAGTGCACCATAAACAGTAATTCTGCCACATGTCTGTGATCTGTGCTAATATTACATAATTGCAGACTATACTCCTTAGGCAAACCCAAATATATTTGGGGGCTAATTTACAAGCCCCTTGCGCCACACTTACGTCACTTTTCCCATGTTAAAAAATGACACAAAAGTGGTGCAAGGCACATGTAAATAAGCCCCTTGGTGTTTACGAACTACGGACATTCAGGGCAACATTTCCTAGACTAGTTTCTGGGTATTTATCTTTGTCCATTTGAGAAATTAAACAAAATATTGATCAGATTTTTTATTGTATTTTTAGGCTGCAATGAGATATTGATGTCAGCTTTGCATCAATATATATAATACCTGAATTTGCCAACAAACATATAGATTGTATGGCTGCACAAACAGACGAAAGAGATACATGTGTTTAAACAACCTATTGCCAACCTTTTGGAAAAAGGTCCTGCAAAGAAGTGCACAAGCAATCTTCAATGAAAAGGTTGTAGGAGATGTGTACAACAGGGAATGGCCATGCCATTGTTAAAAAAAGCCTGGGCTGGATTTAACTGTCCTCAAGAATTATCAGTCTATTTTTCTATTCCACTTTGGGGCAAAAGTCTTGGAAAAGTTTGATGCGACAACCATTAGTAGGATCTGCACACTCACACCGTGCTCTGCGAAATGCAACATGTTTCCCTAAGAGACCATTATGGTCTCGCTACTTGACAATCTGACATTCGTTTTGGACCCCTAGGTCTTACCGCTACCCTCTGCACACAAGACGGTTGAACATGGCATCTTATCTGACAATATCAAGGCAGCAGGAATTGAGGTGTAGCCTTGCAGTGAATTTAGCTTATCTAAAGCAGTGTCAAGGTGTATATGTACACCAATGACATGCCACTCACAAAATCCAATTTACTGCCTGTTGAGGGACGCCTGGGAAGCGGATTTGCGCCAAACTTGCCTGCAGAAACTTTTCGAGGTCGCGCTGCTGGTGGGAGCTCCTCCTTGATCGACGGAGTGTCCAATAGCTCCCAGCGTGCGCTAGACCCCACTCTAGTTGGCTGCCTGCACCGGGGGACTGCGAGGACCAGAAGCCTTTGCTTCCATCACCTGGTGCCTCTTCCCCCGGCGGTAACGCCCATCACCTGCTGTTCTCTATTTATCCTTCGTGACACCCGCTTCGCGGGTGCCACTCACAAAATCCAATTTACTGCCTGTTGAGGGACGCCTGGGAAGCGGATTTGCGCCAAACTTGCCTGCAGAAACTTTTCGAGGTCGCGCTGCTGGTGGGAGCTCCTCCTTGATCGACGGAGTGTCCAATAGCTCCCAGCGTGCGCTAGACCCCACTCTAGTTGGCTGCCTGCACCGGGGGACTGCGAGGACCAGAAGCCTTTGCTTCCATCACCTGGTGCCTCTTCCCCCGGCGGTAACGCCCATCACCTGCTGTTCTCTATTTATCCTTCGTGACACCCGCTTCGCGGGTGCCACTCACAAAATCCAATTTACTGCCTGTTGAGGGACGCCTGGGAAGCGGATTTGCGCCAAACTTGCCTGCAGAAACTTTTCGAGGTCGCGCTGCTGGTGGGAGCTCCTCCTTGATCGACGGAGTGTCCAATAGCTCCCAGCGTGCGCTAGACCCCACTCTAGTTGGCTGCCTGCACCGGGGGACTGCGAGGACCAGAAGCCTTTGCTTCCATCACCTGGTGCCTCTTCCCCCGGCGGTAACGCCCTCTTACTCCCCCTTTAAATTAAACCATACTTCACGCAACGCGGGACGCGCGCGAGGAGAAGCGCGAGGCGAAGCCCGGGCCAAGGGCGGGCCCGTTTCAGCCCGTTACAGACTGTGCAGGACTGGACTGGGCCACGGTATTTCTATTTTTGTCTTCATGTCTATATTTTTCTCCGTTTTCTTGCTGTCCTGTGTGGTCATAAATTAGTGGGAACTCATATTCTAGTTGTAACAGTGACACCAGTTCTGCTTGCGACCCACAAGTTATTGCCCCTGTGACGCAGAGTGCTTAATCATAATCATGTCCAGAGTCACTAGAAGCAAAAAAACAGACAAAACCACCGATATAACGGGTCCACTTGACCTATTTCTACACAAGGCCAATGCAGCCATTGACAACACTATCCAACTGATAGATCGACGGGTGTCTCACGAATTAGAGATGGCCAGAAAAAGATCGTCTATGGGCCCGCTGGCCTCAGCACAAACCCCTATACAAAAGGGGTTGATTATACCCCTGCTGAATCAAACAAGTGCACTAGTTCACACAGTTTCAAACACTGTGGATTTGTCAGCAACACAGTTGTCACTAGGTTCCGATTCTGATTCTAGGGAGGATCTGGAAAAAACACCAGATTTACAATCCCTACATAATTATGAAACGGCCACAGAACTAAACATCACGGGGGCTAGGGAGGGCGCCATACATAAGAGGTTAAATAAGGGGGCGAACCCACATGTGCATCTATTAGTTCCACCAAATGGTGGGATTCCTAGCAACCTGAATATAGACAGCAACAACACCGTACTGTTGCAAACACCATCACCAACCAATAGTGTGATTCTAAATACGCCCCCACGGAACATCACGCCACTGGAGAACCTTGATACACTAGGCGCAGTAGGGGGCATACAAAAACCTTGTACCTCATGTGTGACACTACACGACTTTCTCACAAACAGCATGGGGGAACTGTTAAAATACCATCTGAAACCCCTGGAGAAAAGCCTAAGGGTAATTGAAAAACAACTCGCCAAACTAAATACTCCTGCATTTATGCAGAAGTCACTTAGTACCTTAGACATGGGCGAGGGGAAGATCAAACAACCAAGTAAATTGGCCAAATCGGCTAAACCAATTCAACCATCTACAACACCAGCCGCTTGCCCAAAGTCCTGTGGACCAGATAAAGTAGGGAACATCCTGACCACCAAAAACGTCAAACAGAATCCACAAAATATTCCTAAACCCCAAACTGCAGAGGGAATGGGCCAACTCGTCACCACTAGCGATAACGCACAACCCACCCCAGCTCTAGTAGCCCTAAATACTCAGCTAGCAAACCTAAAGGAGAATACACAAAAACTCCAGAAATCTCAGCCCTCTCAAGCACAGGGGAAACAGAGGACGGGATTTAGACCTAGACGGCCATTCCATCTCCCACCTGAGGCCACCCCGTTCACTGTTGTCCTAACAGGGGTCTCAGAACTAATAGAGGGAGCGGATGAGTCCCAGTGGTCACTGAGAAACAAAGTTCTGCAATGGCTTAGCCAAAATAGACCTATACAGCCATCGCATTATAACAGAATTAACTCAGTTAGAAGAGTGTTTTGGATCGGGGAAACTAAAAAAAGCTTACAGGGTGACTGCGTTATAGTCAACTGTGACGATCCTGCTATGGCTGACTATATCTCTTCCTGGCCAGCACTTGAAAAAAGGGGGGGGGGTGGATGTACAGCGCCTTTCCTATTTTTATCCTCCGTTAAATACCCCGAATTATGAAAATAAAACTGGATGGGAGGATGCTCAGGACTGGCCTTGGACACAGGTGGGGTACACTAATAGAAACAGAAATAGGAATAACAATAATAATGGATGGAATAGAGGCTGGAATTCCCGCCCCTGGTACCATAGTAGAGGCAACTCAAATTTCGACTACTGGGAGGGGGTTCCCATGAGGAACAGATTTGACTGTCTAGACATGGTCGATTGACCAATAAAGGTCACCACAGGGGTTTTAGAAGTCACTGCTCCCCTACATAAGATCCATGACGTCCCTTCCCTTTTAGAAGTCACTGCTCCCCTACATAAGATCCATGACGTCCCTTCCCTAGTAGAAAATACTAACCCCGTGATGCCAGAGATTACACTAGTGCAAGACTCGTCTGGAGGTAACCGACTAAGCCAGCAGTTAACAGAAAATTCCAGCAGGTTACGGACTGAGAACGGAACTGGGACAATAACTGAAATTATTAACATAAAACCATATCTGAGTACAGTAGATAGGACCAAGACCCAACTCGATAATGAGATCGAAGCCTTGCAAGAGGGCATGGTCTCACAACTTAGGCAGGAAGAACCCTGCCTCATCACTGAGGGGTTTCATCTGCTTAAGATATCTTCCTGGAATATTGCTGGGCTTGCGAAAAAAGCGCGTGACCAGCTATTTTTAACTTTCATGGAAAAGCAGGATATAGTCTGCCTACAGGAGTGTTGGGACCCATATGAGACATCAGTAGAGGGTTTTAGTACTTTCTACGTTCCCCCGATCCAGGGTAACCGAGGCAGGGGTTCGGGGGGACTTTGTATTTTTACCTCTAACCTCTGTAACATAGAACAGAACATGTACGAGGCAAATGGGCCAAAAGCAGGTGTAGGGAGTTCACTACTAGGATTGTCTTTTAAATTAAATGGGCGCTCCTTTTTTCTGATAAACCTTTATAATAATATGCCAAAAGTAGAGGTAAAAACTCTAATAGCGGAACTGGATTCATTGCTAACCAAAGGCGGTCAGGTGGCAGACTGCTTAATCATAGCAGGGGATTTTAATTGTCATTTATGTCCCTATAGCCAAACAAAAAAATGTGGCATTTTTGACTCACAAGGGGATCCCACCACACATTTTGAACATTCCCTAGCGGGAAATCTGCTAAATCAATTCATGCATGAATGGGATTTGGCTTTTGCAAATGAACTTTGCCAGCCACCCGTAGTGTTTCAAACAACCTTTTTTGGTCATGGGGCAGGTACTGTAATAGACTTCATCCTGGTCTCAAATAGGAACCAAGGTTGGGTGGGTGGGTTTGAAACGGAGGGCCTAGCAATAAGTGACCATTTTCCCATTAGCACTTCCCTTAAATTAGGGAAACGGGGCACGCAAAAAATAACCACCACGGATATATTGCATGGCCGTTCAGTGGCACTGGCCAGGAAAAATGGCTATGCCATTAAATGGGCAAAAATTGAACCCACGAATTTTCTGAAAGATCTACTACTGAAAGAAACTAGTCAATTTAATACCTGCCTGGAACCAAGCATTAACCCAGAACAAATAATACAGGCATTTGATGAGATTAAAGCAGAAATAAACGCCAAGCTAACTAAAAAATTAAAGGCAAGGGAGGAAACGAGAACATATGGCTGGTTTAACCGAGCCTGCACAAGTGCCCACAAAACACTTTTACAGGCTTTAAAGACTATACCCAGGGATAGCAGACAAGTCAAGGAGGCTAGACAAGCTTATAAGCTGACTCTCCTGACAAGAAAGAAAGAACTCAAAAATGCAGCTTGGGAAGCCTTGATAAAGGCAAGTGCACTAAGGGATAATACGTCCTTCTGGAAAGAGGTAAATGCCCCCTTTTTTCTAGATAGGAAGGTAGATTCCATGGAAATTGGCATAGCTGAAGATGTCTGGGTCAAGCATTTTACTGCTCTTTATAAGAAAGACTTACTTATGTCGACCTCACAAGAGGAGTTGGCTGAGGGGAGGGAGATCCTTTTACAACCACAGGGAAATTTCCCACTAAAAGTAATGTTCACCCCTGCAGACCTGGAACAAGCGATTTCCCAGAGTGCAAGCCTAAAAGCTCCAGGGCCTGACGGTGTACCCATTGACCTATTTAAAGGGAATGTAGATCTCTGGGCTCCCTTACTGGCAAATGTTCTAAATGCTTATACCAATTTGGGTTTCCCTAAAACATGGAAGGAAGCGATAGTCATTCCAATATTTAAAAAAGGAGATAGACAAGACCCAAAATGTTATCGCCCAATTTCTCTGTTAGATAATTTAATGAAGGTTGCTGGCAGGGTGTTACTAACCAAACTACAAACCTGGTCCAAGACTAACGGGATACTTTCAAAATTCCAATATGGTTTTAAGTCGGGGGTGGGAACCATAGAGCAGGGTTTAAACCTGTCCCTTATAATAAACAAATATATTGGATCAAAAAAAGGGAACTTGTTCCTGACATTTGTCGATTTAACTTCGGCTTTCGATTGTCTGGATCATGGAACCCTGTGGAAAACCCTGACTAATATGGGGATAGATAAAAACATCCTAACTTTTATCCAGGAACTTTACAGAGATGCAGGAGCTACGGTGAGATATGGCAAAAATGGCGAACAAACCAGAAAATTCCCAATTGCAAAGGGCGTTCGCCAGGGTTGCATCCTTGCACCGTTTTTATTTAATTTGTATATAAACGAGGTAGCAGACTCGATGAATGACCTGGAGGTGGATTACCCCAAGATAAACGGACTCGCAGTCCCGTTATTGCTATACGCTGATGATGCGGTGATTATGGCCCGCACTCAGCGGGGACTCCAAAAGGCACTAACAGGCTTTGCAACTTTCATGAGCTCTAGAGGCCTTATAATAAATGTGGGGAAAACTTTCACGATGTCATGTACAACGAGAAAAAAAGTACCAGACTGCAAAACCTTTGTTAATAATTCAAAGATAGCGATGTCGAAAACTTTTTCCTATTTGGGTATCATTTTTAATAATAGGGGGACATGGTCTGCCGCGGTTACCTCCCGAAACCTGGCTTTTGCCCGCGCAATAGGGGCGGTTAAGCAATTTGCTAAAAAACTGGGCGGGAAACCGGTAGACACACTACTTAAGATCTATGCAGCTAAATGTGTGTCCACAGCTGTTTATGGGGCGGGGATTTGGGGACTTGCAGATAGTTCCGAAATTCAAAGGGTGGAGAATGCCTTCCTGAGGTACCTCTTAGGAGTCCCGCGTTCCACATCTACTACTATCTGCCACAACGAACTGGATAGATTTCACATTAGTGACATTATAAAGATAGCGCCAGTGATGTTGTGGCATAAGATCTGGACATGCGAGGACACAACCTTTAATAGGGAGGTAATTCAGGATTGCCTGCAGCAAGGAAATGGCGCTAAACAACCTTGGCTAGCCTACGTTAAAAAACTCTTGAACTCCATCGGCAACCCAGAACTCTTTTCAGACCCAATATCATGCGCCCAAATCCCCAAAAAAGCACTAAAAGAGACGTGTCTTGGCCTATTGGAGGAGAGGAGATACTATTTAGATGGGAATAAATCTACCATTATAGCCCACCGCCAGATTTTGCACGAACATGGTTTACATCCTTATCTAGCGCCAAATATCTCCCCTTACCATAGAATGCTGTTGGCTCGTCTGAGGACAGACTGTTTTTTCAGGTTAATAACGTTCCCTACACCGAATGATTGGTCAGTGAAAATGATTAATTGCCCGTGTGACGGAATAGCCACCCAGTCTAACATACATTGCATATTGTTCTGCAAGTACTATCAATGGGGTAGGAAAAAACATCTATTGCCTCTGTTAAAACTGTGGGGCCTGAGAAGCTGTAAAGCAGCTCTCCACAGATTGTATCTGCTTCAAGACGAATGTACTATTGGAGTGATGATAAAATTTCTGTCGTTTATTATAAAATGTAGAGGGTCTATGAGAAGTGATTAGAAGGTTGAGGGTTTGTAGAAGTATTATTTTGTGCCTAATAACATCATATAATACATAAATATGTCATATTTACCTCGACCCTTCTATCACCTTTTAGTATGTAAATAACACTGTTTTAACCGTATTTTTGTAATGTTTGCTTATATGGTGTTTTGTCAAATACCGAATAAAGCTATCTTTGAATTGAAAAAATTGAATTGAAATTGACATGCAAATACTGCTGAAACTGGACAACTGGGAAGAGTCCCATGTGTCCTTTCAAGAGAGAGATTAGGATGGGGAGCAACATGCTAAAGTTGAATGTGAAGGTTTTGGTGGTAAACAATCACTGAGAATTTTGTTTGGGCAACTACTGGCCTACTGTTTTGGGGTGTTGTCTCCCCAACTACCAGTGGTGAAAAGCCTTGGGGTAAAGATTGATGCCCAACTTACTATTGCCGAGCAGGTGTCTTCCACCGTTTCTGCCTGATGTTGTTAGCTGCTCATTTTGTAGAAAATATCACCTTACCTAGATTCTGAGAGCAGACTCTTCATCTCCCAAGCACTAATAGGGTCTAAATTATACTATGCCAACTCTGTCTACATAGTCCTTCCCTTGTTCTTGACATAGACTACAGACTACATAATCCAGCAGCCCTCTTTGTAACAATTGTCTCTAAATTCTGTCACATTCATTCTATAGTATGTTATGTTAAAGAATTTGTAAAGCGCATGGCTGCCCCAGCAAGGGGGCATCCCAGCACTAGTCTCAGAAAGAACAAACTGCAGAATAAAGACCTAACAAGAAAGGGCATAAGAGCTCTTAGGCGGAAAACAACCAGGTCTTCAGGTTTTTCCTGAAGAACCAGCGGTTCTGAATGCTCCTAATAGATAGGGGAAGTATTCCAGATGGAAGGAGCTTTGGCGCGAAAAGGGCCGCCTCCTGCTCTTACTCTTTTAGCACAAGGAACAGAAGCCAAGTTTAGGTTGGCTGAACGTGGGGGTAGATACAGAGGTAGCAGATTGGAAAAAATAGGGCCTCCTTGGGAGAAGAAGATTTATGAGCCATGCACAAGGTCTTAAAGTGGACACGCTTATCTACAGGTATCGAATGGAATCTGTGAATAAGACCAGAGACCGGGGAACTTCGGGAGAGAAAATAGCAGCCTTGCCGCTGCATTTTGGGCCAGCTTGAGTCTTCAAATCACCGCCCTGTTAGTTCCCATGTATAAAATGTTGCAGTAGTTTAACCTGGAAAGAATAGCTGTCTGACTGATAATTTGTCATATGCAGGGATCAAAAAACAAAGAATAGGTTGGAGCCCATGTAGAAGCCCAAAGCACGTGCCTACCACCGATTTCGCCTGTGCTTCAAAAGTTAAAACACCTTCCATCCAGACGCTTGAGTTTTGTGGAGGGAGCCCCAGGGAAGAAGGCCACCAATGGTCACCCCAAGAATGGATATCTTTACCTAGAAGGAGAATTTCAGAGTTGCTCAAGTTCAATTGCAAGCAATAAGAAGCCATTCACTCTGCAACAGCCAACATACCACTCTGGAAATTGACCAACTCCAAGGCAGGATTGTTGGAGAAGGAGAGCATGAGCTAGGTTTCGTTGGCGTAGGACACCAGCACGAGCCCCAGGGCTTTCACAATCTGAGTCAACGGTTGAATATAGATATTGTACAGAGTGGGGTTCAGAGAGTAGCCCTGGGGAATGCCATGGTGCAGAGCATGTGAGTGGGAAATATGCGGAGGGTTGAAGAAAGAGTCACTCTAGGGAAAACGTCCCGGATTGCACAGCCAAAATTCCCAGAGGAAAGTTAATCCAATGTTAATTAACATTAGAAGCAAAAGCGTGTTCTAAATCACATGCAGATTTTATTCGTCACAGCGTTTATTTCATATTCAATTTTTTTGTAAGCATTGCAAAGTCACAGAAATGAATGAGTCATGTTAATTCGGACCCAATACATTTTGGGCAAACCTTTCGTCTGGGGAAGTTCAGTCTGTAAGTAATGAAGCAGAAAGCACGTAGGTCAATCAAGGTAGAAGTCCATAATATGATTAAAAAAGATAATAGAAAGTGGTGACAAACCCTGTGATGTTAGAAGATATATTACCAATGCCATGCAAGGGGGTGATTGGTGTTGAATAAATGTACGAGTCAATGAAGAAAACTACACGTGTACATTTGAAGAAAACATCCAATAAAAAGTGAATGCCTGATAGAACAATTAACAAACGTAATGAAATCCTGGAAATGAAAATCAGCTGTGGTAGAGTATTGGTGGCATGCATATAGCAAGGTGTATTGCATATATATTACATAACATGCACGCAGAGTAGTGCAAGTGATGAGGGCTATAAAACGTGAATAGTGAGCTTTAAACAAACGTACAAGTTCTTGCAGATAGTAATCCGATGTCTATTGGGAATCTTACCGACATGGTGGATGAACAGGTATTCCGCATCCTGTTCTTCAAGCATGGAAAGTTCCATTTGTAGTGAGAATATTGTTTACGTAAATAAAAAGCCGACCGTAAACCTTGAGTAAAGAAACGAGTGAAGAAAAAAATACACAAATGTGACCGATCGGAAAAATGCAATGGGTGATAACTGGGGAAACAAAAAATGGGGAAAGATAAATTACAAATATACATTTAGAAACTGGTATAAAATAACACAATTGTGGTAAATCAATGAAAGTGGGTGCCATCTTGGAATGGTCAAATATGAAGGAAAAAGTGAAAAAGGTGAATGCCATCTTAAAATGGTGAACAAGGAAAATAAATCATAGAGGGAGTATTGCCAGGCAAATACAGTAATCAGATAGTAAGAATCAATATGATCTTAATGTACATAAAGAACAATGAAAGTAGAGAAATTTATAAGAAACAACTGAATTCGATACGATCATTGAGTACATTCAGTATGATAGTGTCAAGCAATTTTATCCAGAAGGTTTCCTTCTGTAGTAGATATTTTTGATTATTTCTGCCTTCACATATATTTACACTCTCTAACACCATGAAATGAAGCTCGCTAATGTTGTGTTTGAATGCCAAGAAGTGTGAGGCTACAACAGATTTCTGGTTCTTACTCCTGATGTTTGTTTATGATCATTTAGCCTGGTTTTTATTTTTCGTTCAGTTTTCCCGATATATACCATTCCGCAGGGGCATTTCAATAAGTATATTGCATTTTTAGTGTCGCAAGTAGCAGTTACTTGAAGTTTGATTTTATTTCCTTTGCGTGGATTAGTTATGTAGTTTTCTTTGATGATGTTATTGCAGTTATTGCAGTTAAGGAATGGAAAGGTGCCTTGAAATGGATGGTTACTATTTGTAGACTTGGGTGTAGAAAGCATTTCCTGGATGTTTCTGCTACGTTCATAGGCGAAAAGAGGAGGTTCTACAAAAATCCCTTTGAAATTAGGGTTCCATTTGTACCACTGGCCAATGTTTTAAAATAGATTGTTTACATTTCGGACTTTGTTTGGAGAATTTTGATAATAAGACAGTACGTCACCTTTGTTTTGTTTATTGGTGAATGTCAAAAGTTTCTCACGTGATTTTGTAGAGACGTGTGATTTTGTAGAGGAACGTTGTACAGCAAGCTCAAGAATTTTAGAAGGATATCATCTCAGTGGTATTGATTGAGAGTTTATGGTGATTGGATGTGATTCTTTTGACAGAATTTGAGAGTACGGCAAATGTTTTTTTAAAGAAAATTGGTGGAAACTATTGAAATGTAGTAAATTATTCCAATCAGTTTCTTTCCTAAATGTGTCTGGTTCCAAATTGTTGCCAATCTTAGCAATCGATGCATCCAGAAAACTAATAGTTGTGTCATTGAAGTTATAAGTGAATTCAATCCAATCGTTAACAGAATTCAACTGTTGTATGGCTGCGGATAGTTCTTGGTCAGATCCTTTCCATATTAAGAAGATGTCGTCAATGTCTCTGACAAACATAGCAAGATTGTTGATCCAAAGGTCATTAGTCAAAATGTGATCCATTTCGAACTTATGCATAAACAGATTGGCATAGCAAGGTGCTGCGCAATTGTCCATGGAAGTACCGTTAAGCTGTAGGAAGTACTCATTTTCCCAACAGAAGTAGCTGTGGTACAATGTGTAATGCAATAGTTTCAGTAGGAAAATCTTTAAATCATGATCCAAATCGGTTGTGGTCAAGAAATGTTCAATGGCTTCTATTCTCAAGTCATGAGGAATGGATGTGTACAGTGACTTAACATCATTTGTACATAGTAAGATGTTTTGAGCATCGTTTAGGTCAGTTCGGATTTTTAGCAAGAAATCAGTGGTGTCTCTGATGTAGGTAGACATTTGTTGTACCATTGGCTGTAAATACTTCTCTAAACATTTTCCATTGGGTTCATGGATTGTTCCACATGTAGACACGATGGGGCAGATTTACAATAAATTTCGCATCCCTGCATATCGGCAGGGATGCGCCAGTTATTTTGCGTGATGTTAGAAACCCCTTGCGCCACCATAGATGCGCCGCATTTACAATGCGGCACACTATGGCGCAAGGATAAACAGATGCGTGATGCATCTGTCAGCGTATAGGTGACGTAGTGCTGGAGTCGTGTCGCAAATGCGATGCAACTCCAGCACTGTTCAGGGGTGCCCTATATTTTCTATGCTGCGTCACTCCTTACGCCTGTAAAAAGCAGGCGTAAGGTTTTGACGCAGCGGGGAACGTAAAAGTGATTCAGTGAAATCTTGTAGATTTCACTGCGTCAATTTTATTGGGCTTCCTTGCGATGGAACGCCACCCTGTATGCATAATACCTGACTCAGGTATAATGTAGCGCAGGGCTTTACAACATGGCGCATCTCACCAGATGTGTCACATTGTAAATATGTCGCATAGTGGCGCATTGTTTCCACCACCGCCGCCGCGTCAACGGTGGCGGAAAAGTGTCGCAAGGGGCTTGTTAATTCTCCCCGATGGGTCTAAACCGAGTCTTCATGAGGTTTTTGTGGATTTTTGGTAACATATATATCTTCTGGCTTCTAGGATTGTCTTTCTAAAGGAGGCGTCTGTCGCCATTGGTGATAGTCCCATTCATGACTGCTGTGTCTAGAATGGTTTTAAGATTTACTAAATTCATCAATGGGATTTTTATCGAGTTGCACGTATGTCAGAGGGTCATATATGTGTTCCTGGACATTTTGTGAATAAAATGATAAGTCCATAATAACTAATGCTCCTCTTGTGTCAGCTTGACTACAGGTTATTTCTGGGTTGTTGGCAATCTTTTCAAGAATTCCACATTCTTTGACAGTATGGTTTGACAGTTTTGACCTCGTCCCTTTAAATAATTTTTGCATATCATGTTTGATGAGAGTTTCAAAAGAGTCCAAAATGTAATGACTGACTGGAAGTGCACTTAGGTTTTAATCCTCTAAGTGCACCTTCTTCCTGACAAGGTTGGTTGTCTATTATGTCAGTAAAAAAAAGTGTTTAAGGCAAAGGGTGCGCATGAATTTGAAAAAACTCACTTCCAGCTCCAGCGAATTAGAATGATAAGTTGGAACAAATGATGTGCCCTTTTGGAGGGTGTTGATTTCTATAGGACTCTGTGGGTGAGAGGAGATGATAAACACTAACTCTTGTTGTATTAGGTTTTGTAACTTCTGGTTACTCTTATTCTGGTTACTCTTTTTAAGGTCGTCGGATCAGTGGTTGTTTCTATTTCTTTGCTTGCCCCATCTAGTTCATCATGTGAGGGTGAATCCTGTCCTAAAAAAGAGACCTGGGAAGTGGTAGCACAGGCCTGTTGTCCTGTAATAGACGACGATGGCTGGTTAATGGTGCCTTTTGTCAACGTGTTATGTACATTAATTCTGCCAATGTTGAAGTTTTCATCAGTTGAAGAAGTCTCAGTATCCAAGGCTTTAGAGGATGGTCTGCTCTGATGTCTTTTGCATATATTTCAGACCAATTATAAACCTCGCAAAACCAAAGGAAATGATGGACGGAGTGTTGAACATTGCAAGCACTCACCCCCAGTCAACTGATCTGGGTTCAACACTCCGTCCATCATTTCCTTTGGTTTTGCTTTGTTCGCCATAAATTGGCAGGGTATGCTCAGACGTGAGTCCCTTGCTCCCTTTGCCACTGGATTCAAGCAAGCCTGGCTGAAGATGGCTGAAATGCCAGAAACCGGTCCTAGGAAGCTTGTTTCCGGTCCAGGGAAGACATGGCTTGGCAGTTCGGGCTGGACTGTTCCCATGAGGCACAGGGTCAGACTGATATGCATATGGCCATGTCTGAACTGGGGTGGCAGAGTGGGCTAAAGAACGGTGGTGGATTAAACCCAGATCAGTTGACTGGGGGTGAGGGCTTGCTTGAATCCAGTGGCAAAGTGAGCAAGGGACTCACGTCTGAGCATACCCTGCCAATTTATGGCGAACAAAGCAAAACCAAAGGAAATGATGGACGGAGTGTTGAACATTGCAAGCACTCACCCCCAGTCAACTGATCTGGGTTCAACACTCCGTCCATCATTTCCTTTGGTTTTGCTTTGTTCGCCATAAATTGGCAGGGTATGCTCAGACGTGAGTCCCTTGCTCACTTTGCCACTGGATTTAAGCAAGCCTGGCTGAAGACGGCTGAAATGCCAGAAACCGGTCCTAGGAAGCTTGTTTCCGGTCCAGGGAAGACATGGCTTGGCAGTTCGGGCTGGACTGTTCCCATGAGGCACAGGGTCAGACTGATATGCATATGGCCATGTCTGAACTGGGGTGGCAGAGTGGGCTAAAGAACGGTGGTGGATTAAACCCAGATCAGTAGACTGGGGGTGAGTGCTTGCAATGTTCAACACTCCGTCCATCATTTCCTTTGGTTTTGCTTTGTTTGCCATAAATTGGCAGGGTATGCTCAGACGTGAGTCCCTTGCTCACTTTGCCACTGGATTCAAGCAAGCCTGGCTGAAGACGGCTGAAATGCCAGAAACCAGTCCTAGGAAGCTTGTTTCCGGTCCAGGGAAGACATGGTTTGGCAGTTCGGGCTGGACTGTTCCCATGAGGCACAGGGTCAGACTGATTTGCATATGGCCATGTCTGAACTGGGGTGGCAGAGTGGGCTAAAGAACGGTGGTGGATTAAACCCAGATCAGTTGACTGGGGGTGAGTGCTTGCAATGTTCAACACTCCGTCCATCATTTCCTTTGGTTTTGCTTTGTTCGCCAAAAATTGGCAGGGTATGCTCAGACGTGAGTCCCTTGCTCACTTTGCCACTGGATTCAAGCAAGCCTGGCTGAAGACGGCTGAAATGCCAGAAACCGGTCCTAGGAAGCTTGTTTCAGGTCCAGGGAAGACATGACTTGGCAGTTCGGGCTGGACTGTTCCCATGAGGCACAGGGTCAGACTGATTTGCATATGGCCATGTCTGAACTGGGGTGGCAGAGTGGGCTAAAGAACGGTGGTGGATTAAACCCAGATCAGTTGACTGGGGGTGAGTGCTTGCAATGTTCAACACTCCGTCCATCATTTCCTTTGGTTTTGCTTTGTTCGCCATAAATTGGCAGGGTATGCTCAGACGTGAGTCCCTTGCTCACTTTGCCACTGGATTCAAGCAAGCCTGGCTGAAGACGGCTGAAATGCCAGAAACCGGTCCTAGGAAGCTTGTTTCCGGTCCAGGGAAGACATGGCTTGGCAGTTCGGGCTAGACTGTTCCCATGAGTCACAGGGTCAGACTGATTTGCATATGGCCATGTCTGAACTGGGGTGGCAGAGTGGGCTAAAGAACGGTGGTGGATTAAACCCAGATCAGTTGAATGGGGGTGAGTGCTTGCAATGTTCAACACTCCGTCCATCATTTCCTTTGGTTTTGCTTTGTTCGCCATAAATTGGCAGGGTATGCTCAGACGTGAGTCCCTTGCTCACTTTGCCACTGGATTCAAGCAAGCCTGGCTGAAGACGGCTGAAATGCCAGAAACCGGTCCTAGGAAGCTTGTTTCCGGTCCAGGGAAGACATGGCTTGGCAGTTCGGGCTGGACTGTTCCCATGAGGCACAGGGTCAGACTGATTTGCATATGGCCATGTCTGAACTGGGGTGGCAGAGTGGGCTAAAGAACGGTGGTGGATTAAACCCAGATCAGTTGACTGGGGGTGAGTGCATTGCAATTATAAACCTCCCCATGCCATTCCAGATTAGACCCAGCCATATGCAAATCAGTCTTGACCCTGTTCCTCATGGGAACAGACCAGCCCGAACTGCCAAGCCAGGTCCCCCCTGGACTAGAAACATGCATTCTAGGACCGCTACGCTGAACGGTGTCATACCCCCAATGACATGTACTGGACTGTGATTGAACAATTTAACCCTACCCATGATAACATGGCGAAGTTTCTTCTTGACAAGGAGCAACGCTGGGTATACCGCCTGTCCACCCATGTGGAAGGTCTCAATGACCAGATACCTTGGAATACCCTGAATAATTGAGATCGTCCCTCCACACTTGCGCTTCTTCTGTTTTATTTTTACCTTTATTTTATTTTATTTTTATTTTTATTTTTTTCACTATATTTGGTTTCACTTTTGACTTCTTCTGTGATTTGCAGTTGACATAAGTAACTTCGCGCTACTCCTTACCCACTCTGGAGGCACTGCCCATGAACCACACATACATGCCCCTTTGTCGGTCATGTGCGCGATTTACCCCCGGCTATTGGCCTCTCTGCTTATGCGCATAATACACTCGCCACATTGCTTGGCATGTGTGAGCTGCACTTCACTGCCGATGCGCGGTTACACACCTTCTGTGTGACGCGCTGGTCTTATTAGTCCTTTTAGTCTTTCTTTTCTTTTTGCCCGCTATTTTACCGGTCCCTGTATGTCTGTCTTCTGTTTCCTTCTTTTTTTTACAGACACCTGCCTGTTAATTGCCTGCAGCTGCTCCCCACACTTGAGCGCTATCTTGGCGGGTGTGCTATTTAAGTCTCAGCTTCCTCTGCTCATTTCCAACCACGGAGTCGGAGAGAGGCCACACAGGTTTGCGGTATGAGCTCTGTCAGCTACAAGTAAGTAGGATCTACTATCTGACCGGCTTTGATTCCTTTGCCGGTTAAGTTTATTTACTTCCCCCTCTTTTGGTCCATTTCTCTCTCTTTTTTTACCCTGTCCAGATGGTAGCTGTGACAGAATACCCCTACTCCTGACTCATGGAGCCTGTCCCTTTAATCTTTGGTGTAAGCATTCATGGGTTCATTCTAGTTTTTTTGTTCACCATGTTTTTACCGTGTCCTTGAGCCACTCGACACATTACCGCGTATTTTTTGCGTGCACCGCCACTTATAGCACGCTTTTGACGCTGCCTCACGTGCCGTACCGCTCTGCACCTCCACCGCGGTATACCATGTTACTCATGTTACTTGATATTGCTTGAGGCTAACATTATATGTGGTATGTTTTGTGTATGTTTGTCTTTTCCCTCCCACAGGATTGGAAATAAGAGGAATACCCCCTCTGCCAGTTAAGGCGCCTTAGCGTGCGCTGCACATAGACGGCTATACACACTCTGTTAGACCTGTCCTCTCACCTTCCACTTTCTTGGTCCTGATGAAAGCCAGCCCCAGTTTCCAGGCACTGGCTGAAACATGTTGACCCCACTGGATGGTGACGGCCATTGATACCTCCTTAGCCATCTCCTGGCTCCTTTTAATGCTGCCCATGGCCCATTAATAAATAATTCTAATTGGTTTTTGGGACCAGAGGGACAGCTTTTAATTATACAAGCACTACACCATCACTGCACACTCACCTTAACAATAAACCAGCTCCGCTGCAATTGCAGGCGTCGCAGCACACTTGGGGTACATTCGGTACCCCTAGTGGGGGCCGATGATGAAGCATGCCACCAACTAGGTTGGTGGGTGAGGCCTTTCTTAAAAACCTAAATGGTTTCCCTTGACTAAAGAGACTATTCTGTTTCTTCAAATCTACATACACATATCCCCCTCGACCGTGGGGCTAGTTCCTTTTGATTTTCTACATGCAGAGCACGGACCCATGTCTGGGCATACCCGTCCCACTCAGGGTGACAAATGCAAAAAGAACAATTGATGGACAGAATGCTGAACAATGTCATACATTCACCCCAGTACAGAGATCTGGGCCTAAATCCATAAATGTTTTGCTCCCCATGCCATTCCAGTTTAGACCCAGCCATATGCAAATCAGTCTTGACCAGGATGCTTGTTTCTGGTCCAGGGAGGACCTGGCTTGGCAGTTCAGGCTGGACTATTCCTATGAGGCAGTGACTGATTTGCATATGGCTGGGTCTAAACTTGGGTGGCATGGTGAGCAAAAGAACAATGCATTTAAACTGGATCTGTTGACTGGGGGTGAATGTCTGGTTTGCTTTGCATTCCGTCCATCATCTGTGTGTCTTTTGCTTACTCGCCCTAAGTGCCCCGGGTGTGTCCAGACGTAGGTCCCGGGCTCACTGTGTCACTGGATTCAGCTAGCTTGGCTGATATGGGGTGATGCCCCGAAACAGATCCCAGGTAGCTTGTTTCCGGTCCAGGAAGGACCTGGCTTGGCAGTTCGGGCTGGACTGTTCTCACGAGGTACAGGGTCAAGACTGATTTGCTTGTGGCTGGGTCTAAACTGGGGTGGCATGGTGAGCAAAAGAACAATGAATTTAACCCAGATCTATTGACTGAGGTGAATGTTTAATTTGCTCAGCATTCTGTCCATCATCTGTGTGTCTTTTATTCATAATCTATGACAGTGTCCCTTTGTATCCTGAAAGGTGACTCTCCTAATACAACACTTTGAGGAGGCTGATATTGGTTCATGGCCACTTACTTCATATTTCCAGGCAGCGTAAGGCCCGTGCTGGTGGGTGCACATTTTCAGTCTGTGCTCTGAATTTGTGAAACCTGATTACAGCCCACCTGTGAGCCGAACCTCTTTGGCAGCCAATGATATGTGGATGCGGAAAGGGTGCATTGTACTTTTATACATGTGGACTATAACCTTTCTATATGTATAGAATTGTAAATAATGTTATACCAGTAGATTTTAAAAGTATCTGTTTTCTCTGGAAAATAATAATTGTACACAATGTTGTCCCTATAAATGCCAATTTACTTTTACCCTCCTCTTCCTACATTCATGTCAGTTGTATAAGACTTTGATGCTAATCAATGCCAACTTCCTACAAGTGTTCTTATGTATAATTGCTTTTAATTATATAATTAGTGCCTTAGCGATCTGCCTACCTAATTTCCTCAGACAACTAGCTTGCATCTCCTATACTAGAATTAAGAGTACACAACAGTACATTACTACTATGCTCTAAAGACCCTACTTCTTCCTGTACTGGGTTATTCACAACACTACTTCGAAGGTGGTGGCTGCGTGGGACGGGCCATCTCCCCCTTTGCATGTAAGACATGTAACCAAGTGTATGTGTTGACGGGAAATGTCATTATTTTCACCATGGCTGCCCTAATAGTAAACATCCTATGTCTAGACATGACCTGTTTGAAATTACACTAAGATGGTTGCTCTGACGCTAACCAACAAACAATTATGCATAATGAACAAGCCTCCTCAAACACCTGCTTTGTTCTTTGTTGCATACACTCATTCCTGCACTCTGGGAATGAGCAGCAAACCACATTGAGCTGTATCATTTCCAGGCTGCAGAACACTAGAATATACCACATATGGTTAGCCCTTGATAAACAAACCTTTTCTGTGTGCATTATTCCTTATCTCCAATGCGCTTACTTCCCTGGGCCTTTTTAAGTCTCGCCTAGGCAGCGCTAGTGCTGTCTCTTCGAGACATGCTGTGTTCGGGATCTGGACATGAAGGTCCGCCCACTTTCCACCCATATTTTTAATTGGCTCCTGCCATTTGTAAATGGTGGCTCTTCTTTGGTCAATAGGCTCAGTAGTCCCTCCTTAGTACCGCCTTTTCTCTTCTTGTAACCTCCCATGAGGACACCCCCTGTCACATGTGTTGTTACTCGGTACGGTTTGATAATAGTCTTGGAGCACTATTTTCTTAAATGACTTTCTCCTGCCTGTCATTGTAGGCAGGACATGCCCTCTCGCAAATAAAGTCTTCCTTTTTGTTTTAAATCGCACCACAACAAATGCTTTTTTTGTAAAAGCGTCCCATGCCTCGCTTTTACTTTAACGGCTGCAGCACACCTTTCTTGCACATTCTTGTTGATCTAATACTGTCAAGCAGGACTTAGGGTGATATTCACCTTCATGACTGGGCCAAATTGGCCATTTAAGCTATTCGCTCATTTTTCCAGGGGGGCGGAAGCCAGTTTTTTAGGGCCTTGGGCTGCCACTGGGCCTTTTAAAAGACTCAATCTACCCAGAATTTATAGCAGCAGGCACCACAGGGGTGAAAGAAAGTGAGAACGTGAGAGAGATAGGTAATGGGGGGGGGAATGAAGAAAGAAAGAAAGAAAAAAAGAAAGGGAGAAGGAAAGAGAAAGTGGTAGGCACGGGGCTTTGTTAGAACATTTCTGTCAGGGATGCTTTTGGTTTCCTTTCTGGCCCTGCTTAATGACCATAGTATCTTTTTGACCTGATTTCAATAACACAAACAGGTTTGCTCCCTTTATCTGATTATTGCTCCCCATTTCAGCTAATAGTGTATCTTATGTTATTAAAAAAAGAATATCATTGGAAACAAATAAATACAATTATATTCAAACTGTACCCCACTGTTGGGTTTAACTATCTATGGTCAACTGATTTACTAACAAACGTGTGTTTTTGCATTTACATTGTTCCATCACTAAACATCCGCGTACCTCACATTTTTTGTGCTTCACTTGTAGGCAACACATTAAGGGGCCGAGTATGATCTCGCTAGGAAAGCCCTCCGTACGACTCAGATCCGGAGGGCTTTCCTAGCAAATTGCACTCCGCTAGTCCGAGCGACCGATCCCGATGCACCCGTATGGTGACGGACCTGGTACGCTTGGACTCCCATTGAACGCTATGGGAGCCTCTATGGGAGCCTCTATGGGAGTCTCTATACTGAACGTGTATACAGGCTCCCATAGCAAAAAGGGGTTGGCGGGGAAAAGCATACACCCTGTGGCGGGAACCCCATGGTTCCCGCCACACTGTGCATGCATGGAAACGGGGGACCCATGGGTACACCCACAGGACTGATCGGAGGGTCCTGGGTGAAGGAGGGCCCGCTACAGCCCCCCAAAGTCCGATTCTCACAGCCGTTTTGTCTCGCCAAGACCAAGTCGATACGGCTGTCCGAATCGTGCATTGTACTCGCTCGATCGGAAGACAGCTCCATTGCACGGCACTATTTGGCTGCAAACTTGTCGGACTGATAGGATCGGGTTCGGAAACGATTTGGTAGATGCGGACGAGATCTTCGCATCGTACTTGGTCGTTCGGAATGAGGAAGATTCGGTCAGAAACATAGGCTCCGAATTAGATTTGCTTGTTACGGAACCCATCTGGAGGCCTTCCTAGCGAGATCGTAATCGGCCCGTAAATGTTAGACTTCTTTTTTTATTTCTTCTTTAGCAAGTTTAATTACCCCAGCTTTAATTTCTTATTGGTCGTTTCTCTATTTATATAGCATTCATAGCCTTGAAAAGGCTAAATGCTGAATTGAAGTATAGGACAAAGCATGTCGGTTGTGTTGGCTCATTCAGTAAACATATGAATAGAACTTTAAAAAAAAAATACTACTCTTGAATTGTGGAGAAATATTAAATCTGCTCAACATATTCTCTCTTCTCGAATTGCTTGTGTTCCAGAATTTTTTATGTTACAGATTATGTGAATTGAATGATAAATTCTGGTATCTATTTCTCACCTGTATAAAATGCATTATCTTACATGCTTTCAATCCACAGAAAACTGAGGCTTATCAGGGACAGAAAACTGCATTCTTATTCCTTTAAGTGATAAATCTTGCCTGGGGAAATAGCATGTTTCACAAGGCAAAGGTGCCATACAAGTACACCTTGGATATACATTTCTTGTACACAGTGTTGCACTGTGTGAAGGCATGTGCACAATAAGAGGCAATTTTATTATTTTTCATGAATGATTTTTATTGTTTTTTCAACAAAATCAACAACCTGTAATCCAGCATCAAGGATACATTGAATATTCGGTTGGTAGCGGTCAGACTCAATTAAACCAATTCTTTGGTATTCCTCTGGGAACTCCATAATGTATCAAGACTGATTTGCATTTAGCTGTGTCTGTACTGGGGTGGCGAAGTGAGCTAAAGAACGATGATGGATTCAACCCAGATCTGTGACTGGGGGTTAGTGTCTGAAAAGTTTTAGCACTCCGTTTATCATCTCCTTGTCTTTGCTTTTTTCGACCTAAGTTGGCAGGCTATGCCCAGACGTGGGTCCCTTGCTCACTTTGCCACTGGATTCAAGCTAGCCTGGCTGATGAGGGCTGTTAGCCCGAAACAGGTTCCAGGATGCTTGTTTGCGGTCCAGGGAAGACATGGCTTAGCAGTTCAGGCTTGACTGTTCCCATGAGGCACAGGGTCAAGACTGATTTGCATATAGCTGTGTCTGAACTGGGGTGGCGAAGTGAGCTGAAGAACGATGACGGATTCAACCCTGATCTATGACTGGGGGTGAGTGTCTGAAAAGTTTCAGCGCTCCGTCCATTATCTCCTTGTGTTTCCTCTTAAAAAGATGGCATTTAAAAAAAACGTGAGAATCAACATTTTCAGGGGGAAAGAAATGGAACAGCAACAACGATGATGGGAAAAATCGAAAGGGGTATAGATTAGTATTGATGTACAGGTTACATTACTGCTAGAGGTAAGGATAGGGTTAGGATTAGAGAAACATGCGGGTATTATGTAGGTATGAAGGTGAGCATTTTAAGTAGTGTTGAGGGTAGAGTAAAGAAAAAAGAGTAATGAAGTTTCCTCCTTACATAAAAAAATGCAAATGTTACCTTGGATTGCCAGAAAAAAAAATGCCAGTGGATCATGAAAAATCAATGATAAAAATAGGCCCTGAAGTTTAACCGCAGGTGACTGATCTCAAAGCATTGTTTTCTCCTGAAAGAAACACGTTGAACCCTTTGAAAAACTAAAACACTGCATCAATGTTTACCACAATATAAAAATGTAAAATGATAACAGAGGAATTGTGGTGCTGATGCTTTGAGACTCATGAATTAAAATTCGGGACGATTGACAGGACCAGCATAGCAACAAAAAAAACAAGAATTAATGCACTTCACACTATGGAAGCACTTTAAGAAGAGTGGCTCATTTCACTTAAAATCACTCCTACACCTGGATTAAAATAGTGATCAAAATATTGGCAAACATAATGTAAAAATGCTGCCTCCATACTGACTGATCAAATGGAAAAGTATGAAGATAGGACAACATGGCCCTTTTTTCTAACGATATATTCTCTAATCAGCGGCTTGGAAGAGAAGGAAAAATATTCATGGTCGGTGACTTTGAAAATACATTCAACAGCATTGAATGCCCATTCTTTGTATTGTTATATGAACCATTGAGCAGCTACATCAGAAACTGTCACTTTGTCTACAGGGAAAACAGGTTATGCTGAATCACTTTATAATCAAAGGCGGCATGAGACATGGCTACCCATCATCCCTGCAGTTTTACTTGTGAGAAAGTGTCACCCTAAGTGTCACACATTTGGCAGTTGAATATCACTCATAAGGACACTGAAATAATGTCACACATAAGCAATTTGAAAACGTGGCAGCTATGCATAATCCATGTTAAACATATATGTGAATAAATGATTCACTATCAAACTAAAATAAAGCAAATGGTATACATGTGCAAACATTACGGGACATAACGTTTCTTTAAATGCAAAATGTGCACCCAATGCATGTAATATATGAGATTCAGTGGGTGGATACATAAGCAGAAAACTCACAGATCATATCAGTCTTTCTCCTGTTTCCATACCAAATAAGAATCAGCGTGAAACCCTATAGATTGTTACACGTGCCCTAGCAAAACCCCTAAAGGAATGGTAGAGAGGGGGCTGGGTACAGACACATTGTCAGAGATGTGGCGCTCTTGACGCAGGCTTTTACTATCCACCATGGGAGTGCATGCTAGGGCATGGAGGTCTTCTAGTTGATGTTTTATGTTGGAAACAGCACAGTGCCCTTATCCCATAGTAGCTCTTCTGGGACATGTAAAAGATACCCCGCCCCCCCCCCCCCCCCATTAAACAAATACACAGTGATAGCCTGGTTAATGGTGAAACAACCATAGTCATGTGTTGAGTGAGGCGCACATCTGAAAGCGAGTGACAGGCTAAAAGTCCTCGGGTCCGATTTACAAAGGTAAACTGAGACAAAAGTCTAACATTATGACTTTCGGTATTCACAAACGGCATTTAAGAGTTTAACTTAACTTTTGGTTTTAAGTGTAACTGAGACCAAAACTTAAGTTAAACTGAGACAAATGCCTAACTTTACTACTTGTAAATGCCCTTTGTGAATACCGAAAGTCGTAAAGCTAGACTTTCATCTCAGTTTACCTTTGTGAATCGGGCCCCTTGTGTACTGTAATGAGATGGTCGAGGTATATGCCACATTTCACCTGCAGTGAACAATGCAAAAAGACATTTGTAATCCCTTACGGAGATATTTGCAGAAGCTGGACATGGGTAAACCCATTTGGGGCAAGAAAGATGTGCTAGACTTCTTTCCTGCGTGGAACACAAATGTGATTGTAATTATGTTAAAGCTGGAGAAATTAAGCAGGATCCTGATGAGGGAATGCAAATGTATTTGTTCTTAGCAAAAACAGCCTGTACTGTTGTTTTATAAAGCCTAGTATCTAAAGGTATAATGTTTATTTACCACATGAACCTTTTACTGTCCTTACAAAATATATGTTTCAAGTGTTGCATTCTTTTGTAACTATACTTGAAAGTGGCAGTTGTATTAGATATTTGTAAATGAAAATTAAATACAAATATGTAAAGAAAACAGTTTGTCATATTCAAGCTCCTCTATGTTCTGCACTCCGCCTCCCTATAGCTATTAGCAGGTCTCATCTGCACTAGCTGTCTCAGTTGTTAACATGGAGACAGGGGTTTGAAGTTCACTATTTCTGGGAAGGGTGTCCTGTAAAATAGAAGACTCTTAGTAATAGAGGTGTCCAGAGTGGTAGAAGATGTAAGATTTATTCCAGGTTAAAAGGGTCCCATCCACCCACCAAGGCTGCCTTGCATCAACTGTCCCCAACTTCTATCATTCTCTTCTCAAGATTCCATCACCATGGTATTGCTCAAGCATAATCATCATCCTGTGGTGAATAACACAATACCACACACCTTCCCCCTTTATAAACAAAAGTAGAGTACAACTAGAAAAACAAAACAATAGCATAAAAAATTACAGTTATGCACCAACAATTGTAAACTTCAGACTCTTCTTATTTCTTCTTCTCCTCCAAGATGAAGTCCTTAAAATGTGACAGCTGTCTCACATTTCTTTTCTGTCTCCGTAGAAGCGAGACTGTAGGGGGAGGAATCACATACATTGCCTTTCACCAAATTTTCCTTTAAAATAACAACCCTGTTAAGATTCCAAATGCGTGAATCCTCTGTTTTAATAGCATTGGTAAAAACTTTGATCAAGTCAAGTCAATAATCTTTATTCGGATAAAAAAAGATATCCATGAAAGATGCAATTCATGCTACAATCGTACAATCCATTAAGAGTTATATAAATCATTTATACACATTCCCTGTAAAATCAATGATATAAAATCCCTATATACAAACAAGTTAAGAGTAAAAACAAGGCAATCGAATACAGTAAGCCTTTGTGTACGACAGTCATTTATATAAAAAAGAGTAAAATGTATCTATATGCGTCCAATCAATCCCAAACGATTTTCCACTGTCTACTTCAGTGTGCCTCTCCTTTGGTCAATCTTAATTTAACTGCAAGTCGCAAAAAGTGCACAGTGCTAAATAAGACAAAAGGATCGATCGACATTTTCAGAAACAAGAGGGCCACTTTTGCCTGTCTAATTTTAGCTCGTTTTAAGACAGTTTTTAGAAACCGAGACCTTGGGAGTGCGTAAAAGGGACAGAGTAGGACGAAGTGTAGGGTGTCTTGCGGAGATCGTAGATCGCAGCCGCAGCACCCTTTTGTCCTAGCATCGCTTACAAAACCGGCGGGGACTGACAGAATGTGGTGCAGGAGATTTAACCTAAATCTAGTCATCAGGAATCTATCCTGTTTGTTATATGTGTTAGACAAGTAGAATTCCATCCCCACGGAGGTTTTTGTGAGCTGATAGTCACAGACACTACGTTTTCGCCCTTCTATTTCTTCTCTGGCCCTGGCTATATATCGGAGGTGGTCAGCCTTTGCAAGGGCCAGGTCCTTTTTGGCCAGTGTGGATGGGTTATTAAAAAAGGGTACGTGGCCCAATAAATCTAGTGCATCCCTGACGTATTTAAGCCAGGGTATTAGCAGGCCCTTGTCCCCCCTCATACAATCCTCCAAGATGTGTCTAGTTAGCAATGCCTCAGGATTTATCCAGATCTTAATCCAGCAAATTATGGGGTTGAGCTGAATCCTGTCGCTGAGGTGGGGAATGCCCAGTTCCTCATGGGCGATATATGAGGGGATGCATTGGGGCACTTGCAGGAGTCTCCTTAGGAACTTATTTTCTTCCACTTGGATTTTACTTACATCTATAAAGCCCCATAACTCACTTCCATATAGAGTTTTAGCACAGCAAACTGACCTATATAACTTTACTATTTCATTAGGCGACCACCGTCCAAGTCTACTTGCATAGTTCATGATTGACCCTACTGCTCTCGGGTGTTGACTACATTTATGCTTTACAAGGGGTTTAAAGGAGAGGTCCTTGTCAAACATAATCCCCAGATAGTTAAAGGTTTTTACCTTCTCAAGTTTATGGGTGCCTATAGAGAAGGTACAATTCCTTGAAGGGGTTTTGCCTGCTTCCATGACATAAGACTTTGAAAGGTTGGGAACTAAGTCTAAATCTGCCATAAAGCGTACAAAGCCGCTGATGAGAGTCTGCAGGCTCCTTCCTGTGCGCGCCAGGAGTACCGCGTCATCTGCATAAAGGAGGACTGGTATACTTCTCCTCCCGATGCAGGGACAGTCGGCCTCCAGCTCTCTAAGTGCCTTATCAAGCCCATTAATATAGAGCGAGAACAAAAAAGGGGCAAGGATACACCCTTGTCTCACCCCTCCACTGCACCCAAAGTCCTCTGTGACTTCCCCCCTCTCGCCAAATCTGACCCGTGCCGTGGTGTTTAAGTGGAGTGTTCGTAAGATATGGATCAGGCCCGGATCAACGCCCAGCACATCCAGGATCTCCCACAGCCTTCTTCTGTTCACACAGTCGAATGCTGCTGAGAGATCCATGAAAGCCAGGTAAACAGTGCCTTCCCTGGCCACAGTGTACTTTGCTACCAGGAGGTACAGATTGAGGCACTGATCAGTGGTAGAACGCCCATTTCTAAACCCGTACTGCACGTCCGTGATGATGTTATTATCATCGGCCCAAGTCAACAGACGATTTAAAACAACTCTCCCCAGGATTTTTGCCGAGACATCGATGAGGGAGATTGGGCGATAACACTGCGGGTCGTTTCTATTGCCCTTTTTAAATATAGGTACGATAGTGGCCGTGGACCAGGATCTGGGCATGCCTGCTTCAATAGCTGTGTTCAGCACCCTGGTCAGTATCGGGGCCCAGAGGTCTACCTGGCTTTTGAAGAGGTCGGGGGGTATCCCATCTGGCCCTGGGGCCTTCCTCACCACCAAGCCCTCGATTCCCAGTTTAACCTCCTGGACCGTAAAGTGTGACCAATCACCACCAAGGGATTCTGTGCCGATAGTTGGCAGCTCCTCAGGCTCGCCACGATTGTATAGGCCACTGAAGTGCACCATCCATTCATCTGGCAAGATGTGGGAAGCGACCTGAGGCTTATTCGGGGGTTGAAAGCAAGGCGCATTTATAATCCTCCAAAAGCTGGTCATATCATGGAGCTCCGCGGCCTCTCTCAAGGATTCCCAGGCCTCTGTTTGTAAGAGTATTTTTCGCGCCTTAATTGCCTTTTTGTACCGGGCCCTACAGTCAGCAATCACTCCTCTGTTTCTAGGGGCAGTTGATAGTGCCAATTTTAGGTCCCTATGGGCTCTGGAGCAGTTCTTGTCGAACCATCTAGGGCAGAAATCTACCTGGGGCCTTGGTTTGCTTCTTAAGAGAGTGTCTATATGCTGTGCGGTGCCCTCAAATGCTGCAATCAGGTCCGTCCCCTCAACAGTGAGGTCTAAACATCTCCACAAGTGATTCTCGGCGTTGGCAAGGAGTGCTCTATGGAGTTGTTCCCCATCAATATTTTCCCATTTAATTCTTCTTCCTTGATCCTTTGCCTTAAATTCACCCGTGGTGGTCCTTCTGTCTGTTTTAGCACCTGGAAGAATGTCCACTAGTGACATGACCAAGGGGTTGTGATCGCTAAACGCGCTGGGTACTATCGTAAACTGGCCTATTCTAGCTATTAGGACAGTGGAAATGAAAATATAGTCTATTATTGAGTTACAGCCTCTTCCCTTAAAGGAAGGGGCTATGTTATCAAACTTCCCCCGATCAATCAGATCCATTGTCTGGGTTAGGGCGAACTCGCTCAGTATTGTACTCAGGGACAGACCCTCTCTGGTGTGCTCCAGGTGCCAACCTTCAATAGAGGGGCAATTATCCCAAGAGCCACCTTCCCATTTCAGATGTGGGCACTGGTGGCAATTAAAGTCGCCCATGAGAATTAACTGATAGCCCTCATCCCCTGAGTTCTGAAGGGTAACCAATCTTTCCTCTAACTCCATCAAGTTTGTTAAGGATTGTCCCGCGTTATAAAAGTTTATAAAAATGAGCTTTAGGCCCACCGATGAGTTTTTTACGCCCTGAAGGCAGCCAGAGTCCCACCCCAGATCTTGCCATTTCCCCTGCAATGACAACGCTACATACATTACTAGTCCGCCTTTGGCTCTTCCCATATTAGATTTCCGGGCTGGCACAAAAAACAATTTATATCCTTCCAGGAATGGGACAGTTTTGTTGGTTTCCCATGTTTCCTGTAGGCAAATGATTTGGAATTTTGTTATAAAGGCTAACCATTCAATATTTTGGATCTTGGTTGCAAGTCCTGAAATATTCCAGGAAATAATCCCCAGATCCCTAAGGTTTGGAGCTATACCCCTAATCGTGCTAGGCATCATTCTTGGGGAGGGACTCTTGTCCAGACCGTGTGGCGTATTCGGCCTGGCTTCCATTTCCGTCCCTTGCTCTACCACGGGGACGGGTGCTGCCGCTTGCTCTGGGATCCCCTTGAAATCTACGGTGTTACCCGGGGTAGGATTTGCGAACTCAGACTCCATATTCCCTATTTCCATCAGTCAGTCCTGTTCATCCAATACGGAGGGACAAGCAAGCAGGGCAAATCTATTTGTGTCGTGAACAGGTGCCACCTCCCTCCGATTTTTGGGATCCCAGGGCCCCCGCCATCCCTGCCCAGTTTCAAGTGCACTGTTCCTATAAAAGAAATGCAGGGGTAACATCGTTATACTTGACCCAAAACCCCCATCCATGTGTCGGTTATCAAGTAGGTCTCTCACCATCTCGGGATATTTGAGATTAACTATAATACAGTCACCTGTAAATCTTTTTGCGCTATTCCCAATCCAGGCCACCCTCCTGGCCATTAAGATGTGCCTGTGTTGGAGCCTCATCCCATGTGGTTTATTTCGCACCCAGTGTAAGGTCTTATTTATCAGCGTGCTAGTTGATTCCTCGACATCTTTATTAAGGCCTGGGACGCCTACTAACACTAACGTGTAAGGACTGGATGCGGGGAGTAAATCTAGAGTCGGGAGGCCTGGGGTGTTCTGAGCGCAGACAGTGTTGTTACTAATATTGGGCCAAACTGCGTTCTCTTTTGGGCCACAGGGAGCGGTTTTTGGATCAGGGGGAGTCCGCATATTACCCTTGGTTTTTTGTCCAGAGTGCCTATTACCAGTGTTTGTTTGTTCTAAAACGGCTTCCCTGCAATTTCCGGGCTCAAGTTCTATATTAATGGTGACCGTTTTGTCACTGGCAACCCTATGTGACTCCTCTTCGCTCCCACCACCCTCTTGCCTCCTCTTTGGATTGATCCCACCTGGCTTTTCAGGGACTGGATCTGCCAACCTATTTAATGTGCATTCCAAACTAGAAATTGCTGCTAATACTGGGCCTAAATGTTGAGCTAGGAGCTGTTCCAATTTCCCTTCCAGTATTGTAATGATTTCATGCAGCCCTGTTGACCCATTTGTAGTTTTGCAAGTTGGACATTTAGAGCACTCGGGGTTCTTGGCGGCCTTAGTTGGTCCTCTGCGGCTAGACCTACTAGAGGGGTTGCCCAAGGAGGACCGCTTCTTGGCTATTAAAGAGTCCAGGGAAAGCCGCTTTTCCGTCAGTAAAATTTCGTGAGCTAGCAGGGACTCCGCTCTTACAATAAAGGCGTCCAGGGTCCCCTTTACCCCTCCCTCCGCCCTGGGCTGAGGGTTCTTACTCTTTACCATGATATTAATGTAATGAGTGGGCCAACTATTGATTTAATGAGGACCAAAGGGGCGGTACTGCGCGCGGCCGAGATTTCCCACCACTACCTCAGGCCAGTGTATGGGGCAAGATGGATGCAGCACTTTCACAACAGGAGGAAACAGTCAACAATAGGCAATTGATGCAACAAATATGGCAGCGACCGCTGCGACAGTCTCAATGTCCCGGGTCCCGTAGCAATGATTGTGTACTTGCCTTGTAGGATAGTGCCTGGTAGAGGAAGGGAGCACGATAAGGGATATGGCCCGGCCCTGCCTCCTCCGGCCCCGGACGGCCACAGACGGCCCGCCCTCTGCCCGGGCTCAGCCCGGCGCCGCCCACGCGCGTCCCGCGACGCGGTGGAAGCCTCGCTCTATGTGGCGCCTCCGGGCGCGATGTCCGGCGGATGTGGGCGTGGCGGGGAGGGATGCTGGGTCCTGTAGTTTTCTCCCAACTGCGGCCTCGGGTGGTGGGAGGTGGCGGGGAAAGCTTGCGACCAGGAGAATGTGCGGGCTGCTGTCGTGAGCCCAGGTAGGAGCAACACTGTGTCCGTGGTGTATGTTGTCTCTGGAATGACCCCCCGCTCCACAGAGGGAGCCTCGCTCTATGTGGCGCCTCCGGGCGCGATGTCCGGCGGATGTGGGCGTGGCGGGGAGGGATGCTGGGTCCTGTAGTTTTCTCCCAACTGCGGCCTCGGGTGGTGGGAGGCGGCGGGGAAAGCTTGCGACCAGGAGAATGTGCAGGCTGCTGTCGTGAGCCCAGGTAGGAGCAACGCTGTGTCCGTAGTGTATGTTGTCTCTGGAATGACCCCCCGCTCCACAGAGGGAGCCTCGCTCTATGTGGCGCCTCCGGGCGCGATGTCCGGCGGATGTGGGCGTGGCGGGGAGGGATGCTGGGTCCTGTAATTTTCTCCCAACTGCGGCCTCGGGTGGTGGGAGGCGGCGGGGAAAGCTTGCGACCAGGAGAATGTGCGGGCTGCTGTCGTGAGCCCAGGTAGGAGCAACGCTGTGTCCGTAGTGTATGTTGTCTCTGGAATGACCCCCCGCTCCACAGAGGGAGCCTCGCTCTATGTGGCGCCTCCGGGCGCGATGTCCGGCGGATGTGAGCGTGGCGGGGAGGGATGCTGGGTCCTGTAGTTCTCTCCCAACTGCGGCCTCGGGTGGTGGGAGGTGGCGGGGAAAGCTTGCGACCAGGAGAATGTGCGGGCTGCTGTCGTGGGCCCAGGTAGGAGCAACGCTGTGTCCGTAGTGTATGTTGTCTCGGTTAAGTAGTGTTATCGTTACTTTTTCTTACTCAGTGGTGGATCCTGGATCTAGCACTGGTGCATCTCCCCAAAGAAATTATATCCTCACGTCAAATTCGATATACATTGGCATTAGTTAGCGAGGAGAACAGGTACACCCATGTTGATAGCAACTCGGATAATTAGGTACCACCACTACAGTATCTACTTGATGCTTGGCTTCGATTACACAGCTTCTGTCCTCAGCATTAACATTAGTAGCCGGAGACCGGGACAATAACCACCAGCACCAAATCCAATGACCAGTTTCTCACAAATTGTCCAAAATCCAATCACATATCATTGAGGTGATTTGGTATCTTGCATCCTTTGAGTGCCACTTATTTCAGAGCATGTCAACCATATCCCAACGAAGAACCTGTTTTCATGTCGTTTCCCTTCAATTAAAGCGCATTGAGGAACTTAGCCTTGCCCCCTTACAGGAACAGGTGTTCGGTTATGTCTTCATTTGCGTTGCCCTGCAGCATTGAAAGTCGCCTTTACCTCACCAGGTTAAAATCCTCTGAATAGCTCCAATGGAAGTGAAACTCCACCTTGTCTGCAGATTAGCCTTTGATCACTTTCTGTGGTTTCTGAAAAATACTTGAAGCCTTTCTCCCAAAGGGAGCCCTAATCATTACCCAATCACCAACTTTCACAGAAGTAATTTATACAGATTTCCTACAATCAAAGTTAATTTGTGAGCTTTAATCTTCTCAGCTTCCCTGGCTTTCCATTTGCCATCAGAAAAAAGCATTCCTTGCTTTTGACTCTGCATTATTCACCCAATGTGGTGCCACTAAGGTGTTGGGATACCTTCCTCTAAACAACTCAAAGGGTGTCCCACCCATGATGGCATGAGGGGAGACCCTATAGACCTCGACTTTTTTTACATATCTCTTCCTTCCAATCCAGGTTATTTTGTTTGGCCTTGGCAATGGTTTCTTTTAACACATGGTTGAAGCGTTCTACCATACCGTTCGTCTCAGGATGATATAAAGAACACCTCTTTTGCTTGATAGCGTATTTTCCTAAAAATTCTTCAATCTCTTTAGAGACTAATTGTACTCCATTATCGGTTAACAAAACACTGGGTAACCCCTCTCTCCCAAACACTTCCTTAAAAAATGAGACAACGTGTCAAGTCTCAATGCCCCTAGATATTTTAAATTCCGGCCACCTTGAATACATATCAATAAGGAACAAGATATAGACCTCATATCCACTTCCTAGTATAGGCCCCATTATATCAAGGGCTACTTCTTCCCATGGTTTTTTGGATGATCCCTGACCACCATGAGCTGTACTTTTGGTTTCACACTCTTCTCACTCATAACACACGGAATGCATTCTCTCACCAACCGTTCAACTTGCAGATCCATACCAGGCCACCAGTAGGTCAACCTGAGTCTCTCTTTGGTCTTGTACATGCCCTGGTGTCCTGTATGAGACAAATTCAATAATTCCTGTCGAAGGGAAACAGGAGGAATACGTCTGGTACCTCTAAATAAAAGTCCATTATTTTCAGAGAGCTAATTTCTAACATTCCAATATTTCTCACCATCACCCTTAACTTTGGCATGCCAACCTTCTCTCACTATCCATAGTACATTTCTCACGCTACCTGCTTTCCTTGAGATCATCACACTCAATGTTGCATACCCACTCATCCTCTTCATTATTGTCATGATCCTCTTCTCCTTCAGTACTTTGCACTAATCTTGAGAGTGTGTCTGCTACCTTATTCTTAACTCCAGGTAAGTATTTTATCTGAAAATCATATTCCTGCAGTGCAACCATCCATTTAGATATTCTACCAGACACAGCATCAATCCCCTTATTAAAAAAAAACTTCACATAGAGGTTTATGGTCTGTGCGTATCACAAACTTTGTGCCCCACAGTAGATTCCTATGTTTTCTAACAGCCCAGTACACTGCCAGAGCCTCTCTCTCGATAACGGAGTGTTGTAGTTCTGCCCCTCGGAGACTGCGCGAGAGAAACAGAATTACATTTTCAGAAACTTCACACTCTTGCTGAAATACTGCACCTAACCCTTTCATGCTTGCATCAGTGATTAAGACCGAATATCCAGAAGGGTCAAAACTTCTTAATTTGGGAGTCTTCTCCAGCATTTATATAATTTCTTTAAATTCTGTTTCACACATTTCAGTCCATGTAAATTCAACACCTTTGCATAGCAAAGCCCTCATGTTGACACATCTCTCAAACATGTGAAACAGAATTACATTTTCAGAACCTTCACACTCTTGCTGTAATACTGCACCTAACTCTTTCATGCTTGCATCAGTGATCAAGACCGAATTTCCAGAAGGGTCAAAACTTCTTAATTTAGTAGTCTTCCACGGCATTTCTTTAATTTCTTTAAATTCTGTTTCACACGTTTCAGTCCATGTAAATTCAACACCTTTGCGTAGCAAAGCCCTCATGTTGACACATCTTTCTTCAAACCGTTTGACAAATTTACTATAGTATTCTGCCATACCAAGGAATTTCATGAGTTCCTCCTTATTAGTAGAGGATGCTAGTTTCTGTATGGCATTAACCAAATCATTTTTTGGTGTTACTCCTTCACCAGATATTGTGTGGCCTAAGTAATCTACCAAAGACTTCTTGAATTTACACTTGTCCAATCTAACAGTGAGATTAAATTGATCAAAGCTTTGTAATACCTGTCTTACAATCATATCATGTTCTTCCCCATCCTTTCCAAAAATGAAAACATCGTCTTGATAAATCTTTACACCCTACTGTCCCTTAAATACCTTCTCAAGGGCTCTTTGAAAGACAGAGGCTGCTGACACCAACCCAAATGGTAGGTCCCCAAAGGTGTTATGAAGGAGGTAAGATCTGGATTTGTCATCAAGTCTTATCTGGTGATAAGCAGATTTAAGATCTATACGATAGAAAATAGCTTGGCACCCTTTAGCAGCATAAGCATGTCAGAAATCTTGGGAAGGGGGGTATTTATCAATTACAACTTGTTTATTTAACTCTCTTAACTCAACACATGGGCGCAGACTACCATTCGCCTTCCTAGCAGCCACTACTGGAGCCAACCACTGTGTTCCTTCTACTTCCTCAATAATTCCATCAGCTTTAAGGTTCTCTAATTCCAACTTCATCTGTTCTCTTACAGCAAATGGCACTCCACGTACCTTTTCAGAGACCAGCTTGGCCCCACTGACCAATCGTATGATGTGAACATACTCACCAAGACATCCTAATTCATTTCTAAACACCCTAGGAGAATCCTTTTTTAACATTTGAGCATAAATGTCATCAGTATCATCTTCAACCTTCACCTCTTTTACTTGAAAATTCTATTTTAAAATTAGGGGGGGATCATTATTTGGATCAAGGATCACTCCAAGAGCTCTGTGGTGAAACCAGCTCAGAATGCTGTTACCCTCTTGAGATACATATATATATGCAGAAATATACTTTTCTTTATATTCTAATAAACCCCCAAAATAGCCCTTAATGTTTATGGGTTCCCCACCATAAGCATTGTGCCTGATGTCAGGCTTTAAAATGTTGACCTTGACACATTTTAGCGAGTGTTCAATCTGTTGTGTCGTTATAAGTTCTTTTTCTTTTTTTACTTTATGTACCAGTTTCACAAGCATAACAATAGATCCAATAATAGCCGTTTAGGAATAAATTACAATGTCTATAATACGGAAATAAGAAAAGATAAATCACCAACATCGCGTGGAAATTGACAACAAGTTGCAGCTTTGATTAATACAGAAATAAGAATAGTTCTTATTCGACCATCTATCCTGTCTGACCAAACCGATCATGCCAAATTACATTGGTTCATACAGAACCGCAATTATCTCAAATTATGTACATTTATTGATATAACTACCAGTCATAAGTTGGATAGCCCAATTAACCCACTCCCGAAGGGACAATCCCATGCTTGTGTTGTGATGTGGATTGTGAGTGTGACGCAGCGACATAGCTTTTTAGGGGGCCCCAGATGTCTTTTGGATGGGACGAACGTGGTAGGGTGCTGATGTACAGATCGCTGTTTGTATTGCAATATGCTAAGCTGTTTAACCAGCTCTTCGGTGTTGGTGCAGTTCTGTTTCCCCATTTAATTGCAATTTCTCTCTTAGCCAACCATAACCCAATGGCAATAAACTTCCGAATCCCCTTCGGGAAGTTAACCACATAACCCAATAATGCAACCTCAGGGGTGGGTGTAATGTCCATCTCGACCATTTCGCCTAATGTTCGAAAGATGTCTGCCCCGTATGTTTTAATCTTTCCGCAGTTCCAAGTGAGGTGAGCATAGTCTGCATGCGGAGTCCGGCACTTTAAGCAGCAATGGGGTCTACTCGGGTCTATCTTGTGTGTTTTCTCTGGGGTTACATAGAGCCTCCGTAAAAACTTGAAATGTATCAGTTTATGACGGCTATTTAGAGAGATTTCTCTTGTCTGCATACAGCAGGCAGTCCATTGGTCATCTAGAATCGGATGTCCCAGCTCAGCCTCCCAGGCTGCCCAAATTTTGGTATCGTCAACAGGGATTGTGTTCGCACATGCTCTGTACATTTTGAAAGTGAGGTGTCCCCCCCCCCCCAGCGCAGTCGGCAACCATGACGAGTGTAGCATAGAGCTCAGATTCCAGAGGGAATCCTGGTAGTAGTGGTCTGAGAGCAGAGTGAACCCGATTAAGAATGAATCTGTCCATAAACGATGCCTCACTAAATTTCTCCTCCTCTGAAATAGAGAAAACCTGCCCACCGTAAACACGTCTCCAAGACTACTTATGCCATATTTGGAGAGCGCTCTTTGTACTAGTTTTTCGCCAGTGCTTGGGATCCAAGGAGAGTTATTGATCGCCTAGGAGAGTATAACATGGAGGCGCCCAGGAGTCTGATCAGTTCTTTCCAAGCCCAGCTAGTGGTTGAAACTGTTTGTATGTCGCAGGGGTCTCGGGCATAACCCCGGGGCAGGACCGTGTTGAGAGTGCCGCGAAGGACTAAGTCTGCCTCTGGCCTTAGGTACGGGATTCTGGCATATGGGTGGAACCAAGAGTGCGCGTAGCTGCATTGTGCGACTAGGTAATAAAGCTGAAGGTTTGGAACACCAAGTCCAACTCTGCCGTGAGGCAATTACATAACCTCCCACCAGACCCTAGGCCTCCTGCCTCCCCAGGTAAGTCTAATGAGATGAGTACGCAATGTCAAAGAGAAATTGTTCAGGAGCGGTGTTGGGATACTAGTAAATAAATACAAAAATTTGAGAAGAATGATCATCTTTATCAAGGCAACTGGGCCATCAATCGAGAGAGGGAGCTCTAGCCATTTTTCAACCTGCGGCTCGAGCTTGTGTACAGCCTGGCCATAGTTTAGTCGGAGTATTTGGGCAGCGTCTAAGTGGATATGTATTCCCAGATATTTAGTCGAGGCCTCGCACCACTCCAGCAAAAACTCTCAGTTCAATATTTTAGTGCTTGTGGTAGAGGGGAACATTACTGATTTGTGCCAATTGATCCCCGAAAAGTGACCAAAACGGATAATTTCCCTTATCAGAGGTTCAAGGTTAACTTGCTGTTCCCGAACTTATAGAATGACATCATCAGCGTATAAAGACACTAGCAGGGGTCCTGTGCGAAACTGGAGCCCTCTCTGCAGATGCCGCTCCTGAAAATGTCTTATGAGAGGGTCCATTGCTAGTATAAATAATAGTTGCGATAATGGGCAGCCCTGCCTAGTGCCCCATGAAAGAGCGAAGGAGCGAGACAGAGTGCCATTTAGGCGTATCCTCGCGGACGGGCCTCGGTATAGGAGTGCAGTAACGTCAATGAATCCCTTGGGCATTTCCATCCTGTGCATAACAGATAGAAAGAAAGGCCATTCTAGGGAGTAAAAGGCCTTCCCGGTGTCTAGAAGGATTGCTGCAGCTGGGGGTTCCGGATTAATTCTGTGCAATACCGTAAACAGAGTTCTTAAATTTAGAGAGGTGGATCTGAGGGGCATGAACCCGTCTCGGGCAGGGGAAATAATTCTGTTGAATAACAAAGAGACCCGCAGAGCGATCATTTTTGCAGGGATTTTGTAATCTAAGTTTAACAGGGAAAGCGGTCTGTATGAACCACAGTGCAAGGGGTCCTTCCCAGGTTTGGGTAGTAATACTATCACTGCTTCCCTAATGGATAGTGGTAACTCCCTTCGTTCTAGCGCCTCATTATACACCTCGAGCAGACGGGGAGCCAGAAGGTCCTTATAGGATTTGTAAAAGCCACCAGTAAAGCCATCGAGGCCTGGTGGTGTGGAGCCGTTCAGGGCCTTAATCGCAATGCTAATCTCATCTGATGAGAAAGGTTCTGCTAGAAAGTCCTGCATAAATATTTCCAGATATACTAAGGCTATTTCAGTCAGGTAGTCTTCTTGTTTAGTGGGATTATGTGTAATTTTAGATGCATAAAGTGTCATAGTATGCTACCGTTATAAGTACTTCATCTAATGAGGGATCATCACTTTGCCATAAATCATCCCTGACCTTTTCCATGTTACAACCAAGCATGAGTTGGTCCCTTATTCTTTCTTCAATTAAAGCACCATACTTGCAGGAAGATCCTAACTTTCTTAAAGCAGTGACATAATTTCCTACTGACTCTCCATCATTTTGAGTTCCGCGCCCAAAATGATAGCGCTCTAAAATGGTGCTTACTTTAGGTAGGTAATGTCTATCAAGTTTAAACATACATATTTCATATTCATTCAGATTTTCTCCTACTATCTCTGGTAGGTGATCAAACACTTCTTGCCCTTCCGAACCCAGACATTGTAGAAGAAGAGCTGTTTTTCTCTCAGCACTCAGAGAGGTACCACAAACTTTTGCATATCGTTCAAACACTTTTCTCCATTTTTGCCACTTAATGGATGGATCTTCTGGAGATGTTAGAAAAAACAGAGGGGCTGTAACGTTTTGCATAGTAAAATAAATAAAGTAAAAAATAAAATTATAAACTAAACTATTCATTTATCAAATATAAATTATGATTAGAGCCAAATGAGTGACAAAATAAAGAGCAAGAACGGCAGACAATTAAATGTTCAAATAATGAAAATCAAAGAATACTTCCTCAGTTGAAAATAGTCTTAAATATAATGAGTATTCGCTTCCACAAAGAGTGTGTGCATCACTGACCTCAGCGTAAATGCAGAATTAATAAAGTTAACTTAGCAAGAAGAATGAACTATAAGAAAAAATGTGCGCATCACTGAAATTCAAGAAGAACGCGCAATGTAGGAAAGTGTGCGCATCACTGAGCTAAATATAGATGTAGAATCAATAAAGTCAAGTCTTCAATAAGAATACGCCACATGAAAAAGTGTGCGCATTACTGAAACCCACAAAGAATGTGAAATGTAACAAAGAGTGTGCGCATCACTGTAACTCAATAGGTTGTAAGTGCACGATGACAAAAGTGAATACAACCTTCATGATATGCTTTAAGAACATATGTGTATATCTGGAGTAGGGCCAGTGGATATTTCCTGATCCGAAATGGCATTGCGGTGTGTAAGCAGTATTTGTCTTCCTTCTAAAAAAAATGAAAGTACTCTGTACTAAACATGCAAGGTGTGCGTGTCACCGCAGACAAGTAAGTCTCAGGAGAATGAGGCTTCAAACTTAACCAAAATGACCGCTGCATTGCAGACGTTGCGTGCGTAGCATGCAGACGTCACTCCCACACTTAACTCAGATGCATAGAAGAAGAAGAAACAGCAGTGTGCGTCATGAAGACTGCATCAATTGAAGATGTGAGTCTCGTGCTGCCTAGAACGCACCAAGGTAATGTCTCATGAGGTGAGTGAAGGCTGATGCACCCGACCATGTTTGAAACGTACAGATGAGCCCGCGCCGATACCTCCCAACCTCTGTAAATATAAAAAAAATTGGGGTGAGTTAGCGCGCCGAGTGCTTCCATTCCCTGAAACACAAGTCAATAGGCCCTGGGAAAAATCCCACCAAATATGTCAAATAAGCCAAAGTAAAGCAAATTGACTTAAAAATTTCTATAGAGACAACAGCGCAAGAGTAACAAAGTCAAAATAAAACTGACATAGTATGTTTAGTTAGATGATTTCCAGTGCGGGCGTGTGAAGTTCTCCAGTGCAGGGGTTTGTTGTTCTCTGCGGCCGCCTGCTGTGGATTGTAACGATGTTGAGAACGTAAACCTTTGTAAAAAAAAAAAACGCTAGAGTTGTATCCTTCGCTCATCGTCAGTGTAAAATAGAGGACTCTTAGTAATAGAGGTATCCAGAGTGGTAAAAGATGTAAGATTTATTCCAGGTTAAAAGGGTCCCATCCATCCACCAAGGCTGCCTTGCATCAACTGTCCCCAACTTCTATCATTCTCTTCCCAAGGTTCCAGCACCATGGTATTGCTCAAGCATAAACTTCATCTTGAGGTTAATACCACAATACCACATGTCCCATGTTCCAGACCCATTAAAATGAGCACTTTATGAACTCTGTCGTCTGCTTACGCACTCCCTGACTGTCATTGTTCAGTTCTACCTACCTGCCTCCTTCCTACCTACATGCCTGTCATCAGTGTGACTGCCGGCTTCTAGAAAATGAATTGGGAGTATAGGAACCCAGAGATTTGGGTTTTAATCCCAGATTTACTGTTTAACTAATTTGAGTTTTATTGTGTGTTCATGATCATGTGCCTTTATCCTCCTGATCTACAGCTCCTATTATTTGGCATAAGGCAGCACAGCAAGTCACCCTGCTGTGCTGCCCTATGTAAAAGTGAAAGAGCAGGAATGCACCGTATTTATCTAATATGGTGCACTGGTGCAGTTTCTGCAGGCTAGCAACAACTCAGGCACCCTTGCACCATGGTGCAAGGGTGCGTGTGTTGTCTGCAGTATTGTTTTTGTGCAAGAAGAGGCACCTTCCTGCACAAATACAATCCAGAGAGGTGTTTTCCTCTTTCTATTCAGAATGCAGCACACATGAAAAGAGGAAATTACGAGGAGAAATTAAGTTATTTCTCCTTGGCGCAAGGTTTTTAGCGTGTTCCCAGGTTTACATGGTTTTACAAATCTGAGGATGCATCAAAATCCATGGGTGTTGTGTGGGAACACCCACTGCAACGCCCATGGAACGCCTCTGTAACACAGACTAAGGCAATGCAGAGATTTGCGCTGCCTTGCCTTACTCCATATCTATGAGGCCATTCAAAGCCACACAAAGAGCAATGATTTTGTTATTTGCGCTGCCAGAGCATCACAAAAAACGACACTACAGCAGCGCAAAGGGCTCATAAATATGCCCCTAAGAGAGCATAGGAATAAAGGCAACCCCATCAGTAAGAAATTAATAAAAATAATGGACATTTATATCTTGTCCTTCTTGTGTGAATAGAACTTTTAAAATAATTTGACCTCAGTATAGTAAGGTTCTCCCCAAAACACTGCTTTACGTAGCCCCCCAAAGCACTTCCTATGCCAAATTTTCTTTTAGTGAAGCTAAGTACTGTACTCTGGCAGTGTGGAGAAAATCAAAATCAGAAAGAAGACTAAACATTGTGGTGCGGGAAGACAGACATGGGTACACTGAGCGGCACAGAAGGATACTGGTAAAAAACAGGAAAACAAAGGGTGGTGATAGCCAAGTGCAGAGAGGTGCCAAACACCACATACACGCAAGAAAGGTACTCAGTCGCTGGTGTTGAGCAGTTACAGACAACAGCATACAGGTACCAGTCACCTACTACAGCAATTCACAGGTCCTGGAGGGGACACCGAGGTTGGTCAGGCACATGCAGGTAGGTGTAGACAGATGCTAATACGCAGGTATATCAAAGAAACGTGCTGAGAGGCAGATACAACGAAGTCCAGGCACGCAAAACAAATGGTCATATGCAGGTACACACATTTTCAAGCAGGTACAAACATCTATAAGAGCTGACAGATAGGCACAGACAAAGATAGGTACAAGACAGGTGCTAAGGTGATGATAGTTAGGTACAGTTACAGACGTGTTGATGCAGCCAGTCAGTGTCAGGCATGTAATGCTGGTGGAAATGGTACATTTCAGAATATAGTTATGACAACCTAATATTTGTTAGCCAACATAGCACAACTAATTTGAAATTGTTTATTGAGATCTACTCGAGTAATATGTAACAGCTTACTTATAATTCAGAGAGAATGTGCCGTATCAACATCATTTCATCCTTCAAGATGCCTTCTGTGTGCTGCTCTATGGTCTTTATTGGCGAAGGGTTTGTTGTGCTTTTCATTCTCATGTGCTTTGTTCTCCTCTGAAATGGCATCTGCTTTTTATGGTGTCATGTCCCGCTTTGGGCTTCATACAGAGGTTAGAGGCAATATTACATTGTTTATCGAGTTTCTGTTTTGTGCATCAAAATAATTATTAATATGTTGTTACACATGAATGTATATAGAGTGAATTAACATACTTGCAATTGTTATACATTTCTTAGGATGTGTAGAACTGTGCTTATTATTTTGTTTTAGTCATGCCACATGTTCATGTAAAACGCCATTTTTGACAAGATGGATGCCATCTCTGTCATTCACTTCTGCTTCCACCCCCTGCACACATCAGGCCTGATTCACAAAAGTACAAGTACACGTTTACGATTTTTTGCAATTCACAAAGCAATTTTAGGAGTACTATCTTTACAACTGGGAAATCTCCACACTCCTGGTGAAGACTACGCACATTAAAGATAAATAGTTAGTCGTAAAGATACAACTTTACAAATTTATTTGTGAATTGCAAAAAATTGTTAACTTACACAAGTTTACACTTTGTCACTCAGGCCCATCCTCTCCTCACAGTCTTCCCAGAGCACAAAGTTCAGCTCATGACATAATGGTAATTTCTACTGCTATAGTTGTCCTGCTACTGTTGAACTTGCTATGCTGCAGATGTAAGAATGTTAAGAGAAAGACACCAATGGCGTTCCCTCACGAGACGAATTTAGGAACTGCATACTCTTTCCAGATCTAAGAATGCAATAAATATTATAACTTGTTTGTTTTTGAACAGGATCCATTCTCTGAGAGAAGGTCCTATTGTCAATGTTTCATATTTGTTAGAACATTTCCGAATGACATCAACATAGAAGGTATTGAATAATTCCATCCTTAAAATGGGATGGTGCTTATATAATACGTGTATTTTTCTTGTGCTCGATTTGTTAAAAGATAATGTTGTAGGAAATGTAAAATATGAACATGCAGTAAATGTAAAACACAAGACTGTAGTGCAACAACAAACAGGAATATAAAACACACAGCTGTACGTAGTTAAAAGTTTAGGCCCAAGTCTTGCGCTGACAAGAATGAAGTGAAAAGTGAACTGAAGGACACACTGGAATGAGTAACTTGAAAGGGTTTCAGTTAAAAGTTAACTCATCTTTAGCAGGCATGAAGATATTTATGGCTTTGGCAAACTGGATCACCTGCATGCACTTGTGCTTCGAAATAGATCATAACCTGTTTAAACCATGGATGCAGGAATTCAAATTAGCCTGGAGCACGTCGTGTCTGAGACGCACAATGATACAAGCCCACATTTCACTACAATTACGTTTACCGCGAATAACATGCATATGCAAGTAGGAGAATGCTTCATTCTCCAGCATTCTTGATAGCGCAGTAAAGAATGTGCAGAGGAGTGCCAAGCGAAGAGTGGCGATGGTGTGGGACAGCAGGCGGAGTCCCACAGTTGAACAATGGCTCAGGGATCTGAGTACTGCAGGGAAAATTTAGTGTTATACGCAGAGGAGCGGCCAATAACCTCCCGACCAAATGACATATGGGAACCTTTATTGACCTACCTGCGTTCGGCTGCGCAGCCTGTTATCCCTGACATTGCGACTGTGTAAATAACACTCAGTACAAATGCATGAGAACTGAGATATTTGTGATTGTACTGTTAAGACCAGGATCTACCTTTTATGTATGTACCTTCTAGCTACGCATTGATTGACGGTACTGTTTTTGTTTCACATTGACATTATTTTCAAATTCCTCATTTGTATACTGTATGAGTCTTTATGAAAATCAATTTAAATTTTAAAAAACTGCCTGGCAAATAAAGCGGTACAAAAGGGGGTGGTGATGGATCAGCAAGCCTGGCTGAAGATGGCTGAAATGCCAGAAACCGGTCCTAGGAAGCTTGTTTCCGGTCCAGGGAAGGCATGGCTTGGCAGTTCGGGCTGGACTGTTCCCATGAGGCACAGGATCAGACTGATTTGCATATGGCTATGTCTGAACTGGGGTGGCAGAGTGGGCTAAAGAACGGTGATGGATCAAACCCAGATCTGTTGACTGGGTGTGAGTGTTTGATTGGTTCTGATGCTCCGTCCATCACCACCCCCTTTTGTACCGCTTTGTTCGCCATAAGTTGGCAGGGTATGCTCAGACGTGAGTCCCTTGCTCACTCTGCCACTGGATTCAAGCAAGCCTGGCTGAAGACGGCTGAAATGCCAGAAACCGGTCCTAGGAAGCTTGTTTCCGGTCCAGGGAAGGCATGGCTTGGCAGTTCGGGCTGGACTGTTCCCATGAGGCACAGGATCAGACTGATTTGCATATGGCTATGTCTGAACTGGGGTGGCAGAGTGGGCTAAAGAACGGTGATGGATCAAACCCAGATCTGTTGACTGGGTGTGAGTGTTTGATTGGTTCTGATGCTCCGTCCATCACCACCCCCTTTTGTACCGCTTTGTTCGCCATAAGTTGGCAGGGTATGCTCAGATGTGAGTCCCTTGCTCACTTTGCCACTGGATTCAAGCAAGCCTGGCTGAAGACGGCTGAAATGCCAGAAACCGGTCCTAGGAAGCTTGTTTCCGGTCCAGGGAAGGCATGGCTTGGCAGTTCGGGCTGGACTGTTCCCATGAGGCACAGGGTCAGACTGATTTGCATATGGCCATGTCTGAACTGGGGTGGCAGAGTGGGCTAAAGAACGGTGATGGATCAAACCCAGATCTGTTGACTGGGTGTGAGTGTTTGATTGGTTCTGATGCTCCGTCCATCACCACCCCCTTTTGTGCCGCTTTGTTCGCCATAAGTTGGAAACAGGGTATGCTCAGACTTGAGTCCCTTGCTCACTTTGTCACTGGATTCAAGCAAGCCTGGCTGAAGATGCCAGAAACCAGTCCTAGGAAGCTTGTTTCCGGTCCAGGGAAGGCATGGCTTGGCAGTTCGGGCTGGACTGTTCCCATGAGGCACAGGGTCAGACTGATTTGCATATGACCATGTCTGAACTGGGGTGGCAGAGTGGGCTACAGAACGGTGATGGATCAAACCCAGATCTGTTGACTGGGTGTGAGTGTTTGATTGGTTCTGATGCTCCGTCCATCACAAATAAAGCAACAGATCCTCAAAAGAAAACAAGCATTGGCATAGCCAATAGGTCTCGCCTTTGGGACCTTATAAGTGTTTAGCCATGCAACAGTTGCATAACTAAATACTTATAAGGTCCCAAAAGCAAGACCTATTGGCTATGCCAAGCGGCCGTGCGGCCGCGAAAGTGATCGCGATCGCGATCAAACATCAAAGCGGCCGTGAAAGTGAAAGTAATCGCGGTCAAGCGCGGCTCGCGCGCCCGTGCATTTGCACTGTAGCTCTAGGCTGGCCTGGAAGCACTTTTTAGAGCCCTCTCAAAAAGTCTCGCCAGACCAGCGCATGCGCTGGGTCAGGCGAGACCTAAAAAAGAATGTGCAGAGGATTAGGTAAGAGCTAAGGGTTATTGGTTCACATGTCTTTAAGTGCTTTTCCGTCTTCAATCTCTAACCTGAAATCAATTATTATTTGCTGTTTGTAATAAACCATTGTATAAATTGTGTATAAAACTAGCTGCCTGTGAGCAGCACTTTATGAAAGAGAGCTCTGCAGCCTGCCTATGTGTGAGGATTGTCTTGCTCCCTGTCGCGACAGTCAGTAAAGAACTGTCTTTGCACTGCCACGAGGTGTCTGTGTCTTACTTACATTGTGACGGTTTCCAGTCACACTGCAACAATAAGATACATTTTCTCACACCATGATGAATCTGCAGTTTCTCTAATTTGCTATGCAAGAATTGTGTATAAAAATCCCTTAATTTTGGAAAAGAGCCAAAGATTTTGAAGACTTTCCTCTGCTACTAAGGATGCCTATTTCTTTCTGATTTTGCTGATCATCTGGGACTTAGACTATTTCAAATTTTACATACTCTGTATGTATGTATGTTTGAGAACCTTCATGGCATTGAATCTGTGCCACCTATTTTAAAAAAAATTAATAAGCCCCTTTAACTTTCCATTGATCCAGAACTCAATTATTGAGTAGTCCGATTACTAATTGAATTGTTTTACTCTGATAATTTGACATTTGAGGGTGCCTTGATGTGCATACAATTCTGTGTGAGAACCCTACGAGAAAAATGTATTGGCTGTCTAAAATTTGGGGTGTCTAAATTTTCAGGGATGGCTTTGCTCCCACATTAATCCCTTGTACATAAGAATGATATGGTATTTACCCCATCGTATGCTACATTGTCAGTGTTACTCTGATATGTGGATGCCACGATAACACATCAAGATTGTGATTAATCTCTATAAATGTAGAATACTGTTACATTTTAATGTAGGATACTAAAATATTCAATAAACAAAGTTTAAAGCAAAATATGGGTCATCAAAATAATAAGGCCAAATCCACATTCAGGATCTCAGTACTGCCTGCTTCCATATAGGCATTAGCAAATAATTGAGAATGGATTATTGGCAGTGCCGCTTACTGCTATTTTTCACCATTTGTGAGAAGAATTTAAGAAATGCATAGTATTGTCAGGCACTTTGAGACACGTCTACCTAGGTTGTTAAGCAATAAGATGACTATGTGACTTTTACAGCTGTGTTCTAATTTGTGTTTGATCCTGTTTTCATCTTTTGATAACTTCTTTCAGCTTTATAACTTCTTTCAGCTTTAAATTTACATCTACTTCAGGTTAGTGGGATAGCACGCTTAATGCAATTTTAAAATAACATAGGCATTTTAATGCAATAAATGTAATTAGCTCTATGCCTGGAATGGTGGAAGCTGGCAAGCCAATAGAAATGTTTTGTTTGTAGATCGCTGCCGCAGGCTGCATGCATGCACTGTCTCAAAGAAAGACATGTTTTGTATACTTTAGGGCACGGTTACTCATAGTACGGCCCGCGGGCCGGCGGCGGCCCAGCAAGCCTTCCTTGGCGGCCCGCGGACCTTGCAGACATCCTACCTGTGTTTAAAAAAAAAATAATCAGCAAACACTGCCAGGTGCAGCAGCCCAGACTCTGCTCTGTGGGGGCCGGGGCATTCCCTGATTGTCAAACTCGAGATGCAGGGGCCTAAGAGGTGAAATACAACAAAGCTTTATTAACATGTAAATGGTCTTTTAAAGACCTGTGAAGTATTCGGGTGCGGCTGTGTGTGCGCGCTGGGAAGCTGTCTCAGCCCGGGCTGAGGGGACTCACACACGGGCACATGGGGTGAGATGACAGAGGGTGACGGAGGGAGGGAGAGGGAGACAGAGGGAGGGAGAGGGAGACAGAGGGAGAGGGAGGGAGACAGAGGTTGACAGAGGGTGACAGAGAGAAGGAGACAGAGAGGCGCAGTCTGGGGGAGACAGAGGGAGGGAGACTGAGGGAGAGGAAGTGAGGCAGAAGAAGGGAGACAGAGAGAGACAGAGAGAGGGAGGCAGAGAGGGAGACAGAGGGAGGGAGACGGAGGGAGACGGAGGGAGGGAGACAGGGAGAGATAGAGGGAGAGAGACAGGGAGAGATAAAGGGAGAGAGACAGGGAGAGATAGAGGGAGGGAGACAGAGAGAGAGACGGATGGAGGGAGAGAGAGGGAGGGAGGGAGACAGAGGTAGGGAGACAGAGGGAGGGAGACAGAGGGAGGGAGAGGGACAGGGAGGGAGACAGAGGGAGGGAGAGGGACAGGGAGGGAGACAGAGGGAAGGAGGGAGGGAGGGAGGGGTAGGGGGAGGGAGAGGGGTAGGGGGAGGGAGAGGGGAGGGGGAGGGAGAGGGGAGAGAGGGGGAGAGGGAGAGAGAGAGAGAGATCTGTGTATGCCGGGTCTGGTGGCTCAGTGGACGAAGGCATCTGCTGCAGGGACCTGTGTTCAACCTCATGGTCACAATTTTTTTTTGCTTTAGCCGCGCCCCTCCCTCTCTGACCCCGCCCCCACCGGTGCGGCCCTCGGCCACAAACCACACTGTAAATTTGGCCCCCGAGAAAAAGTTTGTGAGTACCCATGCTTTAGGGGCTTCAGCCCGCCCACAAGCTTCTTATTTGCTGGCTCCATTGTCACCCTCCTACTCTTTCTCCTCATTTTTAATGGCATGCATGAGTCATGCCTCTTCCTGTCTTTACCCCCCCACGAGGGCATGGACCAGTTACTACCATTCATCCACTCCTCCCATTTTAGAATAGTGTTTAGGGACTACTTTTTTTATTTGTTTTCGCCACTTGACACAATCAATTGTTTTGTTTGTTTTCATCACTTAACACCAGTGCTGGTGTTTTCAGCCGGGTGCTCCAACAAACATGTTTTACTTTTCTTTCAGCACTTAACACACGTGACGATCTCATTGCAAACGCTATCTGTAGGGTATTCATTTCTACAGAGTATAAAGTGTGTGCTTTACTCAAGCGGAATTCTTGGATTTTGTAGGCATGAGGGAGACAAAATGATATGCCTAGATGTTGAGCAGAAACTGGGAACACAGTCTGCTTTGCCAGTTCCAAAGTAGGCAGTTCTGGCCTTTATGCCACATACTTTCCCTATCCTATTGGTGAACAAAGTTCACTGTTTTCATCTCGTCTGTAGTGTGATCAGTGGGTACTGCAGAAGCACCCAGATGCTATTTAATGATTGCTGCCAAATGCCAATCATGTTGCCATGACGGTTGGATTATGCGAAGGGATGTCCTAATATACCAATAGGCATGCTTCAGCCAATCTCCATTTCGAAGATGTAACCTGCCTCCTGACCGCTTGTGACACCTTGGTTATTGCCGCATCATGGATCCTGATGAAGCAAATGAGTGAGGTGCTTGCTGTAAATACGAACAAACTGGCAAGTAAAGAGGGCGACATGTTATATTACATGGTATTTTGACTAAATAAAGGCAGCCAAGTGACTCCATGCTATCTGTGACATTTCAGCTCCATCTTGCTTTTTAGTGGATGGCGCCTGCATGATGAGACTTGTAGCTTCTTCCTTCCCATTATATGTGTGGATTTCAATGTCCACTATGGAAAAGCAACAAACAATACAGTGCACAAATGGATCTTCACTGACCAAACAAAATGGCACCAGGTAACTAAGACTCAGAAACATGAAAACCCCCAGATCAAGACAAAGCGGCCAGGCTCTGTAAGCGCTGCGATGCCATATAAATGGCACAAGTGTTCTATACAAACGTTTATGAGGTAATGTAACAAAATTGTGACACGTTAAAAAGCCAGGACTGGCTGAAGGTACTAGACATGATATGCGTCAGACAACAACATCACCAGTTTTGTGTATAAAAACATTAAAGATGACCATTGCTGTCAATGTGAATTACAGAGATGTTTATGCACCTGCCTGGTGTTGCATGTGCTAACCCCGAATAACTACAATAAGGCAACAATGTAAACAGCAAAATAACTGTTATCTGTTGTTTTAATAACGTGACTCTTTTCGTAATACAGAGCGTTGGCAATTTCCAGCTGTCTCCCATGAATGCTTCCACCACCCTTGCTCTCCTTCTCCCTCTCTCACCCCTATGGTTCACTACCCTTGCTCCTTCTTTCTCGTCCTGTTGATTCTCCGTGCCCCGATTTTGCTTGAACTCCTCCCGCACTACCACTTACACATAAAAAAAAAGACAGCCGCTTCATAAACGTTGTTTTTCTCAGTCATAACAATTATTCTTTAATCAGGTCTCTTAAAGATGTGTTAAATAGCAAATACATTGCTGGATCTTTTGCAGAAAATGTTCCACTCTGTCTTGTGTTACTTCATGGGGGTTTCCCCTCAATACAGAGACACAACATTGCTAGTTTTATTTACAGAGATGTGTCTTATCAGTCAGCAGCCTGGCCATTCCATTTGACAATGTAATAACTTAATTGCAGTATTTTAAACATGGGCCATGGCAGTCAAAGAACTGCGCGCGAATGGCCAATTTTTAAGATCTCGCTCAGTTGCGGAAGGAGGTACGGGAGCTCAATTTAATGCATAAAAAACAACCTGCCCCAGCGCTTAGGGGTGACATAATGGCCAACACCAGTTACAGGACCATTCCTCTGCAGAGAACCCGTATGTACACAGCACCATAGACAAATGCATTAACATTGCCAACGCCTATACCTCTCGATTGCCAGGACCTATTGCCCAATGCTAGTTGGGTGATAGCCATTGTTATAGCTTTTGTTACACGCCTGGAAAGGGAGGCTTCTATCTGCTCTCAGCATCCCTCCCGTGTTCTGTTGGCCCTGGGACCACTGCGGAAGCAGGAGCTTTCTCTTAGCTGAAAAGATTTTTAAAAATCTCCATTCTCCTATAGCACTCCCTCAGCTTGGGCTTTTCAGTGGACGCATATTTGCACACAGTTGGCTGGGCTACTCCCTTTGATTTTGCTGATAAACCCGATGAGCCACAAAAAACTGAAAATCCTAAATAAATGTGTTCTTACTTTTTTGGGCTACCGGGCTTTATTCTTAGCTGCAGAGTTCCAAAATGATTCATTTATTCAATACGGATGACCCATGCCACGACAAAGATCCTTCATGCACCCAACAATGCTAGGGGTACAAGGAGCACTAGAAGGTTTCTGTATCAGCCACCTTAACATGGAAGTCAATTTCTTAACAAAGAAATGGCAACTACACAAACTCCTTGGTCTAGGTCTTGCCAAAGAAATACTCACAAAAATACTCTCTATCCTAAACCTAAGAAATCTTACACAGCAGAACATAATATTCTCCGAGACAAAAACAGTTAATGTACAATTATTAAGACAAAACCGACGTGTATACAATCACAAGAACAGATCTGACACAAATGCAGGCTGATAACTGTGTGCTATGGTTGTCTTCCTTTCTTACTGGGTTAGTAAACAGAATCAGCCCAGCACACCACTAACCTCAGGGCCGGACAACCAGTATCCATGGCCTCTTACTCCTCAAGCCAAATCAACACCAATAATGCTCAAACAGAAACTAGGGAGAACACAAGATTGACTACAAACTAGCTACACAGAAGCAATGCTAAAGATAACTCGCAACCTCCACGCCATTCAAAGTTTGAAGCAGGTAGGAGGGAACAACACAACCAGCACCCATGAACAAAGAAGACACCAGAGACAGGCATAGAACATTCAGTGTTGTGTCAGTTCAAGCTAAGTTCAGTCAGACACCACAACAAAAATCCAGGAAAAACCAGCCCAAATAGTTCAAGCAGAAACACATGGCAAAAAAACTGATACTAACCATTCCGCCTCAAAGTAGAGTTGGTTAAAGCTATCTCAGTGGACAAACATGCAATTGAAATCAAGGACTAGACATTTAACAGACCCTAACGAGTCTTTCATCACTGTAGTGTTTTGTTCTACTGGAGCCCTATAAACAACTGAACCTGTCTAACAAAAAATCACTAACTTTGTATCTTACCACAAGACAAAAGTACACAGGATACTCGTAGTAAGTGATTTCAACATCTGGAGAGGATAAAAGACAAGCCCATGGAGGTAGACAATAACACTGAACTACTTGCGGTCTCTCAGCTTGCGTGTGCCCCACACACATGCATCGCTGTGTACACCTTGAACATGATCTTACCATAAAATTGAATTGAGGATGCTGATGGAGAACCTAATCACTCACACGTCAGCCCACAGATTACCGACATTGCCACATGTACCTGCCTTAACTTCTTTCTCCCCCCCACTGCTGCACCCATGGATTAGTGTAGTTGCACAATTCACTGTGGGACAGGGTCAGGATATGGTGCAGACGGCAGAGTGGCAAACTGTGCAGGCTTCTGGACAATTGGTTCCCCATGTCTGTGAGGGACTTAAGTGTACAGGGGCAGGAAAGGGTCTACCTGCAGGATAGCTGAGGTGGATGGGGGATGGGAACGCCGTGAGGCAGGTGACAAAAGTGGGCGATTGCAGCTGTCAGCATTTTCAGTAGGTTTAAATTGTCCAATGTCAGTCTCCGACACAGGCCCACCTCTGATACCAGGACCACTCCACACACCCAGAACAGTAGCACCCAAAATCATAAACATTGAGGGCCTCATTTACGGAAAAAAGTCTCATCGCTGCGTAAAAACAGTGATGCAACAGTTTTCACTGTGCCCTCCTTGCGACAACGATGGTTGCGTCATATATACCGTATGACGCATCATGTCACAAGGAATGACAGATACGTCAGTAACACTGACGTATCTGTCGGTGCAAAAATGATGCATTGCTGGGGTGTGTCTGAAAACAGATGCGACCCCAGCAATGTGTCCTTTCACATGGGGCAAGCCCCATGTGAAAGGGCCTGCGTCAGTTTAAGCCTGCTGTGAGACAGGTGTAAGATATTGACGCAGTAGCGTCCTAGAAGTGGCACAGCGAAATCTCATAATTTCACTGCACCCCTTCTACAAGACTTTTTGCGGGGTACCGCCCACCCTGCATACATTATACCTGATGCAGGTATAATGTAGAGTAGGGCTTCACAAAGTGACGCATCTGCTTACATGCGTTACTTTGTAAATAGGGCACAACGTGGAGCATTTTTTACACCACCAGTGCATCCCAAAAAGTGACGCAACAGCTGCGTAAAAGTGTTGCAAGGCCTCAGAAATAAGGCCCTGAGCCTAAAGAAATGAGCACCATCAGCAACATGGAAGATGTCATCCAAACCTGAAAACTGGGGACCTCATTTATGAAAACTGTTGCATCGCTGCGTGAAAGCAGTGACGAGACAGTTTTCACTGCGCCCTCCTTGCGACATGATGGATGCGTCATATTTACTGTACGATGCATCATGTCACAAGGAGTGACAGATACGTCAGTATTACTGACGTATCTGTTGGCGCAAAAGTGAGGCATTGCTGAGGTGTGTCTGAAAACAATGTGAAAGGGCCTGCGTCAGTCTTACGCCTGCTGTGAGGCAGGCATAAGATATTGACGCAGTAGCCTCCTAGAAGTGGCGCAGTGAAGTCTCATAGATTTCACTGCGCCACTTCTATGAGGCTTTTTGCAGGAGAACGCCCACCCTGCATACATTATACCTGACACAGGTATAATGTAGCGCAGGGCTTTACAAAGTGACGCATCTGCAACATGATACATTTTTTACGCTGCCGGTGCATCACAAAAAGTGGCGCAACAGCAGCGTAAAAGTGTTGCAAGGTCTCATAAATAAGACCCTCAGTGTCTCTGAGCTGCGTGCATGTCGACTCCTGATAAGTAGGGTGACCAGACGTCCCGGTTTTCCCCGGAAAGTCCCCGTTTTTGGAGCAGTGTCCCGGGGTCCTGACACTTTACTGTAAATTGAAGAAATTTCCCTGTTTTTGCGTAGTGCCCGGGTTAAAAAGATAAATGTCCCCTTTTTTTAATAGTGCCTCGCTCGATGCCCCTGCTTTACTGCTCACAGGTGCTGAGACAGGTCTCTATTGGGCTCTCCATTTTTGCCCTCACGGAGAAAAAAAGCTTACTGCTGCAGCAGTACCACCCTTCACTGCTTTTAAAGAGACATGAAATAGTTCTTTCACAGTCTGTTTCTTCATTCCAGAACTGAGGCATTTTCACTATTATGTACAGCGAAGCCAAAGTTGTTGCTTATTTCTCTTAAGCAGCTAACAACCGTTGACAAAGCCAATAGTCCAGGCCTGTTCTAGATGTGATGTTACTCGTTATATTGTTGACAAAGCCAATAGTCCAGGCTTGTTCTAGGTGTGATGTTACTCGTTATATTGTTGACAAAGCCAATAGTTCAAGGCTTGTTTTAGGTGTGATGTTATTCGTTATATAATATTATTTATCCGGATTCAATGACAGAAACAGCACATTTTTCGGGTGGGACGGTATCCCAAGTCCAGATTATTTTTTAGTTTCTGTGTTTTAAGCCACGTCCTTAATTACATCGGCCACGACCCTTGAGAGACCCACCCCTGTTTTTTTATTCCATTTAAAATCATGGGTACTTCTGTCAGTCCTACTTCTATGTATATGACACCTGTTCCGGTTTTTTGTTTTGAGAATCTGATAAATCAAAAGCTTTATGGTGCGAAGTTGTTCAATTCGATCTTTATGAGTTGAGATGATATAAAAAAACACCTTCCAGTGGACCTCAAAACAAAGCCCATGAAAGGGCAGCACTTACAATTGTACAAAGAGGCTGGAATGCGTGATGCAATAGGCCACGAAGGCACCCCCTATTGGTCCTTGTGTACAGTTGTATTAGTTTTCAGTATGATAAAATGTTGTACATTCTCCATTAATACATGCTTTTAGAGCGCTTAATTTTGTTTCCTGGCAGGTAAGCGACCGACAGGAGCTTCGATCTAGGATAGGTCACGGTGGGTTTTATGGAGGCTCACAGCTGTGTTTAGAATCTTTAGTCTTCAGTTGGTCATTATGAGTCTCATGGTGAGCTGTTAAAGAATATTTGCACCCTGACTGCCTGAAGGACTTTTTCTAACGTTTACGCCACATTATCACGAGATTCTATTTTCTGCTGTTATTCACAGCAGAAGATAGTATTAATTGTCTATTGTTTACAAATGACAATTATTTTTTGTATTGTGGTCTTTTAAACTTTGGCCAAAGCTATGTCACATGACATCACAAGATATTGTTGCTGATATGTATATGTTGTTTTTTGCAGCCCTGAGGAAGCCCGCTGTCGGGCGAAACGCGTTAGCTGTACTTTTGATGCTGTTCAACTTGCAACAATAAAAGAATTCATTTTATATTGAAAAAAACTTGGGCTCTAAGACGTTACATATAATTCTCATAATTTGGAGTGTTGCCTCTCTGTATTGGATCTTTATGTGTTAAATGTGTATGGTCCTAAGGCAGTGGACCAAAGAGGTGGGCAACCTGAATCTAATAAACCACTCACAACCTGTGTATAGGAGGGTAGTGCAGCTGTTGCTTTCCCCAACTGTCTATTTTGCTGTATATTTATCACGAGATTCATAGTGACTGCTTATCGAGGACTCTCGTAAGAGACTCACAGTGATTGGAAGCCTTGAAAATGCTCGCAGTGGCGTCGGCTCAGGCGTCCTTGGACGAGTCGTGCTGGCTGACACAAAGAGTTACAAAAGTAGAAATCGAGAACAAACAAGTGCAATCGGAATTTGAGAATTAACAGAGAATGTACAAAACTGGATCATGTTGAACACGGTGCAGTCAACGCAATTATTCGCGAACAAGGATGACATTGCTAGTAGCCGTCCTCTGTAACTGACATCGAGCCGTTCTGAGACGAGCATCATTTGTCTACTTCGTGGCGGTAAGCCATTCAAACAACATCTGGGTAGAATGGTCACTCCCAGGTCAAGCATTAACTGACAGCACTCCCTACTATCACATTTATTCTAAGAAGGCCTAAAACAAACAAGAAACACATGGCAAACTCCCTCTTTTGTACCCTGCCAATCAGTATGGCCGGTGACAGTGCAGAAACGTAATTAATGCCCGTCCCGTGCAGACCCGTATGCAAGACTGGGGCCTTGTGCTACTCTGGTAAAGGTATTGAAAGGGCGCGGTTTTCGTTTGTGCACTGGTTTCAGTGAGCCAAACGAAGCCACGTTTTATCCTTGACGTGGGACATGACCGAGTGAATTTAGTGCTAATTTGTCCTAAAACAGAGAGCAGCCCTGAAAATAGAGCGAGTGAGACAACTGCGCTTGCACACAAAGCTATGTGTCCACGCTGCTCGCAGGCTCCCACGTCATGGTGGGAAAATGCCTTTTCTTGTTAAACAGGTTATGCCTTCAGTTTCCGTAATTTCAGTGTCATTGTTCTGTTCTGCTTCCCGCAAGTGCATTCCACGTGTCACTGAAAGAGAAACGTTCTCTGTTTAGGTACGTGACACCTAATGCTATAGCTGCAGGGCACATCTGATTCACCTCTCTGTTGCATTCCTCAGACTACCGATGGTGCAGAAGGTAACAATATTGAAAAGTGTACAGTGATCAGCTACTTCCCTTATATAGTACCAGTGTATGTATATGTGTATATGTGTGTGTGTATATATATATATCCAGTCAAGTCAAAGGCTTTATTTCGATAAAAAAACATATCACAAAAGCTACACATTAAAAACAAAAGTAAGCTATTTACATCCGTCCTTAGGTTCATTATTTTCAAATAAAAAGAGTGCATCATAAATAATTAATTAAAAAATTAATTAAACATTTCATTTAAGCCTTTTGCTTCTAAGGTGCCAAGCCCATGATAAGAATTTAGAGAGGGCACAAGCATATAATGGGCGAGAGTCTAACATTAGAATGCGCAATGCCTCGGTGTGATGCCTAGTTCCTAGCAACCGGCACAACTGTTTAAGCCATCTTTTTCTTGGTTGGAAGTACTCCGGGCATTCGAACATAAAGTGCGCCAATGTCTCATATCTGGTTATGCAGATGGGTCAAAATGCTGTTGTCTGGGCTGGGGGTTTCCACCGAGATGTAAAAACATGCAGTGGGAGAGTCCCAGTCCTGAACCTGAAGTAAAGGGCCCTATCAAATGGCTTCCCGATAATGTCCAAATAGGGTTCCCGGAACGGCAAGTCCTTAAACTTCAAGAAGTCATCCGTAAGTCTGCCCAGCGCTTGGTTGGTGCTACTTCGGGACGCAACCCAGTTCCAATACAGGCTCTTGAGTGTTGCCTTCGGAGGGGAGGACTTGCCAGCCCAAGCCTCGCTTAAGCCCAGATCGCCGAGCAGGGTTTTTATGTCTTTTAACCATTTTATCTTGTGCCATCCGGGTAATGACATAACTTCAGAAAGCCCTTTAGCATATTTGGCCAATTCAGGGACTCGCCACAACTGAGCCCATAAGAGCAGCGGCCGCAGCTTCGCCAAGTCGCCAATAGGGCGGCAGCCTAGGTCAAGCATTAGTGGTGTCATCGGGGTACCCTGGGGAAGTGACATGATGGCCCGACAACATTTATTTTCGGATCTTGACAGCTCGACTGTGTTGTTAAAACCCCATAGTTCTGCCCCATAGAGGGCAGAGCTAACTCCCCTTGCTATGTATATCTCAATAACAGGGGCTATTGGTCTTGCTGCACAGGAGCACTGCTCCTTGAATAAAGCCCCTGTTACCCTCTTAAGGGCTAACAACATTTTACATATGTGTGGAGTCCACTGCATGTTGTGTGATAATCGGATGCCCAAATAGTCAAATACATCCACCCTTCCCAAGGGTACAGAATTCAGCATCGGGGGACGCGCAAGTTTTTTTGGGGGATTCATCACGAGGTATTTTGTTTTGTCTGTATTGATTACCATGCCCCGCTCCGAGCAAAAAATCTGGAAGTTGTTAAGTAGGTTTTGAAGGCCCATTGGGGACTTGGACAACAGGAGCGTGTCGTCCGCAAAGAGGAGTGTAGGAATTCGCTCGCCCGCCAGGGATGGTTCGTCTGAAGGATCTTTCAGCAGATGCTCAACCACACCGTTGAGATACAAGGAGAAAAGGGTGGGAGCTAAATCACATCCCTGGCGGACCCCTCTCTCTACCGGGATTCTGTTGGTTTTTTCGCCCTCTGTGCCCCATCTTATTTGGGCGAAATTGTTATCATGGAGCCTTACAAGCATTGAAAGGATGTAATATGGTAGCCCCATGTCAAAAAGGACTCTCCACAGGGTCTCCCTAGGTACAAGGTCAAAGGCAGTCTTTAAGTCGATGAACGCGAGATAGAGACTGCCTTTGCCTATAACCACCACCTTCCAATATATGAACATCAGTCTGAACGCTTGTTCTATCGTGCCCATGCCAGCTCTGAACCCTGCCTGGTAGTCAGAAAGGATGTCGTTTTCATTGGTCCATTGCAATATTCTACCCAGCAACACCTTGCCAACCACCTTCTGGGTAACATCCAACAGACTTATAGGCCTATAGTTAGAAGGATCGTCCCTCTCCCCTTTTTTAAAGATGGGGACGACCTCGGCCCCTTTCCAAGACTCAGGGACGGGAGCGCCTCTATGGATGGCGGTGAGCAGGCAATGGATGAACTTCTCCCATTTCGGAATGTCTGAACGAAGCAGGTCCCCAGGAATGCCATCTGGACCGGCTGCCTTTTGGGGCACAATGGTACTAATAGCATGGTCCACTTCCTTAATTGAAAAATCGGGCTCACCTAAGGCCCCCTCCCAGACATAAGGATTAGATGTAACTACGATGTTATTCTCGGACTGGCGAGTATACAATTTTGAAAAGTGGGTAAACCACACTTGACTAGTGATATTACATGTAATGAGGTCGCTATCTGGTCTATTTCTAGCTCTTATTGTGTCCCAAAAACGTCTGGAATCTTTACCAGAGCTGGCCTCTTTTAGAGTGTGCCAGTATTCCTCTTCCCACTCCTTTTTGGCGCTCGCTATTATTTGCTTATGCTCTTTCCTAGCTCGCTGTATCAAGGGTTGTGACTTGCCTTTAATGGCCTCAATTAAAGCTGTTTTTGCATGTCTACATGCCGGTGTATACCAATCGTGTTTGCCCCTTAATTTCCGGGTTGCCGTATTCCTGCCCCCGCACACCTGCTTCAGGAATAGTTCCCCTATAGACCTGACTGTTTTCTCGAAGACAGACGTTACCCTCCCTGGTGCTGAATGGGCTGGGTCAATAGTATCCAGCTCCGTTTGCGAGGCTAGCAGTGTTTGATGTATAGTATTTAGCTTTGCTCCGTCAAGTGATACTTTGCTCCACTTTAAACGTCTCCCACAGTTAGAGACAGAGATTTTGTGGGCAGGCTTTGGGATCATTGCAAGTGTTTTGCATGGCCACAGGTTTTTAAGGGTTAAAGAAAGCGAGTTATGATCGCTTTCTACAGTGGGTGAGACTACCATGTCCTGTACTGAGCCCCAAAGCATAAAATCAAGGAGAATATAGTCAATCCTTGAAGTATGGTTGACTCTATTGAATGTATCAGCACCCATGGGGTCCGAAGTTGTTCGGCCATTGGCGGCTCTTAGCTCATACTCCATGGTCAGCGCATTCAGAGGGATTACGCTTTGGGACCATCTTTTAATTGGTGGAATGGTTAAGACTGGGATGCCCCTTCTGGCATCATCTTCACCCAGGTCCAAGATATCGTCTGTTGCAAGGGGCTCGTAGGTGCAGTTGAAATCTCCTGCGACCAGGACTTGGGCACTGTTGTTGCAATCTCTAAGCTCGCTTTCAGTGAGCCATTTTTTGTACCCCTAACGTAGATGTTGGATAGCTCAAGGATTTGCCCCCTGTATGGACCCCTCAAGGAAATCCTTAGAATGTCAGGACTATTGGTCTGCTTATGGGTAATGTGGCAACCAAGAGAGATGCTTACCCAAATGAGAAGGCCCCCTGAGGGGCGGCCCTTCCCAGTTCTAGAGGGTACCGCAGGCAGGAAATAAGTGGCATACCCAACTCGATGGAGGGGTTTTAAGCTCCAGGTCTGCTGGAACATGCAGCTCTTGTGCGCCTCCACCAAGGCATTCCACTTTGGTGAACCCAGTTTCCTTTGGATGCCTGCTAGATTCCAACTAAGGACCTTGAATGTTTCCATAGTGGCGGGGGCATCGCTTGTTAGAGAGCCCAACCGTTCACTGGGAGAGTTGGGCTGGGCTGTAGGTGTCGCAGTTGCTAGGGTAGGCCAGGGAGGAGGACCCAAGACCTGTGTGGTTCCTTGATCAGTTGTATGCACCACTGGGGTCAGATGGTCAATTATGTGTTTGGTATGTGGATTTGGTAACAAATGGTGATGGGTACGTCAGTACCCTATGTCAGGACCATAGTTTTGTCACCTGTTAACAAAATTGGGGATGGAGAAAAAACAGTCATCGTTTGAGAACCCACCCCATGATTGATTTCCATAAATCTGCGGTGGGGTTGATAGCGCTTGTTGCGGATAGAAATACCCCAAACCCACTATTCTAATTGCACTATTGGGAGACTCGTTACGATAGTTGCAAATGTACTTGGCGGCGCGTGTGTCCCGGAAATTAACTAGGATACAGTCGCCGGGAATGTCTTTAGCTCTGCTGCCCACCCAGCCAACTCTTCTAACAAGCAGAACCTTTCCATCTAACTGCCTTGGTAGGGGCGTACTGTTATTCAAATAGTGTGTGGTTTTGTTCCTTAGTTCAGAATATGATTCCGTTTTACCAGGCTGTGGCCGAGGAACTCCCACCAAAACTACTACGTAAGGTAAACTAGCTGTAAGGGGACCTAGGCTGTTCACTACCTGATTCGCCCGGTCTGCTAGTCGGATCTTCCCTCACTTTCGCTACTTTGCTAGGGGTGATTTTGTTTTTGTCTCCCTGTGTCTGTGATGGTATTGCAGTGCTCACTCCCTTGCCTTCGGTGGTTACTCCTTTGCCCAGGACATTTGTATCGCCTTCGGTTTGGGTGGTTTCACTAGCTCTAGGCCCCTTGTCCCCTGTTGTTGCTAGGCCTTTACTTGATTTGGTTTTGTTTTTGTTTTTTATACCAGGTGTTGGGAGATTGCTGCTACCCGTTTTCCCAGGGGGACCTTTATGGGGTGCAGGAACAACAGTAGGTGATTGCAATGGATCTTGCATATTCTGATCTTGAATAGCAAGGCTGTTTTTCGAGTTTAACTTAATTAGTGCCTTTAGCGAAAAGAAGTTGTCAAGGGTCCCTTGTTCAAACATATCGAGCCTTTTTGCAAGCACCTTTAACCTCTCAAGTACCGAAAAGATAAGGGACTTCCTAATCTGTTCAATATGGGCAATGAGAGAAGTATCTTTAGGGGTGCTTAGCGGGCTTTCTAGATTTTGGCTTGCGCTAGGCAAAGGTGTAATAACAATATTGGGAGTTCCAATGGTTGTTTGGGCAGAGGGTTTCTCCAACAGAGCTTCTAATCTTTGCAAAAAGAGATCTCCAGGAATGGGGCCATCATTATCAAGGAGTTCACTCTGGGGATCGGGCACATGGCTACAGCTACCCTTTTCTTGAGCTAATTCATTCCTGCCGACCCTTTTCTGTTTGTTCTTCAAGTCATTTCCCATGCCCCTTTTGGATCTTAGATCGGGAGGTTTTTCCCCACAAGGGAGTGCAGGCCTAAGCTTGGCCAGTTGCCCTCTGGTGGTTACACGGGGACTGCTTTCACTTTGGATTTCCTCGGAAGACAGGGTTGAATTTAGTGATCTTGCATGGTTCTCACTAGTTTTAGAGTTGTCTGGCTGAGATACATAAGCAGTCGGAGTTTGAGACAACGTGTGGAGATGAAGAAGAAGTCTCAATCGGCATATTGCCAACCAAGGGCGATGAATCTTGGGGTACTGTAACCTCCCGAGTGGCTGGCAATGAGACAAAGGAGGGTTCCAAGATTGAATCATGGGAGTTAGTTGTGAGCATAGATAAATTGGATGGGAGCAAGGGGGGGAGAAACCCTACGGGTAGTGACAGGCGGCGTTCCGTATTTTCGATGGCATTAGCCACCACACCAATTGTTTTTTGTAACATACGGTCTATCGCCGTTAAGCTAGGGAGTTTGGGAATGGCCACTGTTTGATTTGCTGCGGGGGCGGGTCTTAGGGCAGGGCGCCTTCCCATTTTGTGGAAAATTAATAGCAGTTGTCAACCTAAATGCGGAATGTACGTTTTCTTTTTTTTTTTTAACTTTATCAAGGCTATCCAAGATATAACACACACAATGACACCATGAGGAACATAAGGTAAATTGAGGAAAGTGTACCTATATGCAAGCAGACCTCAGCTTGGCAGCTGCTCGCAAGGGATCACAAAGTTGACAAAGAGGCCCTTAGTGCTGCTACAACTGTAGAGAATTGGAACCAAAGGGGGTAGCACAGCACAGCCTCCTCATGCCACAGAGGGCCCGCCCTTTGCCCGGGCTTCGCCCGGCGTCCCGCTCGCGTCCCGCGTCGCGGGAGGTCCCGACATTTCAAGCGCCTCCAGGCACCAGGAATGACGCGTTCAGAGAGCGCCGCCGCACAGCCCGCTGGGAATCCGAGTCCTCCGCTCAGCGGCCACAAAGGATCTTACATGCGGCAGCGGGAGGACTCGGCTGGGCAGAGGCAGGGGAAGCAGGTCCGCTGTGGCTAGGGGTGAGCTGCTGGTACACCGTTCACAAGTTAATGCCCCAAAGTTGAAATGAGGAATCCACGCTCTGTCGGGAGGTCCCGACCTTTCAAGCACCTCCAGGCGCCAGGAATGACGCGTTCAGAGAGCGCCGCCGCACAGCCCGCTGGGAATCCGAGTCCTCCGCTCGGCGGCCGCGAAGGATCTTACATGCGGCAGCGGGAGGACTCGGCTGGGCAGAGGCAGGGGAAGCAGGTCCGCTGTGGCTAGGGGTGAGCTGCTGGTACACCGTTCACAAGTTAATGCCCCAAAGTTGAAATGAGGAATCCACACTCTGTCGGGAGGTCCCGACCTTTCAAGCGCCTCCAGGCGCCAGGAATGACGCGTTCAGAGAGCGCCACCGCACAGCCCGCTGGGAATCCGAGTCCTCCGCTCGGCGGCCGCGAAGGATCTCACATGCGGCAGCGGGAGGACTCGGCTGGGCAGAGGCAGGGGAAGCAGGTCCGCTGTGGCTAGGGGTGAGCTGCTGGTACACCGTTCACAAGTTAATGCCCCAAAGTTGAATGAGAAATATATATATATATATTACCTACTGGCGGTCGGTAGTTCTAGTTAGGACCTAGTTACTATAGGAAAATGGCAACATTCTATTCGCAATAACTTTGGCGCCGATTGATGAATCTTCGTGAAATTTTCAAAACAAATTCTTTGTTGAGATCAGCTCCTATGTTGAAAGTTTGGGGGTGATTTGTCAAGGAGGGGCCGAGAAAAAAGGGGGGTCCCAAAACGTGTTTTTTCAATGTTAATTTCCATAGGAAACTTTAGACAAGGCTACAGGTCGAACGGGTGAACGGAATTACCCCAAATTTGGCAGGGAGAAGGGTATTTATCTAGAAAGCACGCTTTTGTTTATTTGGTGTAAATCTGTTCAGTAGTTTTTCAGAAATATAGAAATTTACAGATATCGATATTTGGGAATTCTGCCATCTGATTGGCTGAGGCGTTACTAGAACGAGCTTGTTGCTGATTGGCTGCGAGCGCTGCGAGCATTTGCAACTAGGAAGTGTTGGCCGCCATTTTGTGATTCCGTTGAAGCGAGTAAGTGGAAAAAGGGCGAAAAATGTGGGAAAGAGGAGGGTAGGAGCACTGTAACCTTTGTGGGGTGTTTAGGGTGTGCTATAGAGGGGGTGCGAAGTGAACTAATCATACCTACCGGTGTGAAAGTTCTAGGCTACGAAAATTAGGTGAGGTATTGGCTAATGTGTGATGTTTCTAAGGAGAGCTTGTGCGCAACTCAAGGATTAAAGCACGAGCCCACACTGTGTGTCTTATGCTGTGAAGTCATGTGCCCTGGCCTCTGCAGTACAGTTGTGGAAGTAGTGTCAGCATGTGTTTATACTTACTAGAATGAACTACTGACCCGTAGTAGTGTGAAAGTCCTGGGGTACGGAATATATCTGAGGTATTGTCTAGAGTCTTATGGAAGGAGGAAGTGTTGGCCGCCATTTTGGGATTCCGTTGACACGAGTAAGGGGAAAAAAGGGCAAATAAAAGTGGGAAATAGAAGGGTAGGAGCACTGTAACCTCTGTGGGGTGTTTAGGGTGTGCTATAGAGGGGGTGTGAAGTGAACTAATCATACCTACCGGTGTGATAGTGCTAGGCTATAAAAATTTAGTGAGGTATTGCCTAGAGTGTGATGCTGTTAAGGTGAGGTGGTGCGGGACTCAGGGATTAGAGCGTGAGTCTAAATTGTGTGTCTTATGCTGTGAAGTCATGTGCCGTGGCCGCGGAAGTACAGTTGTGGAAGTAGTGTCAGCATGTGTTAATAACTACTAGGACAAACTACTGACCCGTACTGGTCTGAAAATTCTGGGGTACGGAAAATATGTGAGGTAGTGTGTAGAGTCTCATGCTGCTAAGCTGAGCTGCTGCCGGACTCGGGGAGCCCAAACTGCGCGTGAGCCCAAACTGTGTGTCATATGCTGTGAAGTCATGTGCTCTGGCCGCTGTGCCACATCTGTGCAAGTAGTGTCAGCATGTAGTTATAGCTACTTGGAGGAACTTTTGTTTCGAACATTGTAACTTGTGTATGGTGCTTAGGGGGTGTTTTATAGGGAGTGCGAAGGTAAATTTGTGTGTATGAAATGAATTTGGTATTTGGAAAGTGGAAAGCACTGACTCCTACGGGTCTGATGGCGCTGGGGGCGTAAGGTGAGGTACTGCTGAAGTTCGGAATAAAGCTGATGAACTACTGACCCCTATTGTGCCGTTGAATGTTCGATAAAATGTTGCAAAAGTGTATCATTAGGTTAAAAAAAATGATGAACATTTAACCTGCAGGTGTCGTAGAAGATTCCAGAAAGTGTGGTGATAAAATACGTTGAACTTGTGACCTGTATGTGGTGCGGAATAATAAGTAGCTTTTCGGGAGGAAAATTCAAAATTAACCAATGGAGGTAAGTTTTGGAATGTCGTTGAAAAAATGAAGTATTCTGATTTGTTCTTTACATGTATTTATGAGTGGAGCGACAGAGAAATTGTGCCATTCCTGGTTTCATTCTTGATGAAGTCGGAGCTTTACATGTACTATGTGAGAAAGAGAGAATTGTATGCGTGTGTCATCTGGATAACAACTACAAAGGTGAGTTAGAAATGAACAAGGTGTGTTACGTGTTTTATAGTATTGATTAAGTATTTGAGGTGATGTTTTTAATTTTGAAAGTACTTTTTATTTCCAAGTAATAGTGTTAGTAAAGTGTGGTGTTTAATATTGGTTATGAAATATGCATAAAATTTGAGCTGTTGTTATACAACTATTTTATATTTGTTTAGGAATTTTTCAGAGAGAAGAAGTGTAGTTTGTCATCTTTATAGGACTGTATTGTTTTGATAATGAGGCACAGCGTTAATTTGAGTTTGTAATGTATTTGGGGAGATAAAGAAAATATTGCACGTTTGCAACTGATACTTTTTGTGGTAATAGTGGGGTGGGTGGTGGTGGTAGGAGACGTATGTGTTATTAACGTGCAGATGTCGAGCTACTAAAGGTGATCTAGTACCACTGGGAGCACTTATAAAGCACCCTATGGCATGGGAAATGCTTTAGTGGCAAATTTGCATGTTTTAATACGTTTTGCTGATGAGCGTTTCGGGAGACATCTGTTGAAATTAAGCCTCTGTTTGGCTATAGTGGCGCTTCTACGTTTGCTGGGGCTCTTTCTTTTATTGCGTAAAGTTAAGCAAGGGCGGGTGTTGAGGTGGGGTAGTGGTACTGTGACTATTTATAAACTGTCTTATGGTATGGTGTATGTTTGAGTTGCAAAATTGCAGGTTTTAATAGGTTTTGCTGATGAGCGTTCCGGCAGACACCTGTTGACATTAAGTCTATGTATGGCTATCGTGGCGGTAACAGGAGTGCTGGGGCTCGTTGTTTGATTTCGTAAGGTTAAGCAAGGGATGGGTGGGGGTGGGGCAGGTGCGTATGTTGCTGATTATAAGACGGATATTTGTAACGTGGGCATGTGTAGTTACTAAAGGTAATGTAGTTTCACTTGGCACATTTATAAACAGTGCTATGGGATTGTTTATGTTTTACCCGCCAATTTGCATGTTTGAATAGTTTTTGCTGATAAGTGTTCTGGTAGACACATTTTAAAATCAAGCCTGTGTATGGGTATAGTGGCGCTACTAGGAATGGGGGGTTTCTGTTTGATTTCGTACTGTTAACCAAGGGCGGGGGTGGGTGTGGGGGAGGTAGTTATGTTGCTGTTTGAAATACAGAATATAGTAACGTGGAGATGTGGAGCTACTAAAGGTGATGCAGTACCACTGGGAGCACTTATAAAGCGCCCTATGGATAGGTATATGTTTTTCCCGCAAATTTGCATGTTTTAATACGGTTTGTTGATGAGCTTTTCAGGAGACATCTGTTGAAGTTAAGGCTGTGTATGGCTATAGTGGCGCTTCTACGTTTGCTTGGGCTCTTTCTTTTATTGCGTAAAGTTAAGCAAGGGCGGGTGTTGAGGTGGTGTAGTGGTACTGTGACTATTTATAAACCGTCTTATGGTATGGTGTATGTTTGAGTTGCAAAATTGTAAGGTTTACTAGCTTTTGCTGATGAGCGTTCCGGCAGACACCTGTTGACATTAAGTCTATCTATGGCTATAGTGGCGGTAAAGGGAGTGCAGGGGCTCGTTGTTTGATTTCATAAGGTTAAGCATGGGTATGGGTGGGGGTGGGGGATGTGCTTATGTTGCTGATTATAAGACGGACATTTGTAATGTGGGCATGTGTAGTTAGTAAAGGTAATGTAGTTTGAGTGGGCCTATTTATTAACCGTGCTATGGTATTGTTTAAGTTTTCCCCGAATTTGCATGTTTGAATACTTTTTGTTGATAAGTGTTCCAGCACACACCTGTTAAAACTAAGCCTGTGTATGGGTATAGTGGCGCTACTAGGAATGGTGGGGGTTTCTGTTTGATTTTGTACGGTTAAGGAAGGGTGGGGTGGGTATGTTTCTGATTAAAACACAGAATTTAATAATGTGCAGATGTCGAGCTACTGAAGGTGATGTAGTACCACTGGGAGCACTTATAAAGTGCCCTATGGCATGGTATATGTTTTACCCGCAAATTTGTATGTTTTAATACGCTTTGCTCATGAGCGTTCCGGTAGACGGTTGTTGAAATTAAGTTCTTGTATTGGTATGGTGTGGCTCTTTCTTTAATTTTGTAAAGTTAAGGAAGGATGGGGAAGAGGGTGGTGCAGTGTGCCCATTTATTAATCGCTTTATGGTATGTTAAATGTTTTTCTGGCAAATTCCCATGTTTTAATATGTTTTGGTGATGAGTGTTCCAGCAGAAAGGTACAGAAATTACAAAACATTTCTGTGGATAAGACATCTTCGTGCTGATAGACACTCTTGTACTGTGGTAGAAGGCTGGTAGCCTTGATGGAAAATTATGAAACTTGGTGCCATTGTAGATTTTAATGGAAGGTTACACTGGTTGTTTGTTACTATGGTGTAGTTAGGGTTCTAAGTGGGAGAAAAAAGTGGGGGTGCTCTAAAAGGGGGGCAAAGCTCTTAAAGGGGTGTGGCTATGCAAGTTGGAGCGTGGTCTAAATCAAGATAAATATCATTGTGTGTGTAGGAAGGTGAATATCTGACTATGGTTACCCCCAAATTTTTGCCTAGTATCTAGCTGGTTTTTCGACTTAGTTGGCCTGAGATCCTGCCATTCAGGGTCTCAGCCTAGCTGTTCTCTCTTTAAAATGGACTCCATGTACCCTAGGTACATACCCAATTGGTTGGATCACCCTGTGAGCCCCTGTACCAGTGTACACTAGGTACCCAGGGCATTGGTGTATCTAAGGCCTGCCAGGGGCTGCAGCATGTATTATGCCACCCCAGGCCTGGCCTAACAAATTTGACACAACTGGCTGATCACTCAGCTGGGGTAAGTTGGTGTAACCACCTCTTACTTAGGTGTAGTATACCTATACCTAACCTTAAATGGGACACATGTTAACCTATAAGTCACTCCTATGGCAGGCCTTAACAATCCTGAAGGCAGAGTGCTAGGTTCCATGTGAGATGGTGCTCTGGCATGAGCTGAGCCTGTCTGCAGTGGTCGGAACCACTTCCTTCTACTGTTTCCAGATATCGTCATACCATATACTCTTAAGTGCAGTATGAACCTCCCGGTTAAATGCTATCTTTGGTTTGGCTTTATCAAAACATGTCGAGTAAGGTGTCATACGAATTGGAATACTAACCCCTCGCCAATTCTGGGGACGGGGTTAGCATTCCACCCTTCTAGAGGGACACGACATGTACAGTACCTGAAACCCGGGTAAAATCAGACATAGCCTCAGCTCCACAAAATGGATGCTGCCACCACAGACACAAGTCTGCCCTCCTGCTGCTGGGAGTCCTTCCAGCTTGGGAGGTGTGGACAAAGGGTTTCCTGCCAGGGGAGGTGCGTGCACCACCCCAGACAGGATTTTGTGTATTGGTCAGGTAGGGCTTGAAAGGAACCAGACATGCCTGAGGCTCACAAGGAGCCTCGGTGCATATGCCAGTTCAAACCGGTCCTGGGGCACACCAGCCCTGGACCTGGGGCGAGCTGGACAAAGGATTGGGGGTGTAACCACCCCCCTTCCTGGTCCCACCCTTAGCGAGGGACCTAGCAGGTAGTCCGGCCCCTAGAATCCGAATAAAGGTAGGAGCTGTGTCCTAAGACTTTAGACATCCTGGAATCAACTTAACTACAAGAAGAAGACGGGAACTTCGACGCTCTGCCGCACAGAGGACTGAAGCCAATCTCCCCTGTGGTCAGGGAGTGACCACCTTGCTAACGCAAGCACCATCCAGCGAATCAACGTCTGCTTTGCCGCCGCCTCCCGCCGGAGCCCGAGCCCAGAGACTGACAAGACCTGGACCTCCAGACCTCTCACCGCCCGATCCACAGTCCCTGAAAAGAAGGAACCCGTGGAGGCACCGAGACACGTGGAGCCAGCCATCTTGAAAAGACCACGACAAGCTGCAAGCGCGACAACCGAGGCTCCCTCCAAGTTGTGCTTTGGGTCCTGAGAAGCCCAACACCCGAGCAGCATCTGCACCAAAGGTGAGCCCTCCAGCATCTCCACGATCTGCGTGGGGCCCCTCTGCATTTTTGCCACTCGACGCGCCTAACTGGTTGCTGGCCCGTTGGCTAGTGGCCATCTTGGCGACGAACTTCAAGAACTACACCACTGGTCTGGTTGCTCCAGACTGGCCCTTGCTCCCCTCCAAAGGAGCAGTCCCTCTGACCTTGCTGGTCAGAACCATCAGCTTATTTCAATTTCCACAACAATTGCTTTTGCCAAGGCTTGTTTGCTTCGATCAAGTCGCCGACAGTGAGAGCCTGCGTGGGACAGCTCGTGAACCGACTCCTGGACGTCGTCGACCTTCAGGGACCACGTGGCTGCAGAGACAAGCTGCACCTTTCCTCCTGTTTGCACCCGACATCGCCTGGTACCCACCTGGTGCCACGCTGGTCACTGGCTAGTGACTGTGAACACTGTCCCCTCTGCTTACAGGTCTTCTACAACTCCGATCCACTCTGGGATCCACCGCATCTCTTCCGGACCGACTGCCTGCAGCATCTTTGTCTTCAGGCTCCCTTGAAAAGATAGAAGAAACCCGACGCACTTCGAGACCTATGCACCCGCTTCCTGTGGGTGAGGTAAAGCTGGCACTCCGGTGCCCAAGTGTAGAGTAACATCTCTAGTGTCTGTGTTTCCAATCTTGAGTTCATAGTCCATCCGGAAGATCCTTTTTGCAGTAACTTTGTAACTTTTACGCACCCATTGAAAACCTATGGGAGCCCGCGTGTGACTATTTGCTCTGCACACGCAACCCGTGGACCTCCTGGTCACTAACTAAAGTTAGCTCCTTGTAGGCCCAGCGATTCTAGAGGCCCTAGGCCTTTTCCCTTTTCTGTTCATGGTACTTATACCACTATTTTAGTATATGGTTCGAGTGGCCACCAGGGCCTATCAATATAAAGTGCAACTTCTGTGTATTCTAACGTATTCTTGTTGACGATTTGTGCTCCTGTGCTCATAAAGAGTCTAGGGGATACTTTGAAAATATATATGTATTTATTTCTGCCAACTTCTCACAGTGTGCTTTAGAAAATCCTCTCCAATTATCGTAGGTTCGGAAAAAAACATTGTTTAAAGGATTTCCCTTTCTTCTACAACGTCGGTAACCTAGCGTGATGTCTCCAGTTCTCAGTAGTGAGCAAAATAAGCATGCGTACATCGATGTGCATGCTGTCACTGCAGTGTAATAAAAAAAAAAAATTGACTATCTTTGAGAGGTCCAAAAATAGAGCCCGGTAGAGAGTCGTTTGGAGGCTGCCTGAAAATAAGTGCCGGTCCCCAGACCCGGCCCAATTAAAGCGCAGTATCCATGCATCCTAAGCACTGCGCCATTCAACCATCTTTTAATTGATAGATATATTCCTACTTATATATATATATATATATATATATATATATATATATATATATATATATATATATATATATATATATATATACATAAATCTGTTTGTCCGCTTATCTAAAGCATATATGAATGCACTCGCCTATAGTGAGCACTGTGCCATTCATGCAGCAATACGCCTATATATGCATAGATATATCTGCCCGAATCAATCCTAAGCATTTATCAGTCCACCCGTCTATCATAAGAACTGGACTTTGCATTCATTCATCCTTCCATCCATCCATACATTGATACATTGAGCTATGTATCTATCCATTGATGCATCTGGCCATGCATCCACTCGCCCTTTATTCAACAATACGTTCTTATTTCCGTGCATCGTCAATCAATCAATCAATCAGTACATTTATATAGCGCGCTACTCACCCACGAGGGTCTCAAGGCGCTGGGGTGGGGGGTGCTGCTACTGCTCGAATAGCCAGGTCTTGAGGTGTTTCCTGAAGGTGAGATGGTCCTGTGTCAGTCGTAGGTGTGCGGGGAGGGAGTTCCATGTTTTGGCTGCCAGGTAGGAGAACGATCTTCCTCCGGTGGTGGTTCTGCGTATCCGTGGGACGGTGGCGAGGGCGAGGTTGGCGGAGCAGAGCTGGCGGGTGGGGGTGTAGAACGAGAGGCGGCTGTTGAGGTATTCGGGGCCCATGTCGTGGAGCGCTTTGTGTACGTGGGTGAGGAGCCTGAACGTGATCCTCTTGCTGACAGGGAGCCAGTGCAGGTTTCTCAGGTGGGTGGATATGTGGCTGTGGCGAGGGATGTCGAGGATGAGTCATGCAGAGGCGTTCTGTATGCGTTGGAGTAGTTTCTGAAGTTTGGCAGTGGTTCCTGCGTATAGCGCGTTTCCGTAGTCCAGTCGGCTGGTGACGAGGGCCTGGGTGACGGTCTTTCCGGTTTCGGTGGGGATCCACCTGAAGATTTTTCGGAGCATGCGCAGGGTGTTGAAGCAAGAGGATGAGAAGGCGTTGACTCGCTTGGTCATCGTGAGGGAGGAGTCCAGGATGAATCCCAGGTTGTGTGCGTGGTTCGTGGGTGTCGGTGCGGTGCCCAGCGTTGTGGGCCACCAGGAGTCGTCCCAGGCGGATGGGGAATGTCCGAGGATGAGGACTTCCGTCTTGTTTGAGTTCAGCTTCAGGTGACTGAGCTTCATCCATTCTGCGACATCTTTCATCCCTTCCTGGAGGTTGGTTTTGGCGGTGGCTGGGTCTTTGGTGAGGGAGAGGATCAGCTGGGTGTCGTCGGCTTAGGAGATTATGTTGATGTTGTGTCTAAGTGCGATGGCGGCGAGGGGGCTCATGTAGATATTGAAGAGGGTTGGGCTGAGCGAGGAGCTTTGGGGTACGCCGTAGATGATCTTAGTGGCCTCTGAGCGGAAGGGAGGGAGGCGGACTCTCTGGGTTCTATCGGAGAGGAACGAGGTGATCCAGTCCAGGGCCTTTCCTTGGATTCCAGTGTTGAAGAGGCGGGTTATTAGGGTGCGATGGAATACGGTGTCAAAGGCTGCCGAGAGGTCTAGGAGGATGAGAGCGGTTGTTTCTCCGTTGTCCACCAGGGTCCTGATGTCGTCGGTGGCTCCGATGAGGGCGGTCTCGGTGCTGTGGTTGGCTCGAAATCCGGATTGGGACGGGTCGAGCGAGTTGTTTGCCTCGAGGAATGCAGATAGTTGTTTATTGACGGTCTTCTCGATGACTTTAGCCGGGAAGGGCAGAAGAGAGATGGGGTGGAAGTTCTTGAGGTCTTTGGGGTCCGCTGTGGGTTTCTTCAGAAGGGCGTTGATTTCTGCGTGCTTCCAGCTCTCAGGGAAGGTGGCTGACGTGAAGGAGTTGTTTATGACGTTGCGGAGGTGGGGTGCAATGATGATGTCGGCTTTGTTGAAGATATGATGTGGGCATGGGTCAGAGGGGAAGCCAGAGTGGATGGTGTTCATGACGTAGGTGGTGTCTTCAGTGCTGATGGGGGTCCAGTCGCTGAGGGTGGTGGTGGCCGTCGTTGGTTCGGTGACTGGAGGCGAAGTCTGGGGTCCGAAGCTGTCGTGTATGTCTGCGATCTTGCGGTGGATGTACGTGGCGAGGGAGTTGCAGAGGTCTTGTGACGGTGTGATGTCGTTGTTGTTGGCGCTGGGGTTGGAGAGCTCTTTGACGATGCTGAAGAGTTCCTTGCTGTTGTGGGTGTTGCTGTCGAGCCGCTCTTTGAACGATGACCTTTTGATGGTGCAGATCAGCTGGTGGTGTTCTCGAGTGGCGTTCTTGAGGGCTGTCATGTTTTCTGTAGTCCGTTCGTGGCGCCAGGTTTTTTCGAGGGTACGGCAGGATTTCTTTGATTCTTTGAGAGCGTCTGTGAACCATGAGGTTTTCCTGTTGCCAGTTATGCAAGGGGGTTTCTTCAGTGGGGCGAGGTCGTCAGCGCAGTTGGTGATCCACTGTGCGAGGTTGTGGGCTGCGTCGTTGGTTGGTGTCAGCGGTGTTGGCTGGTGGGTTCAGGCTCAGCGATGAGAGGAGCTGGTCTGTGGGGATTTTGCTCCAGCTTCTGTGAAGGATTTGTTGCGTACGGTGGTGGGATGTATTCTTTTGGAAGGTGAAGTGGATGCATCTGTGGTCGGTCCACTGTAGTCCGGTGGAGTGGTTGAAGGAGACATGGTTGCTAGCATCCGAGGTTGGCGAGGTTGTCGAGCAGGGTTTTGGTGTTGTTGTCGCTGTTGTTCTCCAGGTGGAAGTTCAGGTCCCCTAGGAGGATGTATTCTGGTGAGGCTAGGGCATGCGGGCTGATGAAGTCGGTGATGGTTTCGCTGAATTGTGTGCACGGGCCCGGGGGTCTGTAGATGAGCGTTCCTCTAAGGGTGGTCTTGGGGTTGGTGTGAATCTGGAAGTGTAGGTATTCGGCGGCGGAGAGTGTGTCTTCGGTGTTGGTCGTGATGTTGATGGTGTTCTTGTAGACAATGGCGATTCCTCCTCCGGTTTGGTTGATGCGGTCCTTCCGGGTGATCTTGTAGCCTTCAGGGATGGCTATGGCGATGTCGGGGGCCGAGGAGGCATTCATCCAGGTTTCCGTGAGGAAGGCGACGTCTGTTGTGTCGAGGAGGTCCCAAAGTTCGACGGCGTGCTTGTGGACGGAGCGGGTGTTGAGGAGGATACATTTGAGGTGGTTGTTGTCGTTGCTTGGTCCGGCGGGCGGGGGGAAGGTTCGGAGGCAGGTGAATTTGCAGGCTTGGCAGGTGAAGGGTCCCTGGGTGCGCCTCGGGGTGGCTTGGTAGCAGGTGGGTGGTTGTCCGGTGTTGAGTGCATTAAGGGCGGTGGGGGCGTATCTCAGTCGATGCTTCTGGCTAGGCAGGGGCCAGGGGTACTGGCGCTGGGTGCGGTCCGGGCGCGGACGGGCGCAGACGGGCTTGCCTTTGGCGTGCCAGCGGCGTGCCCGCTGCGCGCGCCCGCTGCGCGGCCTCCATATGAGGGGCAGAGGGAGGGAGGAGCAGCTGGGAGGTGGGAGCAGGGCGGCCAATGGGAGTCGAGGGTGCGGGGCCGCAGGGACGCAGCAGTGGGAAAGAAAACGGCGGGGGAAACGGAGGCAGCGGGGACAGCGAGAAAGGGGGCACAAATGTGGAACCCGAGCACAGGGGTACAAAAAGGGTACAAAAGGCAAGAGTGGCACAGAGGGGAGAGAAAGGGGGCACAATAGAGGAAAAACGCGCACAGGGGTACAAAAAAGGGTACAAAAGGCAAGAGTGGCACAGGGGGGCAATCAAGGGACCAATAACAACAACAACCAAGACGAGCAGACAATCAAGAACGGCAAACACAGTACTTAGCCAGGTTAGAGGCGGCTAACAAGGGCGGCAGTGGCAGCAGGAACCAGGACACACAGGGGGCTGCGTGGCGGTGAGGGGAGTGACCTACCTGGTGGCAGGGTTAAAGGTTGTCCGCCCCCGATCTTAAATACGATGTATTATACTCATCCAGCTACCCTCTTAAGTCGTTGAAAAGGCTTGCGAAAAGCATTGACAGGCAGATTTTTTAATAAAGAATAACAAAGCTTAGAGTCACTCTTTGTGGAGCATACTTCAACACCCTTCTCTAGTGGTCTTTTAAACAAAGGTACATCTAGCGAAAGAAATGTAAAGGAGCTTTTAAGTGTAAAACGTTAATCTAGAAACATAACGTTTTGTCGACTTGTTTATAGGTACACTGTTTTAAAGTGGCCGTGACTGACAGATACTGAATACCTGTACTTCTTATATTTGAGAAAGTATACCAGAGAGCTAATTTGGGGTGGTGAGAACCTTGAGTTCTATATTTCCATGTGAAGTACAGTATAGGAATATAAAAGTAATTGGAAAGCTTTTATGTTAATATTAAAGAGGGGATGTGAAAACTTAGTGAGGCAGGCAAAGTGTGTGTTTTCGTAGCACTAAAACAAGACCGTGTGTAAGGTGAGAGCAGGTTCGTGCTGGAGTTGCCTTGTTGTGGTCGTTTGCAGAGGCGCAACCAGAGGGAAATTTTGGGGAGCCTAATTCTTTCAGCAATAGGCAAGTAGGGAAAAAAGAACAGAGTCTCCATTACAAAAAAATTATGTTTTGAAGACCGGTGAAGTACTCGGGTGCGGCTCTGTGTGTGCGCCCGGGAAACTGTATCAGAGAGTCCGGGGCAATGGGCGTTGCGTGCATGGTGGTCTGTCTGCTAATCACCCCACGATGATGTTGCTGGTGCGTTGCAAAAAGAGAAGGGAAATACTGAGAGAAAATGGCTCTTTTTAAAGGATTTCCCTTCTCCTACAATGCGAGTCACTTGGCATGATGTCTGCACTTCTAAGTAGTGAGCAATATGCATGCTCTCACAGTGTCACTGCAGTGCAATAAAGAAAAAAAACGGATTACATTTCTGAGGTCGGAAAATAGAGCCCTATAAAGACCCGTTTCGACGCTCCCAAAAATAAATTGCTGGTGGTCACATCCCCACAGACACGCCCTCCAGTTAAAGCCCTGGGTGCAGTGTTATAGTTGCGAAGTTGTTGATAAAATTGTTAGGTAATAATGGAAATTTTTATGTGTGCTGTTTGGTTGATAATATCATACATAGATTAAAATTTTAAAAAATATTTTTTATAAAGTTGTGTGTGGTGGGTTGCAGAGAAAGTGGTGTGGGGTGGTGGGGTATGGCGGAGAGGTGAAAAGTATGAGGTAGTGCAGTTATATATAAATTGTAAAGGTGTATGTAAATAATTAAATAAATACTTGCTGTATGTTCTATGACACTACTTGTAATCCTAGTGCTCATCTGTCGTGCTCCATCATGTTGCAGCACTGGGTCTGGAAGTTGTTAGTGAAAGTTTTATAATTGTATGGTATTATTTTAACATAGTGAAGAAATGTGAAAAATACTTGAATCTATGTTTTGTTTTTCAGAAAATTATTTTGTTTGGATTGAAATTTGGAGAAGAAAAAAATATATTTGACCAAAAGGAAAGATCTTGAAGTAGAAAAAAATGTGAGTAGTAGAGAAACTGTTTTTTCGAGTAAAAGCAAAAGACAATTTTTGAAAAAAATATTACGAACATTTAGGGCCATATGTAGGTAGCCTCACATTTACCGATTCATAAAATACCGAATTTTACCGATTCGGTATTTATGAATCGGTAAATGTGATGTAGGTAATGATTCGGTAAAGTTTACCGAATCGGAAAAATTCGGTAATTATGAATCGGTATTTACCGATTCGGTAATGAGGCATACCTTCCCATTGATTCCTATGGGCCTGGAGGCCCATAGGAATCAATGGGAAGGTATGCCTCATTACCGAATCGGTAAATACCGATTCGGTAATGGGGGGGAGCATATACAAGGGTGGCAGGGTGTCACATTGACACCCTGTTGCACCCCTGAATCTTGCAAGTGTGCACATGTGGCGCACATACATGCCCTAAGGGCATGTATGTCTGCCACATGGCACTCTTAAATCTGCAAAATATTGCTTTTTGCAAGGTATTCGTTATTTATCACCAACCTGTATTTGGTGGTAAATAACGAATTCTTAATACTATTTTTCACTCTTTAGAGTGCTCCCTACATTGCATTTCTAGATTCGGTATTTACCGAATCGGTATTTTACCGATTTCTTAATTTCCGATTCGGTAAATACCGAATCCAGAAAATCAGCCCCCTACATCGCAAATGCCTAAATACCGGTCGGTAACGGGATATTTACCGAATTTCGGCCGTTACCGACCGGTATTTGGCTTCCTACATGAAGCCCTAAATGAGAAAAACATCACACAAAGCAAAAAGAAGAAATTTTCAAGTAAGGTGAAGCAGAGTTCAATTTCAAATACGAGGAAAAGGAAAGATGATAAAGAAATAGTATCTGGTACTCGGAGACAAAAACTATTTCAAGAAATTGACTTTTCAATCTAGAGTGATTCAGAATTTATTGAAAACATGTTGCAAATATAAAAGAAGAATGTTCCAATTCAAAGAGAAGCAGCGTATTGAAAGTATAGTGGATACTGCTTTCAATTTGAAACAGAAGTTGTTCATTTTGATTTTAAAGAGATTGAAAGTATTGGATAAAATAGTGAAAGTATTGAAAGACAAAAGTAGAAAATATAAAGTCTTGGGAACTTAAGTGGACATTGGAGACATACTTCTAGTAGTTGCTTCCAGGGAAATAGTTTATCATTTGCAGTTGGTACTGGAGGTCGTTGCTACGAAGTTCAGGATGGTGTTCCTCTTCCAAAGGAGGACATGGTTGGTAAAAGTGCAGAAGAGTTAATAGCTGAAGAAGTGCAATGGAAACGTCCACGAGCACCTGTGTATAAGTGGAGTTGTAGTAGCATTTGTAGTATTCAACAGGAATCCATTGATAAAATGCGAAATTTGCTACGAGAATATACTCAGAAAAGTGTAAATCAGAAGATTAAGTTGTTACAAGGACTAGATCCATGTAATGTAAGAAAATATACTGAGAAGTATGGGCATTCTCTGGCTTGTCTTTCAAGAAAAGTTTGTAAAAGTGTTTTTCATCATTTGAGGATGTTAGCAGTACACCCTTCAGAAATGCGGAGCTTTGTAAAGAAACTGTACTATGTAAAAAGTCCTGCATTAAGTTTAAGTGAACTGAATGGAAGTCTTTTATATGGTTCTTTATCAGATGTTCAAAAAAAGTGTGATGCTATTGAAATGCGATATTTTGGTTCAGAAGAGCAGTTCATAGAAAGTGAAAGTTTGACAATTACAGATGTTGGAGGAGATGAGAAAGTGATTAGCACTGATCAGTTTGAAGAAGAAATTGGAAAGTTTAATGTAGTGTGCTCTGAAATACCAAACTATGTTTGTGTTTGTTGTCGACGTACTCATTATAAAGGTCAAAGTAGGAATGTTGATTTGTATTTGAAATGTGAAAAGGAGAACAATGGTAAGTGGGAAGAATTTGCAACTTACTTGTTTGTTGAAGGTCGATTTGAGTTAGGTAGTGATCAACGTATATGTAAATATTGTTACAACAAATTAGAAGAGAAAAAAATGCCTGCTAGAGCAGTCCATAAAAGGTTAGAGTTAGTAGCTATCCCGCAGGAGCTGGCCAAATCGAATACATATGAGTCAGTTCTAATTCAAACTGTTCATCCTTTTCAAACTATAATTCGGATGTGAGTCTAAAACAGGTAAACTGCCACCAGCAGTCTTGCAAATAGGGCTGAAAGGAAGAGTGGTGTACTTACCTTTGGATTTTAAGAAAAACATTGAAACTATTGCTGGAGAGAAAGAGGAAGATGAGGCAGTAGTTATTTTAGTAAATGGTGTACCCACAAGGAGTCGGAAAATATGCCAACAATGTGTGGATGTTAATAAAGTTGAAAAGTCTACCTTATATCTTATAGAGAACAATATTTACTACAAAAATGTAAATGTGGATGAACAGGTAATACGCTTAGAAGATGATTTTGAAATTTCAAGTGGTCAAATAGAGAAAGTGGACAAGTCAAGGACTGAAAAGATTTATGAACATTATGCAATATGTCCTTTGCATTCAAAAGAAGTGATAGGAAGTAGCATTGAGTTATTTCAAATGAAAAAAGCACAGGGAACTCCAATGAGTGTATGGGAGAAAAGCTTGGAAGCTCGTTGTTTTCCACAGTCAACGTGGAACAAATGAGTATTGGTATCGTCGTCATGGAGAACTCAAGTGTATGTTACGGAACTTAGGTACATTAACATGGTTTGTCACACTTAGCTGTGCAGAGTATGCATGGGAAGATTTGCTTGAGTTTTTAAGAGAAGCGAATTCTAACATAAAAACTGTTGAAATAAAGACTCCTGGTGAACTGTGTTCATTGGATCCTGTAAATGTGTGCAGATATTTTAATCATAAGTTTCAAGGTATGATGTCTTTTATCTGTAATAAAAAGAATCCACCTCTTGGAGAAGTTACCGATTTCTTTTGGAGAAAGGAGTACCAAGCAAGAGGTGCACCTCATATACATATGCTACTATGGGTCAAGGATGCACCTAAATTTGGAACTGATTCTGATGAAACAGTACTGTCTTTCATCGAACAGTATGTGACATGAGATTCCAAGAGAAGGAGCAGATAGAAGCTTGAGACAGCAAGTTTTACGTTTCCAAAGTCTCCGTTGTGGAAAGTACTGCAGAAGAAAATACAAGTCTAAAGGAAATTTTACACCAAATGTCGGTTTGGTTTTCCCCATCCAGTCATTTGTAAAGGAAGAGTAAATTCTTTTTTTTCTTCTGTGAGGCACACAATAACTCAAAAATCTCCAAAGAATACTTACAACTTAAAAAGAACAAAAGTGTCAAAGTATATCAATGACTACAATCCAGTCATTTTAAAAATGTGGAATGCGAACATGGACATCCAGTATGATGCGGATAACTCAATTGCTGTTGCATGTTATGTTACATCGTACATAACAAAATCTGAGAAAACAAAGATGAAACAAATGTGGGAAGAAATTGCACAAGAGAATAGTCTTAGCAAACAATTGTACAGCTTTAGTTTGAAAATGCTTTCCCACCGAGAAATTGAATCGTATGAATGTTCAGACCGCTTGTGTTCTTCAAGTTTATATTCAAAGTCACGAGGAATCATTTGGGTAAGTGTAGGTCTTGCCTGCAAACGAAATAGAGTGTTGAAATCATTGGAAGAAATTGAACAATTAGCAGCAAATGAGCCAGATAGTACAAACATTCTTAAAACTAATATGTTGGACACATACTATCCGAAAAGGAGTCAACATCTGGAACAGCTATGTCTGTATGAATTACTTCAACATTACAGCTTCAAAAGAAATGTTAAAGAGAATTTAAAAGAAGGAAAGTTTGCATTAGTTGGATGTCATGGTTGTTTAGTAAAACATGCACAGGGTAATCTTATAAACCACAAGAAACTTAGCTGTGAAACTCCAGATAAGCGAGAATTTAAACCATGGCGTAGCGAAAGTGAATTACTTGGAGAGTTTGACTGCTACGAAGATTCTTTTAATGCTTGTAAAGATAGCATTCGATGTCTAATTTTCCTTACATATTTAAAATTGTTGAATGATGGAGTTGAACAGGAAAAGACTATTACAGCTGAAATAGCTCATGAAAGTTCTCAAGATAGTCAAAGTAGTGGTCCATGTAGTCAAGATCCTCTTGGACAGCCAATGCTGGAAAATGAAGCAGCGATTGCTATGCATGAAGTCGAAATTGCAATGCTACAAGCACACAAGGAGAATATAACATTGGAAAAGTTAGAAGAACAAGTAAATGTTGAACAGAAACAAATATATATGTAAGTGAGAGAACGGATAGAACATGGTTTGTTGCATGAAAAAAAGGAATGTCTGTGTTCATCTTTTAAACCTCTTCTGATGTACATCAGTGGTCAAGCTGGGACAGGTAAAAGTTTTTTAATTAAATTTTTGACCAGTTATCTTAAAAAAACTACTGGTTCACATTTATGTTGTGCGGTAACAACTCCAACTGGATTAGCTGCACACAATGTTAAAGGAGTTACTTTGCATAGATTATTGATGTTACCAGTGGAGCATGATAATAAATTAGAATATCAGAAGTTGTCTGGAGAAGCTTCTTATGAAGTGTCAAGAGTGCTGAAGAAAATGAAACTTTTAATTATTGATGAGGTGAGCATGGTCTCAAGCTTAATGCTTGCTTTTGTACACATAAGAATGCAACAGGTATTAAAAACAGATTACGACGTTCTCTTTGGAGGAAAACATTTAATTGTATTTGGAGATCTGCTACAACTAACCCCTGTAAAAGGAGAATCAGTGTTTAAAACTCTTCTACATGAAGACACAAAGAAATCCCTGGGAAGTATTGGAAATGTGAATCTGTGGTTACATTTTGAATATAAAGAACTCACTCAGAATATGCGACAAGCAAGAGATGAAGATTATGCAAATATTCTAAAAGATGTAAGAATTGGTGTTCTAAGCAAACATGGTAAAGAAGCTTTTCAAAGTCGTCTACTAAAGAACTTGTTTACAAATGAAAACACACCAGCAGAAGTAATGTACAAGAAAATGAAAGAAAAAAGTCTATAGTTTGCTTAATGCCTACAGTGGAAGAGTGTTATACATTTAATAGAGAGATTATGAAATTGGAAAATCAAGAAATAGTTCACATTGAAGCTATTGATAAAATAGAGCATCAAGGAATAATAATTGTTCTTTCAGAAAAACTACAGACTAAATTGGATTCTTTGGAAAAGTCTGTATCAAAAACTGCTGGCTTAGACTTTTTTTTTAGATGTATGTTTAAACTGTCGGGTAATTTTGAAACGTAATCTGAAGTAGAAGAAGGATTAGTGAATGGAGCAATGGGTAAAGTTGTTGATTTTGTGAAATATCAAAATAGAAATGGAATTGAATTTTTGAAAGTTAAATTTGATCAGATTGCAGAGGTAAGACAGATTGCACGTTCTGCCGCACGTTTTTTGCTTGTAAAAGACTTGTATGTTCGTAGAAAACAGTTTCCTTTCCGTTTAGCATTTGCAATAACTATTCACAAATCACAAGGTTTAAGAGTAGATAATGCTTGGTAAATGTTGGAAAAACAATGTTTAAAGAGGGAATGGTATATGTTGCATTATCTCGAGTTAGAACGTTATCTGGTTTGTATTTAATTGATTTTGATGAGAACATGGTTAGTGCTGATGTTAATTGTGTAACAGAATATAATCGTTTGAGAAGGCTTTATGCTCCTCATTTAGGTGAATATCCTATTTATGAGAAATGTGTTGTGTGTTCAAAACGCAAATATGTTGAAGAGTTAACTATGGTTGAAAAGCAGAAAGAAAATCAACAGAAAAGAAAAGATGTAAAGAAGCAGAAAATACAAACAAGTGATGATGTTGTTGGATACCAATTAGAAAATGCTTCTGGTGTCAACTGCTACGGTAATGTCATTCTAAATGTTGTATTTTATCTTGAAGATGTTTGTGGTGAAATTATGGAAGTCAGGAAAAAACTTTATGTTCTGCACTCTACACTTTATTTCAAGAATTGAGAACTGATAGAAGTAAGATTCATTCTGCTTCTGGTATTCGCCAACTGTTGGATGCATGTACTGGATCTTTAATGATCAGTGCTAATATACAGCAAGATGCACAAGAATTTCTGATGGTTATGCTTGGAGTACTAGAAGATGAAGGAATTCAGATTGAGAGTTTATTTGGACTCAGTTACATATGGGAACATAATTGTGAAGAGTGTTAGTTAACTTCAAGCACTATAGTTGACAGAGAACGATTTTTATATTTAACAATACCTGACTGCAAATCTGTACCATTTTCCGAATTAGTAAAAGAAGCTGATCATGAGATGATGTGTTCTCGTTGTACATCAAGAATGCTATCTGCATTATGCCTACAAAGATATGGAAAATATTTGATTATAATGCTGCACCACTGTCGACCAAATGTAAGAAAGTGGAAACCAAAATAATTTTTTTTGTTGCTAATCAAGTATCTATTTCTGGAAGAATGTTTGCAACAGTTGCTATTGTTTTCCTTGCTGGAAGTACTACTACAAGTGGACATTATGCAGTTTATTTAAAGTGTAATAATGGTTGGAGTCACTGTAATGATACACACTTGGAAATAAAACCAAGATTGCCTTATGAATTACCCAACTCATACTTAATTTTTCTGAAACAAAGATTTTAGATACACTATTCGGCTTTAATGGGAAGGTGTATAGATCTTTAAGGAATTCATACTGGATGCTTTCAAAGCGAAATTTTTGATACATTATCTGGCGTATTGGGAAAATGTGCAGAGAAACTACGTAAGATCTTTAAGGAATTCATACTGGATTCTTCCAAAGCGAAATTTTTGATACATTATCTGGTGTATTGGGAAAATTGTGCAGAGAAACTACGTAAGATTTTTTTTTTTTTTGTCCTCATTTTACCATATAGCTTTTGAAAATATAAGCAAGAAACCAACTTTTGATCTTATGCGCCCCCGGTTTCCGCTATTGCATTAGCTGTAGGCCTACCCAGGCCAGTTTCTTTGTGTGAAACTTGGTGTAATCATTGGACAAGGGGGCATTAGATCAATATCATTTCTTTGCCCCATACTGAAAGCTGTGACCAGATATTACACCCATCATCATTCCAATGCCCCAAGTCCATACGGGCCATACCCAAAGCGGCCCTCAGCCAGTTCTCATAAAGCAGAGGCAATGGATCCTTCCATAACCTGCAGATCTCCCTCCGGGTGAAAAGGATCAAATACATTAGCAAACCTTTTTGCGATGTTGACCAGCGGGTCGTCAGGTTGTTATCTACACCGAATATTACCACAAATGAGTTCAGATTAACCTTGACCTTAAAAATAATACCCAAAGCACTTTCCACATTTTGCCAGAATCCTTTCAAGACACCACATTCAAAAAAATATGTAGGTCCTCCGCCAAAGCCGAGTCGCATCTAGGGCATTTTGGGGGAAAGAGGGGGGCAAACTTTGCTATCTTCTTGGGGGTATGATATAACCTATTAATTACATAGAAATGGTTCTTTTTCAGCAAGGCAGGTTTAACAGCCTTATATAACAACTGGAAAAAGGATTCAAACAATTCTGCAGCATTGTTCTCTAAAGCTGACATATTCCAGACTACATTTGGTGGGGGGAGGGCTCGGTCTTCTGCTTCCTGCAGCTTCTTGTACCAGGTTCCGACTTCCTTTTTTATAAGATGTATATCCTGACATTGAAGCTCTATTTCCCAGTTCCCACCTATAAGAGCTTTCTCTGCAGTACACCAGGAGGATAATTGTAAATATTTAAATCTAGAGAAAGATTCTCCAAATTTCAACCTTAAGACCTCCCAGGGATGAATCCCATCTGTGGAAACCAGATCAGACCAAACCCGAATACCGGCCTTCTTAATGGGTAGTGCTAGGCTATCCTCTAAACAAACAGGTAGTCCAGGTGAATCCCAAATGGGAGCAAAATCAGAGTAGTAGCCTATCCCCCATATTTTCCAGATCCTGTACCACAAGTTCAGAGCTTCTTTTAGAGCTTTCAGGCGGACCTTTTTGAAAAATCTGGGTGCTTCAAACTTATAAAGGAAGCCCTCCCCATCTCCCTCAAGATCAGTGATGTCATCAGTGATGTCACTGACCATGTCATGAGTCAAATGTCCAACTAACTATAACGTCCCTGAAACCTATGTTTTTTTCAGTGAATTTCTAAGGTATTTTAAATGCTAATTCCTAACTATAACGTCTGTAAAGCCTATGGTTTTCAGTGAAAATATATATATTATCACTCTATTTCTTCAGTTATAAAGAAAATTAGCACTCCCGGGGGCGCTTGAAGAACTTTATTCAGCAGCATGCAACAAACGCGTTTCGGCGATCTGCCTTCCTCAGTGTTACTCAGTAACACCAAGGAAGGCAGATCGCCGAAACGCGTTTGTTGCATGCTGCTGAATAAAGTGCCCCCGCGAGTGCTGATTTTCTTTATAACTGAAGAAATAGAGCGATAAGTAATTGCGGAGTCCACAGCCGCATTCAAGCACCCGCCCGAGTGCTTCATAAGGAGGTGGAGATTGAGCGTGAGATATATATATATATATATATATATATATATATATATATATATATATATATATATATATATTCCCGGAAAAAACATAGGTTTCAGGGGTGTTATAGTTAGCTGGACATTTCACTCATACAAAACCATAGAAATTCCTCCGTTATATTTAGTTCTGCTAACTATAATTCGCACGCCTGCAATGCACTGCTGATGATGTCACATATTACATCATTTATGACATGGTCAGTGACATCACTGATGATATCTCAAATGACATTACTGATGACATCATCCAGTGAATGTGGTTTAGTTTGAAATTTAAATATGTATTATATATATACCAATCTGTATTGAAGATTGAGTGGATATATAACTGTCTGGATGGAGGATTTAGTAGCTGTCTGACTGTCTATTTAAGTGAGTAATTAAAAGTGTCTCACTTAATACATGGATTAGTAACTAAACTATGTGAATGTGTGCATCACTGTCTCTGTTGTTGTATAACATGCTGCATCAGTTGGTCACTAACTACATGATTGTGTATATTAGTTATTGATTAGTTGGTTGAGTATTTGTATGGGACACTGAGTTTGTGTGTGGTTGGATGGGGTGTGTGTAACTCTATGCATAGATGTGTGAATGGTTGATTGACTAGGTGTATAGGTTTAAGAGTGCGTGTGGAAACAGTTGTTTGGGTGACTGAGTGTATTTATTTGTGTGTTGGTGAGCGAATATATGTTTTAGTTGTACATCTTCAACAAAGTAAAAACATAAAAGGCATTGTATGTGAGTGTTTGGTGTATATAATTAAGTATATATAAGAGTCAGTGATTGTGAGAGTAACTATATGAATGTGTGTATAATTTTATTGGTGATTTTTTAACATATTAACTATGAGTTACTATGTGTTTGAATAAATGAGGTAAGGGAGTAAATGTAAGTGTGATTAATTTTTTTCATGAGTGAGTAGGATGACTGCATAACCGACTAAGATGACTGCTGACGTGTCAATGTCTATATATGTGTATAAGTGCATTTGATAGTGTTCTATTAATTAGTGACTGCATGTATAAGTGATTATGTTGTTGAATGGGTAGTTGTGTGTGTTGACAGAAGAATCAGTGAGTGGGTACGTAGTAACTGGTATTGGTGTGTCAATGGTTTCAAGTATGGTACTCTGTATTTTACAGTGAGTGATGAAAGGTTATAATAGTGAATGATGAGGTGTATCAGATTGTCACATGGATGATGTCATCAGTGATGTCATTTGAGATGTCATCAGTGATGTCACTGACCATGTCATGAATGATGTAATATGTGACATCATCAGCAGTGAATTGCGGGTGCGCGAGTTATAGTTAGCAGAACTACCTATAACGGAGGAATTTCTATGGTTTTGTACGAGTGAAATGTCCAGCTAACTATAACACCCCTGAAACCTATGTTTTTTCTGTGAATTTCTAAGGTTTTTTAAATGCTAATTTCTAGCTATAACGTCTCTGAAACCTATGTTTTTTTCAGTGAATTTCAAAGGTTTTTTAAATGCTAATTTTCAAGTGTAATAGTAGTTATACCTATTTTTTTGTACTGATTTTCTACAGTTTTTTAACTGTTTATTTATAAATATTTTATTCATTAAATAACATATATTTTTCTGAAAATTGCACACAAAAAATAAAAAAATTAAAACTGAAATATTGTTTACTTTTTTGTTTTATTTTATTATTTTAAAATATTTATATTATTTTCTTTTTTTTTTTTAAACTTCCACAGTCGCGCACCCAAGGTGTACACATCACGGTGGGCGCGCGGATTCTAGCCGCCATTTTAGAAACGTCGTGAAGGATCCGCGTATGGTGTGTGACGGCTGTGTGTTTTTCAGTTACATCATATACATTTAATATTACGTCTTGTGCGTGATTGGTATGTGACCAGTCTGCGACTCGCACATTCGCGACACATGCGCATTACGGTCCACGATGCTTGCATGCTGACAGGTTCCTTGTGACGTCATATACGTGCTGGGGCGCGTTGGGTGCGCGACTCCAGCGAAATTTGTTTATGTTCTAAAATGATATGTATGTGTGTTTAATATACATATTAGGGCAAGAGACTATCTAAGATATTCATAAAAATAATATATTTGTATTTGTAATAAACGTATATTATTTTTAAATATATTTTCGCGAAGTCGCGTCGGGTGCGTGCTTCGTGAGTGCAGAGTGCGTGGATCCCATGTGACATAAAAAAAAAAAAGATTTCATTGGTTCATAACATTTCTCACTGTAACTATTGAAGGACCCCACCCATTTTAATCATTCTTGTTAGAGCATCTTTGGAGAGACATCTCTTTTCCTACAAGAACCCTTTTTTTTGTTGGTGTTTTTCAAAAAATATCAAACAAAATGGCATCTGGACAGCAGCAGGAGGAAGTATCTTCTGAAGAAGAATTCTTGCAGGAGGCACCACGTCCACAGAGGCCGGAATCTGTTGTGTGGAAATTCTTCACTTTTCCACCTGGAGAGAAGAAAGTAAATGCGAGAAAGGTGATGTGCAAAATTTGTGACCGAGTCCTGTCAAGAGGCAGTGAAAAAAAATACTCTTATGGCACTGCTTCTATGTACAAGCATCTCTGGACCACACATACTCTCAATCTTGCTCGGGAGGAAATGAGGCGAGCTGCTTTGAACCCCTCACCTGCTGTGGCAAGTACATCTGGAACGTCCTCAGGAACACCAGCAATGGTCATTAGGCCAGAATTAGCCTTTCTCGAGCAACACTGCGTGAAGTGTAAGAAACTTATATGCTTCGGTGAGCAGTCGGTGGATGCAGTTTGTGCTGCGCAACGCAACCATCATTAATTTTTTTGTTTTTTTGTTTTTTTATTTTTGGAATGATAAGTAATTCCAAATGTTTCCTGTTTTATTCGTTCTTTTTTTTGCTCATTTTTTGAAAAAAACAAAAAATAAAAAATAAATACAAAAGAAAAAAGAAGAAAAAAAAAGTTCTTATCAGAACTACCTTATCTGGTTAAAGAAAGAACTATAATTGCAAGGTAATGTGTGAAAGTTTGGTTGAATATATGTATACAGCATGATTGACTGAAAGAATGCATTAGTAGTGTATGGTGACTTTATAGGTGAAGATGTATGAGGAAGTACTGCAGCGTGACACTGCAAGCTCTTTAGCTGCAGTGCACTGTGGCACTTCCGAAGCACAGGGATGTGACATATGTACATGAATATGTTGCAACTCTGTGCTTCCCACTGCACTGCTGCACAAACTGCAGCCATGCGGTGACACAGGCACCCTTGCACCATGGTGCATGGCTGTCAGTGTCCTGTGTAGATTGTTTTTGTGCAGGAAGGGACACCTTCCTGCACAAAAACAATCAGTAAAGGCATTTTCCTCTTTCAATGTATGCTGTGGAATGCAGCATGCATTGAAAGAGGAAAAAATGAGGAGAAATGAAAACAATTCTCCTCGTTGCGCCTTGCTACACCAACTCTAGGATGGTGCAGCATTCACACACATCTCCCGATTTACGATTTCTCATAAATCTGGAGATGTGTCTTGTTCTATGGGTGTTGCGTGGGAACACCCACAGAAACACCTATGGGACGCCCCTTCAACACAAAGTTCTGTGTATGAAGGGGTCGTATTTACAAGGAGTGGAAAAACCAGGCAGGGTGGCTTTTCCTCTCCTTGTAAATATGAAGGAGTGCCTGGCGCCATCACTATGTTACAAAAAGTGACGTACTGGTGGCACAGGGTGCTTGTAAATTTGCCCCATAAGTGCTTAGGTATTGGCAGACTGATACAATAAGAACATAGTGCTAGATGGGTGATTTAGGAATTGCATGAGACTGACAGGAGGTATCCTACGCTGCATGGGTACTACTTCAGTATTTAATGGAGTGGACCAATAGTATGTATCTGCTTAGAGATTTATAGGGATTATGCACAGAATATTTTATGTGTACTTGTGTTGGTGCCTAGGTCATTTTATAAGAATACCACTAGTAACTGGAATGATGACAGTGCTGCAAACAGAGTGAACACTTAATTTATAAGTGCTTACATATTGGTGGAGTGATAGGACAAGTAGATAGTGGTAGATAAGTGAATAAAGAAGTGCATGGGACAGACTGTATGCTTCCTACACTGCATGAGTACTAACTGGGTATTTAGAAGAGTGTATCAATAGTATGTACCTAGTTAGAGATCTGCTTGGATAGTGCTCAACATATTATAGATGTACTTGTGTTAGTAGCTAGGCCATTCCATAAGTTTATGACTAGTAACTAGAATAATTACAGTATTGCAAACAGAGTGTATAGTGAATTTATAAGTGCTTAGGTATTGGTGGAGTAATAGGATAAGAAGATAGTACTGGATGGGTGATTGGAGAAATGCATGGGACAGACAGGAGGATTTCTACACTGCATAGGTACTAACTGGGTATTTAGAAGAGTGCATCAATAGTTTGTAGCTGGTTAGAGGTGTGCATGCATAGTGTACAAAATATTGTACATGCACTTGTGTTAGTGGCTAGGCCATTCCTTAAGTATATGACTAATAACTGGAGTAATTTCAGTGCTGCAAAGAGAGTGCATGCTAAATGTATTAGTGCTTAGGTATTGTCAGAGTGATAGGATACGTAGATAGTGCTGGATGGTTGAATGGAGATGTGCATGGGACAGACAGAAGGATTCCTAGACTGCATAGGTACTAACTGAGTATTTAAAAGACTGTAACAAAGCTATCAGTGATTTCATCAGTGATGTCACTGACCATGTCATGAGTGATGTATTATGTGACGTCATCAGCAGTGCATTACTTTAATCCAAAAAGGTGGTGGCCATATTGCCAGATCACGGTGTGAAAATTCAGGAATTGATACAAAAAAGAAAAGAAAACAAGTGTTAATATGCACACAATGTAATTTCAGCATATCTTGCCCCGTGACCGCCATACCTGTATGTTCGTCAACGTGACTTATTCATAATAAACATACTTAGAATTGCAAACATCAACATAAACAATGGACTACACATTACTTTAAAGGGAAAGGCAACCGGCCATATTAATCTAGGCAAGTTGCGTATTATAATGGTTCTTACAGGAAAGAAAAGGAAAAAAAGGGGTGTTAATATACACACACTATCCCTAAATAAAGTTCTAGCGATTATAGTTCAATTTCATTCACAGCTCATTAGAGATGTCATGAGTGATGTAACTGACCATGTCGTGAATGATGTAATGTCTGAGGTCATTAGCAGTACACTGCGGGGGCGTAAGTTATAGTTAGCTCATGTGACTATAACTGCTGAATTTCACTGGTTGTGTATGAGTGAAATCTGAGTCTAACTATACCGTCCCTGTAATCTTTGTTTTTTTCAGCAAATTTCTAGTTTTGTGCTGCCACTAACCCTCCCGCTTGCCATGCATGGTCTTCTGTGCTGCCACGGCCCCTCCCACCTTCCCTGTGTGGTCAGCTAGCTGACCCTGACCCCCTCCCACCTTCCCTCCATGCTCTGTGTGCCATCATAGTCTCACTGTTGCTCTCCATGGTGTGTCTTGCTTCTAGTGCCCATCCTGCCTGACCTCCATTGTCATTGGTCATTGGTCAATGTAAATGACCAATGTGGTCCAGATGAAGGACTAGGAAATTGATATTTGAAATCATGAGGGGAGTTGGTGAGGGTCTTTTTACAGTGGAGGGTTTAATCTGCTGACAGATATCACACTGCTTGGTATAATCCCTAGTCTGTTTATATGAACTAGACCACCAGTAGTTTGCTGTAGCATAGCTATGCATGCATCGATATCTGCATGTGAGTGAGCCAACCCCTTGTGTACTTCTTTTGATTAATTCTAATCTAGACAGATTATTAGATATTATTCTGTCTCCCACTCCTGGTACCGTCACTAAAGGAAGGGTATGTGAATCAAGGGTGTAAAAGAATTTGGGGAGGAACACCTGCAGGAGGTTTCCCAGTTTGCATGGTTCCATTTATGGCTGTTAAAATATCTGTATCGATCTTCATTTGAGATCTAGTTAGGACTGTTTCTCTGACAGTCTTGCAGCCTTTGCCACTAATTCGGCAGCATAGTCCCCTTTAGCATGAATACCATCACGTTGATGGCCCAAAGTGTGCCTCACATGGACTAATGGAAGCTTGTCTCATATGACAGCTACCTTTCCCAAAAGCTGTTTATTCTTTATAGGCTTTCCCTTTGAATCCTTAAATCCATTCAATCGCCAATGTTGTAAATCGATATTGCAACCTCGCACATAGGCAGATGAGTCGGACACAATGAGCGTGGGAACTGATGAGTCAGCCTTTTGTAATGCAAGGAGCAGAGCATGTAATTCTGTATGTTGCACAGTACTATCACCTAAGATTTTGTTATGGGTATGTTGTGGGATTGACCCCCCATCCTTCACTATACCCTGCACTGCTGTGCAGGCTGAAGAGTAATTTTCGTACATTTCTTTCCTACTGTAAGTTGGGCAGAGCCATGCTCTGGTAAGACTCAATGGGTATTCTGCTGTTGCTGCCTCAAGACTTGGTCTGACTGTCATTATTCAAAGTGTTTGTAGTCCACTGTTATTCTTTCTTTTTTGGTATTGTTCTGCTTTTAACCTTGCTTCTCTGTCAGTGCCTGTAAGTTTGTTTTCCATGGTTGTATTGTGGCATGTGCAGGAGCCGGCTTGCCTGCCGTCTGCTCTTTTTTTCATGCCACCCCCACTTCCCTCCACCCACCACTCTGCCCCCACACAAGCCCTACTGAATGGAGGCCACAGCACAACCCCAATAAGCAGATCCTCAATCAGCTCCACCCTTGCTGCCATGTCTCAGCAGGTCTCCTGGACTCTGGCTGTCAGCTGACTGCATTTGCCATGCACTGTATTACTGCTCCGCTTTTTGTTTTTCTCGTAGTTAGTGCTGCCTTTAATCTCTCCTCGCTTTTGCTGCCTGTAAGTTCAGTTGAATTATCATTGTTCAGTCTGTTTGTATTCTGTGGTTGCTGCCTATATGTTTGGTCTGACTGTCATTATTTAAACTCTTTGTATTCCACTGTTGTATTGTTTTCTTTTTTAGTATTATGCTTTGTTTAACCTCGCTTCGTTTCGCTGCCTATAAGTTTGTTTTTCGCGGTTGTATTGAGACATGTGCAGGAGCCCATTTTGCCTGCCGCCTGCCACTTTTTTGCGGCCGCCGCCACTTCCCACAACCCACCCTTCCCAGGACCTACATAATGTAGGCCGCAGAGCAGCACGCCAGTCTGTGCCTGTCGCGCCTGGACTGTGCCCAGTACCAGGAACTCTGGCCCTCCGGCCACCCACAGAGCTCCGAGCACTGGACCCCAGACACCGCAACAACAACTGTTTGACTGCATCTCCACGATCAATGGTAGGACCTTTCATCTGCTGAAGCTACCTTTTCACCTGCAACTCACCTCCCGTCCTCACAGAAACCCTCAACACACCCACCGCACCGACTTCGACTGCCCCAGAACTACTCCACTGCTCAACACTTAATCACTCTTCAAACATGCCTCCAAAATTTGAGACACCATCACCACCGTCACCTCTGACATGAATTTCAGCAGAGACCTGCCTCAACCCCTCCTCCTCCCCAATCTTGCCACCGCAACACCCAATCGCTACAAGATAATACACCGGGACTGCACCAACATACACGGTGGTGGCATCGCCACCATTCATAAAGAAAACATACGCTGCACCACCACCGAAGACAACAACGATCATGGAACACCTCAACTTCCAACCACGGCAGAACTACCATCAGAGGCACCCTCACCTAGAGACCCCCTGGACCTCACTACAGCTTCTGCAACACCATCCACAAATTCATCGGCCCACTCGCCATTGCTCCAAGCACTACATCTTCCTCGGTGACCTCAAACAACACCTAGATGACCCTAAAGACGCAAACCCCACCAACCTCCTAGAAAGCTTTAGAAGATCGGCCTTACCCAACTGGTTACCAACCACACACACAGCACAGGAATTACGCTTGAACCGATCATCACCGCCAGCGATAGAGTCAAGTACAGTCATGTCATCGAACTCACATTGGACCAACCACGCCATTGTTCACTTCACCATCGCAGGATCCTTATGCACCACTGCCAAGCCTCCCAGCTCCTCCCACGGCAGCTTAAATAAAGTGACAGAAGCCCAATGGACGGACTCCCTAAACATCACCCATTCCAAATCCGCAACCGACCTTGAACAAACCATCAAGAATTTCTCCACCAGGATCGACAGAGTGGCCCCTATCAGGCCAGCAAAGACCAACAGAGCCACTAAACAATCCAAACGGTACACACCTGGACTCAGAACAATGAAACTAAACTGCAAAAGGCTGGAAAGAAGATGGTGCAGTAGCAAAGGTTCCACAAACTGAGCCACCTTGAAGCTAGCCCTCAACAAATACCAGCAAAGCCTTAACACTTAAAGAGATGCCCTGACAGATTGCATCAAAGCCAGCTCTAACCGCAGCAAATAACTCTTCAGCATTGTCAGAGTTCTCCTGACCATCAGTCAATTAAAACACAATCTCCCCATTCCCAGGAACTCTGTGACACCCTGGGAGTCTACATTCATAACAAGATCGTCACCATCTACAGAAACTTCAAACTACAACCCACCGACCTCCACAACATCTTCACACCAGCTGATGCCACCCACAACCGCCCACTAACCACATGGGACCAGCTCACCACACAGAGTCCCACAGCCATTATGAACTCCATCGGGTGCAAGGACATCAGCTGAGAATTCACCTTCATTCATAATACATCCATCAATACAACTGCCTTCCCTGACAAATGGAAACAAGACAGAGATCAGACCCCTACTCAAGGAACCTTCTGCCAACACCAGCACACTCAAGAAATACTGCCGCCATCTCTTTGCTCCCCTTAGCCGGCAAAGTACTCGAGAAGGTCATCAAAAGCCATCTCACCGAACACCTGAAAAGAAACAACCTGTTGAACACCTCCCAATCAGAGTTCCGAGCCAACCACAGCACCGAGAGAGCCCTGATCACTGCCACTGATGACATTAGAACCCTCCTCAACTGAGGAGAAACAGTGGCCCTGATCCTCCTCGACCTCTCAGCAGCATTCGATTTTGTATCCCACCACACTCTCCTCAAGAGACTTCACTATATCGGGATCCAGGGAGACACCCTCAAATGGATTGCAACTTTCCTCGCAGGATGAATCCAGACAATCCGCCAACCACTCTACACGCCAAAACCCAAGAGCATCATCTGCAGCATTCCTCAAGGTCCATCCCTCAGGCCACCGTGTTCAACCCTCACTGACATCGTCCAAACCCATGACTTCAACATCATATCCTACACAGAAGACACCCATCTCATCTTCCTGCTCTCAGAAGACCCAGCCACCACTAGGACAAACTTCTACAATTGCAGATTGAATGAAAACCAACTGCCTGAAACTCAACACAGACAAGACGGAAGAGCTGATTTTTGGGAACAACACCTCTCTGTGGAAGGACAACTGGTGGCCCTCCGTAACGTGGGTCCACACCAACTCCGCCAGACCACACCTGCAACCTTGGCATCATCCTAGACAGCACACTCACCATGAATTCCCAGATCAATGCAGTCTCCTCCGCCTACTTTCACACCCTCCGCATACTCCGAAAGGTCTTCAGGTGGCTCCCCGTCACCACCAAGAAAACCGTCACTCAAGCCCTAGTCACCAGCTGGCTGGACTACAGAAATGTGCTCTATGCAGGATTCACCACTCAGCTCCTGAAGAGACTCCAGAGGATACAGAACTCAGCTGCCAGACTCATCCTTGACTTCCCCAAACTGACCCATATCACCCCCCCACTTCAGGAACGTCCACTGGCTCCCCATCCAGAAAATATGCCCTTTCAAGATGCTGACCTACGCCTACAAGGCCCTCTCAACCTAGAACCTGTGTACATCAACCACTGCCTGAACTTCCCCCAACCCTCCAAACACTTGTGCTCCGCCTACCTCGCCCTCACACACACTCCACGAATCTGCCAAAGCTATGCTGGAGAGCGCTCCACTCCTACCTCCCTGTCAATTCCTGAAACAACCTTTCCCTGCACCTCCAAACATCATCTTTTCTCAGAGAATTTAGTAAGGGACTCAAGACCTGGCTATTTAACCCAGCCCAGCAACAGCCTAGTGCCTGGATACCCTCTGGGGTGATTAGCCGTGCTTTAAAAATATGAATTGATTAATTGCAAGGTAGCGCATTTCTGAAGGAAGTCCAGCACTAGGCCCTTGCCCTCACTGGATAATTCAGATCCAAGGAAGGTCACCATGAGGTTGGACATCTTCCATTTTTTAAAGTTAACTTTGGACCATGTTCTGTTAATATGGCCACCACTCTGTCAACTCTAGTTAGGTACAAATTTAAATCATCACCAGTAAGATAGATATCATCAAATGTATGACAATACCTCAAGATCTGAATGTACGAATTCCGTGATTCCCGCTGAAAACAAGGCTGGACTATTCTTATAGCCCATAGGCAAATGTTGGAATGAAAATAGCACTCCGTTGAAACTGAAATTGGTTAGAAACTTACTTTCAGGGGCTAGACGTTGACTAAATAACCCATTCGAAATCTCCCAGGTCTTTTTGTATTTTTTCCACACCAGGTTGGTCATGAAGCCTGTGCTATATGCGTTCTGTACTACATATGTTTGTTTATGCACATTTAAATTTCTATAGTCTAAAATTATTCTATAGGAGCCATCTGGTTTGGAGAGGGGTCACAGTGGTGTGTTTATTGGCAAAAGACAAGGCACTATAACGCCCTGGTACTGCAATTGATCTAATATTGCTTTGATACCATGTTTTGCTTCTGGTTTTGAAGGGTATTGTGCCTGTGGTTCACTGCGTAAGGGAATAACATGTGGACTAAAGTGTTCGTCCCACACTGTTGGTTTCTACATAAGCCCGGAGGTTGTCTCACAGCCCAATCGCTGGCATCAATTTCCCTGATGTCCTCAGGTACTATGGGAGAAAAGGCTACCCTTATGATTTCTTCTTCCCGGGGTGCTTCCCTATTAAAGACTGGAGGCCATCTTCTTCTGGTAGGATAATGTCCTAATCATCAGATAATTGTGTCCAAAAGACTGCTTTGATAATACGTGGTATGTCCTCTACAATTTGTATTTTTAAGTTGTAAACCCTATCAGGAGGATTTCAGTGTTGATTTGGAGTCTGGATCTGTATGAAGTCAGCAGTTGTACCCGCATTTCGAAATCTCTGAAGAGTCTGTTGTACTATCGTGATTTTTGCGGTGCTGTCTAGAAGCGCTCTTGCCAAATTCCTGCTGTGCAGGAGGACTCAGCAGTATCAGCATGTTTTTTTTTAAAATACTGCTACTTTCTCCTTCTTTATTGGGGTTTTAGAGTCCCATCCTTTCTCTTCTCACTTTATGCTGACATCAGTCTTTCGTCCTGCTTCACTTTTTCCACTGTATTCCTCTTTTCTTTGGTACTCGGATTGGCTCCCCCTCTCAGTTCTTTTATCTTCAGTGTCCTAAAAAGGAAGATGAAGAACTGCACTCAGAATACTGATATCCTTCAGGTTTTTAAATGTTATTTATTTATTTTAGAGTTTTATATCTCACAGTTGCTTAAGTTATAACCACCTGTCATGGGGTCTCTCACCTCCCCTGGAACATCGACCCCGAGGATGTGGAGGAAGATCCATTACCTGGTAATGCTGTACCTTTTCTTCTGTTACAGCCATCTCACTCCTTTACGGATTCTACCATGCAAGGGAAATGCTACAGCGGCTCCTTTAGTGAGGAAGACTTACTGGATTTTCCTTCCTCCCACAGAGAGTACGTTGTTCCTGCAATTCTACCAATCATGGCCGAGAAGCAGGAGGAGGTGTGTTCAAATCCCGGAAACTACCAGAGGACTGCGCGTTGCATCAGGACTCAAGGAGATACCGTCAGCTTTGGTAAAGGACAGCCACCTCGTTGAAGAGCCCGGGCACAGACCTCGGGAGAACGACTCCGACTCAAGAGATGCCGGGACCCACAGACCCAACCAGACCCCAGGAGAAACGACAAAGTCACCAGCTGTAGCTGTGAAGATAGAAGAGACAAACCGGAGACCCCATACAGAAGCCAGCCATGTTCCAGGAGGAGCGTGGCTCACACAGGTACGAAATCACCTGAAGGGTTTAGGAGGGAGGCAGGTTTCTAACGCCAAGTAAAAGTAATCCTAGAGAGGGGGGAAAGGGATACTAGCCGCAGGCTGTTACGAAACCCTCTGACACTGGTGAAGGCTTTATTAAGGTGTTAATATTACCCACCCCGTATTTCTCATAAGCCCACGAAAAGGTAACTCATTCCGGTCTTTCTTTTATCTGAGGCACTCCTAAGACAAGAAGGAGACAAGGTGGAGACCATGCAATGCCGGTCAAGAGGAAGAAAACAAGATAGACGATATTCTGTATATAAATACTTGTTGACAATCACTATGCAATAAAATAGTGAAAGGAAAGAAAGTAACGGACACTCCTCGATATTACGCTAATTCCCTACACCACCCCTGCCAGATTCCCGAGAAGTGGGTGATCTAGTCCGTCTTTTATCCTTGTCTTTTTGTTTTTTCTTCCCCTCCATTGCCCATTTCTCTTAAACGGAACCCTCAGTGGTGTTTTTAGGTTTTGAATTTGGCTTAATGGGTCGATTACCCGAAGGCATCTCTACCTACAGAGGTATAAACTTTCATAATTATTTTGGGAAGTTTTCGTTCACGATCTTGAACGAAAACTGCTTCCAGTCTATGACGTACAGCCAGTACTGAAGCCTTAATATTGCTTAGTATGGTAGAGGACACTGTAGAAAACTTCCCCTTCAACTTAATTCCTAAAACCTGAGCTGGTGCAGCTCCATACTCATTTTGTACTTTCCTAAGTACATCAGGGAGGACTGCCAATAAAGGCATACCATGTGTACTGGTATAAATACTAGCAAAGGTGCTTTCCCAAGTATTGCACTCCTCAACGGGAAGCACCATTCCAAGAGGGAGAGACATAGTCAGTATTCTGTGCTTGTCTTGGGGGTAGTGTACGGATATACTGCTTCTAACTGGTTGGTCTTACGAGCAATCTAGAAAGCCATTTAAAGATGCTTCGTGGAAGCTATTCCCATGATAGGGTTAACAGTCTGTTGACTAATAGTTCATATTTGTGTCGGAGCAGCAAGTCCTGCTGGGATAGCAGGTCTGGAGCTCAAAGTATGTTGCACAAACTGTACAAGCCTAGTATATTAGTTGTATAAGGTGATTGTGTAATTAAATACCCCTCCTACCTCTGCATGGGGTAATTTATCAGAGTGAGGAACAGGAGTGTAACCCGCCAAGACTTGTCATGTATCCCTGACATGACTCAGAGTCCCAAAACAGACATTTCTGTGCATGTGTGGTAGGTTACCAGCAAAACAATTTTAGTGTTCTTGATATGAATCTTGGTAAGCCCTATGGTGTGCAGGCAGATCTACCGCTGTGTATTCATGAAACTGCCCTGAGGTAGGATCGAACTCTACCCATGAGTAAAATGTCTCAAAGGCATACGCTGGATGTGCAGTTATTACAAAAGTAACTGCCCCCCCATTGGGGACACCTTGAGCTTTGAGACGTTGAGTAACTGCTTCTCTGCAATTGGCCCCTATAACAATAGGTGCTGCCATGATGAATGGATTCAATTTTAAATTGGAATCAAAGAATTAAAACCTACAGAATGGGGAATAACCTTTTAAGAGTCAAGATTGACGAAGCTACGGAAGTAGGTGCTTTCTTATACCAAGTAGGAGGTAGAAATAATTACTACAGACGTCTCCGTAATGACATAATAATAGTTCAAATGTGTGTGAATAGTAAAAAGCTACTCAAGGCGTAACTGTAAAATATGAGCCCCTCATCGGGCACCAACTGTTGCGCAAGTTAAGGCTTTGGCGAAGTTCTATAAGGGGTGCTTTCCCAGCCATGGGTGACACAGATGAACTTAGTTCAATGCACCATGAGGAATGTGAAAGCCAGGTGAATGCAGCCCGCAGTATCCTATTCAATGTGTAATTGACAAGGAATAATTGCTTTTGGGTTACTAACAATCCCATAAAGGGATCAGGGGCACCATGGTAACAATAACAGACCTATTTTGTTAGTCACAATGTCACACACACACACTGCACTAAGAAAAATTAAAACTTTTAACAACCTGTTTCTTAAAACACTTAATCAGAATATTATAAAAACAGCAAGCATAATCATTAATAACTTGAATAAAATGAACATTTCTAACATTATTAAAATGTCACCTAAATCTGAACACCCTAACATCTACAGCTATGCTAAGAGAGTATGGAAAGCAGAGCAACTTGCATTCTAGAGTTTCTTAGGATGAAGACACTACATTCTTTGTTGACAGCAAAAGGGCTGTCTTTATCAGTGGAGGCAGAAAAACCGTGTTCCCCGTGAAGGGCAAACACATGCTGCCGGTTGGTCTTCCTCTGGGACTCTTTATTTTGTCTTTAGGCGTGAGGCAGTACCTGCAAAGAGCAAAGTGTGCCGGCAGCAGGTAAGACCATCACTGGCAGCATCTTCATGATAATCTGCGCAAGGGACCTCTCCTGACAAGTGGTCAAGTAGCAGTCCTTCTATATTATTTCTTCAAAGAGATTGGAATTTCCGACAAAGTGTGCGTCCCAGACATTTCTTTCTAAACATATAAGGCAAAAGCACACCAAATTCAGACTACATTATTTTGGTTATATGTCTGTATGCGTTCTTAATTAACCTTAACATAGTGAATGGTAGGCATTTGACCTAGACAAATGTCGCATTAGATGGTGTACCTATGTCATTTATTAAAGAGCTTGACTCTATCACAGTTCCTAGAAAGATAAGGTTGGGTGACATAAGCATCTAAAGGCAGACATAACAATAACTCTGCACTAATCAGAGAATATGGTGGTTTCCATTGTCTAATTTAAGGAAGATTGCAATCTCCATGGCCCATGATAGCATTGGGCCTACATAAGATGGAGTCTCTCACTCTGAGTGCAGATCTGAAAACCACCCTGATCAACCTACAATTGACCACACTAGCAATACATGAGACACAGACACATATACAATAGCTGGCCACACCCTTACTAGACAAACACCCAATAATCTGCCTTGGGCATCAACTCCAAATAAAAAAACAACAAGATGATTGATGGAAAGCTTGAATTAATCTCAGCCACTGGCAAACGTTTCAGCCACATCCCAATCCATTATTTTTCACCCACCGTTCCACCTCAGTTTGAACCCAGCCATATGCAAATCCGTCTTGACCCTGTTCCTCACGGGAACAGTTCAGCCCGAACTGCCAGGCCATGTCCTTCCTGAACCGGAACACAAGCAACCCAGGACCACTTTCGCCCTTGTATGGACTCTTTAGTCGGGTATAGCTTGGTTCCAGTGGCACAGTGAGCCTGGGACCCAAGTCTAGGTTTACCCGGCGCACTTAGGTTGTCAAAATGCAAAATCAACAAAGTGATGGATGGAGTGCTTGAATTAATCTCAGCCACTGACAATCGCTCAGGTGGGATCCAAATCCATTGTTTTTTGCCAACCATACCACCTCAGTTTGGACCCAACTATAAGCAAATCAGTCTTGATCCTGTTCCTCATGGGAACAGTCTGCTTGAACTGCCAGGCCAAGTCCTCCCTGAACTGGAACACTAGCAACCCAGGACTGGTTTTGCCCTTGTTATGGGTTCTTCAACCAGGTATAGCTTGATTCCAGTGGCACAGTGAGCTCTGGACCCAAGTCTGGGCATACCCAGTGCACTTAGGGCATCAAATGCAAAATCAGCAAGGTGATAGATGGAATGCTTGAGTTAATCTAAGCTCTGGCAACCGCCCTAGGTCACATCCCAATCCATTGTCTTTTGCCCACCATGCTACCTCAGTTTGGACTCAGCCATATACAAATCATTATTGACCCTATTCCTCATGGAAACAGTCTGGCCCAAACTGCCTGGTCAGGTCCTCCCTGAATTGGAAAACAAGCAACCCAGGACCGGTTAGGACCTTGTTATGGGCTCATTAGCCAGATATAGTTTGGTTCCATCAACTCCAGCACCAACTAACATCTGGCAACAAAGAGATCTCGCAACCAGCTGACCATGATTGAGATTGAAGCCATGCTCAGGTCTTATAAGGAGGCTGCACTCACCAAGATATGGCCAGCTAACCACATACAAACTATTAAGAACACCAGCACAAGAAGAACGCTACCAAAGGGACACAGGACTAACCTAAATGCCTTAATTTCAGTCCCACGCATCCTGAATCTCCCTAACGCGCCCACTACCCCAGCGTTTCACATAAAATGCAAGCTACTTAACTGCAGATCAGCAGACAAACATGCCTCGGACGGACATAGATGAAGCAATCACATCACTTGAACTAGACACAGCTTTGCTAACTGTAACATGGCTAAATGAGTCTTCCTCTCCCCCCTTGGACATCCTGGTAGCCCAGAACCTCAACATAAAAAGACCTGGAAAAGAATAGTGGAGGTATAGCTGTGATTTATTGCAACTCCTTCCAGATCCATTCCTTCCCAGTAGGTAACTTAATATCCTGCAAATGCATGGGAATTGAGCTTTTCACATCATACAGGTCATTGGCAAAATTGTACTTCTTATACCACCCACCTCGAGATAACAAAGCCTTTCTTGAACAAATGATTGAAACCATTACATTTCACTCTACCCAACACCCAAATGCCATCTTTCTAGGGGACTTCAATTTCCATTGGAAAAATTACGATGACGTGTTAGTCTCCACCCTGAAAAACGTTCGCACTGATCAAAACTTAGTACAAGCCTACACTAAACCTACACACACCAAAGGGGCCATACTGGATCTCCCAGTATCCAAACATGGGATGCTGAACATCATTTCCATCATCCTGATAGAATGGTTGGACCTCCACCAGTTCATATTCAACCTCACAGCACAAACACTTAAACTGAAAGGTCAATAATTCTTAAGCAAATACTAGGTCAGAGACACGAAAAAAGTAAACAAAAATGATCTAGCCTTATTATGCAAGAGAAACCTCATCCCTTCACATGAAATATGTGATGTGAATTAACTTACTGTTCACTATAACCAGACAATGTCAAACATAATGGATCTGGTAGCGTCGCCCCACCTTAAAAGAGTCAGAAACAAATTGCCCCACCCATGGTAGAACCAGGACCTAAATAATGAAATGAGGAAATGAGATTAGTTGAAAGACATTGAAGAAAGGGAACCCTCAATAACACATCTATGGATGCTACTTCACAGAAGAAACAAATACAAGAAGACAATTTGGAACGCCAAAGCATCACACTTTGGATCACAACTAGACAGTACCAACAATTGGACTGCAAACTCTTTGAACTAGGGAAACTACAGTCCAGCATCGAGAACTCTGCAACCATTAGAAACTCCTCAGTTGAGGACTGCTAAGCATTCTTCACCTTCTTCAAAGAGAAAATAAGAACAATTGAAAAGTCAATATCAACTCAACAACGATTATAGAAAGAGGTTCATCCATCCCTCCCTCCCTCAGAAAAATCAAATTTTTCAACAGTGGGCAAATAAACCTCCAACCTAAGAGGTCCAAAAATGAATCCACGTAGTGTGAGTTCATAACCTATAGTGAGTTTGGGGTGCTACAAATTATAGCATAGATTAAACCAATTTCATAATTTCAGTGACCCCCTTGTCATGGACACTCACAAAGGATGTCAGCCATCTTTTTGCCTCCTTTGAACAAGGATTACAAACTCATCACTAACTCAAGGAACCTTCCAAGATGGCCTGACAACTGGCCAAGTGATACCCCTACTGAACAAACAAGGCACTGACCTGACTGATCTGATAACTTCTGACCAGTCACAAACATCCCATTTCTAGCAAAAATTACTGGAGAAATGTGTACACAACCAACTGTGCCAACAGATTAATAACTTCAACTTACTCAACAAGTTCCAATCAGGGTTTAGACCAGGACAGAGCACAGAAAGATCCATCACACATCTCATGGATGACGCACCCAAAATCGTGGACCAAAATAACTCCTGTCTGCTCATCCTTCTTGACCTTTCCTTGGGATTCAACACGGGCAACCACACCAACTTCCATGAATTGCTTGAAAGTAGAATTGGGCTATCTAGAAATATCCTAAAATGGTTCACCTCCTATATAAAAAACAGTTTACAACTTATCAAATTGGGAAGCTTGCTCTCCAACACGTCTATGGTCCGACTAAGAGTCCCACAAGGCTCCACTATCACCCCAAAACTCTTCGACTTGTACATGGAACCTCTAATAGAGATCCTGAATCAAGCTCACCTCTCTTCCCATATATACGGTGACTATACTTAGATTTCCCTAAAGATATCCTCAATAGAAGACATTATACGTCTCAATCATACACTGCGGCTAACCCAAATATGGCTAACACTAAATCATCTCAAACTTAATTTTCTAATAGAATTCCTACACATCTCTCCCCCTCACAGTTCCCTTTCCCTACAAGAATCGATCCTTGACCTGGATACGTTTGGCTGCAATCCCACATTCGTCGAATCAACAAAATCCCCTGGCATAACACTTGAAAGAAAACTCAACATGCAAGCTCCCATTAGCATAGCCACACGAAGTGCAATCCTACTTCTCAGACTCCTGAAGAAATTCAAACCATTCATACTGGCTTCCGACTTCAAAATAGCAATACAACTCATAGTATTATCTAGGCTTGACTATGAGAATGCAACCCTGTTGGGAATTCCCAAATCCTGACCCCCACCCCTGAATGAAAACCTCAACGCTGCAGTAAGACTGTTAGTGGTACTGAGGAGCTTTGACCACATCACACCATCACTAAAGTCCCTACAATGGCTCCCATTCAAAGCTAGAATCATCCTCAAGATAGCTTGCCTGATGCACAAAGCCCTGTACTATGGTACACCCGAGTGCCTAGCTCACAATCTAAGTTTATCAGGAGGTAGTTGATTTCTTAGAAGTGCAAGCTCCCTCATTCTAGAATTGGTGAGATTTAGAAAATCACTGACACAAGCTTGTGCTATCTCCTGCTCGGCCTCCAAAATATGGAACTCTCTACCACCAGAGACTCAAATGAACCCATCGACCAGGGTTACTAACGGTAGGTCAAAAGGATGTTATTTAATAGATTCCTCCCGGGCTGAATAAGACCTTGAGTCAGCCATGCAACCATACAACAACACTTGGTGCTCTACACCACAAGCCAGCAATACCATCGCAGGTGAACCATTATCAGACCATGAGGACAATGGACCTAGTGGTGTTGATACAGTGTATTTCCCATAATGTGTGGATGGAAAATGTATCTTTCTTATTGATAAGATTCTCCTGTTGTTTTGTAAGATGTTCCCCCTTTTTACTTATGTAGGTAACGCCAACCACCTTTGCTCTGTATAGTACTCTGATACCTTTCGGTCATGTTTGTGCTTTATAGAACTGCCAAAAAAAAAAAAATAGCGCCCATCTGGACCATGTGGAGGTGTCAGCTTCAAGCAATCTGACTTGGTAGGCCCTTATATTCTGACATTTTCTAACTTCTCTAACACAGGAGACCTGAATAACCACCTTGAAGATTCGGAAGGCAGAGATTTCTGTACTATTATTGAAGATCTACATGCTCGTGCCCTCTCTCAGCATGATCTGCATGCTCCCGGCATCTCTCAGCTAGTCACTAGTTCCACTCATATAGCCAGCCATATCTTGGATCCTGTTTTTCACAGGTGTCAAAGGTATCGCCTCAACAATTCCTTTACCCACAACCTGGTCAGACCACTATGTTATTTCTTTTTATTAGCCTATCCCCCATGCACACCTCACTCTTAATCCTTTACTCTCCCTCATATTGCTAAAGCCTGGAGAAAGATTTCTCAGGACAGTCTGACAAGTGCCTTGTCTATCATCCCGCAGAATCTAGTTCTGATGTTTTGTCCGCTGCAAAGAACTCCAATCATTGGACCACTAAAGCTTTAGACACTATTGTGCCTCTTAAAACACAACACCCCAGGCACTAAATACGATTAGCTGCATAGTTTTCTGAGGAGTTATGAGGTATAAAACACCACAGTCATTTTCTCCAATGTATCTGGAGGTGCACTTACTCCAATTGTGAGAAACTGACATACAGAGATGCCAACAGGAACTCACATGAGAATCCCTCCAGCAATATCTTTGCCAATCTTAGTAGCATTAACCCTAACTCCTCTCACAATTTTTATTCCATCTTTAAGAACATCACTCAGCCCAAGGTCTGTAATACTGCAGCAAATCCCTCTCAAGAACTATGCTCTGCTCTTTATGCATCTTTCTTTGATAAAAGTATCAAACTACAAGCCAAATTCTATATTTAACATCTGTTGAATGTTTGCTTGTCCTCAATCTCAAATCTTCAGCTAGTAATTGTACCTCACTAGTTGAATTAAATCTTTGAAATATAGAGCTTCTTTTAAAGACCATTGCCACTATCAGGTCAGAGTCTACTCCATGCATCACTAGTTGAAATTCGTGTTTTAGATCTTGAGCTTGTTTCAAAGAAAATTCCCACTGTTAATTTGAAGTCTACTCTTGATCCTTGCGTCAATATATCTCTAGCCTAGGTATTAACTGTCTAGGTCCCACTCTCACCTCCAATTATTCTCTGTGTTCAGCCTAGTTCAGATGCATTAAAACATGTCATGGTTCTACCTCTACTGAATGGAACCCACTGCAGACCCTAAAGTCTTTGCCAGCTCTGACCCTATTTCTCTCTTACCTTATCTTTTCAGACTTCAGGAAAGGATGGTGAATCCACAATTTTCTCGTTATTTAGAATCTAATGCTATGCTCGATCCTTCATAGTCAGGGTCACGAGACATGTTTTCGTAACGTGAAAAGCCTAGAAAGCTGACTTTTGGGCGTAGTGTCCACAACAGGAGATGCGCATGCGCGTCTCTTTACATGCAAGCCTTTGTGGGCGTCATATTGTAAGGGGAATGTGGCATTGACAGTTATCTTCATATATCCTGTCATCTTCATATAACCTGAAGTGGCTGGCAGACTTCGTGTAATGGAGTCTAACAAAAATATAATGAAACTGAAGTAGGTTGCGTGGCTTAACCTTATGATACAAGAAACAAGTAATAAGCAAGCATTCCTTCCCTTCTAAGTAATTTATTTGTGCAAATAATGTCGTCCATTGGTGCGTGCGAACAGATGCTGTGCACCGTCCCAGCACACTGCACATACTTGTAGTATACCTCAGGGCACATTTTCGCGCCCCATCTGTTGCACTGCGATGTGGGAAAATCTTCCCTCAATTTTAACTACTTTATCTAATGTTCTCCATTTTCATCATCGAAATCAATAGTTGTCCAAAACCTTTTTTTCCACTTTTCAATTATTAAATCACTACGGAGACAGCGTCATTCCACCTTCTTTCTTTATTGTAATTTCTTCAAATGACTGCCAAGTGCCCCTCGAGGCTTTTCACAGCACCACGTCAAATTCGAAAGTGAAACATACACCAGGCTAGGCTAATCACTATGTACCCAACGCATTTCGAGCCAGAATGGCTCTTCTTCAGGGGTTTCTGCAAAGATTGAAAACATCGACTCAACTGACAGTTCACAATTAATAGCAAACATTTCTACTTGATTGCCTCATTAGATGACCCATCCATTAAAGCATCATTCCAATCCACTCTCCGGGAAGGAGAGTGGATTGAAATGATGCTTTAATGGATGGGTCATCTAATGAGGCAATCATGGCACGGGTTTTAGTAGGAATGTTTGTTATTAATTGTGAACTGTCAGTTGAGTCGATATTTTCATTCTTTGCAGAAACCCCTGAAGAAGAGCCATTCTGGCCCGAAATGCATAGGGTACATAGTGATGAGCATAGCCTGGTGTATGTTTCACTTGACCTTATGATAAACATAATTGTGTAGGCAGAATGTTACAGGAAACAATGTACAAATGTGTGAAACAGGTTACCTGACCTGGGAGTTAACATCGGGTCATCAGCCGACCTGCTAGGGTCAATGGTAAGAATTCTAAGAATGACATGGGGTGAAGGACCTATATGATAGGTGTTCAAGAGGGTCATATAGTTCTCTGAATACTAATCATACCGATATCGTATTACAGTAGTGAATGTTGACGACTCATGTTAAGTGGTCAATAGATGCGTGTCCGAGAGACTGGTAGTCGGCACGTATATTAAAAAGGAGACTAGTGGACCAGTTTGAAGGTATATAGTGGGGACATTTAGTACGAAAGCTTTTTTGGGCCCATTCGAACAGTATTGAAGACCAAAAATAGGTCTTGCATTGCTAAGTTCCTGTGTGGGAGGAGGTGTTTTATGTTCTTTGTATCGCATTCCATGGAACATTATCATTGAGACCTGGGATGTGGGTCGAGGGTCTGTAAACTCAACATTGCTCTTTTTCTAAGAGTAGGTTCTGCAAGTTATTGGTATGTACGTCGAGTTGTTCAATGACTACCCAGGCCATATAATTGGTTGTGTGTCCAGCAGTAAGAAAGTGATCGGTCATTTTTGTGGTGTTACGTTTACACTACATATTGCTCCTATGTTCGCATATCCTGGTCATTATTTCTCGGCTGGTCATACCTACATATCTTAGATTGCATGGGCACGTAATGAAATATACAACATTGGCTGAATTGCAGTTTGTGTGTCTTTTGATGTGCCATGTTTTTCCTTGTTCGAGGTTTAAGGTTTTTGTAGTTTTGGTTAGATGGCACACACTGCAATTACCACAGGGAAAGTGGCCAGTGATATTAGGTAGACCCCATGCGTTTAAAACCGTGTTGTTTGTAGGGATTTGTTGTTTGGGGCGTGTGGGTACCAAACTGTCTCGTAGATTTTGAGCTCTTTTGTAAGAGAATAGTGGTTTTCCCATTGTAGTTTGCCTGATGTTACTATTCGCCAGTTGCTCTGGAGGATTTTGGTAACTTTGTTTGAGATGGAATTGTACGTGGTCACACAGGTGAGTGGGATGGTAGATGCGCTCTTTTCTGCTTTCTCCAGTAGGCTCTCTCTGTTCTGGTTTCTGGCTCTTTTTTGGGCTTTGTTGATGACTCTGTCCGGGTAGCCCCGGTCTTTCAGTTTTATAGTTAGTGATTCTGATTGAGATTTGAAATCCTTAATTTCACTGCAATTGCGTCTTAATCTGAGATATTGGCCATAGGGCAAGTTTTCCCTTAATGGTCTTGGATGAAAACTGTCAAAGCGCAGCAGTGAGTTTTTTGCTGTTGGCTTGAAATGTGTCTACATTGAAATAATACCTCTGTGTGCCTCTATGTCTAGGTCTAGAAAGGTGATACTCTCCCGACTTGTTGAATGGGTGAACTTTAAATTGGGGTCCAAAGTGTTGACCCAGGTAAGAAATTCCAATAGTTTGATCTCAGTGCTTTCCCATATTAGGATGATATTATCTATATAACTCTTGTAGAATGTTATATCCTTGCAGAATGGTGAGGCCGGATTCAGAATGTGTTGTTTTTCAAAATTATACACATAGAGCACGGCTACACTCGGCACGAACGCGCTGCCCATTGAAGTGCCATATCGTTGTAAAAATAGGTTGCCCTCATATTAAAAAAAGTTGTCTTTTAATGCTAGTTCAGCACATTGTAGGACAAACGATTTGGGTGTCCTATAGGCCCATTCTGTACTGTCCAGTGAGGTGCGAAGGACCTCGAGGGTGTTATCTTGGGGTAAGCTAGTTTACAGGCTTTCTATGTCCATACTCACCAGGATTCAGGTTGCGGGATTGAATTGGAGATTATTTAAGTGACATAGTAGGTCTTCAGTGTCTTTCAGATAAGTAAGGGTTGCCTGTACCAAAGGTTGCAGAAAGAAATCGCAAAATCGGGAGAGAGGTTCCAGAAGTGAACCTATTCCCGACACAATCGGTCGGCCTATAGGGGGTGTTTTGTTTTTGTGAATCTTTGGGATTGTATAAAAGTACGGGATCTTTGTACGTCCTGAAGTGAGGAATGATGCTTCTTGTTTGCTGATGTCTCTGTTTGATTCTGCTTCATGTACCAATATGTGTATTTTGGTTTTGAGGGTGTTGCTCGGGTCTTGATCAAGTTTGCAATAGTTTTTGGTGTCATCGAGGAGGCGGAGGCATTCTGTGTGGTAGGCATCTTTATTTTGCACCTCCTTTGTCCGCTGGTTTTATAATGATAGTGTCATTGCTTTTCAGCCTTTTGATAGAAGCAAATTTACTCGCACTTGCGTTCTTGAATATGGGCTCCTCGGCGGTGTTCTCAATTTCTTTGTAAATTGCCTGTTCAAAAGCTATTAGTTCCACAGGTATTGTGTGTGGTGGTGGGGTAAAGGTAGATTTTAGTTTCAGGTTAGTGTCTCCTTTATCCTCATTGGGGGTGTTGGAAGGAGGCTGATTCTCAAAGAAGGCTTTTAGTTGTAACTTCCGAAAGAACTCAGAGAGTTCACAATGGAGTTTGAATTTATCAAGTTTGGCGGTTGGTGAGAAACCTAGTCCTTTATTAAGTACCTATTCCTCAGCATCTGTGAGGGTGTGATCAGACAGATTTGTGACTAGGGCCTGATTCCGCTCGGTCCTGCATGTTGGTCTTTCACTTTGCAGCGGGTATTGGCACTCGGGTTCAGATCTTCCTCCCAGTGTACTTGGTTTCTTCGTGGTCTTCTTCCCCGTCCCCTGCGGCCTGCCCCTAAAAAATGAAACCTTTGATTTGGGTTCCCAAATTGTATCGGTGGTCGTGCGAATGGGGGATTCCAGCCATACATCATTTGCGGTAGCATTGGTGGATATGGGCCGTGATAGCTCATTTGGCCAAATTGGTGTGTGTTTGGCCATGGTTGTTGCCAGTTGGTGTTTTGGCCTCTGCCTCTTTGTCTGTTTCAGTAGCTTCTATTACTTGATCCGCTACTTATGGATGATCCATCATCAGAGGAAACCGACTGTGGTGTTCTATTTGGGGCTTTATAGTCCGCATCTGAGTAGGGGTATTTCTTTAGACCCTTCTGATATTGATGGATTTTTGACTGGGTCAATTCATCTTTATATTCTGCCATTTCCTTATTTACCTCGTCTAGTCTTTTTTTATACGATGTTAGAGTGGTCTTAAAATGGCTTTCTGTGGCTTGGATGTCTATCAGGATCTCTTCTGATAGTCTTTTGGCTGTCTGAGCCCAGTCTCTTCGAAAAGCTGCATCGTCTAGGAATATGCGAGGGGCATTTGTCACTATCAGTCCTTTTGAGGCTGTATTGGAGCGTAAATATTCTGTTAATATTACTCCATGCAGTTTAGTCCAGCTGGAGATTTCCAACTTCTAAAAAAGTGGCTAAATTGGAATGTAGAATTCTACACCGCGACTTCGGCCAGTGGCACCTCACCAACGACACTTCCTACTTGGACACCGGCAGCTGCCCTGCCCCACTGAACTTTACCTTCTCTGCAACTTGACAGTGATTGTCAAAACCTTTAATTTTTTACATTGTCTTTATGCAGATCAATGACGAGCTCTATCTATTACATGGAGACTAAGGCAAACTTCCTTTTTTTATTTCTTCAAAGTCCAAAACCAAAACTAAGCCAAGACCTGAGCAAATCCACTCCTGGTACCGGTAAATCTCTACAACGCGGTCTGTCATACCTTTTGACTTTGTCCCGGTCTCACATGACTAGATGTCCCTAATTGTTGCTTCAATCTTTTAGGTGTTGTGTTTTACTAATAATTGGTTCATTGGAATTTTATCATTCAGGTTTCAAATTATTTATACATTTGTCTCTATTTTTCTAAATTGGTGTGCGATTTTTCTTGTGTTGCATTTTGCCTTTAATTCTGTTTGAGTGCTGCATACATACTTTACACATTCCTTCTAAGTTAAGCCTCAGTGGTTTTGTGCCAAGCTGCCAGAGGGTTAAGCATAAGTTAATTTAGTAACGTCTGTGGTTCACCCTGACAGGGATTGTGGATGTTGCTCGAGAAGGGTCTTCAACCCCCTCAATCAAAAACCCAATTTCCTACAGCCACACTTAGCACAGGACCAATTTACATTAATAGGAAGGTTTCCTTCTACCATACAACCCATGCCCTGCGTTCAGTCAGTTTCACTTCCACCACATGGCTTGCACCAGGCTGCTCTTTCTCATTCTTGGCCGTAAAGAACTGAAACAACCTCCCAGTTTCTCTGTGCCAATTGTTCAGTTTCCAGTTTTTTAAAAGCAACTTAAAGCCTGGCTCTTTAAGCTCCCTGTTTATGCCACTTTCTGTTCAGGTGAGAGTTATATTAGCACCAGGATGCCCCAGATGGTAACAGTTGACTACACAGATTAAAATAGCATAACATCACTACTGTCAGTGGCCTCTTCCTTATCAAAAGCCCCCTCCCATCACCCCGCATCAGCTTGTTCATATGTGAATGACTTCTCAGCAATGTTACCATTCTAGAGGCACAACTCTTACCCAGTGACCCCCTGTCTTTCTTACTATGCATTCACCTGAACATTTCTGAGCTGCCATCCTGCCATGCCTGTAACAAAATAGTTGTGGATCACGGCCAGGTCACAAAGCACATGTGGGACAACAATGTTCTCTCCCAAACAATGTTTTGAAACCTCTGACATATACATAGGATTTAAAGTACATTGGGGTTGTGCCCCTGGTCAAAACGTGACTGGGACACAGGCCAGAATATGACTGGGACACAGACCAAACCTCTACTAATTTAAAATTATACGCCATTCTCCTTGATTGACTTTCCAAAATAAATGCCAAAAGGAATTCCGTAAGAACTTTTGACAAGAAAGCATTTTCCTGCAATAGGGCAGGGAAATATTGAATTTTAAAGCATATCTGACCAGTAATAGTGCTTAAAACCTGATACAGACCAAACCTCTACTAATTTAAAATTATACGCCATTCTCCTTGATTGACTTTCCAAAAAAAATGCCAAAAGGGATTCCGTAAGAACTTTTGACAAGAAAGCATTTTCCTGCAATAGGGCAGGGAAATATTGAATTTTAAAGCATATCTGGCCAGTAATAGTGCTTAAAACCTGATACGATTTCAACACAATTTTGTAAAGGAAGTTTGGTGTTCTCACCCAAGATTTATTTGGGAAAAAATATAAATGGCAAGGTTACATTTGAAAGAAATTTGGTTATTAATATTGGTGAAAAGCTGATAGGAATACAGGAAAGATTACAGAATAAATTAATTTTAAAATAGACATAGGGTAAATGGGGGATTTTATGTCAGCTGCTCCACTTCTCTTGGACTAAGCATTTGAAAATCTTATAACAAAAAAGACTGAAGAAAGAATGTTTGATTGGGTGAAGGAAAGAGAGAGGTGATATCGTTATCCTAAGTCTCCCTTAAAGCGCTCGCTTGCTCAGTTGCAATTAACCCGGGGAAGCTGGAGAAAGTAGCAGAGGTGTCAATTGCGGCCTTGTACCTTCAAAAAGACCCTGCAAAGGCTCCAGCTCAACGGGGAAATGCCCGAAGGAATAACTGACAAACATGCACTAGGAAAATCTAAAATGGGGTTTCATCTGAATTTATTTCCAATTTGCATCAGGAACCTGTCCTGACACTGAACAATTTGCGTTCTTTGTGTATCTATTGCTGTATTTTTGCTTCCACCCAGTTCCTCATTCCCACCAAAAACATTAACACTCAAGGCGCTCTATCATTGTACAATTATCTGTCGATTGGTTATCAGAGGGGCCACGCCCACAATTTCAAAACTAATTTTATCTCTTTAGGATATGATCCTGAATCCTAGACGATACGTTCCTCATGTGTGTACACCAGTCTTAAAGATCGGCCCATCATTTCTGTTATCGTGGTGGGAATCGTCTCACAGTGATCTCTCAAATTGGGGCGGTCGCATACTGTGTGATACAAATCCACGTCTGCCTTCCTACCTTTGGGGCAGTGGCTTGATGCATTCGGGTAAATTCTACGGATGTGCTGTGGTAGCAGACATTTTCTGGGCCGAAAATTAAACTGCATTAAATTTAAAACTTGCATTGGGGACACTTTTTGCCACTCCACTCTACGCCAGTCTACTACACTCTACGCCACTCCACTCTGCTCCACTTTACATCACACCGCTCTATGCCACTTCACTCTAGGCCACTCTACGACACTCCACAATACATCACTCCACTCCACTCTATGACACTCCACTCTGCAACTCTTCACTCCATGACACTTCAATCTATAACACTCTACTCCATTTCTCTCTACGACACTCTATACCACTCTACCCCACTCCACTCTACAACACTGTACTCCACCCTACCCCACTCCACTCAATGACACTCTACGACCCTCCACTCTACAACACTCTATGACACACTATGTCACTCCACTCTACGACACACCACTCCACGACACTATACGCCACTTTACTCTCTCCAAGCCACTCCACTTATGCTATGGCACTCCCCTCTACTCCACTCTATGGCACTCCACTCCGCGGCCCTCCACAACACTCTATGGCACTCCACTCTACAACACGTTACTCCACTCTATGATACTTTACAACACTCTATGCTATGCCACTCTATACCCCTCAACTCTGTCACTCCACTCTGACACTCTACTCCACTCTACACCAGTCCACTCTACTCCACTCAATGTCACTCTATGCCACTTGACTCTACAACTCTCTATGACACTCTACAACATTCCACTCTAATCCACCTGCTGCCCCTCCACCCTTTTCCCCCACCCTATGCCCCTCCATTCTGTGCTCTCCACTGTACGACACACCACTTTACTCCACTCTACTCCACAACACTACTCTACTCTAATTCCATACTACAACACTCTAGGCCACTGCACTCTATGACACTCCATGATTCTCCACACTATGACACTAATCCACTCTACACCACTCCACAACACTCGATGCCCCTCCACTCTATGTCCCTCCACTCTACAATACTACACTCTACTCCACTCTATGTCACTCCACTGCCCTCTACGCCACTCCAATTTACGCCACTGCGGTCTATGACACTCTACCCCACTCTACGCCACTCCACTCTATGACTCTTTATGCCATTTCACTCTACGACGCTCTACGACACTTTATTCCACTCTCCAACACTTTACTGCACTCTACGTCTGACACTCTATGCGCTCTACTCCACGCCCCTCCACTCTAAGCCCCTTCACTCCTGCCACTTTACACCACTCCATTCTACTTTACTCTGCTTCACTCAACTCTACTCTACAACACTCCACTCCACGACACTCCACCCTATGACACTCAACACTCCCACTCCTCACTACTCCACTCTATGACACTCCACTCTCCTCTACGCCACAAACTTTTATACACGTTGAACAGCAGCCACGTTAGTGTACAACATGGCTTAAATACATTGGCAAAGCCAATAGCTCTTGCATAAGTGAGAGCTATTGGCTTTGCCAATGCTTGTTTTAAAACGGTAGTGGTGTGCACATTCCCATCATTTACTTTGCCCACAGTTTATAAATATTTCCTTGAGACAGTGACCATTTCCTGAACCCGTCTGGGACGTAAGCACAGTTACAAAGAATGAACTTTCAAATGATTGAATGCAGCTGCTCGATCTCAGTTGGTGAACCAGACAGTTTTGCTGATTTAGTATCGTTCTTCCTAACAAAACTCTCCAAAACAGACCTAGGAATATCTAGACGCTCCCTGAAAGGGCTGCAGTGAGCTCTCCTCTGAAGAGCAGAAGAAAAGAACAGCAGCTTCAATTCAATGAGGCAAAGAGTGAAAATGAGAGAAACTGTCCCGCTGACAGACACTTTCACACAGGAAGAAAATACTTTATCATCGGTCACACGAAAATCCGGCGTCTGATATAGACTGTATATTTTGTTGCACTGTTTATATTGGTACATTCTGTTCTCAGTGATGTAATGGAGGGGGTGGATAGACATGAGTAAGACGAATATATCCCGGATATGAGGTTCTGTATGAAGTATAGCTGAGAGACACAAGCCCAGGTAAGTTATTCATGAAGAATTAGAAGAATGTTGTATGTTGGACTCATGCTGTTACTCTTGATTTTGCCATGCTGTGTGTAGGGTGGAGCCTCTCTTCGACTCTGTCCATGTGACAATCTGCTCCTCATTTCATTGTTCTGGCAGATCTGGTGTGTTTTCTTGTACATGCATCTCATGACAAGCGCCCTACATAGTTATGGCATGGTGCTCACCGACGGAGTGCTAGTCTCCATGATACATAAGTGGTACTCCTTTTAACGTGAGTGGCTGCCAGCCAATGGCCAGCCTATGATACTACTAACAGTGGGTGGCAGCAGGTTATAGTAGTGGGGCAGACGCCTTTTTACCCGAACCGCTGTAGGCAGATTGGCTATCGTCTGTCCCTGTTAACCCTATATAATATGTCATTACTGGGCCCTCATTCCCTCAGTTAGTTGCGCATGACAGTGCAGGGATAAACCTAAGATGAAGTACCTATGTTAAGGGACCTATGTTTTCAGGGAGCATCATGTGGTTAAAGATAGCTGATCCCCCTCCCTGCATGCACCCCCCCCCCCTCCCGTGCTACTCTTTCGATTCCCCTGACCCTCTGAAACTCATTGCGTGGGAAAGTGCCTCTGTCTGACCTTTGACACACATGCAATGAATAAAGAAGGAATGGCCTGCTGTTGCACTTGTATTGGACTCAGACCAGCACCAGCAGCTCAAACTGTGAACTGGCCAGAGCAATAAGTGAACAAAAGAGTGGACAAAAGCCAAAGCCAAAGTATTCTTTCTATAGAACAGATAGGCCGCTCGCCCTTATCCGACATGTTGTGCTTTGTTTTGTTGCATAAGAAAAGGTGTCTGGGTGTAATGCCCAAAGTGAGGGTGAAAGTTTCACCTCAAGCTCATTGCCATGAAAGTGTAACTGCTAAAAATACACATTGTCTCATATAGGTTTAGGTCTAAGTGTGAATTTGGTTAGACTGTTGGACTTGTCCAAAGACCCAAGACCTGGATATGAGCTGACTCCTGTAACTTCGTTTTCGCCTCTTACTTGAAGAAGTTCTGCACACTTATGTGTACCCCGAGTTGGTGGCCTGTGACAGCCATGAAATCCCGCACACGTCCAGAGTCACTGATGAAGACCAAGATGGCCGTGTACTGCCGAGAAGATGCTGCGTCTCCCGCCGCAACTGCATTTACTCCTGAGAACAAGAAAGTTCCATTCTGTGAATGCAACATGGCTGCGGCGGCCTATCAAGCACTGCGAGTATCCAAGAAGTTGTCACCACCCGCAAGGGTCGCTCTGACAGTGACAGCCCCTGTGTTGCAACACTGGTCACATTCCCTCCCCTCTACCGAGCTGATGTCCACTCACAGAGACCCTGAAAACGAGGAAGAGGCTTCAGAATGCTACGTCATATGTACAGAAGCAGTATTCCACAAGTGGGAAGGAAATGAGTGTGTCTACTAAGATATCATAAAGTATTATAAGTGGCACAAAACTTATTGAACTTGAAATCATATTGCTACCATAATACTTAGAAATCTTGTGATAAATAACACTGCTTAGTCGTTTTATGTGTTGCAAGTGGTACATGTGTTACTTAAACTGGTGGCTCTGTCCCACATCATTCACCAACAGCAAGTTTTAACTGTTCAGTTTCACTGACACCTGAAAGTCAAAGCGCATAGAGGCTGTCCTTGGCAATTCAGTGAGCTCCCAGTAGCTCCTGTCACAAGAATTGCGTAGTTGTCCTTCAATCACAGACGTGCCAAGAAACTGGCATGGCCTCAAGGTTCATAAATGTTTCAAACATTCACACAGTAACCTCTCATAAACAAATAGTGACCTCACGGTTCATGCATGACTCAGGGATGAGCCTGGAATAGAACCGGATGTTATAGCGACATTTATGCTGTGGAATTTCCTGTCGGTTGAGCATGTCTGCTAGAAATAGGGAGACGGAGTGAATCAGTGTCACTGGCATGGAAACGTTCCATCACTATTTGTAGGAAAGTAGGATCTGCTTTCATTTTTACCTCCACTTTGTGCCTCGTGTGAGTGTGTTTTGACTGTAGCTTGCTGGGATCCTGCTAACCAGGACCGTAGCATCTGTGCTCTCTCTCCCAAAATGGCTTTGGTAAGTACTTTTGTACCTCCAGAATTGGCTACTGGTGCACCCTTATAAGTCCCTAGTATATGGTACTAAGGTACCCAGGGCACAGGTACACCAGGAGTCTCCCATGGGCTGAAGCATGTATTGTGCCACTCATGGGAGTCAACTCAAACTCAGACTACAGGCCTGTCATTGTAGTCTGTGTGAGTTGGTGCTTGCACCACTCACAACAGATATGTGTTTTCTTATATCTGAAGTCACTACACTTAAAACGTATAAGTCACTCCTATTGTAGGACCTTCAGCCTAAGGGCGGGGTGCTTGGTTATTAGTGTGAGGGTATCCATGCATGAGCAGGACCCCCCTACAACCCCGGAGTAGATTCTCCAGGCTTTATAAGTGCAGTCCGCCATTTTAAGACATATAGTGGTCATCAGCCATTACAAGCTGTCTAACTATATAATGGCTGCGTTGAAGCTGGTCATGTTTGGGATTAAACATTGACTGGGGGGCCCCTTAAGAGAGCCCCCGGTACTCCCGGTTACAGTCTTTCAGGGTCTGCTAGCAAGCTAGTGCTGCTGCCAACCACAGACACTGTTCGGCCCTCCTGCTGCTGCGCTCAAGCAGGGGAAGGTAGGACAATAGGTGTCCTGTCACAGGGAGGTGTGACCACCTCTCAGGCAGGACTTAGTGCATTGGGCTGGAGTGGGGATGCTTTCCAGCGCTACCAGACTACATTGAAGGGCACATTTGGTGCCCTCCTTGCATACTCTATTTTTGAGCCAGATCAGGAAACCTTGTATCCCGCTCTGGTGCAAAACTGGACAAAGGACAGGGGAGCATTCTCCCTTCTGTCCAGCCCCTCCTTTTGGAGGGACCCCCAAATCGTTCCATACCTTTCCTTGGGTATTTAAGGGGTTCCCTGTGGATGGGTCCTCAGATTCGTAGTGGAACAAGGCTCCCCTCTAAAACCAAGACACCCTTTGACCATATGGACACTTGGACTTTGTCGGACTTCGCCTGGAACCAATACTGCATCAAGGAAGACTCCTGCTGCTCCTGGTCTTGCTGTTTTGCGAGTCTTCTACCATGTCTGAGCCTGTACTTCACTCAGTTTCTCCAGAAGACCTGTGGGCATCAAGGACATCCAAAGAAATCTCCCTTGGAGTGAAGCAGTCAGTCCCCTGCATCTGCAAGCACTGCAGCAAAGCTGACCGGCCTGCTGCTTCTGTCGCCCTATGGACTTTCCGAGGCCCAGCAACACAGGTGGTGGTTCTGTGGCTCTCCAGAGGCCTGACCTGTGTTCACGCAATATTGAAGACAGTTTCTCTCGTCAGAGCCGCTAGGACCCTGTGCACAGCATCAACTTGCAGTTGCCAAGGCTTGTTGGCACTCCAGTCCAGAGATTTTTGGGCTGCAAAAAGCTCCAGCCTCCTACACCTTATCTCTCGAAGATCAGCATCCTCTCTGCATCCCTTGCATTGTGGGCCTCCATCTTTGGTGAGCTACCTGAGGTCCTCTTGCGGCTCCTGTGCCTTCGGCCTGTGGGTCCTCTTGAGGGTCTTCTTCTGCTTTGGTGGGCTCCCCTGCTTGCTCTGGGCCTGCCCCAACCCTCCTGCACTTGGTGAGACCCTTGGACTTTGCAGGTCCCAACGATTGCATCTTGTTGTCTTCCACGCCAGTTGCGGCTACCAAGGCTTGTTGGTGCTCCCGCTGGACATAGACCACCTAGACACTGACATCTGGCATGGGACTACTCGTGTACAGCTCCTGGTCTTCCTCAGTATCGCCTGGTCCCCCAGCTGCAGCAACAAGATCTTCGTGAACTCTACTGAGCTCCCTGCCAAGGCTGGGCATTGTGCTTCTGTGCTTCCAGGTCACCTCCGAGTGGCATAGGCTCTGTACCCTCTGTTTGCAGGTTCTCCAATTCAAGAATCTACCCTTGGGTTCCACTGGACATCTTCAGAGACTTCTCCAGTGGCCTTTCTTCCCAAGTCTTCCATTGTTGTCTACAGGAGGTTCCAACATCACTTCAACCCTATGCACCTGGCTTACCTGGTGCAGGTAACGTGGTTCCTGGGGTATCCACGGGTGGGGTGGCTCTTCAACCTTCCATCTTCCAAAGAGTTCCTTCTGGGTCCTGTGGGAAGGGTCCTTTTTCTTTAAAACTGCAACTGTGACTTCTCCATTGACTTCCATTGGGCACGCAGCCTCCGTGGGGTTCCTGGGTACAGTATCTGCAACTGTGTATTTTATTATTAATGTTCTAATGGCAAATATCACAGAACATCAAATGTAAAAAGAATTAAATTACTATCTGCCTTTTTCTATGATGTTGCTAATGCTGTTGCAGCTTATTTTTAGTTCTTCGATGTGACTGTTATTGTGTTTACACCTTAAGTGATGTAAACCAAACCTTACAATGTACATAACAAATGCCACAAGCCCACATATTAATTCAGATGCAATGCAGAATACCCCAAAACGGTATAATGAATGATTGCTATGCAAAGCTATAAATTCAGATAAAAGGCGAAATTCCCAAACAAGCATTGGCATAGCCAATAGGTCTCGCCTTTGGGACCTTATAAGTGTTTAGTTAGCCAGCACAATATCCTTCGTGCAACAACATCAACTGTTGCATGGCTAAACACTTATAAGGTCCCAAAGGCGAGACCTTTTGGCTATGCCAATGCTTTTTTTTTTTTTTTTTTTTACAGATTTATATAGCACGAACTCGACCCAAAGGTATTAGAGCGCTTTACACCAGTTACGTTGCACAAGAACACATTCTTTTCTAAAAAAAATCCAGAGCCAAGATAAGAGAGGCTCTGTTCAGTAAAACGTTTGTATTGAGTATTTCTCTATTAGTACACGCGGCAGAGGCCTAGCCGTTTAGGAAGGCTGTCAAGTTTACGTAAAAGATCCACAGTATTATGACGAAGCCAACACGTTTGGTGGAACCGGGCTGATGTCATTCGCTGCAGTAGAGTCTTTTCTTTTGTTTGGTTGTTTAAAGCAGACTGGGACGGGCATGTCAGAGTTTACTTTGCGCCCTGGGCCCGTACAACGTGATCTATAATTATTAACTATTAAATGCCGAAAGTTGTAATACTTTTTTGATATGCGTCACTACTTGTATTTGATTCGATACAGTGCTCCATGAGTGCAAGTCATAGCCCCTTAGATCATCAAATAATGAACCTCTCTGCACTGGGAGATATTAGCTGGGCCACAGTTCTAAATTTTGCCCACCAAATGTCCTATAGGATTAAAAGTGCACAATCGAGTTCAAGATTCTAGAGTCAGAAGTATGATGGCTTTACCTGTTCAAGCCATGTGCCGGTTAATTTTGTGGTAGTTCCAAACAAATATTATTGACTGAAACTAAATCAGTCATGTCTGCACACACTACTGTGGCATGTCTAGTTGATTGTATGACGTCCATTACACGACACACACTTAAAAAATCTAGTTTATTAATTAATAAAAACCATAAACGTACACCATACAATCAATCACAATATCATGTCCATATAAAGGTAATAACAAACACAAACTTTAGGACACATAAAATCAAGTTCACCGTGACCCGGTTGGGGAGCCTAGAACAGCACCATACTGAAATTGTTCTATAAAGTGCCTAATGCAAGGAGCCACGAAGGATGATAGATGCACGGATGTAAGCAAATATAAAATCAATATAGCCATAGCATCAAAAGAGCAGCACATTTTTAAAACGTCAGATAATGACTACAAACGAATATTTTACAAGCTCCTATAGGTTTTATCCTTCACAGTAGCAGCGAGTTTTAAAATCTAGACGATTGCCAAAAATATATCATACTGTAAAGTGTGAAGAGCCACACAACTTCATATAGGGACAGGCATCAGCAGATATAAATGCGTGTGACAATAACAACCTGTGGAAAGCGCAGCGCACTGGGTTCACCAGGTTCGAGAGATTCTATAATGGCATAGACACTGCAAGTAAGATTGAACAAATCGGATGCCTCCCCCAGAATACAACAAGTTGTAATGTGAACTACAGCCACATCGACTCCTATTGAATAGCAAAGTGTGAAGTGCAACCGTGTCCCTGCCCGACTCTGATTTACTTGTGTCAGACGAAATAGTCCTCTGTCGGGGTGAATACTCATTTCCATAACACTGCCATTACGATCTGATATGTGAAGGATACGTGAGATGCCAGTTTCAGGAATGATTCCTTTTTATTTACAAAAAAACACTTAACACCCAAGTATAGTTGTACAGATTGTCGAAATACATATTATTTCAGGCTTCGGGCAGGAACATCATTAAGTACTTAAAAGTGCACTACCAATAGAAAGATACAATGTTTGTGTGTTAAAGTGACGTCTGCTTTGAAAAATATCTCGCCTGGGTACGAGGTAATCTACTTTGGCTAGTGGTTCAGCTTGTGTTCTGATTCAAATGAAGCCATCTATCTGGCTAGCACAGCAAGCAAACGTTTTTTAAAACTGCAGAGAAAATAACAACGGAAAATTAAACAAACTGAAAATGTAAGGCCGAAGGTGATTCCCACAAGTTAACTTGTCACGAGCGGGGGGAAATGACACCGCCTCGAGTATCTACAAGCATTCGGTGAGTCACACCTTTAGGCAAGCTACAACAAGAAAATGAATCCCCACCCCACACTGGTCAAACAATACTGTATCAGTATTAGCCAGAAAAGCCCGGATCGCCTAAAGAGGAGTTCATTTGAAAGGACAATGCTCGGGAAGCATTCATAACAGAGTCAACATTACCTGAACCAAGCACCGTTGAATATCACTGAACTATTCAGATCTGAAGTAGTCACGTTACTCGCATAAGCAAAGCTATCTACGCAGATACCAACCAGCTTATGCAGGCACAACAGAAAACTGCACGCCAATTACGAATTCTTTTATACAGCTGGAACTCTGCCAAACAAATGAAGCTGTTGGCTGCTTTGGAGGTTAAAACCCCTTATCTGAATGGAATACAAGCCTGCAACATAATAAACAAGCGCTGGTCACATGCCACACCCGGCACACAAAAAAACAAGCATTTACAATGCAATGGTCTCGGCAATATTATAGGTAGAGCTATTGGTATTGCTCATTATTTTTTTTATCATTTTTGTATCCCTAAATAAATGGCATTGTCATTTCTATTGGCTTTTTTTTTGCATATGTGATACCTATTGCATTAGCAGAGAGAGAGTGAGATAGTGAGAGAGAGAGTGAGGTATTGAAATAGAGAGTGAGGTAGTGAGAGAGAGTGAGGTAGATAGAGAGTGAGGTAGTGAGATAGAGAGTGATTGAGGTAGTGAGTGAGAGTTCTGCCGTCAGAAAATACCTCTCACTCACTAACTCACTCTTTCACTACCTCACTCTCTATCTACCTCACTCTCTCTCACTACATAACTCTATACATCACTACTCCCCTCTATCTACATCTGGGCACCAAATAACAGGTGTTTATTTTTACTCATTTTAGTGACCTCCTGGGGATAAACGTCTGCGTGTCCCCACTAGGATTGAGACGTGTGCCCTTGGGGCTAAACAGTGGAACCCTGAGTCAACCGTCTACCTGATCTTGGTGGTACAAAGTGCTCTGCCTAAACTCAAACAGTGACAGCCTCCGGTAACCATGACTTCGCTACAGCTGTATGCTAGCGTCGAGCCTGTCATACGGGTCTCTCTAATCCAGAGGCGCAACTAGAGCCAAATTTCGGGGGGGGGGAGGGGGACTAAGCAAAAATTTCGGGGGGGGGCTGAATCTTTAAACAGTAGGCAGAGTGGCGCTGATTTCGGGGGTGGGGGGGGCTGAATCTAGGCAGAGTGGAGCTGCAGGGGCTCTTAGAAGGGGTGAAACAACAGTGAAGCCTCATTAACATGCAAATGCTCTTTCAAAGACCTGTGAAGTGCTCGGGCATGGCTTTCTGTCTGCCCGGGAAGCGGTCGCATCCCGGGCTGCCACACACGACGGGGGGGGGGCAGAAGCCCTGTGAGTCCAATGGGTGTTGCGCGCCTGCTCTAATCCCAACAGCATCAACGAGGCCTCCCGCATTCCCCCCTACTAATCGCTCACGATCACACGGTATAGTCAAGTGTGGGAGCCGGTTTTAGAAAACATATCACCTCCTGCCCCATACCTGGTGCTCGAAGCTGTTGAAATGAGGAAAAGGCGCTGGGCGGGCAGTGGTACCTGCCTCTGACTGTGTGTGCAGGCATCCCTCCCTGCGAGTAAGCGGGCACCCAACGGCCTCGGGGCTAACGGGTTGTACGATTGAGTGCGCCATGTCCTGGTGCAGGGAGTGAAATTGAAGGAAGAACTTCGGAAAATACAGATATTTTGAGTGGCTGTAAGTCCAGCAAAACCGGCCCTTGATACTTGTGCTCTGGGAACTACACGTTTCAGCCTCAGAGCGTAAGTGTAGGACTGCAGGTCATAGAATTCTTTTGAGAGGCCTATTGCCAGGTGTTACTGGCCAGTACTCCCGATAGGACAACAAGTCCCACAATGCATTGAGCTGGATGAGTTGTGACCCCTGCAAGATGCGCCATGAGGCCCGTCATTCTGTCCACCGGGCCTGTTTCTCATATCACTGCTCCTCTGTGTAACCCCGCTCGCCTCATCTACCTCGGATAAAGAAAGAATGACATTTAAAATTAGTTTTACATTCCCGTTTGTATGTTTTCAGATGCGGCGAAAACGGATTAAAACATCTCGAAAAAGTGACGCCCCGGCGTCGGAAAGGGCTTGTAAATAAGCCCCCCCCCCACTCCCAGAGCCTTGTGTGGCCTCAGAAATCAGTATCGGATCTTTTGGCGCTTCGCGCGTTCAAGTGAACCTGTGCGCGCGCGCTGTACTGGCGCCTACTGTTAATTTCGTTTACCTACAGGGTTTCAGTAAGACACACATAGACAGACATACAAACTTGAATACACAAAGAAACATTCAGATACCGAGCGGGAGAAATACACATGTAAACAGACACACACAGAAACATTAAAATACAGAGGGAGGGGAGGGCACACTGTCACATGTGTAAACTAACAAACATTCAAACAGAGAGAGAGAAAAACAAACACATTCACACGTAAACTAACAAACATTCAGATAGAGAGAGAAAAACGCAGGCACGCGTAAACGAACAAACACGCAAACATTCAGACTCAGAGAGAGAACAATGCACGCAGTCATACAAACACATTCAGAGAGAGAGAAACGAAGTCACACAAAAACAAACGCACACGCACAATAATCAGGTACAGAAAGAGAAAAGCACAAAGATCCTCATGTAGGCACACACAGGGAAACATTTAGATGCAGAATGAGAGAAACGCACCCATAGACCCAACGCCGCCCCGCTCACACAGTGAGGGGGTAGCTGATGTGGGGGTCGTCGGGTTATCGTATGAAAGGGTCCCTGGTCCGGAGCCCGGAACGTGGGTGGAGACCGCAGGGTGCGCCAGTCCGGGAGAAGGCGAATACCTTCCCTCGCCGCCTCTTCTCGCCAGGGTTAAGCCTGGAAAAAAATACATTTGTGACCAACTGCTCTCCTGGCAAATCAAAGACAGTGTTTGGACAGGCTGGGGTTTATGTCACTCGTGCCTCGCCATATGAGGAGGAACCCGGCTCGGCTGGCAGCGTTAGGACAAACTGAAGCAGCACCCCCTCCCCCACCGCCCTCCTGCACACGGTGGGGGCAGGGGGATGTGCAATGATAGAATGAGAGGGCGAGCCAGCCGTAAATATCGCACGTAACCTTCATCTGAAATGCGGGGCTGAAGCCATTCAGGCAAAGATCAGAGATTTATGTGCAAAAACCATATCTCTCGAGCAGGCGGTGCCGTCTCCGACCCAAAACTCACATTGGTGTACAAGCTCCTGCCCGAGGGAGGCAGCGAGGGGAGCCGAGGCGCGTGAAATACGACCGCCTGGCATCCAAGGTTATTAAAAGGCGCGTTTTCTTTAATTACAGGAAAACAGGACGCGATCCGCCTTTCTCACCTCTTTCCTACGCGCAATCTCTCTCTTTTTCTTTTGCTCTTAATCAAGGTCTGAGGAAATAGGTCCTTTCGATATGCAAGTCATAACATATATCACCTGCATCTTCATTTATGGTAAATTTCACAGTAACTGCACATGCAAAAGATGCCATTTCATTTGCGTATGCTTCATGAAAACGATCACACGAGATATATATATAGAATATATATCGTATACAACTCATATTGTTATATTAGCAGGCCGCTTTAGTTTGAAAGAATTTCCTATAAGTAGATGTAATATATTCTATAGGTTCTGTTTTATCTAAATAAAATAAAGTACAAGAAAGAAACGCGAGGTCTGCCATGGTTCTTCCGCGAGGCTGCGGTGGGAGTAGGGTATGGATTGATTCAATGCAGCACACATATCCAGTCTGAGCTGGCTGCAAGGTTCCCTGGGGGTGCCTGCGGGGCTGCCCAAAATGAATGCGGGGGCTGCAGCATTACACCTACAAAGACCATGGCATGCACGCATAGGGAGACGCGCTCTGAAGCCCTCAGGCGCCCCCGAGATGATCTATACACGCTGGGAACGCTGGACACGCTGGGACCACAGGAATAAGGCAGAGCAAAAGGCAAGCACACCACTGCCTTTCTCCGAGGCAAAGCAGAAATGCCTCGGAGAAACGCAGTGGCGGTTTCAGATTCGGGGGCGTGTTTCTTTTTCTCTCCTCTTGCCATTGGCAGGAGGAGAGAAAAACACGCCTAAAAAGGGCGTTGCTAAAAAGTGGAAAGAACACCAAAAAACACGCCCCGAATCTGAAAAAGACGGAGGCTATTTGGAGGGACGGCTCTCTCCTCCAATAGCTGGCCTCCGTTTAGGAAGCCAGCCAATGGAGGAGAAGCTAAAAGAGAGGCGGGCTAAATAGCCACTCTAGAAAACATTAAATCTTCCGACTTCCGGTTCTGCCTTCGGCAGACCGGTAGTCCTCGACCTAAAAAGAAGAAAAACATGCGAGTGGTGCGTGCCGCGCACGCTGCACTAATTAACAAGCAGCAGCTGTTTTCGGGAGTGGCGCGTGCACATGCAGTCTTCACTTTTTAAGCACTGCGCTTGTGCTTGTGGCACGCTGCTGCTCGCTCCCGCAAGGTGGATGCCGCCACAAGCACGAGTGCAGTGCTTGAAAATTGAAGACCGATGGCTAAAGGCCCTCCTAGAGTACTGCATGCACGCTGTCTAGGCGAGACCTAAAAAGGAGGAATCTTTGCCTCCTTTGCAGAGCAGTATTTAGTTTTCAGAATTGTTTGCTTTGTGTTTTTGAAATATTGTAAGAAAACCACTTAACTCACTGTTTGTTTATTAAAGTCCTAATACATCTGGACTAAAACATGATCTCCCATAAACCTGAAAAAAATTTGTTTATGTCAAGCGAAAAAGCATCAGTGAATTAGAAATTAAGTAAGCACCTGCTTTGGCTGGTTGCACCTCTACGACAAGCAATGGAGCCACGCCTTAAGTTTTCAACAAGCTGTCCAGTTCTTCTTGCTGGGGCAGCAATAAAATGGGCCTAGAAAATTCACAACACAAATTCGAGTAAAAATGAGGAGAGCTACAAAAGCAAGTGGCTGGGTCACAAATACAGAAGTTAGTAAGAGAGAGGTCAAAAGGAGTCCCATTAGTGGCAGACAGCCTAAAGTCTGCAACACATATGCATTATTATACGAAATGCTGTAGCTGGTTTGGTTTATTTTATTGATCACAAACGAACCACATTTTGCAAACCCTACTGTATTTTGTTACTTAAAACAAACATCCAAATCTGTTGAAAATAAGCAAACCAGCCGTATCCTTGTGCACAAGAACACAATGCTTCAGCACAGAGATTTTCTTTTACAGATATTTTCTGGTGTTATTTCAGTTGGATCAATTGTAGTGAACCACAACTGCAACTATGAGAAAGCATCAGACTGCATTAGAATTGTTAAACTGAGCTCCTGGGAGGAGCAATGTGTCTTTGGTGACTTGGAGTCATCTGGTAAACTTAGGTGAAAACAAAGTCAGGTCCCTTTTGGTTCCCCTACTGCCTCTCCCCAGCAATTGGCCTCTCTGCAATTAAGTAATTTGTGTACTGCTGCCTGTCCCCTATCTGGGACTTCTTGTAGGGGGGTGACATGCGGTCAAACACAGATTCCTGCAGTGAATGCCTGAGTCCACTGAGCCACCAGACCCTGCTTAGCTGACACAGCTGATGGCTGACATTATCTTGCATCCTCCTCAACCTTTCTTCTTTATGCTGGTGAATGTGCACAGGGGCGCTTTCTTCTGCCAGGACGCATTGCATCGGGACAATTGGGATTCTGGTGTCAGGAGAACCAGCCAGCAAACTGGGTCCCACTCAAGGATAGATACAGGAACAGGAATCAGGCGGTCCCCACTCTATGCAGCACTACAGCTGAGGTATATATGTACGCAATATCCTGCCTTCACTCTTGATGATTTAAATGTGTTATTCTATTAGTCACTGTATAAAAAGGTTTTAGATGCAGCCACCAGGTGCAATGTATTTTATTGCTTTCTATTGTAGATGAATTTATGTAGGGCTTCATAACCTGTACCCCATGCATGGTGCCACAACAATATTGTGGATCAGTATCATGCAACTCTGTAGAAGATATATAGATAGAAAAGTGAGTGTCTGTCAGGTGGCCTAGTTGGGCAGTGTTTTGATCTTAAGCGAAGTACCAGATCATTGCACTTATAAAGTGTTGTTGCTGCACTGAAATGAAGTGAGAGAGCTTCAGCATTAGATGATAGTCGATGGATAGAAGTGTGCGAATGCAGTGTGGCCTATATGGTAAGTGTTTTGATGTCTTGAATGTATGGCAGAGACTCTCAAGACAAGGCCCTGTCATTGCAGAGAGTGCACCATCGTGGTGGCCATGAAGTTGCAGTGCAGTCTGATCTGAGGAAGGCACTCCACCCCCTACCTCTTGCACCACCGTGCTTAAGGAGTCGGGAACTGGTAAAACCTGGCTCCCAGCACCAGATCCACTGTGGGAGCTTGGAGAACCCCAGCCGCAGAGAACGGAATATCGCGGTGCCCGGGAGGGAAAGACCGCCACAATCCACAGAGGAGGTCACTGAATGAAAGCTTATGACCTGGCTGAATCTGCTACAGAGGCAGGCTGAAGCGGACTGAGCACTCCCGACCAGGGGCGTGAGGGGATCGTTGAGGGCCCGGAGACTCCCTGAGACTTGCTCACTATCCCCTTGTAGACGGTTGCAGGGCAGTTCAGCCTCTTCTGCTCAGACCTTCCTTGATCCTCCCAAAGGTTGATGACTCTGGAGGGGCCTTGCGAAAAAGGCTGCAGCAACCCATTGGTAAAGCCAGCCATTGGGGACCCACGAGCCAGCTGAGACAGTTATTGGCGCTAGCTGGACCGCCGCATTCTCCGCAGACTGGGTGATACAGACCTGAGGGGTTGGAAGAATCCTTAAGGTTTGAAGTTTGCCGTTCAGCAACCTGCTATGATGTGATCATAAAAGACCCCCACCGCCCATCATGCCATCTGCCCAGACCAATTGGGTTTTCATTCTACAAGAGATACGGGATCCCAGATCCTCTCTGGAGAGGAAAATAGGCTGCCTGAAAATTGACATCTCTCTGTTGCGCCAATACCTATGCAACACAGAGGCGAGGATCACGGAGGCAAGGGCCACATTTCCAAGGTGGAGGACAGATGCAAACTACGATATTTGGATTCCAAAAAATGGTCCATCCTCTTGAAGAGTGGGCAGAGGATGCAGAGGGGCACTCCCAACGAAATAACATTAGAATTGTGAGAGTCCCAGAGCAGGCAAAGGGGACGTCCCTAACCCAGTTTGTGGGGACTTGATCCTGGATCCGGCAAGAATAAATATCCACCTGTTTTGCTATGGAACAGATGCACAAGTCCCTTGCACCAGACCGGCTTTCCGGGGCTCCCCCTCGCCTCATTATTGCCCACATCTTCGACCAGGTTGATAGCAACATTATCCTCAGAGCCTCTTGGAAGCAAGAGGTCTTGCTGTGTAACTCGACCAAAGGTATGATCTTTCCAGATTACACACTTAAAGTCCAACAACAAAGACGCACCTCCCTGGTGTTCAAACAAAAACTGCAAGCACTACAACTTCAATACATGCTGCTTTTTCCGTCTCCACTGAAGGTCATTTTCCAAAACAAAACGTTCTTCTTTGATATTCCAGATTCCACCTGGAAGTGGCTATAGGAAAGGCACAATCTTTGGCAAGATGCACCACCATTGACCATGCCCTGAGAAAGCCCTGTGGGGGGAAGCAGCTATTGCAACTGTCCCAATGAACTTTGACGACAACATCACTCCACGGAAGGATCTGCTGACAGCCCTAGACCTTGTCATCCAGTCTCTCTGGAATCTGAACCTACGGACAGGCATTCTTACTCCTCATAACCGATGACTGAGGCCCTTGCATTCTGCACCCAACTTGCTCTCACCTGGATCCAACAACTATGACATGAATAAGAATGACTGTTCACAGCCTACCTCAGAGCATTCCGTTCTTTAGGGTTGAATTTTGAGGATAGTTTGCGGGTATGGTTAAGAGAAATGACGTTGGGATCTGGTCACAGTGTTGAGGACAGTTCCTAGTTTCTTCCACATCAGATATTTCATGTTTTTGAGGTATGGAGTGGAGGGTTTCTTGCTACTGTTCTTTTTTTTCATTGTGTGCATAGTCCTGTCAGACACCACAATGCAACCTCAAGACCGACTTTGAGTGCCAAGCGTCTCTCACTTCGGCCCCCTATTACAACACACGCTCGTCCATGTGATTGACCCAGTTAACACTGAGGGAGGAGACACTGTCTGCCTCTTGACATGGAATGTCAATGGTATCTGAAACGCAGTCAAGAGAAGTGTGGTGTTGAAAAGGTCACACCACGGACATGCTCCTTCTCCAGGAGACTCACTTGGTGGGCACTAAGTGTCCAGTATTAGCTTGGATGGGATACACGCAGATGTTTCATGCTGGCTTCACTAGAGGGTTATGGCAGGTGGCTATTCTGATCCATAGAAGACAACATGTGAAAGCCATGAATCTATGCCATGATAACCAAGGCCGATATGTAGCACTGTCAGGCCTCCTTTATGCCTGACCTTTTACGTTGGCCAGTATCTGTGCCCCTTCAACACTCACACCAGACTTTCTTAAACCCCTTGAGAAACTAGCACCTCAGTTTCTGATGGGACCCTGGGTACTCGTGGGGACTTAAATGGAGTGGTGGACTGGGGACTAGACAGATCTACTAGGATGGGGGAAGGAACCATAGACTATACCCACAGGCGAGATTTATAGAGGAAATGGGCTTGTCAGATAAGTGGAGTGCCCTCCACTCCCAAGTACGAGGATGCACCTATTATTCTAGGCCCCACCAAGTGTTTTCCTGTTTGCATTCTTTCCACCTACCAAATCTTGAATCCCACAGGATTCTAGACATACATATCCATGTTAGAATGTTACCTGGAAATAAATAGAGGCTTGGTTGCGTCCTTGGAGACACTCAGGGAGGAGCTCAAGACCTCGATAAGCGGGGACATCATTAGCCACATTTTGGGTACACGTACGAGGCATAGTAGAGACAACAGACCTTGAGACCCACATTTTAGAGTTAGGGGCAGAATACAAGCTGTCTCAGTGTCCCTCCTCAAATAAGGATTCCTTGCACAAGCAGACAAGCCTTTGTCAAATGCTCCTTGATGAGTCACAAACAGCATGGCGTGCAACACAGAGTGATATATACCATTGGGGAGGCAGGGTGAGCAAGACACTACATTGGCTTTACACTAACACGACACACAGCAATTCCATTGCCTACATATCTGACGAGAGGAGTAGCACACACACCAGAGAGGCCGCCATTGTCCAATGTTTTGTCTCATAATATCCAGATTTATATCCACAGCCCCCAGGGGTAGACCCAACTACCCTTCGTGACTTTGTAACTACCTATCTACACGCTTCCTAATGGACTCAGACAGAAACTCACCTTAGAGCAATATCACACAAGGGTAGCTGGGGGAAGCCCTGTCCCAACTCCTGTCCGGTAAGACTCAGGGCTCAATGGCTAGACAGAGGAGTTCTTTAAATAGTACAGACCTCTACTTCTTGGCCCACCACACAAAGTCTTTCTAAAGGCCCGGGAGACATGTATGCTCCCTCCAGAGATTCGACTAGCTGAAATTGTGGTCATACCTAAACCCAGTCAACCACTCAACCGCTGTTCCCCATACCACTCCGTTTCTCTTTTGAACATCGGGGTCAAAATCTGGACTAAGACCTTAGTTAACTGGTTGATGCTGGTAATAGCTACTCTGGTCCACCCAGATCAGTCTGGCTTCATTCCCACCTGGTCACAAATCACAATATTTAACGTATCTATAACACATTAGCAGACAGGATACCAGTGGCCCATACATTTCCTCTGAGCGGATGTTCATAAGGCTTTTGACTCAGTCCATTGGGATTACCTGTACTGTTTATTTCACAAACTGAACTTCGGCCCCACATTTATAAATGATCTCCAATTACTATAAACTGACATGAGGGCTAGAGTGAAGGTGGGAGGGCTCAGTGTTGCTTTTATTGCTTGCTATCCCAATAGAACCCCTGATGGGGTAGATGAGGATGGATGCCTTAGTCAGAGCCCTAGAATGGGGTACCTGGGTGTGAGAAGTTGGCCTGATGTATGATGTCACTAGTTATAGTGTGCACCTTATATCAGTCCAAATACCCTTATGGTGATTGGTTGTAAAGTCAACCTTATAGACCAGCTATCCTAGTGGTAGCATGGACAAGAGCAGTCTTAGGCTAAACTCTGAATGGCATGTGAAGCCAGCTGTGATACCACATATAGGGCCTCATGTAGGTAAATAAATTTTACAGTTTCTTAAATACCGAGCCGTACCGAATCGGTAAATTAGAATCGGAAAGTTATATGTAGGTAAAAATTCGGTAACAGTTACCGATTCGGTAACATTCGGTAATCACGAATCGGAATTCACCGAATCGGTAAATACCGAGGTGGTATTTACCGAATCGGTAAATACCGAGGTGGTAGTTACCGAATCGGAAAATACCGAGGTGGTATTTACCGAATCGGAAAATACCGAGGACACTACCACCTTCCCTTTACTAAGAAGCTAATATTATTATCATGAAAATAGAAGGTCTCTTAGGCTTGAATAGGGGACCCCATACCTCAAAGATCAGCTTAGTGAAATCACATCACAGGAGCATCAGGAGTCTTCTCGCAGGAAGGCTCGTCTTCGGTCTGAATAATAAACATGATGTCTGTGATATTAAAAGCAACAACTTTCAGGTATTTGCAGCTGCGCGTGTGTCATGGCTAAATAGTGGGTCGATCAACCTAGAGTGGAAAACATGCATTGTGTAATATTCCAGACTGTTTGTCACACCATGTACAGACCAAGGTCGCTGCGCAGAGCTTGGGATGGTAACAACAGATTGCTCTCGTGTGAAGCAAGTCTCGAGTCAGCAGTTTATTTAAGAAATAACATGTAAACGCAGTGTCGTGTGCAAAGACAAAAAGATGGCTGTCTAACATTTAACGTGGTTATGCGAACTTAACAATGTATGTACGTATTCAGGGAGAACTCACTACACGCCCCCTTGATCGAAGCACTATTTAATAGGCAAGAAAAGAGAGAACGCAGAGTTCAGTTTCGTCAGAGCAGAACAAGGCGTAACCAATGCTGCGCCAAAGTCCGAAACTACAAAAAATAGCAGCATAGAATTCTAAAAAAAAATGCAAGTAGATAAAAAAAACTCAAAACGACCATCAGGAAGAGAAAAAAGAGAAATAAAAGAAATAAATGTTGCGCCAGGGTGCTGTCCAGTAGCACAGGCGCAATGGACGACAGTCCAGTTAATCCATGAATGTATAGGCAGCATATGTGGCCACTGCTTCCAACAAAAAATCGTTTGCAGGGCCACTAAAAGTCTCAGCCATCCAATTAAGTAAAGAAAAGGAACATACGTGTTCTCCAACCATCGGAGCCTCTAGCACAATCAGAGGGCACCCGGAATGTTCCTCCAAATAGCTCATAGCCAAGAAGTCGTAGGCGGCCGCAGAGATGTCCCAATTACCCAGGATACCATGCGCCGCACCACAGGCCATAATCCGGACACCAGAACAGGCCAACTCGTGAGACACTAAGGGCCTCATCAGTCGATCGAAATCCGGCACCGGAGACACCATGTTGGTCAAGCACAAATCCAGAGGCCATTCAAAGGGACAATCCAGGCAGTGAAATACAGGTTGTACGCAGGTGAAGTAGGAATACCTGAAGGATAATCCATAAGCCAGGCTCAAAGTCGCCAATGGCAAAGTACCATAAAAGTCAAGCATCCTATCACGAAGAAGATGCAGACGGGACAGGTGCTCGTGTGGCACAGAAGGAGCAGCCATTCCGGAGTATAAAAAGGAAAAGCAGCACACCTGCCACTAGCGCCAGAAGCAGCGGGACACCTCCAAAGATGCTCGAGAAAAGTGAATGAAAAAATGCCGGAATCACACCAAAAATAGTTTGGAAAGAGGTCACGAGACCCGAGCCCACAAGTTTAAAAAAATGAGCCAGGCCGGTCGTGGACGAGGCATTGAAAATAGTTTGGATCAAAGAGCCGAAATGCAGGGGGAGGTCAGTAATCAGAAGCGCCTGTACCTCAGTGCGCGTATTAGCAACGTGAAGGACAAATGTTTCACGAGAGGAAGTCAAAGGCACCTCTTTTTGGGACAATAGCGCTCTTATTCTGCTCAACTTGTTGAACTCTGCTTTCAAGGTTGGAATCGAAGGCCAGATGGAAACATCCAGCCGCCCATGCGGGGGTGGAAAAAGAACATTATTGCAGCAGACAACTTTCTGCGAGACAGTTACTATGTACGGGATTCCCACTAACATCCCGCAGCAAGCTTCATTATTCAAAATTAAATAACTACCGTTTGCAAGCAGCGTGAAAGAAGGTGTAATCACAGGCACTGGGATACCTCGTAGGACGCACGCCAAATTCGGGGCTTGTACATTGCATGCGCCGTGTAATTGAATGTGCCTACATACCAAGGAATGGTCTGGTGTAGTGGTACATTCCTCGCCTTTCACATAAACCTCAGTTCCGTCCCTAGTACATCTATACGTAAAGGGGAGGGACCAAACCTCATGCATGAAAGCGGTGCCCAGCGGTTCATACCTACCCAAAGCATAATGTTTCATACAAGACGTAAACTTAAAAAGCGCGAAAGGGAGAGTTATCAATCCGTGTACTAACCACGTAGCTGAATTGATCTCCGCTACAGAGAAAGGCAACGGTTCTAACTTTTCAATCTGTAACAATGAATATGTAGCATCCTTCATGGACATAAATCGCTGCTTGTCAGTAAGGTTGTAGGGAAGGAATAACGATGTAGTGGTCAGATAGTCCCAAGGGACCCTCCCTGCCTTTAACGTCTGCAACGTCCATGCAAACTGCATAACAGAACGCAACTGGTTTTGACCATGATATAACACAGACATATCATCATGCACAATATCAACAACCGAAGAAACAATATTGTCTAATGTATAAATCCTAGAAGAGAGAGTGCTAATGCTATTATCTATAACGGCTAAAACCTTCTCCATGTTTGCTTGATCAATAGCTCTCAATCTGGAAGCCGCCTCAATCTGCGACAACTTCCAGACTTCGTTGTAAATAGCATACGCCCACCTTTTGGTTCTGCCACCCACAGGACCCTTAACAAAATCATTCAAATCGGTATGCACATTGATGGAGTGGGTGGACTTCCTGTTCCTGTAGATGTGCTCTGTGTCAGCTGGTGGACAGATTGGGATGTGTGTACCATCAATACAGCCGATGACATGGGGGAACTGTGCCATGTGATAAAAGTCTGTTTTTGTTTTCTGCAGTGCAGCCTGTGTGTTGGGGAAGCTGATGTAGTGGTGCATTCTCTGCATCATGGCATCCAGGAACTTCCTGAAGAAACGTGAGAGGCAACTCTGGGATACACCACCCACCGCAGCTATCACCACCTGATAACTGCCGGATGCCAGCAGATGTAGGCTGCAGAGCACCTGCACATGTGGGGGTATGGCGTGCGCCCTTCTTATTGGCTGGTCCAGGAGTGGGTGAAGGTCCCTGATTAAGTCCATGATGGTTTCGGGGTGTAGCCTGTACCTCTCATGTATCTCTGCATCAGTCAGCTGGAATAGTGTGATGCGCTGTCTGTAGATGCGTTCCTCCCGTCGCTAAACCCTCAGTCCTGCTGCCTGTAGACGTAGGCGCCTTGCAATGACATACATGGCGGCCATGTTGTCCACGCTGTTGCATTTTGGGATTGCTTATATGCACTGTTGATGGTTACCACCTGCTTTCAATCCGTGTTAATTACCGACTCTTATTTACCGATTTTCTTGGATTTCTTAATTACCGAGTGCTCCTACATGTCATTTTAATTTTTACCACTTCATATTTACCACTTCATATTTACCGATTCGTTAAGTATGTATTCGGTAAATCTGATTCGGTATTTTAGAATTCGGTAAATATGATTCGGTATTTACCGCCTCATATTTACCGAAAAGTCGTTTTTGGACTCCTACATCTCACTTGTCTGAATACCGGTCGGTAACGGCATATTTACCAAAAATCGGCCGTTACCGACCGGTATTTGGCTACCTACATGAGGCCCATAATCCCTTGAATACCAAATGAAAGGACACCACAACAGATATATATATAAAATAAAGTGTATTTATTCTAAGCAAACCCTCAGCACTCTTTATGAGATTAGAGGTAAGTACAACACAGTCTTATTTATGCATACATTAAGTCACACAGGTAAGTAATACAGTTAGGCCCTAGGGGCCACGCAAACCATATACTAAGTAAGTGGTATAAGAACCACTGTCACGGAAATAGAATAGGCCTAGGCCTAGGGAATTGCTGGGGCTACACTACACTAGCGTTAGTTAGGAAGTGGGAGGCCCACGGGATTCGTGTGCAGAGTGGAAACACTCACGCGTAATGCGTAAAAGTCAATAGCAATAGTACAGTTTAGAAAACGGTAGATTTAGGACACTTCCGGAGTAGCTAGGAAGTTGAGACTTGAAAACTAGACACTAGGATAGTCACTATCCTGATGAGCACCGGAGTACCCAAGTTACCTAGCCCACAGGCTGCGGGTGCATAGGGGTGAAGATGCGTCGTTTTCGTCGTCGACTCCTATGGATGCCTGAAGAAAGATGCTGACAGGCAGTCAGGGAAGAGTGTCCGGTGGATCCCAAGGCTGGGATCAAGAAGAGAAGAAACCTGCAAGCAGAAGGGACAGAGTCAAGGTCACTAGCCAGTGACCACGTGGAACCAGGAAGGAACCAGGCGATGTCGTGAAGAGTTGCAGGTGAAGGTGAAGCTTGTCGCTGCAGCCAGGAGGACCAGGAAGCGTCGAGGACGACCAGGACCAGGAGGCGAGCTGTCCCACGAAGGCTCTTGCTGTCGGCGGCGTCGAAGTTGGACTAGGACTCACCAAGCCTTGGCAAGCGGAACCCACGAAGAACAAAGGACTTGCTTCTGGTGCAGACCAGGAAGGTCTGGGGTGCTTCTTCTTTGCAGAGAAGCGGGAGCCAGTCTGGAGGAGCCAAACCAGCACAGAAGATTTCAGGGTGCGTCGTCACAGAGGCCACTAGCCAGCGGGCAAGCAACCGGACAGACGCGGCAAGCAGGAAAATGCTGAAGGGCCCCACGCAGGACTCGTGGAGTGTGGGGGGCTGATCTTCGGTGCAGATGGTGCTTGGGGTTGGGGCTTCTCAATCCCCGGTGCACAACTTCGAGGGTGCCTCAGAAGCTGCGCTGTAAGTTACTAGCCACTTTTCCCAGGTAGCCGGTCCCATGTCTCTCGTCGCCTCCACGGATCCCAGCTCTGCTGCAGATGTGGATGAGGGTCGGAGAAGTCTGGAAGTCAAGGCTCTGGTCGGGCTCTGCAGTCGGTTCCTCGTAGAACGGTCGCAAAGCAAAGGGTAGTCTCTTGATGGTGCCTGTTTGCACAGGGTAGCCACTCCTTGGCTACAAGGGAGATTCTTCAGTCTTCTTCTTTCGTCGAATGTCGAAGGTCCAGAGTTCCTGTTCAGTTTTGCAGGTTCAGGATAATCCAATCTCTTGAGGCCCAACTCCCACTCTTATACTAATCTGGGGGGCTGGGATACCTGCTAGGTCACGCCTTATGGGTGGGACCTGGGAGGGGGTGGTTACACCCACTTCCCTTTGTCCAGTTTCGCGCCAGAGCTGGGGCTGGAGTGCCCCAGCGCCGGTTTGAACTGGACTATGCAAGGAACACCTTGTGTGCCCCAGGCATGTCTCATTCCTTTCAGCCCACCCTGCCCCAATACACTAAAGGCTGTCTGGGGGGGTGCCAGCACCTCCCCAAGCAGGAAACCTATTGTCCAGGCCTCCCTGGCGTGGATCACTCCCAGCTGCAGGAGGTCAGACTTGTGTCGTGGCAGCAGCATCCATTTTGTGATGCTGAGGCTTTGGTCAGAGGTTACACAGCAAAGTAGGATTTTAACATGTCTCTCCCTCTAGAAGGGAGGAATAATATCCTCATCACCAGAAATGGTATGGGGGTATTATTCCAAAGTGTTAGACACCTTACACGACATGTTTTGATACAGCCCAACCATAGTTACCATAACCGTTTAAGATTATAAGGCACTTTAAGAGTATATGGTAGGCTATATCATAGAACAGCTATAAGGACATGGTTCCGAAAGCTGCAGACAGGCTCAGCTCATGCTAGAGCACCATCTCACATGTTACCAAGCACTCTGCCTCCAGGATTGTTAAGGCCTGCCATAGGAGTGACTGATAGGTACACATGTGTCTATATATAAGGTAGGTATAGGAATACTACACCTAAGCAAGGGGTGATTACACGACCTTGCCCCAGCTGAGTGATCAGCCAGTTGTGTCTGATTGGAAGGCCAGACCAGGGGTGGCATAATACATGCTGCAGCCCCTGGGAGGCCTAGGGTACACCTATGCCCTGGGTACCTAGGGTACACTGTACAGGGTCCAATAAGGTGATCCTTACCAATTGGTTATGTACCTAGGGTACATGGGGTCCATTTTACAGAGAGAGCAGACAGCCTGAGACCCTGAATGGCAGGATCTCAGGCCAACTAAGTCGAAAAACCAGCTAGACACTAGGCAAAAAGTTGGGGGTAACCATAGTCAGATATCCACCTTCCTACACAACCCCCCCCCCCAAACGAAAGGAGATAAGGCTGGCCTTGACAAGGTAAGCCTCTATTGCCTGAGTGGCCATATAAGGAGGAACCAGCACTGGCATGGTTACCCCCTGTCTCATGGTCCACTAAGCAATCCCTCATCCTAAAGATATCATAGGGTCTCCACCATAGGGAATCTCTACCTTTGGTGTGTCTTTGCAAAGTAAAAGGCTGGTGTTGAGATGGAGTACTGAAGTGAGTGTCCTCAAAGTGAGGCCTCAGCTTCCTCCAATCATCCTCCACCATGGATGCCTTTCTTTCTCTAACTGAGTTGCACTGTGCTCTCAGGGTCAGCCTCTGGCTACCTAAAGCTGGAGGCTGGGTCCCTTTTGTGGGCTTACTGGAGGGACAGGTCAGGTTTGGGGCCCTAAGGTCCCATGTTTGCCTGTGCCCAACAGAATCCCTCTGGGGGAGGTCCCTAACTACCTGTAAAGGGGATCCCTCAGGAATGTTTTTACCCATCACCTGGCTAGGGCTACTAGCCAGGCAATCCTCATTCTTTTGATTGGGGGGTTCTTGTGGACAGGGGCCCTCTTGGGGTCCACTGGCCTCCCTGACCTCTGCAGCCCTGGGCTGACTGAGGCAGGGTAGAGAGAGGCAGGCTACCTGCACCAGACTGTTGTCCCACCTTGGAAGGGGCCACTGACATCAGAGGCTCTGCCAGGCCAGGCCTGGCTACCTCTGGGGCAGTTCCTTCACAAGGGGTGAGGTCAGGTCCCTGAGGAGGCTGACCTTTTCCTAATGTCTGGGGAGAGGGAGACTTTTCTTCCTCCCCACTACTCTCTGTTTGTGTGGAGTGATCCATAGTTTCAGGCTTCACTACACCTAGGTCAGTCTGAGTATGGACTGAGACCATTACAGCCCTGCCAACCTTTTCAGGAAGGCACTCAGTTTGTGTTTGAGCTGTGACTGTCACAGCACTGCCAATTTCTACAGGGAAGTCTGTCTGTGCCTGGGCTGTGGCTACCACTGCCCTTCCAACCTTCTCAGGGAGGAAAGCTACTTGGACAGGGGTTGTGACTGGCACAACCCCACTACCCTTTTGGGAAAGGCCTACCATTCTGGAATGGGTGTCTTGTTCAACTCCAGCCCAAGCTGAGAGTTCTAAGTCATTCCCCAGTAAGCAGTCCACAGGCAAGGTTGGAGACACTGCCACCCTTTTAGGGCCAGTGACACCTCCCCAGCTGAGACATACCTCTGCCATGGGATGACTGTTCTGTTTGCCATCAATGTTAGTCACCTGATATGAGAAACCAGGCAAAAGCTGCTCAGAGGGAACTAGCCTATGGGCCACCATAGTGATGCTAGCTCCAGTGTCTCTGTAGGCCTCAGCTTTTCTACCATTGATGTAGGGTGCCTGTCTGTACCTACCCAAAGTGTTGGGACAGGCAGTGAAGTTGGCAAACCCCATGCCACCATCACAGACAAGAGTAGCTGCTGTAGGGGAATTGGCTAAGCCAGAGTCCCCCTGTGTTCCCCAAGAAAACCCAACCAAATTTTTGGGGGCACTCCCACCACCTGGGGGATTACTGCTGACAGTAATAGGTGGTGTGACAGGAGTAGTTGGAGGAACAGTTTTGTTTTTAGCCTGTGGGCAACTGCTGTCAGTTTTCCAATGCCCAGGTGTTTTACACACATGGCAGTAAGGCTTTTTAACTGTGGTAGAGGAGGGAGCTTGGGACCCACCACCCTGTGTGGAGTTTTGGGGCCCTGAGGAAGATTTCTCTTTTGTTTTATCCCCACCCTTCTCTTGGGGCTTGGTGGTATCTTTCTTTTGGTCACCACCCTGATTTTTAGGCCTAATCCTGGTCCTGACCCATTTATCTGCCCTCTTTCCCAATTCTTGGGGAGAGGTCAAATCTGAGTCTACCAGGTGTTGATGGAGAAGCTGGTTCTGACAATTACTAAGGATCTGCTCCCTCATAATCAAGTTGTACAATCCTGTATAGTCCTGCACCTTGCTGCCATTTAACCAACCTTCCAAAGCCTTAGTGGCACAATCCACAAAATCAGACCAGTCCTGTGTCTGTGTCTTCTGGGTGTCTCTGAACAACAACCTATATTGCTCAGTGGTTAAGCCAAACCCATCTATCAGAGCACTCTTCAGGACTTTGTAATTGTTTGCATCCTCATCACTGACTGTGAGGAGCTTGTCTCTACCTTTGTCAGAAAAGGAGAGCCACAAGATAGCTGCCCACTGACTTTGGGGTACCTGCTGTACTTTGCAGGCCCTCTCCAAAGCAGTCATCCACTTGTGGATGTCATCCCCATTCTGATATGGGGGGACTATCTTGCTTAGGTTTCTATGGTCATAAGACCTATCTCTATCTCTAGGAATGTTGCTGCCACCAGTGGGTTCTAACCCACTTAACTTTTGCTCTCTAGCCAGAGCAAGCTTCTCTTTGGCAAGGGCAAGTTCTTCCCTCTGAATCCTCAGATTAGCCTCCCTCATTCTGGCTGCATGCTCCTTTCTCTCAGGTGAAGTCATTCCCCTGTGAGAGGAAGCATTAGAGATGCTAGAGACATGGGAGTGGATGGATTCCCTTGAAGGGGATCTGTCCCTCCTGCTTCTCTGTGAATGCCTACTTGGGGGTCTGTATGGGGGGACCCCATGCAAACTCCCATGTAAACTTAAGTTAGCCTGGCTAAGTCTCCTTACTTGGCTCTGGCTGTCTACCTCCCCATCTGAAGCCCCATCTGACTCCTCTGTGGTGGGTAGACCCTCCTCTGTGCCTAGGGCACCTGCCTGAGATGCCCTATGAGCATCATACTCCTCTAGGAGTTGTCTTAACTGAAGGAGGGTAGGGTTTGCACCCTGTTTTATTCCTCTGGAGGTACACAAGTGTCTCATCTCCTGGAATGTTAAGGTATCATATCTAGAGGGGATCTTTTACAGACCTGATCCTCCTGAGAGAGCATCTACTTGATCTACTCTCAGAGACATGACCTAGTGAGGGTGTGGTGTGTGCACCTACCTACACTAGTTGTATCTACTAAACCTCTCTAGTAGTTGTAGTCAGGGTGTGTTACTCCCTTCAACCTACAACTACAAAGTCCAGTAGGACTTAAGTATAATAATCTATGTTATATGTACCTAGACAATATCTGTGTGATCTTTCAATTTAGTATCTCAAGATTACAATGGTATTACAACAGCAAGCTCAGATCCCAACCACTGCTCACCAATGTGAGAAGTTGGCCTGATGTATGATGTCACTAGTTATAGTGTGCACCTTATATCAGTCCAAATACCCTTATGGTGATTGGTTGTAAAGTCAACCTTATAGACCAGCTATCCTAGTGGTAGCATGGACAAGAGCAGTCTTAGGCTAAACTCTGAATGGCATGTGAAGCCAGCTGTGATACCACATATAATCCCTTGAATACCAAATGAAAGGACACCACAACAGATATATATATAAAATAAAGTGTATTTATTCTAAGCAAACCCTCAGCACTCTTTATGAGATTAGAGGTAAGTACAACACAGTCTTATTTATGCATACATTAAGTCACACAGGTAAGTAATACAGTTAGGCCCTAGGGGCCACGCAAACCATATACTAAGTAAGTGGTATAAGAACCACTGTCACGGAAATAGAATAGGCCTAGGCCTAGGGAATCGCTGGGGCTACACTACACTAGCGTTAGTTAGGAAGTGGGAGGCCCACGGGATTCGTGTGCAGAGTGGAAACACTCACGCGTAATGCGTAAAAGTCAATAGCAATAGTACAGTTTAGAAAACGGTAGATTTAGGACACTTCCGGAGTAGCTAGGAAGTTGAGACTTGAAAACTAGACACTAGGATAGTCACTATCCTGATGAGCACCGGAGTACCCAAGTTACCTAGCCCACAGGCTGCGGGTGCATAGGGGTGAAGATGCGTCGTTTTCGTCGTCGACTCCTATGGATGCCTGAAGAAAGATGCTGACAGGCAGTCAGGGAAGAGTGTCCGGTGGATCCCAAGGCTAGGATCAAGAAGAGAAGAAACCTGCAAGCAGAAGGGACAGAGTCAAGGTCACTAGCCAGTGACCACGTGGAACCAGGAAGGAACCAGGCGATGTCGTGAAGAGTTGCAGGTGAAGGTGAAGCTTGTCGCTGCAGCCAGGAGGACCAGGAAGCGTCGAGGACGACCAGGACCAGGAGGCGAGCTGTCCCACGAAGGCTCTTGCTGTCGGCGGCGTCGAAGTTGGACTAGGACTCACCAAGCCTTGGCAAGCGGAACCCACGAAGAACAAAGGACTTGCTTCTGGTGCAGACCAGGAAGGTCTGGGGTGCTTCTTCTTTGCAGAGAAGCGGGAGCCAGTCTGGAGGAGCCAAACCAGCGCAGAAGATTTCAGGGTGCGTCGTCACAGAGGCCACTAGCCAGCGGGCAAGCAACCGGACAGACGCGGCAAGCAGGAAAATGCTGAAGGGCCCCACGCAGGACTCGTGGAGTGTGGGGGGCTGATCTTCGGTGCAGATGGTGCTTGGGGTTGGGGCTTCTCAATCCCCGGTGCACAACTTCGAGGGTGCCTCAGAAGCTGCGCTGTAAGTTACTAGCCACTTTTCCCAGGTAGCCGGTCCCACGTCGCTCGTCGCCTCCACGGATCCCAGCTCTGCTGCAGATGTGGATGAGGGTCGGAGAAGTCTGGAAGTCAAGGCTCTGGTCGGGCTCTGCAGTCGGTTCCTCGTAGAACGGTCGCAAAGCAAAGGGTAGTCTCTTGATGGTGCCTGTTTGCACAGGGTAGCCACTCCTTGGCTACAAGGGAGATTCTTCAGTCTTCTTCTTTCGTCGAATGTCGAAGGTCCAGAGTTCCTGTTCAGTTTTGCAGGTTCAGGATAATCCAATCTCTTGAGGCCCAACTTCCACTCTTATACTAATCTGGAGGGCTGGGATACCTGCTAGGTCACGCCTTATGGGTGGGACCTGGGAGGGGGTGGTTACACCCACTTCCCTTTGTCCAGTTTCGCGCCAGAGCTGGGGCTGGAGTGCCCCAGCGCCGGTTTGAACTGGACTATGCAAGGAACACCTTGTGTGCCCCAGGCATGTCTCATTCCTTTCAGCCCACCCTGCCCCAATACACTAAAGGCTGTCTGGGGGGGTGCCAGCACCTCCCCAAGCAGGAAACCTATTGTCCAGGCCTCCCTGGCTGGGATCACTCCCAGCTGCAGGAGGTCAGACTTGTGTCGTGGCAGCAGCATCCATTTTGTGATGCTGAGGCTTTGGTCAGAGGTTACACAGCAAAGTAGGATTTTAACATGTCTCTCCCTCTAGAAGGAAGGAATAATATCCTCATCACCAGAAATGGTATGGGGGTATTATTCCAAAGTGTTAGACACCTTACACGACATGTTTTGATACAGCCCAACCATAGTTACCATAACCGTTTAAGATTATAAGGCACTTTAAGAGTATATGGTAGGCTATATCATAGAACAGCTATAAGGACATGGTTCCGAAAGCTGCAGACAGGCTCAGCTCATGCTAGAGCACCATCTCACATGTTACCAAGAACTCTGCCTCCAGGATTGTTAAGGCCTGCCATAGGAGTGACTGATAGGTACACATGTGTCTATATTAAAGGTAGGTATAGGAATACTACACCTAAGCAAGGGGTGATTACACGACCTTGCCCCAGCTGAGTGATCAGCCAGTTGTGTCTGATTGGAAGGCCAGACCAGGGGTGGCATAATACATGCTGCAGCCACTGGGAGGCCTAGGGTACACCTATGCCCTGGGTACCTAGGGTACACTGTACAGGGTCCAATAAGGTGATCCTTACCAATTGGTTATGTACCTAGGGTACATGGGGTCCATTTTACAGAGAGAGCAGACAGCCTGAGACCCTGAATGGCAGGATCTCAGGCCAACTAAGTCGAAAAACCAGCTAGACACTAGGCAAAAAGTTGGGGGTAACCATAGTCAGATATCCACCTTCCTACACTGGGGTTTCGGGCAGGAAAGCAATGTCTGCCAATGATGTCCTGATGACCCTCAAGAGATCTGACCCCAATCCTTCAGATCCTCAATATCTTTGGTAATTTCTCTGGACTCTCTATTATTGTTAGTGTTGGTGGCGCCCTGTGTGACTTTGTTTGTGGTGCCCCCCAATAACCACCTCCGTTATGGATTTCCTCGCTACCCCCCTTTAACAATGCCACTCAAGTCTCCATTACCACTCTCTCTCAGATACGTTTAATTCGTTTTATAGCGCCGTTGCCACTCATACTAGAGTAGGGTGTCAGAGCACTTTACATCACACGCACTACACAGAGACAATCAATCATAGGTGTGTAGATTAGTGTATAGGACATGTTACATAAAACAGAGCACTACAAGGTACAGGTGTCACGTCATCCATTCAGGTAAACAGTATAGTTTAACATTGCTTGGTCTGGAGAAGCACAAACTCTGAATTTAAAACTTAACACCATGATTGGGGGTTCTTTTTAATAATAAGAATTGATTTCTATCCAAATGATCCTGTTTTTCCAACATTAGGATAATGAAAGACGTGATAAAATCATAACGCGCTAATCTATGCTTTGCCGTTTTAATGCAGCTCTTTGGTGACAGTCAAGAGCTCACTGTTTTATGTTAGGATTATTATTTATAAACGAAATCACAAAAGGATCTCTCCGTAAAAAAACAGTAACCCACTGACCTATTTGTATTATATGCGCTTTGCGATCTGCATGGTACATGTTCCTTGCAGCAGGCATATTAACCCTCTACACTACCTTACCACGGATCAAAACTTCCAACAAACCTCCGACCTCTCTCTAAGAAGCACATTAATCAGTGCAGTGATCTTGACATTTATATTTTTGCCTGTAAATTTCTGGAGGACAGGAATATGGCAGCAGGTGCTTTTAAAACCACACAATGCTTCCAAATGTGACGCCCCACCCGAAATCAGCACCCGGTGCGGTTGCACCGGTCGCACCGCCCTAGAGCCGGCCCTGATGGTGACCATTCATGTCACCTCTGTAGAGATGCTCATTGTCTCTATACATTTTTCGATCCCCCAGCCGTGTCCTTCAGGTGGCATCTCTCTCTCCCTGAGTCAGTACTTAGTTTTTTACCTTGTGTGTTCTCATTATCTTTGTAGATGTACTTTGAACACTGCTGAATTCGCATCATTGAGCGCCATTCTTCTGGAGATTGGACCAACTCCAAAAGCTATCCTTTTGCATTTTGAATTACTCTATTAGTGGATTCAAATGACCGTCCTTTTCATCCACTCTTCAGCTGTATTTAGTCAAGTATTCTGGTAAGCAGAACACCATTTTTTTAGATCTCTGGATTGGCTTACATATTCCTGAGACTTTCCTCCTTCTTTCATGTTTATATACGTTGTTCTTTATCCTCCCAGACCCTATTGTTGGGCCTCTTCTCAACCCACTCTTTTGCTCTCGCAGAACTCTACCCTCCCCTTACTCCGAGCCCCTCCTTCACCCATTACCACTATCCCAGAGACACCTGAGCCCCCGCAAGCAGCCTTGCCACCTCTCGGAGGACAAAGTTCTGGCCCTCCTCCTTACCTACAATCCTACCAATATCACGCCTAGCCCTCTAGACCTCTAGACCTCATGGAGGAAGAAGTTGTAGCCCTCCTCTCTAGCTTCAAATCTGCCCTTACAATCCCATGCCCTTCAGACCTGAGTGACGAACACCCTATCCACACGGTTGCAGCCAACCCCAACAGATCAACTACCCTCCGCAACAGAGGAGTGGTCAATAGCAACCTAGCGCTAGTACCCATCTCTGCCCCTACCCACGACACACACTCCGACCCCCATCTATCCGGCCTCCTTATTAGCTGCCGCTCATCAGTAAAGCATGCCTCGGATGTCGCCGATCTCATCCTGAGCCAAAAATCGGACTTAGCAATCTTGAATAAATCTTGGTTCAACGAATCCCCATCGCCCTGCCTAGACCTTAGTCCCACCCAATTACAACATCGTAAGACTAGACAGGCAATTAAAAAAAAAAGGAGGAGGCATTGCCTGCATCTATCGCTCTACCCTCCTTACTGAACTTCTGGCTGATCCTACAGACTCCTGTGAATACCTTGCACTCTCCATTTGCAACAACAACACCCAAATGTGCAGACTACATATCTTTCACCACCCCCCAGGCAAGAATGACACCTTCACTGACAACCTCATGGAAATCATTACAGCCAAGGCTTGCCCTAACTCTAATGACATTTTCCTTGGCGATTTCAACTTGCACAGGAACGACCCCAAGGACCCTCAGGTCAATGCCATCAGAGACTTCCTGGCCGACCAAGCCCTTACCCAAGCCTGCGCACTATCTACTCACTCGAAAGGCGCCACTCTAGACTAGATCATCGCTAAGTAATCAGCGGTCAAACTTATCTCTATAGACCCATGTGATTGGTCTGAGCACCACGCTATCTCCTTCCTTCTGCCTGGCACCCACAAGACATGGACACCACAACCCATAATCCCCAAATGATGGGTTAGAGACACCAAGAACCTAGATTACAGGAAATTGGCTGCGCGCTGTGAGACTGACCTCCCACCCCCCCTCATCTCACCTCGGTCAACAGCCTCATGGAACATTACTCCTCTACTACATCCGACATTCTCGATGACCTTGCTAAGCTAAAACTCAAAAGAACCCAGATCAAAGACAGGAATCCCAGGTTCAAGGAATCCATCAACAAGGAGAGGAGATCCCTTCGGCAGAGAGAACATTACTGGAAACAGCACCCGTCAGCAGCCCAACTAAAACTTCTCCGCCAGGCCAGAAATGCCTACAATAGGAAAATCCTCAACTCGAAAAAAGAATTCTTCAGAACAGAACTAGAGAACGCCAAGAATAGACCTCGCACGCTATTCGACTTCGTCAAACACCAATCCAACAAACTAGCAAAAACCTCCAAAGAAACCCCTAAATCGCTAAATCGCTAATATCTTGCGAGGAATTCTCCTCGTTCTTCTGCAACAAATCTCTGCCCTAGGAAACGATCTTAAATCTGCTACTTTCTCCCTATCTCCGTTGGTTCTACCTCCTCTCTCTGCGCTGCCCTTCCAGACTTCACCCAAAAACCAAGCGCACTGGTCCAACTTTAAAATCTATGACGAACACTCTGTCTCAAAAATTCTATCCTCCTTAAACCCGAACAATCACTTCAATGATCCTCTCCCCTCTAACTGCCTAGCCGCCGCCTCTCAGGCTATCATTCCTTTCTGGACTGCAATAATCAATTCTTCCCTCCTACAGGGATCGATACCTGACTCTGTTAAAGCCGGCTAAGTCGCCCCATCTTAAAAAAACCTACGCTGGATCCTACCTCCCCTGACAACTATAGACCTATATCCAACATCCCACTCCTAGCCAAAGTTCTGGAAAAATGTGTGCAACAGCAGCTGAGCCTACACATCACCAACTTCCACTTGCTAGACGACTTCCAATCTGGGTTCAGACCTGGACACAGCACTGAAACCACCCTCCTCCACATCATGGATGATGCCCTCCAAGCCCTGGACCAAGGCAAAACCTGTCTCCTTATCCTCCTAGACCTATCCTCGGCTTTCGATACGGTCAACCACAAAACACTCCTTGAACGCCTCAAACTCAGGATGGGTTTGGATGGCACCGTTCCTGAATGGTTTAGGTCCTTCCTCCAGAAGGGCTGACAGAGAGTCCTAATTAACGGCAACCTATTCGCTCCCTCTCCGATCATGGTGGGAGTCCCTCAAGGCTCAACCCTGTCCCCTACCCTCTTCAATCTTTACCTTGAAATGCTCACAGAGGTACTACGTACGGCCAATATCTCCTACCACATGTATGCCGACGACACACAGATCTACATTAAAATCTCTTCTCCCAAGGACATTCTCTCCCTGAATGAGGCCTTGAAGCTGACTGTTCACTGGCTCACCTCTAACCAGCTCAAACTTAACGCAAAAAAACTGAGTTTCTTTTTATCTCCCCACCCAAAACCAATCCAGACATCCAAGAATGGATCAAGGCTATCACAGCGCTAAACTGCCCTCCTACCATTGTGGACTCTGCTAAATCCCTTGGAATAACTCTAGACGGCAGATTGAACATGCGTGACCATATCAACTTGATCGCCAAAACTGCCAGATTTCACCTGAGTTACCTAAGAAACCTGAAAACCTTCCTCGACATTCCCGACCTAAAAACGGCAACCCAGGCACTAGTCATCTCCAGACTAGAATACAGATGCTCTACTCTCGCAGGTCTACCCAAGAACTCTCTGGCCCCACTGAAAGCCTGCCTCAACACCGCTGCCAGACTCCTAACTGGCTCAAAGAAATTCAACCACAACTCTCCCCACCTCAAACTCTGAACTGGCTTACTCTCGAGGCCAGAATCCAACTTAAGATGGCCTGCATTACTCACAAGGCTCTATACTCCAATTCCCCTGCATTCCTCACCCAGAAACTCGTGTCATCCGGAGGAGTCAGAAACTCCTGGTCTGCCAGAGACCTTTTGCTCCAAACAGCTCGCTTCCGGGAAAAAAAAACCTACAATCGGGCCTTCTGTGGGGCCGCTCCATGAATATGGAACTCTCTCCCGCCCACCATCGGAAGACTTTCGTCTTTGGCACGCTTCGAAAAGGAGACCAAAATTTTCCTTATGGGCAAATTCCTCGCCTAACGATCGCATTACAATCTCCTCTACGACCTCGTTCCACCCACCATTACGGCATTATCCCTGGCTTTTCCGGATGATACCTTCCCGGCCCTTCTGGGCATCCCACCAGGGAGCTGAGACTACTTATTTTCTTGTATAAAGATTCTACCTGTTTTTATTCCAAATGTATCCAGAATTTGAGACTGCGTCACCCGTCAATCCTGTAAAGCGCTCTGATACTCTCACGGGTCTGGTTCACGCTCTCCAAAACTTTAAAATAAATAAATAAATAATACTGCTGGGGGTTTGCCTAGATGCTCCAAACTCAGGTATATTTTGTAATTGTATTGTACTATATATGTTTTTAAATCTACTATCACCACCATGTTCAGCTCTTTCTCACTATGGGAATTTCGGGTGAACTTTTCATTAACTCACAAGTCTCTCATTATTGAGATTTTCTTGGACCTTCCCTATTTTTATCCTGCCAATTGCTGCCTATCTCGTCTGTGCGCACACTGTCCTTCTATTAAAACGAGTTGATCCTATCCCAAATGATCTTCATCATTACGCTGCAAATGTTTAATTCTCCCTCTTATATGTTGCATAGTTGGGAATTATACCCTCTTTGAGATATATTGATATGACTTATGTTATATGATACCCTTTGTTTACTTCATTCCATTGTCCTCTTAGGCGCATCTATTCCTGTGTCCCACATTTGATCTCACCGCCCTGATGAAGGTGTGACCCATATCGGGTTAAACACCGAAACACGCGTTGGCGCTGGACAACCTTGTGCCTCCGTTTGCTTCCACCTTGTCTTATAAGAAGACACTTGAATGATTATTGACTATTTGATGCTTAGTATGTATTTTATATCATGAATGTTAATCAATTTGATTTTTGACTATATCACAAATGTTGAATTTCTCTTGAGTGTGGAGAATGTCTGAGTATGTTTGGAACTGTGGTTGTTTGTGTGTATTGAATGTGTGAATGTGGGACTGGGTATATATATTTCCCCTGGAGGCCAGAATACAATTTAAACTGGCTTGCATAACTCACAAAGCTCTGTACGCGAACTCACCAACATTTCTTGCACAAAAACTTGTGATATCCGGACAGGCCAGAAACTCCCGATCTGCCAAAAACCTGCTGTTGCAGCCAGCACACTTCCGGAAGAAAAAAACTTACAATCAAGCCTTCTCTGGAGCCGCTCCAAGAATCTGGAACTCTCTCCCACCCTCAATTAGAAGACTCCCGTCCTTGGCACTCTTTAAGAAGGAGACCAAAACCTTCTTAATGGGAAAATACCTCATCTAGCGAACTCTTTACAATCACCTCATAGTCTTGCCTCTTGTACCTTATATCTACCTGCTCTATTTTTTTTATCCCAAATGTAGCGTCGACCTCAGCTGTGATGCACCTCGTGGATTGGAAACCTTTTTATTTTTACTCTGCATGCTTCAATGTTTCTCCCTCATGTAGCTTGGCCTTTAAACTGCATGCTCCTCCTGTATCCATTTCTCTCCCAATGTGACCCCTCCCATCCTTATATTTTATTCCCCCCCTTCAATCCTGTAAAGCGCTCTGATACCCTCACGGGTCTGGTTCGCGCTCTATAAAACTGTAAAATAAATAAATAAATAAAATATTTATGTACGTTGGAATGATATCATGCTACATGTCACCTTTATGAATTTTGATAAAACATTAAAAATAAAAATCATATATATTTTTCTCTATTCCCTGTTTCTCATTCGTGTGGGGGATTTTCTCTGTTTGTATAGCGATGTTTTAATGTACTAGTGACTTTGTTAGCACTCTATTATCCATATCCAGGCAGGTTGGGTCTTTCTAAATTGTATTTGGCTCACTATTATTATGGCCAAATCCCATGGTCTCCTCCTCCACTCTTCGCAGTGCCACTGACTTACAGATTTTATGAGAGGGCTTTAAATACCTATTGGTGTGTGTAACGAAAGAATCTAAATGTTATAAGTCAACATACTACGAATATTGTGACGCTGAACATGACTTCGTACTATAGGGAACCTCACCTTACAATAGTAAACAAATGGTGGTTCGACACTGCAGCAGACCCCGCAAATGAAGCAGAGAAGTGGGCAATGTAGGGCACCCACCTCCTTTTGCACTTGCTGTAGGGTGGGGCTCTCCCTGAAACCCTTCCACCAGCCACGAGAATGGCCCTTCAAATTTGGAGAGATATCCAGATAGCTCTCGGACGGGTAGGGCTCCTGACAAGAGATACTCCACTGTGGTGTGGGACCCTGCTACAGCAAGTCTCTGCATTACAGTGCTTTAAGCTATGAGTCCTGATAGGCATCTTCAAGATGGGTGATGTCATGTCAGGTCAAACATTGAAATCCTTCAAGGAACTGCAGACTGAATAGGATCTTGACTGTCCACAATTCTAGGTATCTGCAGCTACGACATGCTCTCATGCCTTACATAACAGGGCTCAGAGACATACCAGACCACAGCTCCTTGGCATAAGGCATAAACTGCAGGACTCGGAGGGGTGGGGTGGATTAGTAACACATATGCTGTGGTGTGTGGATCGAGTGCTGTGGGGGGCTACTACTGTGATGGCAACTATATTGCTTATTTACCTAGACCACTTCTGTTGTGTGGCTCTATTCTTAATTGAAATGTTTGACAAGAAACCAATACAATGTTTTATGTGGTGAGCTTCTGGTCTCAAAGGATGTCTAGTGGTGAGAATTACACTGCTAAATCAGGGAACATGGTGCATTAAGCCCATGGCCATCCTTGCTTGAGAAATAAATAAAAGGCCTGGGCGTGAGTCTATTGTGCACCCAGACGGTTGTTACAGTCGAGAAAAATCCATCCTTCGCCCTGCGGCAAAGAGCAACAGTCATGCCCCCTCCTTCTGACCAGGCTGTCCGAGTAAAGATGGCCTCTGGCATCGCAGCCTGAAATCCAGCAGAGAGACGAATGCCTGCAGCAAAGTGATTTGGGTTCCTCTGCGCCATCCACAGATTCAAAAGATGAAGCAAGGGCTACAGGAACCGGCTGTAGCAGTGACAAAGACTTGGAGCAGCCTCCAACAGCAGCCACCTCTGTGGCAGTTGCCGCAGGGGACACTAAGAGGTCTGTCCTCAAGTGGGCACAAGGTTGATGAGAGGCAGGTTGTGATATATGAGAGCCTATCGCACATTCTAGGTCAACGGCAAAGGAGGACAATGACCTGCATGGACCTCGGACCTCAATTAAAAGGTGCAACAGAACACCACTCTCACACCATTGAGCAGCACAGATGTAGCAAAATTTAACCTTGAGTCTTTCGGACTAGCAGGTCTCGATTAACATCAGAAGTTCAGGAGATGCTTTGCTTGGCTCCCAGTGCTGTCATTTGACAGCGAGGAGTCAGAGCTGGTTTAATATTGAGACCACTGGAGTCCTGAATTCATACAGGAATTACAGACAACTAATTGTTCTTGAGGCTTGGCTGTGCTACTGAGTAGCCTACTACGACTCGGGGCATGGACCATCATATACATTTACTGCAGAATGAATGGAACAAATGGACCACAAACCAATCAGAAAATAGGATTTGTTGATGAAATTTAGCTTCCAAGCATTTTTGTTGAATTTACATAATGTATTAATTGTTTTCTTCAACAGCTTCAGGATCTAACACCAATACACATGGTGCACTACCTCCCTGGCTAAAATAATACTACACAGGGCATCAGAAACCACGTCAGAAAACATTCAGAAAGAAGTTAGCACGCAAAGGAGTTATATTGAAATTCTCATGGATCACAAGTTTGCATCTTGAAGTAAGAGAAATTCTAGGAAACCTCCATCTGAAAGGCTATGGGTACTCCTAAAATTTAAACCCTAAATATCAAGGCTATCATTAATCCAATCAAAAAGGCTACTTTCTAATGGTTACACTCAAAGGGAATTGATGTGACTTTGCTACAAGTAAGATGCGTGTTGTGGGAGGAATGGGCAAGGCTAAGGTCCAAATGGTACTTGACTATTCCACTTATCAGCCAAAAACCAAAACAAAAAATACAATCTTACTTATTGAGGAGGGGGACCCTTTTCATCTTCAATTTAGCCAATGATCCAGAGTTCGACCAGTCCTCTCCTAATCTACACCATGTTAATCCTCCTCTGTACTTGATCACAGGCATAAGAGAGCTGAACTGGGCTTAATCAATATCCAGAGGGCACGCAATCACTGGAAAAAAAGGATTGTACCCTCTATTCTAATGTTCACAGGATGTATCCGCAAAGTGATCTCAGCATAACATTGTCTAGTCACATTCAATTTCTCTTCATATTGAGATATCGTTCTGGGACCCTGTCTTTATGGATAATAACAGGGTCCTTTATTTTAGTAAGAGCATCACATATTAAACACATGGCTGTTACAATCCTGTAACAAGAAACATCTAGATATCTATATTTATGGGAATGGTGAAGTTTCCCATGCAGCTTTGCTAGCCCCCACATCCCTGCACACCACTTGAAATTGAGCACTTTCCTTCCAGTCTGGAATACTAACAGCCAAAGCTGCTCAGGGTGGTCACTCGCTCTTTTTATCTGTGGCCTGCTTCTGGTGTCCTATACAGTCTCCTTGTCTAAGGATGAAAAGCTCATCCTGTATCTTCTTCCAGTTTCACTGGATAAGTCAATGCAAAATTATATCCCTGTGTCTTTTTCCAGTGTCTCTCGATAAGATAATGGAAGAGTGTCTGCCTTCCTCTCCTTCCAATCTACCCAGCTAATGGTTGTAAAGTACTCTTCCAGTTCTTCCAGTTTCACTAGCAAAGGGGATGTGAGGTTTTCTCCCTGGGTCTTCTTCTTGTGTAATAGGCAAAGGGACAAAAGGTTCTTTTATTGTATCTAGTCCCGGTTACATTCACTATGAGGATGGGAGGTTCTCCTCCTGTGTTTTTAGACAGTTTCATTAGCTAAGGGAAAGGAAAGTGTCCCTTTGTGTGTTTGTCTCAAGTCTCCTTTGACTTTGTGCAAGGGCTTCAAGAAGGAGGTTCCTTTGACTTTGCCCTTTTCAAGAGACATTCCACTGCGATTCCTTTATTTAGGGGTGCCTGACATTAAAAAATGATCTGGGATGAAAACAAATTGCATTCCTTATGTGTGTCATCTATTCCCATCTGCCTCTGTGACTCCAATCTTGCAGCTGTCTCCTAACTGAGCAGTACCCGCTGCTGGGTCCACACTCCAGGCTGGTCTTCGTGCCTTCCCATGTAACATCCAAATCCAACTCATCAGATATCAATGAATGCCCTGCTTTCTACTTTGCAGAAGTAAAATATCCTCCACACACAAACATGTAATGCACAGGGGGTTAAACTTCACACTTTCAAAAGCAACATAATTCACATTTAACATAACCGTTGAAGTAATTTATAACTTGAACTTTCCCGGGCGAATTCTATTGTGTTCCCTAAAGTCTAAAAAGTTCAAAAACACAATTGTAAACCCTTTACTCTTAGTATCCCATATTGCTAGCATGAGGTTTGATTCACTATTCACCCTTGTCCTTATAATAATGACCAAAAAAAAGACTTCCCTTAGGAATCAATCTGCCACTCCCAATCAATGAGCCAGGGGGTTCTGAGGCTGTGTTAAGAAACCTTTCAGTTTCCTGACGTGTTCTGTGCCTCATATTAGACAAACTATACTATCTAAACTCCAGTAGGGTAAATAAATGTGAGAGGCAAAGCCAGATGCTCCATATACTACCCAACTAACGCTGTAACCACCTTTTCTAAGATATTTGCCCCAAAACACATCTTTGCCATGATTGTAAAATCTGTCTTATTCATAGAATCTGGGTGAGTTGTTTAACAGGAGACCACCCAAGCTGAATTTGGATAATGGTTCACTCCAGCTTTGGTATTGAAGCGTTTACCAAGTAAACAGGAGTAAAGATGTCCACATTCTACAATATGACCTTAGAATGCACATGGTCAGCTTTACAATATCCTGCCCCACTTAATGTATCTTACAACAGAATACTGAGCTACTAATATAATTGTTTACTGACTCCTCAATTATTGCCTTAGTTTTAATGTTTTCCACTTCCTTTAGTAGATTAAAGAACTCTTTGGATGAGGTGCCTGCTTCCATCATTTTCACAAAGTACTATTTATTTCTTCCAATAATAAGTTCTCGAAATGTTGAGACACACATTCTTTTCACCCCTTCCTTCAGTTTTCCACCTTTTCTCAGCCTTTCCACTTTTTCTCAGCTGTTCCTGTAATTTGGCATTATTTTAGGCCTAAGGGTCACGTATTTAACCACCTTTAACAGAGCTATATGCTTAAGATTCTGCTCCAACATTCTCCTATATGCAACCACTGGGTGTTCTATTAGATTATCAGATATGCTGGTATTGTTGTGATAAATCATTGGGCAGATCTTCACCTAAATATTTTATTATAAAGTATTGTGACCCCTCTACCGATTACAATTAATTTTTTTGTACATATTTTTATTTGCATTCTAATCAAACAAAACAAATCGCAGTGGGGCAGTGCAAGCAAGCAGAATTTTTAGCAAGATCAACCTTCATTACTATGAAAACTCTGCAACGTATCTTCCCATTTTGCCCCCACCTGGGATTTCCACACAAGGTCCAGACTACTATCTGTCTTGTACTGTCAAAACTGGATTACGCCAATGGCCTCTACAACGGATCATTTTTATCAATTATGAAAAAACTACAACAGATTGAGAAGTCTGCTGTCAGACTACTCCTACATATAAAGCCACAAGCCCACAACTTCCCTGCCTTGAGGGCCCTACATTGGTTACCAGTTGCCAGAAGAACTACCTTCAATCTGCTTTGTATCACCTACATAGCAATACATATAACTACTTTTCGTCAGGAATAAAATCACAAAATACATTCACCAAAGGAACCTCCTCTCAAGATTGTCATTTCGCCTCAAAATCCCACTGTACAAGAAAAAAAACTATAGGTGGTATATCTTCCTCTGTTCAAACAACCAAAATATGGAATTCATTACCCCCAAACATAAGATCCATGAATAACTATCTGATCTTTAGACTACTGAAGAAGAAACCTTTTTTTGACTCTCTCCAATGCACTACTCTATGCTCACCCTACACCTATCTCAATATATCCTCTACCTCCACTCTCTGACTCATCTCAGACCTCATTCTACAACTATAATCTCCTTAAAACCTTTTCTCAATTATTTCCTCATGGATGCCTCCTTTGACTTATCACAAACCTCATTTTACTACTATGATCTCCATAATCCATCTCAAGAGACTCTTCCCTCATCCAGCTCTCCTGTTAATTATCCCAAACCTCATCTTACTACTGTGATCTCCCAAATAACACTTTCTAGACTCTTCCCTCTTCTATCCCTCCATTATCCTACTCAATTAACAGACTTGCATGGCCACCACTCACATTAACTCATATTTCCCTATATTAATCCACCACTAATTCTTTTTGGACTCTGGAGTAGAGTGCTACTTGCCGAAAAGTGCTTTGATGCCTTGTCAGGGGTAGTAAGCACTATAGAAATACAATTACAATACAATTAAATAGCAGAATACATCACAGTAAGGGGACCAGTAATATAGTGTCCACCAAATCGAAAATACGAAAGGGAGGTCGAGGGGGGCCTCAGTAGTCAGATCCCATTAACGATGGCAATGCGTGAAATCATCAGTCCCGGGCCGCACTCATTCATCCCCGCATCACCGAGAGCTCAAGTACAATCACATCCTCACACGCGAAACAACTCAAGACGGGTCCCCGGGGTTGGGACCATTCCCTGCATCGGGACATCTGAGGAGGGAACCCAGGAGAAGGGCCTGTCCTCCATAATTCGCCCGCTAGGTTTCAACCTAGGGCAAGCCAACAGTACAGCATTTCAAGCGGGCAGAATCTGTACTTTTTGTACTCCCCTATTCTCTTCCCTATGGATCGCCTCTCTCTCACACTTTGTCCATTTTGCCAACTCTAACCCCATCTATACACATCAGAGCCATGAGCCAATTTCCACCTTATTGTCAGTTGTCTGCGGGCAAGAATCAATGCAAAGTCAGTAAATCTATCAGTCTCCTTCCGAGCCACACCACGCTCGTGTAGGCCCATCAGAAACATTTTGGGGGTGAGCTTGAACTCAGTAGCCCTGCAAACCACCGGGAGGACAGTGGTTCAGTATGGGTGCAACATCAGTCATGACCACACCATGTGGAATCCGAACAGCATCTCAGACAGCCCAAAACCGCACCAGGGAACATGGAATGTATTGACCGGCGGTGAGGTAAGCCCTGTGTAGTTATCAGAACTGAATAATCTTGAAGCAAGCATTTCTAGACACCCTGGGGGTGAGCTCAAATGTCCTCCTCCAAGCTTTATCAGACAGAGGCATCTCTGAGGCACCCCCCAAGTTCTCCTCCCAGCGTTGATGGACACTCGCCAGGTCCAACTGCGACCCCTTCAGCAGAGCCCTGTATAGCAATATGACTACCCTTGTCTGGTTCATGATGAGAAAGAGGTGACATTCGCATTTGTGCTCTGGTTGTTCTGCAACACCTCGGCTCCACCATTCGCATATACCACACGCAAGAGCTCCGTAGAGCAAAAAGGCCCTCCTGGGAGTTCATGTATCTCCTGAAGTTCCAAGAAAGGACAAACCTTCACTCCCACAAAAAAGTCACCCAGTATAGTGATCCGCAGCGCCGTCCACCGATGGAGCCCTGACCATCCCCGGACCACTCCAATGCCGGGCAGCCAGCAAAAGCAGCTCACATGTGTATGGTAATTTAGTGTGTGTCCTCTGCAGTGCCCTAGCCCAACCGAAGTGCGCAGTTCTAATCAATACATTCATATTTCACACCCTGGAACCATGCATGTTTTTCTTCAAAACATTAGTCAATAGGTCTTTGGAGGGCAAATCATGCTCATGATGGCCCATACAGTCTCGATTTCCAGGGAGCCCCCCACTGCAGCTGTGCCACCAGATAGTAAAGTTCGGAATCAGGCGTAGCCAGGCCACCATCTGCCACTGGCAAGCGCAGCTTCTGTAGCACCATGCAGCACCACAAAGGGCCCCAATACTGCGTCAGTAGAATACTATTCAGTTCTCAGAAGAACTTCCTTCGTATCTCCACTGGGAGGCCGCAAACAAATAGAGGAGTCATGGCAGCACTACCATTTTAGAAACAGCTACCCACTGACAATGGAAGCATGGTCAAAAAGGCCACTCAGTGTCTTTGGTTGCCAAGTGCACTATAGAAATTGCCCTAGTGAAGCAAGTCAGCAGTAAGTGGCTTTCCCCAAATACTGAATAGTGCTTGATTACCACTGCAGTGTCAAGGCAGTCAGGCTAGATCTGCACCCCTCGTCATCACTTCAGAGAGGGTAGCCACAAAACTTGTCCCAGTTTACCTTCAGACCGGAGAGGCACCTGAAAATCGTATAAGCAGGAGCAGCTCCCCCAAGATCAGAGTCTTCCCCTCTCATATAGACAGTAGCATGTCATCCGAGTACAAGGAGAGAGAAAGACAATCAGAAGAAATTTGCAAACCCCGGAAGTGCACCCCCTCTCGGACCGTCCGGGCAAACGGATCCTTAGCCAGGGCAAATAACAGAGGAGACAAATGGCACCGCAGTCTGGTGCCCGCTCCATCACACACACTTCTGATATCACTGAGCCAGTGTGAACCCTAGCCAGCGGGTTAGTGTATAAACGTTTTATGCATTTGTTGGAGGGCAGCCCATGCCAAACAAAGTGACATATAAAAACTCTGAGCGGAGTGAGTCAAATGCCTTCCAAATATCCACAGAGACGACTAATGCATTCAGCGGTAGGTGCTCCCACTGGTCCAAAGCAAAAAGCAACTGACGAGCATTGTGCTACAAGTAGGAATAAAACCAGTTTGGTCTGGGCGGACCGGGGAGCACATGTGGCGGAGTAGCTGGGTCGCCCAGACTTTGCTCAGGATCTTACAGTCAGTGTTAAGTATTGAAAGAGGCCGAAACAAATCAAGAAGAAGTGGGTCCTTATCCTTCTTAGGTAGGGACACAATAGTGGCCTCACGCAAGGAGGGAAGGAGTACTCCCCACTTCTGGGACTCATTAAAGAGGGCTACAAGCCAAGGGACAAGATACACAGCGTAGAATTCTATGGGCGGGCCATTCAACCCAGGGTCTTTCTGTCTCACCGTCTCCTTAATTGCACCCCGAACTTCCTGCTCCCAGCTCACTTTGCCACTGGATTCAAGCTAGCCTGGCTGATGAGGGCTGTTAGCCCGAAACCGGTCCTAGGATGCTTGTTTCTGGTCAAAGGAAGACATGGCTTGGCAGTTCGGGCTGGACTGTTCCCATGAGGCACAGGGTCAAGACTGATTTGCATTTAGCTCTGTCTGAACTGGGGTGGCGACGTGAGCTAAAGAACGATGATGGATTCAACCCAGATCTGTGACTGGGGGTTAGTGTCTGAAAAGTTTCAGCGCTCCGCCCATCATCTCCTTGTGTTTGCTTTGTTCGCCCTAAGTTGGCAGGGTATGCCTAGACGTGGGTCCCTTGCTCACTTTGCCACTGGATTCAAGCTAGCCTGGCTGATGAGGGCTGTTAGCCTGAAACCGGTCCCAGGATGCTTGTTTCTGGTCAAGGGAAGACATGGCTTGGCAGTTCGGGCTGGACTGTTCCCATGAGGCACAGGATCAAGACTGATTTGCATATAGCTGTGTCTGAACATGGGTGGCGAAATGAGGTAAAGAATGATGATGGATTCAACCCAGATCTGTGACTGGGGGTGAGTGTCTGAAAAGTTTCAGTGCTCCGTCCATCATCTCCTTGTGTTTGCAGTAATATCCGCATCCCATTGATCCGCTACTGCATGGTCGAGGGTTACCAAAGAGGAATCCACAATGTAGTACACAGTGGCGGCTCCCTCATTGGGGCGTGGGGGCGTTGCCCCACTGCTTTCTCGCAGTGCGAGAAGGCAGAAACATAAACGGTATAAACTACCATTTATGTTTCTGCCTTCTCGCATTGCGAGAAAGCAGAAGTGCCTCTGTGCCTGGTTGGGGGCGGAGGGGGTGGGCGGTCCTGCTCGAGGGCCGAGGGGAGTGGCTTACCCACTGTTGTGGGTACTGACTCTTTGGTCAGCCCTGAGCCGACCAAACAGTCAGTACCCACAACAGTGGGTAAGCCACTCCCCCCGGCCCTCGAGCAGGACCGCCCAATCTCCGTCTTTCTCTATGCAGAGAAAACGTCCCGGCTGGGGCGCTAGTCTGCTGTGCCTACCAGCGTCTGATTGGCTTCCCTTGCTGCGTAGTGGAGGGAAGCTGCCTGCTTCCTGCAGCAGGAAGGAACACATGGACCCACCATTACAGGCCGAGCGGAGGCAGTGCGGTATCCCGGCGGGCGGCACTCAGGTACGTTTTCTTTTATTTTAAATTAATTGTGTTTTATTGCCCAATGCCCACCCGTGGGCCGCGACCCCCCCCCCTCTGTCGAGCATGTCGGCCGCCGCTGCTGAACTATCAAGTCTTCAAAACCTTTACTGTCTCAAAACTGCAGCTACATAGACAGAAGGTCCTGGCACGTGCCATTTCGTGCTTGATTGTTTTTATGTGAACTACATTTGACGTAGTAAATCAACAACTACTCGTGACGTGTTTTGCAGTTCCACTGAAATGCAGAACCCACCATCATACATCCACTGCTGTTCTCACCCTTGCAGAGTTTCACTGGGGTGAAAGGAAGACACATGCACATCTCAAACTTTAAAGACTGACCGCCGCTTAGCATCTGGTGTGTGTTACCGTGCTCTGCAATCATGCGAGGGAACTTATGAATAGATTCCAAAATAGGCTGGGGGTATCTCACAGAGGGATGACGGGCCTGGTGTAGCTCCCACTTTATCTCCCACTCTTTGCATGTATATTAGGTCACAAATAACGTGTGTGACATTTGCACTGAATGTAGCCTTTGTGGACTTCCTGCATTGTTCCTTTTTCTTCATTTTGTTCTGCCCAAGATTGCCAAAACAATCTGCATATTTCCTCAATTTCTGCATCTTATGATGACTCAAATATTCACACTTTAATTTCAGCTTGCTATGCTTCAAGGAAGCAGCTCAGTTTGCCTCTGTTGTGAAATTTCCCTTGACTTTTCGCCCTTGTCAGAAGACCCTGACTCCTCCCGTTAAACCCCCCACCCCTTCCCCGATAAAAACCCTGCAGACACCAAATTCCTCTTTTCATTAGAACTGCTGTTCGCTTTGTTGCTGGGAGCATGGAGGGCACGGTAACTCTCTCGACAGAGTCTTGGTGGTACAGTCACGGGCATATAGGGAAAGCGAGAAACAAAATGTTTAATCACTGTACAAATGAGCTCCTGCAACGTGAGCTAATGTGTATTCCAATACCAAACCATTTTGCATTGTAATTTGGTGACAGTGAGTGAGCAGTGTGCAATGGCCTTGGGTTTGAAAGATAAACCTGGAGGATGTGAAAGAAATATGGTGACACACACGTTTAGGTTTTTTTTGCACGTCATACACATATTTTACATCATTTTAGTTTTAGAAACACGAGCACGTAAGCTCGGAGCAGACGGCGGCATGACCTTGGTTATACTGAATAAGCAGCTACCTTTGTTGTTATAAGACATCTCTTTATTAATGTAGTAACTGCACTTTCACAATTGCTTTACTAACATTCCTGCTTTCTCAAATTTACTTGAAAATGCACCATTTGTCCACTCTTTTTATAAAATTTCCCCCCCAACCCTCTGTAGGTTGTTCGGGCTCGCTCCCTCGCTCGCCACAATTCACTACGACAATCATTTTACGCCTCGCCACTTTCAAATGTCACCAGCCGCCACTGGTAGTACAACATATCTAACTCACTACCCCATTTCTCTAAGAGTACAGATCTTGATAGTCATAGAGGACTGCCACATTGATACCCTCCGGAGTAAAGACATCCTGTCCCAAAGCGTTCCACACCTGGAGAATAGCTTGCCACTGACCCTCAGTCAGCAAGAGCCACATGAGCATTCTGCCTCGTTTTGTCTCTTTCAGCGTGAACCCTGACCACATAGAGTCTATAATCACATTGCTGCAAACTTTAAACCAAGACAAACTGTTTCTTTATCTCATCCAGAATGTGCTCACTAACCACAGGGGCAAAAAAACCAATTGATGGACAGAATGCAGAACAATGTCATACATTCACCCCAGTACAGAGATTTGGGCCTAAATCCATCGTTTTTTTGCTCCCAATGCCATTCCAGTTTGAACTCAGCCATATGCAAATCAGTCTTGACCCTGCACCCAATGGGATCAGTGCAGCCCGAACTGCCAGGTCAGGCCCTCCCTGGACTGGAAACAAGCATCCTAGGACCGGTGTTGGGGTTTTTCCCCTCATCAGCCAGGATAGCTTGACTCCAGTGGCATGGAGAGCACAGGACACACGTCTGGGCATACGGGTCCCACTCGGGGTGACAAATGCAAAATAAACAGTTGATGGGCAGAATGCAGAACAATGTCATACATTCACCCCAGTACAGAGATCTGGGACTAAATCCATCATTTTTTTGCTCCTCATGCCATTCCAGCGTGAACCCAGCCATGTGCAAATCAGTTTTGAACCTGCACCCAATTTGAAAAGTCCAACCCAAACTGCCAGGCCAGGTCCTCCCTGGACTGGAAACAAGCATCCTAGGACCAGTTTCAGAGTTTCACCCCTCATCAGCTAGGTTAGCTTGACTCCAGTGGCATGGATCGCACGGGACCCACGCCTGGGCATACTCGTCCCACTCGGGGTGACAAATGCAAAAAAAGCAATTGATGGACAGAATGCAGAACAATGTCTTACATTCACCCCAATACAGAGATCTGGGCCTAAATCCACCTTAGGGGGTCCTCTCCATCTCACATAGAAGACCATCAAGCTCCGCTTCCTGCCGTTGAATTACCATTTTCATGGCCTCCCATTCCACCCTGACCGATGAGGCCAAGTCTGCGTATTGAGTCAATAGTGAGCAACAAGTTCACCCAACGAAACCCGGAAAGCCTGGTCCTCAAGCATCATAGGGTCCAAGCACCAAGTAGAGACACTCGACCTATATGCTGACCACCTGAAGGAGCACAGTATGGGGAGTGATCAGCATAGGTTCTTGCTAAATACTCTGCGTCAAGCAACTTACTAAACATCGTCTTGCAGCTATAGTTCTATCAAGCGGGACTTCCAAGTCCTTTAATCCAGAGTGACAGGAATACACACGGGCCTCCAGTTTCCGAGCCCTCCAGCAATCAATAAGATCCCACTGTGTAGCCCAGGGGCAGGCAGCTTTGGCCAACCTACACAGGTTCTGTAAGGTGCGTTTGCTGCCAGAATTAAATCTGCACCCCTCTACGCATCCAATAAGTCAACATATTATAATTTTTAGATGGGGTGGACAGGCCATGCACAATCCATGTGATCAATTTAATCTGGGCTGCCATTTAAACCATTCCAAGTAAAGGCCCTCACCAGTCGATCGGGTCCACCCCAGCAACTCACACCATAGAACATCCTCATCCATACATCCCCCACTGGCAAAAAACAATACAAAAGAACGAAAAACAGAATTGAACAACAAATCTCCAAAACTCCCCAGGGACTGTGACATAGAAGCATCCTGTCCAAACAGCAAAGTCGCCATGGCCCACCAAGGAGCCAACTAAAGCCCAAAAGGGACCAACTGGTTCCGTAAAGGAGAGACATAATCGGGGAGTCGCCAGCTAAAGAAGAAAAAAGGGCAAACAGAAAGGCAATCCAACACAGTGGGACACACTGCATGAGCCCAACCCCGCCCAGACCCCCCTCCAACCAACACAAATATAAAAAAAAAACAAGGGGGAAATAGGAGAAATCAACAATATTAATAGAGATGCAGTACAGTTCGGGCTACATTGATATCCAAATCTATCGCCATCAAGTCAATTGTCAACGCCCGGAAGCATGTTCTCCAGGCCTGGTACAACGGAGTCCTTCGAGTCTACAGCAGAGCTGCGATGGGCTGGGGATGCTCAATGTGGGGAGCCCTCACCAGTCCTGAAAAAGGCAGCAGTCTCCAACGATCTTGCCTGTTCCAGAGCCACCTGCGACCTAGTGTGCCGATACGACCCCCTGCGCCAAGATCGTAGCACCAAAGGTGCAGTGATCTCCACCACTCCGGTAGTGCCAGTCGTACTGTACCCTTATCATATAACTCCAGCCAATTCCATGCCACTGCTAGGTCCATGAAGAAGTGCACTTAATCTACTGTTTGGACTCTTAGCTGGGCCGGGAACAGTAAGGAGTAGAGTAAACCCAATTTGCGCTGTTTTTATCTTAACCACAAGGAACAACGTTCTCAGGGACTGAACCTGGAGGGTCAAGTCAGGATATAAAGACACATTGGCATTGTCCACCACAAAGGGGCCATGAGCTCGGGCCTGCTGGAGCAGATGGTCCCTGTCACGAAAGGGCAGGAGGCGGGCCACCACTGTGCAAGGTGGGGCCCCAAGGCAGGGCACTGTGCTGGGACCCGATGAGCCCACTCCAAGGCATAGAATTTATATAAGCCCTCTGGGGCTACCACCTCCTGGAGACGGTCTTCTAGGAAAGCAAAAGAGAGCAGCCTTTGCCTCACTCTAGTGCAGACATGTTTCCAGCAGACCCGCCCCTCTTGATCATCATGCTGAGTAGCCAAGCACCATGTTTGGGCCTCCAATTCTGTAAGATGGTGGTTAGTGGACTAATCAACTGGTGCAAAGACTGCACAGTACCCTACCAAGCATTGACCTTCTCAGATATATATATATATTTTTTAAACTTTTTATTATATTCGCTGTCAAGGCACAAACAAATCAGGTATTGTATCCAAATAATTACGAGCATTACATTCATACTTTTTGATGTTACGATAACTGGCGCAAGAGTCTTACACATATCACAACAAATGATAACCTTCCATGTATTACATTTCTCACTCCCCGTCATTTTCATTTTCAGATTCTCCCTCCGCCCTTATGTCTGGTGGTTCACAGATGTATCCCCTGTACTTATTCCAAGCCCTCCAGACCCTGCTCCATTTCTTTGGGCAGCCTCGATTGATAAATACTGCTTTGTCGGCCACCATGGCAGCATCAAGATCCCAAGACCAGGTGGTGAGCGACGGTGACTCTCTCACACCCCATTTTTGCGCGATGTTGCGCTTCGCCACCATTATCCCCATTGTGGCCCATTCCTGTGCTGGGCATGAAAGATCGTTCGGCTCTCATACATTTAGTACACGTCTCCTAGGCTTGGGAGCCAACGATACCTCCACCGTATGTGATATGGTCCTCATCACTTTCACCCAGTACTCCATTATCCTGGGGCATTCCCACATAGTATGAAAGAAAGTACCTTCCTCCCCACATCGCCTCAAGCAATACGGGTGTGGTGCTGACCCTATTTTGTGTAGGGTGTATCTTGTGTAATAGGTTCTATGTAAAATTTTGAGTTGCACTAGTTTAAGTCTCGATGGTATCCCCACCTCCCGCGGGGAGGCCAACGACTCCCGCCATTCGGAGTCTTCAAAATCACCCACATCCCGGGACCATTTTTCCCTGAGAGCCACGTGGGGGTCCGATAAATTGTTCACTAACTTTCGGTATGTAAGGGAAGTAGCCCACTTAGACATACAGTCTGTCAATAACCTATCCTCCAGAGGGGTAGCCTCAGGAACCTCGGTGCCGGGTGGTAGGGCCGACTGCAACGCATGCCTTATCTGCAGATATCTAAAGCTTTCAGAGAGCGCCAGGTCGTATTGCGCCTGAAGGTGTTCAAACGTAGTGACTCCCCCCTTATGCCACATATCGCCCACCGTTGATATTCCAATTGCGTCCCACTTGTCAAAGCCCTTGCAATGCCGCAATCCCCCGAGTCGCTGCGTAACCCACAAAGGGGTAAGTTGGGTTATCGTTCCCTTCCATCCCAATTTAGCATGTGCTTCATGCCATATGCTAACAGTCTGCTTTGTGGGTCCGAGTATCACTGGTGTACGCTTCTTGTTGTAAAGTGCGGACATCATGCCATCAACCCCAAGCCCATGTCTATCTGCCTTGAAAGCGGGATTTGCCTGTGGAGCATGGATCCACTGATTGATTACTTTCAAGTGGGCCGCCCAGTAATACAACTGTATGTTGGGCAGCGCGATGCCTCCGTCGTACCACCCTTTAGTGAGTTTGCGCTGTGCTATGCGTGCAGGTTTGTTCCCCCACAGCAGCCTGGAAACATGAGCCGCAAAGTTTTTAAAGTAAGTGGGCGGCACTGAGTACGGTGTATTTTCGAGTGCATAAAAGAATCGAGGCAGTGCCATCATTTTAAAAAGCTCTGCCTTCCCCAACAGTGTTAGGGGGAGTGCCCCCCAATGGGTGGCATCTCTTTTTAAACGTTCCAGGGGAGGCATGAGATATTTTTTTTTTTAATTCGTCCGGGTCCGCCGTGATGTAGATACCTAGATACTTGAACGCATCCACCGAGATCCGCAGTGGGCAGTCCTCTGGAAGTTGCGGTGGCGGGCCCCGGAGCACAAAAAGTATTGACTTGGACCAATTTATAGAATAGCGCAATGCCCGACCAAACTGGTCACATATATTTAGGAGTACCAGTATGGACCGCCTGGGAGAGGTCAAATAAAGTAGAACGTCATCCGCATACAGCGATATGCGGTCTTCCCAGTCTGCCGTCCAGCGCAGGCCTCGGATTAAAGGCTCCCACCTGATCCATGCCGCCAGTGGTTCTAGCACCAGCGCAAACAATAACGGCGACAGCGAGCAGCCTTGACGCGTGCCTCGGGATAGTGGGAAGTCATTGGATATATGCCCATTAGCCTCTACGTGGGCCAGCGGCTTTGTGTAGAGGAGGCGTATCCATGCACAGAACTTTGGGCCGAAGCCCAAATGCGCCAGTACCGTGAACAAGAAGGGCCATTCCACCATATCGAACGCCATACGGGCATCCAATGACAGGATGACTGCTGGCTCTTGAAGATAAGGTATGCGGGCCATCACTCCGTGCAGACGCCTCAGGTTCAATGCCGTGCTTCTATTAGGCATAAATCCGGACTGGTCTGGATGAACCAGGGTTGTGAGATGCGGGGTGAGCCTAAGTGCAAGGACCTTTGCTAATATTTTAGCTTCAGCATTGATTAAGGAAATAGGGCGGTAGGGAGCACAGTCTTCCGGGGGTTTCGGGATCGTCACCACTGTGGCCAGGCGCTGATGCTGCGGGAGTTCGCCCGTCTTCAGACTGTCACAGTACATATTGAGCAGGTGTGGGGCCACTGTCCCCGCCAACCTTTTGTAAAGTTCCACGGGGATACCATTAGGTCCTAGTGCTTTCCCAGAATGTAAGGAGCCTATCGCCGCCTGCAGCTTATCGGTCGTCAGATCCGACTCTAGCGTGAGGGCCATTTCCGATGTAAGCTTGGGCATTGCAATATCTCTGACATAAGTCAATGCCTCTTCCACTGACATCTCTGACAGTGATGTGTACACCTACTGGAAGTGCTGTGCCAGAATGCGTACTATGGCCCGCGGGTCAGTTTCTATAGAATTACCTCTCGTTTGCAGCTGTGCTATCCACTTTCTGTCTCGCTCCCTTTTATCGAGCCACGGCAGAAGCTTCCCAGCTTTATCGCCGGTCTCGTATATCTTATGTCTCATTGCCGAAAGTCTGAGTGTATTCACCTCCCTCAGATGTTCCCTGTGTCGTTGCTGTTGGAGGCTTAAGCTTTGGGCCGTGGCGGGAGTTGGGTTTTGAGAATGTTGAGCGTCAGCCTTCTGTAGATCCGATTCTATAGCAGTGAGTTCCCGCTGCTGTTCTCGCCTATATCCTGTTATAGAGGAGATGGCCTGCCCTCTGAGTATGGTCTTATAGGCCTCCCAGAGGTTGGTCGGAGAGTGGACCGACGCGACGTTTTCTTGGAAGTAGTGTTGTGTCGTGGTGCGTATGGATTTCATGATCTTGGGAATTCGCAAGTATCCAGGGAGTATGGGGAATATTCGCCGCCGTCCCCTCAGGTGATACGTGTACGTTAAGACAATTGGTGAATGGTCTGAAATACCTCTAGGCCGAATTTCAATTGTGTCTACATGTTTGAGACTTTCTGGGGATGCTAGAAAGTAGTCTATTCTAGACAAGCTGTTATGCACCCCTAAATGAAAAGTAAATTGGCGCGCCATGGGATGTCGGTGTCGCCAGACGTCCGCAAGCCCCAGTGCCTCCATAAAGCTCCCGAGACGCGATACCCCCGAAGTTCGCTCTCTCACAGGGTGTCGGTCCACGGCCAAATCCACCACGTCATTAAAGTCTCCCCCGATCAGTAGTTCTCCCTCCGGGAAATCGAGGAGGAAGTCACTAAGGGCCGGAAGCGTAACTGCCCGTAGCGCCGGGGGAACATATACTGATACTATATTAATAGGGTGTCCTTCCCAATGACCTACTAGAGCCGCAAAGCGGCCGCCCGCGCCAGTCTTTGTTCTATGGATTATGAATGGTGACTGTTTTCGTACCAAGATACCCACCCCTCTGGACCCCGATGAGAACTCCGAGTGGGCGACCATCTTGAACCCCCACCTGTCTAACGCCCGACATGCAGTAACAGTGAGGTGCGTCTCCTGCAATAGGACCACAGCCAGGGAACTTCGTTTAAGACCAAACCCCTTTTAATTTTATCCCGAGGCCGTGTACATTCCACGTAATTAGTGATAGGGACTTCACCTGTGTGGTAGGGATCTGCCCTTGCTCAACCGGCTGCGAGTGTGGTGTTGTCATAACTGCCAGAATGCGTTATCATTAGAGCGGATGCACGTGGGCAGAGCCCTTGCCACCCCTCATTTGAAAATGTGTCATACCTGAGTGCCTGCACATAAAACGCTAACAAAAGAAAACCCAACCATAACAACGTACCCCCACCCTCCATCCCCCTCCCTGCCTCCCTGCTAGATGGACTTGAAACTACCCGCCACCCCAACTTTGCAGCGCGCTTCATACCCAATCCCTGTAACAGTACTTGCGTTTCGGGGGTGAGAAGTCCGAGGAACGCCGTAGTCTATCCCCTCCTTGAAGACCATTGTGCTGTTAAACCTTACTGCAGCTGCAGTGCAGACCCTGCACTCGTGGATCCCGGCCCACCCTCCCATCAGGTGCGGACGATAACAGGAATCTGATACCATCCGGTGGCGTGTCCAGTACTTCGCTACCATCTCCCCCTGATTCTGTCCTTGCCGATCTGCGTGAGCCATGGTCCCCCCTCTCAGTACTCAGCCTCCGACCTGTGCGGGTTGTCTCCTTCCTGTGCTTGTCCGTGATCCCTGGGGTCCTCCTCCACCAGTCGCTGCTGTTGGCACCTCTCTGACCGCTTGCGTCCGTCCACTCGTCGCCAGCCCTTGAGCCAGTCGCGGGCCCCTTCAGGATGATCGAAGAACCAAGTTTTACCATCAGCTACAACTCGCAACTTCGCTGGGAATAGCATGGAGTAGGTTATTTCTTTGCGCCGAAGATCCTTTTTGATCTCCAAGAAGCTCCAGCGACGTATGGTGACTGCAGCTGTGAAGTCCGGAAAAAAGGAGACCACAGAGTTTTGAATGCAAAGTAGCGGGGCCACTCTCGTTGTCTGCAATATGGCATCTCGGTCACGGAAATAAAAAATTCGGGCCAATACAGGCCTGGGAGGCGCCCCTGGCTTAGGCCTGCCACCTGGCACCCTGTGCGCCCTTTCAACTGAGAAAAAGGTGGATAGTCCCCTCGGTTGAAGTCTTGTCTTAATGAGTTCCTCAACATATAGGTCCATGGCCAGGCCCCCTTCACTCTCGGGAAGGCACATAATCCGGACGTTATTGCGGCGGGAGCGCCCTTCCTGATCGCCCAGCTTCGCCGCCATTATTTTATTCTCGGCTTCCAGGTGGGTAACTTTTTGAAGCAATGTGGCCGTATCCCCAACCAGGGTTTTCGTTATTTGTTCCACTTCCGTGACCCTTGCAGTCATTTTCTGGAAGTCAACCCGCAAGAAAGACACATCTGTAGAAATGGTGCCCACAGTGGATTGCACCTGAGTGAGTGCAGCCATAATGTCGTCAAGCGTTACTTTATTCGCTCCCTCGTGGTCCGGCGCTTTTTCTTGCGAATCTTTACGATCCGGTGGAGCCGGTGATTCTTTTGTGAAGGCATATTTGTCCAATTTGACCTAGGCGTTCGGGCGTGGGCCCCTGCACCCCATACTTGCTTGGAGAACTTTACCTCGGTCGGTAATCGCCGCCGCCAGCCATGGGCTTTTCCTCCCCCGCGCGGCCTGTCGGGTTTCCCGCCGTGGAATCACCTGGAATGCGTTGAGGCAAAGGGCCACACCGTCGACCAACACGTGGGTCCCGGGTGCCACCACACTCAGCTGATCGATCACCGCCAGCCACCCCGGGTATTTAAGCAGTCACCACAGAGATAGCAGTACGCCAGTCCATTCAGTCCCAGTGCTGTGGGACAGGTTTACAATCGACTCCTGGCGTCAAGTTGGCAAGCACCTTCAGGCGCCAGCACCCCTCGGCGTGGCTCCAGCAGCGGCGGCGGAAGGTCACACCTTTTCCCCCCTGGTGCCGCCGTTTAAAGCACACGAGCACCCAGGGAGGCTTCCATCGGGAGGTGCAGGGCAGCTGGAGCTGAGTCCCTCAGCAAGCGGGCAAATTGCCGATGGGGCTCCCTGATAATGGAAGGCGCGATCCCCGCCGGGCTCCTCAGTCATCACTCAGCCCTGAGCGGGCGTTCTCACCGCTCTCCCCTGGCCCGCTCCTCACCGCCAGTCGCCTCAGGAGCTCGGACCCGAGTCGATCCAGGGCGGGCAGCACAGCTTCACAGTCGCACCCATGCCCGATTAGTAGCTCGCTCCGCTGTCCCTCAGTAATCACCGCACCATATCGCAACCCCGCGGGGGGGGTTTTGATCGGAGGGAAATCCACACGTCCTCCGCCGCCGCCATGAGCGGCCACCGAGTCCGCCGATGACGCTCCTTATAGCAGCAGTGGAGCGCCGTGTGATGGATCCGACACTCAGGCCAGTCCCCGGCTTCCAGCGCTCACCTAGGCCGCCCTGCGCCGTCCGTCTTCACTTGTGCTCCAGATGCAGTTCATGCTCCGAGAATGGGCTGATCGGGACTCCGGTGTCTCCGGATTATGCTGGTGGTCTTCAGGGTATAAGTTATGCGCGGATTATGTGGCGGATTGTACGGGGAAGCAACTCTGTCCCCGGAGCTTCTCTAGGCTGCGGCCATCGTGATCGGCAGCAAGCCACGCCCCCCCTTCTCAGATATTTTTTGACAGTCCCCTCAGATGAGGCCAAGTTCCACTGCAGTGGAGTCAGTCTTACCCTCCAACCGTTCCCCAGAAGCATTGATTGCGATCAGGAGTGTTTAGAATTTACTGTAAGTATGGGACCACTTACACCTTGCTTGAACCCCTCCCGGAAGGCGCTTTTAGATGCATCCTTCTTGGTCCCCTGTGTGTGTCACATGGTAGCCCCAAGAGTAGAGGAAGGAGCACCGTCGCAGGGCACAGGTAGAAAGACCAATCAAGCACCACTGCCCAACAGTGGCCCTAGAGCAGCCTAATCTACCTGTGGGGTCCCAACAGCAGACATGGAGGAACTCAGGCAACTGCAGCACCAGCCAGGATTCTAAGGATCTAGGGGGAGGCTGAATCCCTATCACCATCACCACCAGGCATGTGCCGTGGAACGTGGGGGCAAGTGGTTGTGAAAGAGAGAACCACCAAATTTAGGACGACCACTCCAAGCAGTCTGCTCACCAAAACACACATGTCCCAGCAGGGTGTAGGAGCACAAAGCAACGTTAATCCAGGCCTCCAACAGCAAACACATGAGAGGCCGACACTGGTTAGCTCAGTGGTGAGAGAGTAGCCACCTGTAACAGTGCCAATGTCAAAGGAGAAGAGTATAGTACAGTCCACTTGCTCTGATAACAATAGTCTGCTCCTCAGGGGGTCGCAGCAATCCCACTCTCCAGGGACCACTCCAGGGTCCCCCGAGACAGCTCAAATCAGAATGCAGTGGTGGGATCTTTGCACAATCTCCAGTTGAGATAATGGCCCTGCCTGGCGTGTGTGGGTAAAAGAAGCTGCAAAATGCACAAAGATAAGGGCCACCCGGCAGCGGTACTCACAACTGCGTACTTGTTAAAACTGGTTTACGGAGCAGCGCTCCACTCGGGGGCCAGATCCGAGATCCTCGTGGGCCTCTCAATTCCAGCAGGCGGCCATCTTGTTTGTAAATGGCTAGTCACCCGAATGGGCTCCGTCATCACCCAACTTAGCAGTCAGGCCCCCAGTTAATCAGGAGTCCCCACTGGGGACCAAGGCCAAGCAGCACTACTCTGGTCTCAAGGGGGGGCACAGTGCAGCCGCAGCAAGTTTGTGTCGAGTGGCTTCTAGGTCCTCATAAGCAATGCAGGGCTCCCATCTTAAGCTGCGCCGAGTGCTGCCCGCAGTCTCTCACCGCTGGTCTCGGGTGCTACCAGACTGCCTGGAGGGCACCCAGAAGCTCCGCTGGGGTCAAGAATACCGAGAGGTGCATCCGCAGGGGGAGCAGGATATGTGGGGTGGCTGCTAGTGGCCGGGGGTTTACAGTCAGCAAGGAGCTCACACCATCCGTGCCTTCAGGTCATGACAGCTAGCTCCATCCCACCCAATTGCAATTCATTGGTGTGCATTTGTCAGGTAGCATATGCACAATACCTGGGCCAGAGTGTGCTTTTAACCACAATTAAGAAGAGCCCATGTTATCCGGGTTGTGTAGTCCAGTAAATACAATTCCTCACTTTTATGCCCCTCTATTGATACATTACCTAGATGGGAAATTATAGTTTGCTCTTATGCCTAGGACAATCACTCATATCATGTTACATTACAGAATATGTTCAAATGTTTCAGAACTGAGACCCAAGATCGACTAATTCAAACTTCATAATTCTTGGGGAGACTAACTAACTCTCTTTAAATTAAGTGTCCCAGCGCATAGATGAATGCTGTTAGAATTCTTTCTCCCTAGCCTACTGGATTTTTACCCATTGTATCAGAAATGGTGTTGCAGAAAGGCTCAATTAGCTGAATGCTTGCTGCTGAAACATGCACTGATACACAGATCAAAGGTTCTAATTGTCTGTAAATTTATACAGTAGGTAATAGTAACCCCTGCTATTTACAGTGCTCATACACACAGGAGTGTGTTATGAAGAGCTATACTGAAAAAATATTATTAGTTCTAATAATCTAAAATGTGATATTTGGATTGATAGAATTGGCTTAATCAGGTTTATCACCTTAACTTCCTTTAAGCCAGAGCAGGTATTTACTGCATCTTTATTCGGGAGGTGGCAGCATCCCGTGGATGACTTCAATCATTAGTTGTTTTATTTATCCTTTCTGCTGTCCTTCGACTAGAATAGCACCCCTGTGTGTGTGGTTTGCTTTGTTGTACCCTCTACCTTCTGGCAGTCGCAGAGATTTCTGGGTGCATCTAGTACCATGAAGATCAAGCAGGATCACAGGGGAGTTCTATAGTCCCCAGAAATTCAAGATTCTACTCTTTGCATGAGTCACATGGACCATCCTTACACCAAAGTGCGCCTTGAGTCAAGTGATTGTGAGTGAAGGCAAGTGCTGAATTCCTGTAAGATTTAGCATCCAAACCTTCCTATAATCCCCTCAAAGAATTAAAGTCGTGGTTCACATGGGGCTCTCTAATATATTAGTGACTAAAGACATGTACATTGTATTTTCAGGTGGATACATCCCTGAGGATCTCGGAACACCCAGATCCCATGCCGCTGTTCTGAGAAAAGCAATGTATATAACGCTGAAAGACACCTTTATTTTTTATCATAAAACGAGGTCGCAGCACCCTGCTGTAAATACAAGAAGGGGGTTGTGTGCTATTGAAGACTGAAACTTCTTTCCCGTTCTTGCATCTGTTTGTACTAGATAGCCAAGCTCAAGACCAATTTATAGTGCATGTGGACAAGAGAAATCATAAAAGTCGTAGAATTTGCCACACAACTGTGCTTAAGACAGTAGTAGACCTTAGTGGGTTTGGAGTCTCCTGCTCCCGTGTGAGCTTCGTCCCTGCCCTCCCCTTAAATACTGAATATTGAATGTTTTACCTGCGTTTGCTCTAGGACCAACTCAGAGGAGGAGATCATTTCTGAGAAGGAGGTGGCAAGATAACCTTCAAGGGAAGGCTATAAAGGAGGGTTTAGTACTACTCAAGCCATTTAGTCACTCCTTCGACCACTTTGCCTCCATGAACTCCATGCCATTGTCCTTTTCTACCCACTCTCCCAAAACCTTCTTTTAGTTTAGCCAGGAAGTAGGGAATTTTAGCACTGTGGTCCCCTTTTGTCCATGTGCGGAAATTATGATGTCTTGCAAATATTTGTGTTTGTGCCATGCAAGTGACTAAAGTAGTTATTCAAGACTGTATGCACCTTGCTTCTGACCAGAAATTATTATTTTGCCCATACTTGAGGGTGAAGCTTAGTTGCGGGCAAAGTTGACTCGGGCAGTTGACCTCGGCAATAGGAAGCACTGCACATATTCAAGAATTAAAAGAAAAGTTGGTGAACGGACTCCTGGACCCGATTAAACAGTCTGCGGTGGTGCGATACTTCAAGCGGCAAAAACCAGCGGTCGTTCTCCTGCAGGAGACTCACCTGTTGGGTATGAGGTGTCCCTACCTGGGTCGCTTTGGTTATGATTGGGTCTACCATTTGGGGTTCGCATGCTATTCAGGGGGGTGGCCATACTGCTACACAAGGCTCTTCCTCTAGCGGTTACTTCACACCACACAGACCCCTGGGTTGTTACGTGGGCATTGAGGGCCACCTCAAGATGAGACATTACAACTTGATATCTTGCTTAATCCACTACCCCTGTTGTAGCCTTCCCTGCATACCTTGAGATCATTTATTCTGACTCTCCCACAGGGAGTCAGAATAATTGGGGGAGATTTTAATGTACTTCCAGCCCCTGTCCTTGATGCCTCCTCCGCTCCAAATCCATCCAGGCTTTCCCGATCAGCTTGTCTCTCTTCCTGGGCTGACTCACTTGGCCTCGGTGACGTGTGGCAGTCCTGACACCCTGGCTTGCGGGCATATACCTATCAATCCGCTGCACACGCAGTGGATTCCCGTATAGATTTTATGTAGCTTTCTCATCTGATTTGCTCTTGATTCAGTCGATACACATACATCCGCGTGGGATCTTTGATCATGCCCCACTGTTACTATTGCAGGGAGCCCAATTTGCTATGTTGTGCCCGATCTAGAGGTTTAGTGCCTGGTATTTGCGGGACTCAGAATGTGAGTACTTTGTTGATGAGGATATACGTCAATACTTTGAGCTTAATGCAGGATCGGTGGAGTCGTGAGTACATTCTGGGCGGCTTGTAAAAAGTAGTGTTCCACTCACTGGGTAAGTGACCATATGACAGGGGTCTGGGCCTCTCAGATGTCTATTTGTATTACTTGGTGGCGCAGTTGGTCCTGGTCAACGATTGGTTCACCGGGGAATGAGACAACCCGTCATATATCGACTGGAGGGCCACACACTGGGAATGGATGGCATGCTTGACCTCCACCTCCGCTCGTATCAATCACCTTGTCTTCAGGTACACGGGTATCCCTCACTTGCTGGAAGGCGGCTCTTCACCTCATTGGCTGGTATTGCAGCCTCACTAGGATGACTCCGCTATGGCGTGGAATGTGGCAGGGTCAGGTGTCGGCTCTGGAGAGCTTCCTGACTTGGGACCGACTTGTGATTTCCTACTTTGAAGATGTCTATAAAAAGGAGACTATCATATCCTTTCAGGAATTGGGTAGCAAGTACTATTTGCACACGTCACAATTGTTCAGGTACCTTCAAATGCGCTATGTTCTGTTAGCCCATGAACCTTCCGGGGGACTCCTTAATCCGGTAGAGGCAAAGATTCTTCAAGGGAAACTGGGTAAAGGGGCAATGTCCGTGATTTATCGTTCGCTGGTAATTCACGCTCCCGGTGGCCTTGACAAGGCACAGCAGCAATGGAAGGCCTGAGTTGGAATGATGGAAGAGAAAATTGGAGAGAGGCTTGCATGGCACCTATGGAATTGGCAATCTCGACGCGGTTAAGCATGATTCAGTTCAACTATTTACATGCAACGTATCTTACTCTGCAATGGTTGCAACGCCTGCCCTGGGACACACATGTGTGCGATACACCCTTCCAGGGGCGAACTTCTACCATGTCGCCTGAGAGTGCTCATTTCTGAGACCGTATTGGGAAGAGGTGGGCCACGTACTTTCTGATGTTCTAGATTATCCTCTGGAGTTCACCCCGTGTGGCCCTGCTTGGGCTGATGGGGAAGTGGTGGGTCGCAGAGCTGAGCGTATATTCTTGGGGATGGCCTGTTTAGAAGTTAAGCGAGATGTGGCACGTGTGTGGAAGTGGGCAAAGCCACCAACGATTGGGAGCTGGCGGGCAGGGGTGGACTGGGGCGCCTCTCAAGAAAAGCCTGCTTTTGAGGCACGTGACTGTCTCCCGAAGCATGTGCAGATATGGGGCAAGTGGTGTAATTACGATGGTGTGTCAATTTGAAATGATGCTGTTGTACATCTCATGTACCCATGCCCTTTGCAATGTAATTTACGTATTTTTCTCGTATTGTCCACTGTGTGGTAAACTTTCATTGTCATGCCGTAAAACCTTAATAAAGTTGGTTAAGAAAAAAAGAAAAAAGTTTACCGTGCGTTCTATTCTTAAGCCCAGAAATAGTAATGAAGGGCATCTCAAGCTCAATAATCTACACATTTCTGATAATATCGCTATCTAAACGAATCTTAGATCACTGAAAAAGAATGGCATAGATATCTACATGACCTTCATAAATTAAGTTTTAATCTACAAACAGTTCTGATGCAAAACAAAAAAATACTGCAAGTGTGTCTTGCACTCCTCATAAAATGGAAATACGTGGTCTTCTGGAAGCCAGAAGGCTTGAAGATGCCAAACCCAACATGCACAGTATATCATATCTTTCTTCAGGGCCCCATAACAGAAGTGATTACAAAATTGAAAACGTTTTTAAATAGAGCACGAAGCTGACAACTAGGAGCATTCGTTTTTTAATGGCATACCTAATTAGCTACACTTGGCATAAGGTCAACACATGTGATTAATATGGGAAATTAGGATAGGTTAAACAAAAAGTGCTAGAACACGGGAAATCCATCATTAAACTGCACATGGATACAACATGGTAAACCTGTCACAAATAGAAAGAATATCATATAACCTCAAAGGTCAAGCACAGTATGACGCTGATGTATGATGCTGAAGTACTTACTCTACAGAACACAGCGTAATAATATTTTTGAAAGGACACAGAAATTATAAGCAGAACCTGTATATAAAAGTGGATAGAAATGTAAACTGTATATACGTACATTCAAATGTGCTTGGCCAAATCATAAACATGCCTAAAAAAAGACTGGCTTTGAAACAACTACTTCATTTGCAATAACGATAATTGAATATATTTTAGGAGACCCAATCAGAGCTAATATTTTTTTTTCTGTTGGTCTTTATTTTTATTTTTATAACTTGCTCAAGGTTACAAAGGACTTACAGATTTGACAACATACATGGTCTAACATCAGCAATACGGATCGAGCCTGTGTGGCCATAGCAAAGCGTTCCAAAGCTCATTAAATATTCACTAACAACAAGTAACAGGTAAACAATCCACTCACCCATGCCCCTGTCCCCCTGTACATCACCCAGCTGCAGAGTCAACATAGTACAATATCTTGTGAAGTATATGACACACTCCAAGGTCCACACACATCAACAATCATCACAGTCAATCAAACGGGGACAGTGTACAGATATTTTTTAACCTTGATATTATAAGTCTCCTTTCTAGGGTGGTTTATCTTCAGATTTGGGGTAATTAGCCCTAGGAGCAGTTCTCAATCAAACATCGCCCTGGGTCTAAATAGGCCACCGGTGCAGCAAGAGTTCATATCCAGTTTCGCTTTGGCATTTTTGTGTAGGTCCATTCTCCAACGTCACAAGTCCAGGGCTGATGGAGATCTCTAATTCATGGCTATTTTGCATTTGGCAAGATCCATAGCTAATTTTAGGAACTTAGTGGTGGGTTTGCTAGTTTTAGTTCTTGTCATAAGACCTACAAATCAGATTTTTGGGGATCCCAGGTCATTTTCACTCTCCACTCCAATAGTTGGTTGGTGACCTCTTCCCACCAGTGCCTAGTGACCCCACAATACGAAACCATGTGGATGAATGTGTACCCCTCTTGGTCGCATCATGGGGATACCAGGCGTGTCTGGGGATCCATGGCTTTCAACCATGCAGGTGTTAGATATGTTTTGTGGACATAATTCCATTGAATTAGCTTAAGGTAGGCATGCACCAATATGTTGTATACATATTGCAGGACCCGGTTCCATTCTGAATCAGTGAGTGTGTCACCTAGATCATCTGCCCATTTGGTTTTCAGGGAGATCAGGGTTTTGGATCTTGTGGCCATTATCGCTCTATAGGCAAATGTAATAAAATGTCTGCTGTGCCCAGTGACTATAATATCTGCAAGAGAGCATCTATCGGTGGCTCCTTCCTGTCCCAGCCCATGTGACTACCATAGTCAACACTGCATGGGTAATGAATTGCCCCGAAGGAAGTTCATGTACTTGTAAAACCCCATCAAAAGGTAAGAAGTGGCCAGTTGTACAGTGTGCCTAGTGTGGTTAGCCCCACCCAGGCCCACAGAGATTTGTGCACACATTTAACCAGTTGAGCAAAGCAACCACAACGAGACCTTGATCAGTCAGAGCAAATATTATTTTTCTCATCCATTATACTAGATACAAATATATATTATTTTAAGCAGGTAATAATGCGAAATAATAATCTAATTGATTAATAAGATCATACCCGATTATTTATTTTAACACCTGTAAACCTGAAAGGCTGACCTGAAAAATCAGTGTATTTTTGCAATAAATTGATTCATAACTTTTTTTGGGTGGTTTTGTTTTGGTAAATGATTTGCCAATATCTATTCAAAATAAACTGGGACTAACACATAAAAAAATATTTAAAAGTTTGACCTGCTGCCTTTAGCTCCCAGGATCTGCCTCTCTGTTGACCAATGGGTGCAATTGTGAGGCCTTCGGCTGTGGCGACTATTGATCTTAGAGCTTTACATCTTCACTAGATTGTTTGCAACAGTTAAGTCATGTTGAAAAGTATTCTTCACAAATTCGTTGCACACAACTATACATACTAATGGTTGTCTAATTCTGATTTTAAATTTGCAGTGTTAGGTTTCTGGGCCAATAAGGTCAGCTGACCACACTAGTGAAAAAAAGTACAGCAGATATATTTCATAAAGGAAGTTGCTACACAAATACATACCAATGAGAAATGTTTACTGTTCCTGATACACACAGGAAAGCACCAGGAAGAAAAAAGAATGAAAATTGCGTGTGAAGATTCTCCCTAGTAGCTGTAAAAATGAAGTAGTTGACAGTCTGGCACAGCTGTTTATTGACACTTCAAGCTAGTAAGAAGCTAAAGTTTGTGTTTACACTGAGATCTGTCTTAACGTAGTCAGCACCACGAGAAACAAATAACATATGTAAACAATGACAGCCAACAAAAAGAATTCTTTATGTGGGTGTGTTTTAAGCCGAAGTGTGTCCTCTGTTGTGAGCTGCTAAAAATACGAATTTCCTCCCTTCTCCTGCTCCGTGAACTACTACAAGCCAGTAACAATTTCAAACATCGTTTAGTGATAAGGTACTTAGGCAATGAGAAGTTGAAATTATGAGGTTTCCAAAGCCGGAAGATAAACGCAAAATGCAAATAAACTCTCAAAGAGGTCATCGAAAAATAGTTGGACACAACAGGATCTCACACTGATCTGAACTCTGGTCGAACCTGTAAACCAGACAGCTGATGTGAGACCAGACTAATAATATAGTGTTCACTCACTCTCATAGCTGGCGCTCTGGGATTACTCAGATTTTGGTGATATTGTAAATATCCCACAGATTTTGGACATTTTGAAATGTTCTACCTCTTTAAATCAAAGGAGTATGCAGTTCCTAAATAGATAAGAAAAGAGGTCGAGGATCACTTGAAGCATCAGATCGGGGGATCTGATTGCTCAGGAGCAAGAGCCCTCACACACACAAATGGGTGTCATATTTTAAACATCACTTTTTTTTAGCTTGTTTGGATTATTGCATCCATTTCTAGCCATTCATTATTGTTAATAATAACAAGGGCAGCTACATATTAAAATACTAGGGTATCCCTTAGTTATTTTTAAATTCCACATAACACCATTCTACTCACATTTTCCATGTTCACACTGAACACCGAACCTCACTCTTTACATCGGCAAAAAATCAAAAGAAGTCCGGCAAAGAGACCCCACAAGGGGCCCGTTGGGCATTGCAGCGCCAGCCCAACAAGGCGATGTCCGATGATGAAGCATGACACCCATCTCGGTGTGTATGAGGGCTCTTGCTCCTGAGCAATCAGATCCCTCGATCTGGTGCTTCAGGTGATCCTCGACCTCTTTTCTTTTCTTATCGATTTAGGAACTGTATACTCCTTTGATTGACATAGCCCTGATTGGGGGTGTGCATGCTGGACCTCAGATTTGCCCCTTGTCCCCCCTTCTTGGATATTATTTTCTATCTCTGCCTGATTTTCCCAGCAGAGAGAAATGTGTAGAGGTATTAGAAGAGAAGGAGTAATGACTGGGGTTAGGAGGTGGGGCCATAGAGGTTGCTATCAACATAGGCAAGCAACACTGATCTCACTGGCTACAGCACTGATTCACTGTAATGGCAGAAGCTGAGTTGGAAACTAGCTGAAGAGCGAACACCTGCCCACTTGTAGGGAAGCCATTTTAGCCTAATTCACTCACTGCCCATTAAGGTTCTCTTATCCCCTATTATTGTGGGCACTCTCAGAAGCACAAACTGGCCAAAAGTGGGTGACGAGAGATTGTGCAAGACCAATGGTATTGAGTTTAGGCTCGACAAAGAAGGGACAGAAGGATGCAAGTCATTGTTAACTATATGTAAAAAGTAATCTAAAGTACTATCACTAATTCAGCATCCACATAGCCCTCTCACAAGGAAAGCACCATACCTAGGTCAGTTCAAATATTAGCCAAATAAATCACCACTTCTATGCCCTCCTTCACTGTCCTTACTGATAGCCAAAATTACAGCCCAAGCCATTGGCCTGCTAATGTCCCATCCGGAGTAAGACACAGCTTGCTACTTCTATGAAGCAAGATCTTGGGCTCAGAGGGGCGACTTCAACCAACCCACCAGTCATCATGTTCTATTGCACCAGAATCCTATTCCAGCCACCAGTAGATGCACAGATGATAGCCGTCATTTCTTCTAAGCTTCTGAACTCTACAGCCCGTACATATGTTTGCACACATTATGAGTGGGCCCTTTGGCCACAGAGGGTGGAGGCCAGCTAGGCACGGACTGTGGAGGTGAGAAGAATCACTATTCCCTCTGGACGGAGGATGGATAGTCCATCCTGCCTAAAAAGAACCTCACAATCCCAGAGCTCACCAGGAAGTCTCAGAAGATCAATTCTACACTAACACTTTATGACAAACTCAACATTGTAATCACATTTTATTGTCTTTTTAATAGAGGTAGTTTAAGATTGTCAGGACTAAGGGTAGGAAACAGGCAGCACAAGAGAAGATGTGGTCTGGATCACACCTTCCTTATCAATCTTCTGCATTACTCAGGGCAAGGAAATGAAGACTCTGGAGAACTGGGCAGTGGACAATAGGGAGCAAAAACTACACCGGTAACTAGTGGTAATTAATTTGCTTTAGGGTAGGGGCTTTACTTCAGGTTAGCAATGGCAGCACGAGTATTTAAAGCCATAAGTCTCATACCTAAGTACCAGGCAGTGTATTGTGTAGTTGTATGGCTTCTCCACATCTCCACTGACTAGTCTCTCACCTGGCCCTCTGCTCCTCCGCTTAGTTTTTTTGTTTCTTTTTAGTTTCCTTTGTTTCCTCTATAGAGATTCAGAGCCTGTCTCTTAGTTTATATGTTTGCTCTTGATGGCTGCCCTGTGGTCCTCTACCATCTAATCTTGTAATCCCTCTTCCCTACATGTGCTAAATCTGATTCTGAAAACCAGGTGCCAGAAGACCTCATGTCTGAATTTCTTGCCCCTAGCTTTTCATCCAACTGCGCTATTGATGCCATAGATCTGAAAACGAGTTGAAGGTATAGGACTGATGGAGCAAGGACTCGTAGAAAGGAGACATGCTTGGAAGCAATGCTCTCATTTAACTTCTAACCTTGTATTAACTATGTATTGCGTAAACTAATATGCACCACATTTGACATAAAAGATAGAGAAGCTTGCCTACGTGTCTTACTAATAAGTAACTTGAGCAAAATTCTAAAATGGCCGCTAACGGGAAATCTTTATTGCGCATGCGTCAACTGCATCTAAGCAGTATGACGAGCTGTCGCTTGGAGCAGACGCTATTAAAATGGCTGCTTGAAAGCTCACATGCTTAGCATCTGCTTTGCCGAAACTAAACTAAGCTATTTTTTCTAATGCTAACGTGGGGAAAGCAATAATGGTTAAAGGGGTTTAGAGTAGAGATAAGTGGTATACAGTGAAACCATTTTATTTTTAAATTAATATTTGTTTTTCTGACTTTCCTATTAGTATGCATTTGGGCCTCTCATATGAATCCAGAGTCTGTAACCCACCTGACCTCCGCACATGCGTGGTGTGATTGAGCCGGAAGAAGTGATGTGACTCTTGAACACAGTCCAAGGACACAAAAGATACATACCCTGGGAACCAGCACCGAAGTCCTCTGAATGAATGGGAATACCTGAAAATTATACTTTTGTGTCTAATAAGATGTGAATACGGGTCGGAAAAAAGATTTGTGAATAAAAAATTAAGGGGTGGGATCTTTGAACAATAGACTGATAGACTAAAGAGGAAAAATAAGCATGGTGTGATGATCATCCCCCTTGCCTGTCCAATCAGAGTTAATATTTTTACAATATTGAAACATTAATGGGTGGTACATGAATACCAAAGAGTATAATTGAGGTAGTCTTAGTTAGTTAGTCAGACAGAGATTTGCTGAATGCTGCATAGCTCAGGATGCTGTCGGAGTGACGAGAAATGCTGAAGAAGAATCGAATGCTGAACCAATTACTTTAACTAATTAATTTAGAAGAAGATCGTGGAAGAATCTCGAGGAGGTAGAGAGTGTCAGAGAGGGGTGCTACGCAAGCGTCGGTGTTAGAGAGGCCATCTATCCTGTCCTGATTCCTGTCCTGAAGCCTTTGTTGCCTGATCTTTCCCGGGGGACCCTTCCCAGCTCCGTGGCCAGGGGGTTGGTTTTCACAACATCCTAGGTAAATATACTTTCATGAATGTGCAGATGTGCTTTTCTTTCTATCCTCTCCTTTCTGAGCAACGTCATTGTAGAGTATGATATATAGGTTTGATTGATTGATTAATTGAATCTTCCTTCCTATGAGTGACAGAGACTGTACTGTACTTTGAGAAATGGTTCACATGAAATTTATTCAGATAAAGATTTAAACTCTTCCCCGAGTCTGTGGTCATTTCATCATAATAGAAAAATAATTTATGTCATTTCACCATCAACTAGTTCAACTAATGGTCCATTGACCAGAGGAAAGAACTTTTTGATCAGTGAAAGATTAGTTGAGAATGAAAGGAGACTAATCTTGAAATGATAAAATCATAAAACCTTGGCGCCAGCGGTTAGCACCAGGTGTGTGTGAATTGTGTGTTTTATGGGCCCAGGTGAGTATATGGTAGTGGAGTATCTGTTGCTGGTTCGCCACTGGATCAGGACTGTCAGCGGATCAATCTCCTTCAGTCCAGCTTAACACAGCATCTCTACAAATCAGTACACACTAGATGATGGTGTTGGGTGGGGAGGGAGTGAGGAAAGGGGGAGTGAGTATAATTATAGAGAATAAACCACCTTGCACTACACCATTTAGGGTGGTATCATTTACTTTAATGTTCTCTAACATAATACTAAATAAGGATAAGATAGGCCCCTGAAGCCCATGTGGGGAATGGGGAATCGTGCTCAGTGCAAGGCCTTTTGTGTCCAGGAAGTCTTATGGATACTAGAGAATTACAAAGAGTGAGGACACCCACAAACGGCTCCCAAGCTGCTGTACAAAATGTGAAGCCTATAATGATGTAACATTAGTCAGACAATAATAAAGCATGCCACGCCAGACAATAATTTCATGCTCTTCATGGCTCATTCCAATATTGATAATATAGTTTCAAATGTATGAAAGTGTATTCTGATTTTTTTCTCTGCAATTTTCATGCATAGCAGAATTCACCAAAGTCTTAGAAGTCTGTGTGCGTGTCTCTGGTAAAACAAGTTCTACCAGTGAACGATGCCTGCATGCTACAAAATGTTCCAAATCCAGAAATGATCTGTAAATCAAGGTCCCTAATGTACTTAATACGTCATCAATACTGAGACTACACTTTTAGTGAACCATTAAGTTGTTCTGGCCAGTGTTAAAAAATGAAAATTTACAACACTGCCTCTCTCCTCTCTTTCATGGTTGGGGAATTGCATAATATCCAGAATATGCTGTCTCATTTGATCATATACACTTTGCCATGAATCCAATTCTCTCTTCCGCTACCTTATATGAAACTGTCACTACAACTCTCTGTAGGTTTATGAGGGCTTGGAAACACCACAGGTGTGAAATCTGAAATATAAGTGTGGTGACAACAAATCACTGACAGATTCAAGGGACATCTTAAGGATTTTGGGGGCCCCGGGCCAAAGGTATTTTGGGGGACCCTGTTTGGAACAGCTTTGAATGTATGATCCAGTTTCAGCTCTTTCATGCCCTCTGTGACCAGGTCACTGACAGTGCCCTGTCACACTGGTCCAAATTCTAAATATATTTACATCTAATATTCAGGGATAGTGATGTGTATTTTCAATATTGTAACACAGCAGCAGCTGTTTAATATTACTGCAAATAATCTCTGTGACCCCCTTCCATATCTTATATGTGAGGTCCTATTTTGATCAAAAAACCTTTTTTTGGATGGTGCAAAAAACAAATATATTTGTCTGAACAAAGTCTGTAATAGACTCTCGTACATTCCTCACATTAAAAATCAATTAAAGGAAAACATTATTTAAAACAATCTGTTTAAAAATTATTTACGGTCATAAGGGCGAGACTCTGTCAGGGGGCCCCACAGGCTGAGGCCCTGGGCTAGAGACCACTTTGCCCATGCCTTAAAACGTCCTTGACAGAGTCCTCGGAGTGCTCCATACATCTTAAACCCCACAGATAGTCCAGCAAGGAGATACAATTAAGAAAAAACACCATACCAAACTCAGGCTATTAAACGTGGCAAAACACTGCTGGAATCTGTGTCTCATAAAAACAGAATGCACCCTAACTACCGTCCTGGTACTTACATCGATTCACAGAAATAAGAAAAAACAGAGGAGTAAAGAGGTTGGGGTGGTCTCTGGCCAGTGTGAAGTGTAGTGGTGACTTATTTGCTTCTGATCAGCTAACTGACTTTCAGACCCTTTGTGAAGAAGAAGCATACCAGCCAGCCAATTCATAACACACACATCCCTACTAAGAGGGGTATGGCTAAACTGGTAACAAGAACGGATCGAACAACCCACCCAAGCAGTACCCAAAGCACTATCAACAATAGGCAATAACAAAAAAAGAATTGCCCACATATATTGAGCGATTAGATCAACTATTGGCCACTTTAAGGAATAGGTGGGATATGGACCTGGAAATTGGGATACTTGCTAGTAGTAAGTCAGGATATCATTTCTCATCAAACTCGTGTCCTTAAAAGTGACAGGTGCCACGCCCCTCGAAGTGAACTAAAAGTGATGTAGGTGACTATTTGCCCCAAAGGGGCGGGGTGTCATAGGGCCGGTCTGTTTTTGGAGACATCAGCGAACCAGAGCCCTATGACAGAGGCTGGCCATGTTGTGGTGTAGAGGTGCACGCCCCTTTTAGGGGTTGCTTAGGATACATATAAGACCTCCTTAAGAGCCTTGTACAGCAAGCAGGCGCCTGAATACAGAAAGAGGACCTTATCAAAATGAAGAGATATAGCCCACTCGTGAAAAGGCCCATGTTGGGTGGCGATACGCCCCAGACCCGTGCTTTAAACTACCCTGTATGCAGGGGATGTGCACGGCTTTTGATAGAAAGACTCGTAGAAAGGCGTAATGTAATCTGTATAAAAAAATAGAAGAATAGGGTCTTTGACCCCCGAAGACTATTTTAAATAAGGTCTTATTTAACGTTACATGATAGTTTGTATTTAGAACCAACCAGTAGAATGTTACACCGGTTACTATGTCCTTATGACGCTTACTATGAAAATGTGAAGTACCTTCTGTTTGTGTTTTGTTAATATTCTTTATTTTTAATAAAATGTCCTTACGCAAAACGAGCATCCTTCATTGCCTGTGTTGTAGCGGATGATAACATGTTGGGGGCCCGGTTAAGAAAACTTTATTACGATGCAAGGGGGATTGGCAGCTTGGGTAGCGCCGAAGCTCTGTATAGAAGGGCTGTAGATGAAAACGAACCTGTAAGCAGAGACCTGGTGAAGACATGGTTATCAGGAGAGGAGGCGTATTCACTCCATACACTCGCCAGAAGACGCTTTAAGAGGCGACGTACAATCGTTAATGCGCAAATAGATTATCAATGACAGACGGACATCATCAGCCTTCAAGATATTGCAAAACATAACAGCGGCGCTCGTTATATATTAACCGTCATAGATATGTTGTCCAAGTACGCCTTCGCAGAAGCTCTACGCAATAAAAGTGGGGCTAGCGTCACAACCGCTTTTAAAGCCCTCTTCGAGAAGGGGCATATTCCTCAAAAACTACAAACAGACGCCGGTAAAGAATTCTTAAACAAAGCATTTCAGAAATTATTAAAACATCACGGTGTTCGACATTTTGTAACACACACGGAGGTAAAAGCAGCGGTTGTAGAGCGGTTTAACAGAACTTTAAAGTCTAAGATGTGGAGGTATTTTACGGCCCACAACACCTACAGATATGTTGATGTTCTACAGGCTTTTTTAATTGTATATAATGCCAGTTATCACAGGACCATAAAAACAGCGTCCGTAGAGGTAACTCCTAGTAATTCGTTAACTATTTGGAGAACGGTGTACGGGCGTAATTTCGCTACAAAGGCAAAGGAGCCTATTTTTTAAAAAGGTGATCACGTACGGGTTTCAAAATTGAAAGGGGTCGTTACGAAGGGCTACCAACAGACTTTTAGCAACTAAATATTTATAGTGGAAAGTGTGGAGCACAAAGAAGGGATGTATATTTACAGGTTAAAGGACGACGAAGGGGAAGTGGTGTTGGGGGTCTTTTACAAGGAAGAGTTACAAATGGTACCCGACGATCCGCACAGGGTGTATAGGCTTGAAAAGATTCTTAAAAGGAAAGGTAGAGGGGCTAACAGCCAAGCATATGTCAAATGGAGGGGCTGACCAGAGAAATTTAACAGTTGGTTGTTGGTCAGCTTCCTGATGGGTGTGTGAGCTATGGAGCATATAAAAGCTGTTGATACGATAAAGACAACGCCCTTTTATATCACCCTGCCATCGAACGCTTCTAAGGACATGTTCCTCATCAACCAGATTTCTAATTACACAGTGAAATTGGCTAAGCCTGTGGATCTGAAAGGGGATTGGGAGGTAGCCCTAACTGAAGTCCAATACCCTAGAACCTGGAATACATTTACACCGAGCGATGCCAAGTTTTACATAAGTAAACAAAAGACAATGGTTCTGTCGGTTTAACGGCTATTTCTTATAAGTACGCTTGGTGCCACATAAATTATTCTGATTTCTTTAAACATTCGTATCTCAGCTGTCTGAATAAATGAAACACATAGCAAATAGTAACACTCATGACTCAAATTGCTGTCTACTGTTTTGTTTTATATGAATTAAGTCATCATATATATATTTTTTACAGTTGTAAACAAGGCTGTCAGTACAAGGTGAAATTTGTAGATAATGGGTGAGCAGGAGCCTGTGAGAATACACGTGGGCATCCCATACGGCTACTACCCAAACGTTTCAAGTGTTGTCGACGCCATCAACAAAGCCATAACCAGCATTGAAACATATTCGAATATTCATCTGACGCTAGATACCGTCAGAAGAAAGGTGTTTCTTAAAGCGCCGAGCCGCAACACGACGTTTAACTGCTCTGGTAAATTATTACAGTATAGCATGTGAAAAGTCAGGTCGAACATGATCACACATGCCCGATATTAACGGGGGGTTCTACATACTCTATGTGTATAGCGATATTGTAGAGGCCCAGAGGATCGGCGATAGTTACTCGCCGCTGCTAAGATGGGTCCATGTACAGGGCGAAAATAATACGATGGTCAATATTCAATTTAACAAACCGGACTACGTGAAAGTTTCTAAAAACCATTTTGACACTATTTCAATTATGATCTTCGATGATCAGTCCTTGCCGGTGTCCTTTAAATATGGGAAAGCTATTATTAAGCTTTATTTAAGGCCAAGACGCGACAGAGGCTATTAAGCAGGCATCATGGTGGTTGTGAAAACATACGGGGACCCGTCTATGTACAGGGACTATTACCGCAACCAGGCCGAGTATGGAGGCCTTCCGTACTTTCAAGGGTCACCGGTTATGTACGGGGCTGGTCTAGGGGGTTTCTTCCGCAGTTTGTTTAGAAGAGCTATGCCATTCTTGAGAATGCTATGAAATTGCAAAACAGCATGTTAAAGCAGTGGCTACGAACATTGCCCAGGATGTGGTTGGGTCTGTTACTTCAGCGGTTGCCGAGCGCATGAACAAGCAACCACAAGAAGGCGCGGGTCTGGTGTACAAGCCGCGCACGAGTGTTAAAAGGAAGCGCCGTGCATCGAGACGCAGAGGACTGCCTACCCCCTATAAAAAAAGGAGTTCTTCAAAGCGCGCTCAGAAAAGAAAAACACCAAGAAGGAAGAGAGCTTCGAAGAAGAAGAGAACCTCCTCTAAAGTAAATATTTTTTTAAAGCGTCATAACCTGAAGCATGGCCTTCAGGTGAATGCGCCAAATCAGAGTTAGACTTGTTTACTTTAAAGCCCACGCAGACAATCATCGAAAACAGCTTCTTCATGGAGGTATCACCTTTAGCCGCTTTGACGCCTCTTGCCCCTATAGAGTTTTTTTTATCGGGGTACACGGATATGTATTTGGATTTCAACAACACGATGCTGCATCTTGTGTGTAAAATCGTAAAAGCGGATAGTACGATATAGCAGCAACAGCTAAAGTGGCGACAGTCGCTTACCCCTTCGCAACCATGTTTAATCAGGTAGACATTACCCTGGGCGACCGTCTCATCACACAGAACGATAACATGTACGCCTACAGGGCCTACCTGGAGAGCATTCTCAGTTACAGTAGCGACGCCCTTGACACGCAGCTTTCAGCGGGGCTCTTCCACAAGGACACATACGGGCACTTTGAAGACACAGGTCTGGACAGTGACAATCAGGCTTTTGTAAAAAGAGCAAGGTTTGCTGCAGGCAGTCGCCACATTGACCGCCTGGGCCGCATACATTCAGACCTCTTCTTCCAAGACAAACTGCTCATCAATGGAATTGATCTTAAGATCAAGCTCACCCGCAACAAGGACTCATTCTGTCTCATCAGCAGGGATGTGGACCAGTACAAGCTGGACATTCTGTCAGCGAGTCTGTTTGTAAAGAGGGTGAAAGTGTCCCCGAGCGTCAGAGTAGGTCACGCCGACGCTTTGCAAATATCAAACGCCAAGTACGCGGTGGAAAGAGTAGCTCTGAAGGTATTTAGCATCCCAGCTGGTACCCGATTAACTCAGCAACAGAATTTATTTCTAGGCTAACTACTCAAGCTTATCATCATCGGTTTTGTGGACAATACATCTTTTAGTGGTGCCTAAGCCTCAAATCCCTTCAATTTTAAGCACTGGTCCATGAGGGTGCTGTGATTCCTGCAAAACCCTACACAACCAGTTTTATAACTTCCAACTTTATCAGGGAATATCAGGGGCTGGTTTCGATAACAGGAAAGCACCTAAGGGACTGCAGGGTAGTCGCGTCAAGAGAAGGCTATGAGGCCGGATACACGCTGTTCGCATTCGACCTGACTCCCAACATGGAAGATGGTGATCACTACAACCTGGTCAAAAATGGAAATCTAAAAGCTGAAATACGATTTAGTAATCCACTGCCTGTGAATGTGAACATGGTCGTATTCTCGGTATTCGACATTGTCATTCAGATCAACCACGCCAGGCAGATTTTGTTTGACTATCTTTAAAGCGTTTGTGAAATGGACACTGTGCAGATATGGGACTTCTTAAGCAGGCGTAAATACGCTAGGAAATACTTTTTAGGCGTTTTCCAAAGCGATGGGTTACCAGTTGAAATAGGAGCTGTAAGACCCCATACCCTAGTCTTTAACACAGATCCTCATTACAAGGGTGGAACACACTGGGAGGCCGTGTTTATAGATAGTGACAAGGTAACAGTGTTTGGCAGTACAGCTTGGTTCCCCGAGCACAGTATCTACACACAACCCATGTTCAAGTTTGTGAAAAAAGCTGCAGCGCGGATGGAGTATAGCAAGCTGAGGGTCCAGGATTCGTTAGCCATCACATGCCGGGAACACTGTATTAATTTAATCAGTGAAATGTCGGAGGGTGTACCGTTTCAAAGTTTCTTAAATCTATATTCGAGTGACCTTGTTAGCAATGACTGTCTAGTTGTGAAATATGTAAAAGAAAACACAAGGGCCTCGGTCAGACCCTTGAAAGCAGAATATAGCGTTTGTCAAAATTGTAAGGGCATGTAACGTGTGTTTTAATGATGAACGTTTAAAATAAAGGCATTTTTAAAACTCGCATTCAGACTCTGTATTTCTATGCTTACACATGCAACATAATAAAAAAGTTTTAAAAGACATGTGAGACAAGCTGAAAAGTTATAAAAGTGTTTATTACAAACAGTTATGTAGGTTGTGCATTACAATGACATCCATTACTAAAGAAATATATGAAGAAAAATGAGACAAGGTTATACACGTAATAGGCACAGTTATTCAAAAAGTCTGTAGAAACATTAAGGATCAATCCACGTATGGGATTTGGGCAGTGTCCTTTTTGTCTGTACAACCATCGCAGGTGGGGTGCTCCAAGAGGGGGATAGCCGTTGAACGTCAGAGGCGGCTGGCGATGCAGGAAGGGGTGCCTTCAAACTTTCAAGCATACGGCGGTGATCGTTATTACCCACGAGTGTGGAAGGGATGTTCAGTTCAGTAGCGGCTCGCAGAAACTGATCCCAACCTCTAGGAGCATTTTGCTGCGTTAGGGTTTTGGGGTGCGTGAGACCTTTAACTAGATCATACATGTGTGAACAACCGGCTGCCCCTTGTAGAGAAATTCTCCTCGTTCATTCCATGCTGTTAGATCTTTAGAAGCTGCGAGTTTACTAATCAACATTTGCGCTGCTCCCCTGTGCCTCTGACTTATATTTTTTAAGAGGTCGTCAACAAAGATATCCGGGGTTGGTGCAAGGGTCGGATGCAGCTGCTGGCGTTGCTGGCTGTTCAGAGTCCGGAGCATATAGAATTAGCTTATTTTTTTCGGTGTCCCACTGTTTGTAGTAGCTTACACATTTTTTAATGGTGCTGGTGTAAAGGTTCGCTTTGTCATACGGGTTTAGATCTGTCCGGTTCAAAATGTCTTTAATTTCAGCATCTAGTCGTAGAGTCTCATTTCGTCGAATATCCCAGGCAATGTCCGCAGAAGAGCCCAGCTGTTCCAACTGTTGTCTAGGAACAAAATACATCTTTGTGGCATGCTCCATCAACGTCCCGAGAGGGGGCTTGTAATTATGGGTATAGCTATGCCCAACAAAGAGCCTATAAAACCCCAAGACTGTTTCACCAGTTTCTTCTTGGTAATGAGTGAGGCCCTTTTATTACTGAGCTTCCTGATAAGATGCCACTTCTTCTTCAGCACCTGTAACTGACTCTTTGATATAGGGACGTTACCTTTTATGGTGTTTAGGGCTATTTCTGAAATGGCCGCCACCAAATCGTCAGAAGCAGCGCAGAGAATGGCCTTTCTGTGCTGGGGAGTGGCTATAACCAGCATTTTCATGGAGAGCTAAATTGCGGCGTAGGCGGTCAGACATGGTCAACACCGGCGGGTGGTAAGGGCCGGACTGCAAATGTCTCTAAAGGTCTTCAGCTAGGCTTTTTATAGGCTCGGGACTTGGTCTTAGGTGTGTAAGCAACTGGGAGATCAGGGGGAAAAATATCAGCCCTCAGTCTGTAGTCTTCTAGAGTATTATTTTTTAAGTCGACCAGCAGGTAGCCGTGGGCTTTTGCTGTAGCGTCATTAAAGGCCTCCATGAAGAAGTGCATGTTTCCCGGGTACATCTGTTTAGCTATGACGGATATTTGCTGTTTGTCACGGGGGTTTAAATAAAACAAGGTATGAGGCATTGAGAGATATAGAGCAACTGTTCTTACCCTTGTAAAACAAGTTCTGCACAATGTAGCATATGCTTAGATTGCGATGGTGTGAATATTGAGTAAAAGGTCACTCTAGCTCAGGATGATCCCCACCTTCACACATAAGGTCATCGACAATTACCATGTTTACAAGGTACGGTGGCAGCAGCGCATCATCATTGAGATTATTAGGTATGCCTTCTATAAATCTGATATGTGGGAAACTGCGGGACAGGTCGGTATAAAGATCTTGCCAGCACGAATAAAGCCACACAATGTTATTAAATATTTGGGATAAAGCACCGGCAGCATTTTCTAAGAGCTTTTTTATAAAGTAGCTTTTACCGCAGTTTGAGGACCCTGCTAACACGCAGGAGAGCGGATGCTGTAATCTGGTCTCCATAGTGCGGTGGTGACCTCTCTAATGGGTCTAATAACCGTACAGCAGTGTTTGATAGTCCGTAGTCACGACCCTTTTGTCAAAAACAACATGTAAGCGTTTATGCAGGGGCTGGGTTGTAATTTCCCACTTCTTTTTTGGAACTGACTATGCAGGGCAGGTTGACAACTATGGTTTTATCATTTTCACAGTCGGCCGATGCAGAGTATTCGTGCACCAGATCCTACAGACTGTCAAAATTGATTTTTAGGGTGTTGCTGACATTTACCGTTATACCTTTGACCTTCATGCACACTTTGTTGTTGTTTGTTCTGTAGGCGTAGGTCTTAGGTCCAGGGGAAGTGAATTCTATTATATGTTCATCCTTATCGAGTTCGCTGGTCAAATTACCTAAGTAATCCCCAAGAGGAGGGTCTACATCCCCCGGTTTACTCAGAAAAATCACACAGTCGGTATCATGATACAAACACCGGTCCTGGAGTTTATCCATAACCCTGTAAAGCTCTACATGGGCGTGGGCTGTTGTGAAGCACGCTATGAAGATGTTTATGTTGTTACACTTTGTGGGGTACTCTTTTGTGTATTTCCAACACACGTCGCAGTCTCGTCATCGATAAAGTCGCAGCTGGACACCTCGTAACAAGGGGCAAAAAGGTACTTAAACAGATCGTCAGGATCTGTTCTTAAGGTCGTATTTGACAGGTTTGTACGCTGTGTGAATTTTCCCCATAAGGAGTTGAGGCAGAGTTTGGCTAACTGTTGGCGGACAGGGTTGACCTCTATCAAATGGGGTCGTAAACGGATACCCTCGTGAGCGTAGTGCTCATCGATGTATTTCTGCTTTGCATCCTGACTAGTACACCATTTGGGATATCCTGAGGCCTCCTGTTTGTCTCTGAGAAACAAATTAATGTAGCGTGAAAAGAGGCGTGTCACGGTCCTTTTAAAATGCCACACCTCGTGTACTCTCCCGAGTCTGTAGCCTTTCCCTAAGGCAGCTTGGACCTCGATGCTACACCAGGTCCCTGTGAGCATCCTTTGTTCTTCAGTGTGTCTACAACCACCAACCTCTTTAAACACAGCACATGTTCGGCAGAGGGGGAACATCAGCTTACCATCGACTCTGTATGGTAACAATGGAAAGTAAAGCTGCCTTGGCGGATAGATTTCGCATTTGATTAGCCCAAAGTATTCGGATATGGGCTTAAAATCTCTATATATGATGGTGGGGTGTCCTGAGGGCATACCTTCATTTTGTTCACAAAGGGGTACAGACTGGTGAAATCGTAGTAGTGTATTTTCTCACCCTCGCCAGCTACCCTGTATAGTAGTATGGCATTTGTACGACCCCCGAATAAGGCATTGCGGGGCTCCAGACGTTGTGGTAAATCATGACTCTGAAGGAAAGAGCATAGCTTGGTGTCGGTTGTTAGCATATCTAACCACTCATGCTCCCAAAGGACCCTCAGAGCAAAGCCACATTTTTCAACATACTGGGCCTTCATCAGAGTATGTCTGTGTAAGGGCTCAAATTTGTCACCCCGCAATTTGTTAAACTCGTGGGGTTTGGAACAATGGGGGCAGCCGTGGTAAAAGCAGCCGTTGTAGTCAAAGGCCGTCGGCACTCCCTTAATTACGGCGTACCCATCTAGGTAAAAGGGACCCAGGCGGTATTTGCCCCCTGTAAGGCGTGTTGAATATGTATGTCTTCCTTCTCAGAGACGTACATGAGCCACTGGATAGAGGGTGTTGAATAACGTTTCTGTTTACCGTTATAGAGGTCTGGCGGCAATAGAATGATACTTTTTGGTCTTAAAAACATATGTTTGTAGATGGACATACACTTGGAGGCCAAAGTGATGTTTTGAAATGGGTCTATGTATTCGACCGTCTTTGTCATTTGAGAGGTCTTGGGCTTCAAAACCCTTACTTTCTTAGTCATCTCCACCACAACCTCTCTGAAGAGGTGGCAGGCTTGTCGCAGGTTCAAAACACCAGCCTGACAATAAGCTTTCAACTCTGTTTGAAAATGAAACTCCTTTTCACGGTTTTCAGAGTACCATTGCAGAAAACTCTCTTTCTCAGCAGGCATCATATATTGAACTCCGTAGCTATCCTGAGGCTTCATGGGTCCCACATAATCCTGGTTCATCCAGGTGTTAAAAAAGTGTGGAAAATAACCTTTACACCCTGGGAAGCCAAAGGCTTTTGCCAGCTTGCTCAATTTCATGGGCAGGAAATTCAGGGCGTTTATGAACCTTATTTGTAACTGGCCGTCCGTTAACAGCATCAGCATGGAACCCTGAGTTAATCATGTCTTGTAAAATAAAGAATGAGTCGTATGCTTTTGAGTTATGGGCCAGCATGGTATACCCTTTGAATTTGGTTTGAATGAAAGTGTTAAGGAAATCACCAACGCACGCTCGCCCTTCAAGCTCCCAGCTGTCGTCAGAAGTTAGATGGTGGGCGTAAATATAGTTAGGTTGGTGTACCCCCGTCTCTTGTGTGCACTCTATATCAAACACTATGTAGTCTTCGGTTTTGGTCTGTGGTCTGCCTTTAACCATGTAACACCTGTGTACAGTGCCTGCCCTAAAAGGCATGTGACACATTTGGCATTTCATGCCTTTGCATTTGTGATCTTCTGCCACGTACCGACCACACTCAAAGCAATCCATTTTAGGGACGCATTTAGCAGCTTTGTTGTGTATGCTCAAGCAGTCTTGTGAGCGACAAAACATCTTACAGGTGCGACACGTAAAAGTGGTTTTCATGGTGAAGGACATATACGTCTTGTTTTCACACGTTCCCTGGTTGTAAAGTACTTCCAAGAACCGCTGTGATAAAGAACTTTCACCGTAACGGCGAAATAGTTCTCAAAAAGACCTATGTCGCCAAAGCCGACCATGCTGTCTGGACGTATTTCAAGAACCTCATGGGCTTCAGCCACTCTAGACATGATGACAGCGCCAGTGGTGTTGCGTCCCATCATCAAACCCACGATACTGCCCGCCAGACACGTGTTGGCTGCTCAATGTTAAAGTTGAGCAGCCATCGTTGTCTCTTACCAATTATCTTGCTGTATAGGACGCTCTTTAAAGGCCTGGAAACACCCCCTCACGACCCGGTACAATGAGGGCTATGACTCTGAAAGTGCCATAGGCGACTAGTTCAGCCTTACTCTGTAAAAGCCTTGAGTGGTTTTCTACAAATTCCACGGCGTTAAACATATCGAGGGACCTTTGTTTGGTGAACAAAGGACTGTCAAAACCCTGCCCCTGGAAGCGTAGTTGGAAAAAATCATTAGGACCCACATCATGTAACAACCTTTCTCTGAGTGTTTGCACAGCCTGATGTATGGCTAAAACCCCATGATTGGAGGACCTTATCTGGTGTAGGTTAACAAACCTAAACTCCTTGTAGTGTTCTGTAGCGTTAAATCTCTCTATAGTACGACTGTAGCTTCTAACACTCTCTAAAAAGACAGTCTCTGGATCCTCATCTTGAGGAATTTGACTTGCTGGGGAGTTTGCTGTTGTATCATTGTGGGGATTCTGGCTTAGCACGGGCTCTGGGTGTCTTTTAAGCCGCTGTGTAGCGCATATTCTGGCTTTCTTGAGTTTACTTATTAAAAGCCTGTTCTGCTTAGCGCTATTAGCCCACTTATGCTTTTTAAGGGACCATGCTTTTCTAGGCAGCCTTCCCCCTCCTATCTGAACAGGGCGGTTTGTACATGTGTGCGACGTACTCATGGAGGCCTCTGCTACAGAGCCACCCTGCGGCCCTTCTGTGTGTTCCGGGTGTTGGAGTATAGCAGCTCTACCCCCGAGCCCTTCAAATGCCCGACCCGCGTGGTGTTCTCTCCTGAACCTGTGTATTGGAGGGTGCATGGTACTGTTGTATGTGCTTCAGGCACTGTTCGTGAAACTGTATGCCTTTGTTTGAGGGGCTCTATGTACTTTTTATGCCTGAGCAACCGTAAGAAATGCAAAAACAACAATTGATGGACAGAATGCAGAACAATGTCATACATTCACCCCAGTACAAATATCAGGGCCTAAATCCATCATTTTTTTGCTCACCATGCCATTCCAGTTTGAACCCGGCCATATGCAAATCAGTCTTGACCCTGTGCCTCATGGGAACAGTCCAGCCCGAACTACCAAGCCAGGTCCTCCCTGGACTGGAAACAAGCATCCTAGGACTGGTTTTGGGGTTTCACCCCTCTTCAGCCAGGATAGCTTGATTCCAGTGGCATGGAGAGCACGGGACTCACGTCTGAGCATACCCGTCCCACTCGGGGTGACAAATGCAAAAACAACAATTGATGGACAGAATACAGAACAATGTCATACATTCACCCCAGTACGAAGATCTGGGCCTAAATCCATCGTTTTTTTGATCACCATGCCATTCCATCAATTGTGTGTGTTTTGCTTTCTCGCCCTAAGTGCGCCGGGTATGCCCAGACGTGGGTCCCGGGCTATCCATGCCACTGGAATCAAGCTATCCTGGCTGAAGAGGGGTGGAACCCCGAAAGCAGTCCTAGGATGCTTGTTTCCGGTCCAGGGAGGACCTGGCTTGGCAGTTCGGGCTGGACTGTTCCCATGAGGAACAGGGTCAAGACTGATTTGCATATGGCCAGGTCTAAACTGGGGTGGCATGGTGAGCAAAAGAATGATGGATTTAACCCAGATCTCTTGACTGGGGGTGAATGTTTTGATTTGTTCTGCATTCCATCCATCAATTGTGTGTGTTTTGCTTTCTTGCCCTAAGTGCGCCGGGTATGCCCAGACGTGGGTCCCGGGCTCACTGTGCCACTGGAATCAAGCTATACTGGCTGAAGAGGGGTGAAGCCCCGAAACTGGTCCTAGGATGCTTGTTTCCGGTCCAGGGAGGACCTGGCTTGGCAGTTCGGGCTGGACTGTTCCCATGAGGCACAGGGTCAAGACTGATTTGCATATGGCCAGGTCTAAACTGGGGTGGCATGGTGAGCAAAAGAATGATGGATTTAACCCAGATCTTTTGACTGGGGGTGAATGTTTTGATTTGTTCTGCATTCCGTCCATCAATTGTGTGCGTTGAGCAACCGTAAGAAGCGCAGGGAATTTGCCAGTACAATATGGACCCTGCTGCTATATTTTGATTTAATTTGTACTTTTATTAATATCATGGGCACGGGGGGTCTTTCGGGGGTGGCGTACGTCTAGTCACACTGGTATACCCCATATGTCTGACACAGTTGCTTATCACGTTTGGAGGATCGCCCTTTTACACCGGGCAGCCATTTGCAGTATCTTTCGCTGCGCCTCAATCTTGACCATGTCCTCGCTACCACCCATCCCCAATTTTAAGGTTGCGGCGGTCGATTGGCGTTTTGGCTTTCTGACCGCCAGCTAAATATCTTTCACATGAACCCCTAGTACCTCTTTTGGGTTTACAGAATCATATCGCTGCGGATTAGGGATGAACACCCCGTTGGGTTGTATAACGCCTTCTCTCACACCGTCCGCCACAACACCATTCTGTAACGAAGGGTCCTGGGGGTTCATAGAAACAGGGTCCCAATGCGAACACCCTGGGGCGGCAGGGGAAGGAGCCTCACTATATACGGCCTGCAAACTCTGATCTGGACAGTCGCCCTCGACCGTACTGTTATCGGAGTTTATTGCAGGGGGTGATGTGGGGCTTACACTGGCCGCGGGCTGGTTGGGTCATACGCTCCTGGAGGGGAGATAGGGGACATGGAGCACGGGGAGTGTAAATGTTTGACGAAATAATCGAGGGTCCTAGCGGTGAAGGAATTGTCGGGGATGTGTAACTGCGTGTGTAAATCATCATTTTGCGTGTTAGAAGGCCCATCGTGCGCTGCTTCTGTGGGTCTATCAAGGCTGTCTACCAACCTTGTCAGTGCCTTGAGACACCCGTTGCTGTTGGTATAAGGTACTCCTAAGTGTTGCCCATTTTCAGGCGTAGCGTTCCTAAGCCCTTCAGGAATGCTTATAGAAGGTTTGGGGGGGCTGCTCTAGGGGGAGCACCTCTACCTGCGCCGTTAGTTTATTTGAAACTACAGAGGGCTTAAGAGGATGGGTCGGATCCTGCGGTGTAATGGGTTTGATTAAGGGCCCTTCCAATGTTTCTACTTTTAGCGTAGGGGTCCCTTGCTTCTTCTTAAGGTATTTTCTTGAGAGGTGGTTGACTTTAGGGGTTTGGGGCTGCAACAGATCTTTTGCAACCAACGTCACAGCCGTTGGCCCCCTGGAGATCGTGGGAGTAGAGGGTTCAGTCCCCGGCGTAACAACATTTTTTAATGAGAGATCTAAAGGAGTAGTTTGGGGCTCAGGGGCCACCTGTTTCTTCTTGAGGTCTAAAGGCATTGTTTGGGACTCAGGGACCACCTGTTTCTTCTTGAGGTCTAAAGAGGCTGCTTGGGACTCCGGGACCACCTGCTTCTTCTTCTTGAGGTCTAAAGGGGCTGCTTGGGACTCCGTGTCCATCTGCTTCTTCTTAAGGGAGGGTTTGCTCAAGATGCGATTCCCTTTTGAGACCTGTAGAGCGTTCACCATGTTGGAGGTTGGCTTGATTCAGCATTTCATGGTTGTGCCTGTTCTCTGCTGGATGTGTGTGTAGTAAGAACAAAGCATGTCTTGGCGTAGGCCCGGTGTTCTGGACTGTCTTTGTGTTGTCGCTTAACGGTGTCGCAGACCTCTTAGCCTTACACTAATCTTCTCCAGAGAGCTTATGTGCTGCTCCTAGAATGTAAACATAAAAATATATATATTAAAAAAAACAAGGAACCACAGACACCCCACCCCGCCATAATTTCTACACGGACCCTTTATACATCCGGTACTACCCATCGGCGGTCCTTTCTGCTTGAGAGAATAAAACCTAGAGAGTTCTTTTTTTTCACACCCGTTTGTGAAAAACACACCTGTTGGAAGTCTATTCCCCGCTCCTTTCTTTGTCACCAAGCCCCTTCTAGATACTGAAGCTTTCCTTTTTAGCGGACTTTCTTTTGTTCGCGACTCTGCAGTCTCTTGCACATCCCTGCCGACCGTGCATGACTCCTAGGGTCCTGTAAAGAAAAAAATAATCACATTTGCAGTATAAACCAGGCCTTAGCAGTCCCTTCTGAGGAGCGCTCCTACAGTTCACAGCTAGGGTTTTTGGGACTAACCCCTCCCAAGTCTTAGACCGTTTAAAGAACACGGGCATTTATTTTTTATTTACCTGTAAGAACTGTGTTATCCGGCACACTCAACAACGCACCTTGAGCCTCCATGTACCATTCTAAACCGTCAAGATATAGTTGTAGTTCGGCATCATAACCTATAAAATCATAAATACATGAGAATACCATTAGAAAAATAGGGTTTCTGAGACACCATTGTGCAAAAACTACCCAGAACTATACAACTCTAAATACATATACCTGGCTGTAGGGCGTGCATTTCTTCATCGGTGATAGTTAATTCAGGCAGGGCCTGTGTCTGGGGTTAAATCAAAAACGACAGTTTTAAAACTAGCACTCATAAACATGTCATTACCATTTGTTACATTCACCTTAGAAAACATAAATACATATTACATAGAGACAAGCATCCTTACACAGGGCATACATAAAACAGCATCTAGGAAAATGTTACATATCCCATAGACCCGCAAACTGTAGACACAGCCTGTCAGACCCCCTGCTAAACACCCTAGTTAAAGTTTGGGAAAGCACATGACGTTTACTTTTTAATAAGAACCACTGATTCCTACCCACATGACGCACCGCCTGTACAGTATTCATCTATGCATATTTCAATAGTATGCAGGTCTCAGGCTGTTCTTTGCAACCATTTAATAACCACAGCGCCAGGTTAGGATATTAACTTATAAACTGCAAGCAACAATAGGATATCTCCTAGGAAAGAAAACAGTCACAATCTGACCCCAAATACGTAAATGCGCAGCGTGGTCTACAGGGTACACATTCTTTACAGCATACATATTAAAAATCTGGGGTATTTGATGCACCCTCAAAGCAACCGCTAGACAAAATCAAATATCCCTCTCCAGTAAGAGCATTAACCACAGGAATTATCCGGAAATGTATTTATTTATTTAATTTTTCCCCGGAAGCAAGGGTAACAATGATCTTGGCAGCCGCTGTTTTATAAATAAATAACCAATCCGGAGCCCATGGCAGGCCGCATATGTTTTATAGATGTAGGGCCAGGAGCTCTAAAAAGTTAGAATAGGCCTGCACCTTGACCACTATTATAATTTGAGAGCCTAGGTTCTGTTAATGAGCCTCTACGCCTGCTCAACAACCTGTGCTTCTGGGCAAATCCCTTAATCTAACCCTACACACCTAAAATTAATGTGTGCTTTTGTAGGGTTACCAGTGTTCAAGTAAAAGCGCTCCAAGACCTTCGGGTCGAGTTTGCGCTATATAAACATGGCGGTATTGTAAAAAAAAAAAGAAAACCGCAGGGACGCTGCTAATTCGTTCCCTGCGGCTGTAAACACGTTTTTTATTTTATTTCTTATTTTATATGAATGTCCTTGGGGGCTCCAACCCCCACCTCATCGCCACTATTGAGGAATCCTTGCCGGGAGCTTCCCCAGCCGTGTATGCGTTGGAAGGGCACGCCCCTACGTGATGTTAGGGGAGTCCCGGGTGATGACATCACGGAAGGGGGCTTGCCCTTCCAACGCATACACGGCAGGGAAAGCTCCCAGCGGCCATGACACTTGCATCTGACCCCACGTGTGTCCAAGGAAGCGCCGTCAGCCGTCCCAGCCCCCAGAGCAGCGCCTTCGACAAGCGGGCTCTGGGGGCATTATTGATCACGCCCCAGTGCCTCCCCATGCCGCAGAGCCTGCCCCCGCCTCAGAGGTCTCTGCGGCTGCCCCCAGTGCACCGGACCTGGCCACAAGACCCCCAGAGCAGCGCCTCCCACAAGCGTGCTCTGGGGGCTTCTATTTTATAAAAATGGTGCCTCGAGCCCCAACCGCCAGACCACGACCGCAGGTTCCGCAATTGGGAAACGGACTCTGGGAGGCCTTTTATTTTATAAAAACCGGGGCCGCAAGCCCACCATCACTGCCGCAACTCGCCCCCAGAGCAGTCCCGGATCTCAAGGGCTCTGGGAGTTGCCACAGCAGACCAGACCCAGCCACACACCCCAGACACCTGCACTTGGGAAAGCGGACTCTGGGGTTTCTATTTTTAAAAATATCTGGGGTCTGCAGCCCCACAACAAGGCAGCAACTATCCCCAGTGCCCTCCCGGATCTACAGGTGCTCTGGGGGCTGCCCCCACACGATGGACCCAGCCACGCACCACAGAGGCCCGCACTTGGGAAAGAGGCCTCTGGGATTTCTATTTTTATAACTACAGGGGGTCTCCAACCCCACAACAAGGCTGCTACGAGCCCCAGAGCCCTCCCGGACCTCTTGGGCTCTGGGGTTACAGGGTAAACTTTGGACCTCGGGCCCTTTCTAGGACAAATACGCATTTTGGTACACATCCTGCAGAGCCCTAGCATGCTGGGAGAGGGCTCTGCGTTGAAAACACCCCAAGAACGGGGCCTCGGAGCATTGATCTAGCAGCATTGGGTTCTAGGGAACCGCAGAAACTTTGACCTTTGGACCCCACCATTGCCCTTCCAACCTGTGGACTTGTTGCCGGTTTGGACCTCAAGCATAAGCCCCCAGAACAACTACCATCTGAAGACGTGACCAAGAGAGTTCACCATCAGCATAGCCAGAGGGTGAGTACATAACTGTATTATTTATTTATTTTTATTTGTAAATTGCTTAATATGTTTTGCATGTTCTGAACCACTTAAAATAGGTGTTCTTCATGTAAAAAATGTTTTCCAGGTGCTGTAAAATATATGGTTACCTCTGCATGTACCCTACGGAGGCCTCTAGCATTATACATCTTAAATACACACCCCTGCAACCTATGTGCCAACCCCCTAACAACCAACCGCCTTCACATTAAATGTCTGCACACATAGCGCTAAACTCCCGGCTTCAAAAGCAGCACCATTATTCACTTCATATACAATCCCAATATGTTTTAAACACCCTTTAAAACCTTAAGTTGCAAGCATGTATTCCCCTCATAGCCTCTAGCATTACCCCCATTAAATACCAACCCCTCATGCGTTATACAGCCCTGTACATTCTCAAAACTATCCTTTATACACTTTAAATACAGTCCTCCTTGCGCTTAGCGCACTTTAAAAACTTAAAATTACAGCCACATTTTACCTCCAACCTTATTCACATTAAGCATCCTACCAAGCCTCACTAAACATTAATTAAACCATCATTAACACAATACTACATAGCTCTAGGCACCTTTTAAAACTACAACATTGTTCACCTTAAATGCATTCCCCTTGTGCTCTGTGCCGTTTAAAAACCTAAAATGACAACCGCATTTCACCTCTAACCTTAGTCACCTTAATCAGCAGAACACAACTCTTTAAACAAAATGTAAAACTTCATGAACACCATCCTACATAGCGCTAGGCACCTTTTAAAACTACAACTGTGTTCACCTTAAATACATACCCCAATACTTTAAATAAACCCTTAAATCCTTAAGACATCAACACTACGCCATCCCCCTATTTATTTACCTCCATCAGAGCGCAGCATGCAGCATCAATCTGTGAAAAGTTTATCTGCTCCATTCTGTCCTTTAAGTTCCTGATGTAGGCCTGTGCAGCAAACAATCCAACACAGCGTTCCAAATGTGTTTTTAAATGTCTGTTTCTGCTGGCCCACTAATGAATGCTTTTTATACTTGTCCTGGCATGCTAATTAGAAGACCCCACACTTTATGGAGGGTGGGAGGGCTTAGAACCAGGTATTGGTGGTCTTTGGAGGGAACATTTTCAGACAGTTGCATTGTTTGTTTGGTACACTGATATCATTTGACATCTGCTAACCCTGCCAGAGACCCTGTCTTGGGAAGAGCGGCGTAAAAGTTGCTTAAACACATCTCCTGGGAAGGGTGGCTCCGGCTGAAGTTTGGGGACATGACGGATGACCAGCACCGTGCTTGCTGTGGGTGACATTTTTATAACACCCTTGTGTGCTACACCATTTGGGGCTCCTGGGAAGTTTGGGCCTGTCCATTCGTCATGTCCCCAAACTTCAGCCCTGCTCTGGTCCTGTGTACCTTTAACATTTGACATCTGGTAATCATACCAAACCCCTGCGTGGGAATCTGGGGGAGCAGTTTCAAGGTTTTGAGTTTTTTTTACTTCCCAGCATTGGCCTATGTGTAAGGGCTGTCTGTTTTATAACAGGACATTTGTTACCAGGTTTGAGGTTCTCATGGGAAGCTCTGGCTCTACACACGGCCTGGGATTTTTTCACTTCTCACACCCTTCTGGGGGCTGTGGTTTGTTATTTTATATCAGGCCTTGTATCATCCTATTTTTGAGAATTGCTGTGGGAAGTTTGGGACTGGTCATTCGTCATGTCCCCAAACTTCAGCCCTGCTCTGCTCAGGACTGTTGTCGCTTTATCACTTTGACACCTAGATGCCAGAGTCATGCCTGGGAATCTGGCCTTTTGTTCTTGTGCATTTACATCGTGACTTGTGATGCTTACATGGTTTACCACTCTAACATTTTACAGCTACGCCCCACCCCTTTCCAGCCCCATCATGGCTAGTTTTCTGCTACCAGCTTTGGCTGGGCCGCATTTCAAATTGCCACAGCTGCTTCTAAAGAAAGACACTTTAAAAAAGACACCTCTGCACAGCAAACCACTGTGTTAGACAGCCATGCTGCCTTGGGGGTGGGAAACCTGGGGACTGCCTGCTCATTCACAGCTCAGCTTGCTCAGGCCCCATCTGTCATAGCACTGCACTCACCGTTTTAAACATGCCCAGATATTTCCCCCTTACATGAAGACACTTTTGCACTCGCACTTAGGGACACATTTTTCTTTACATAACCCTAAATGCCCTGCTAACCTAACACCACCTTGAACACATGCTCACACTCTGACACAAACCCTGTGCCACACCCCCAGCTCAGCTCCTGTTAGGGCTGTCACACATACATCATGTCCCCAAAATTTCTGCGCACGAACTGTCACTTTTAAAGAAAAAAACGACCTGTCACTTTTAAGGACACGAGTTTGATGAGCAATGGTATCCTGACTTACTACTCTTGCTTCATACGTGAAACTGTAGCAGCACGATTCTTTCATAAGGTGTGGGTGTACCCTCAGTCTATAAAACAAAAATGTTTGTCACTCTCTGTATGTCACAGCTGTGGGAAGAATCACTGCATGCTATGAAAGCACCTATCAACACACCTGGAAGTCCAGCAGTCCCATCTTCGCTGCATAAGTGATCTCTTTGTCCTGATGAAGACCCCAATTGATTTATCTTAACTGGGGTCGAAATGTCGACACTTCATGGTCCTACCCAAATCTTTATTTGAAGGGTTTCCAGATTCAAATGCTCATTTCATAGGGTTTGCATTTGATTGACTCATACATCCAATGGGTACTGGCCCTATGTATATTGTAACATACTAATTGTTTGTACTTTTTCTATTTTTCATGGCTCACTGATTTTCACTTACACTGCGCCGTCACTTGGAGCACCAATCGTAGATTACAGTATGATGATCAGTATCATTGATTTTTTATTTCTAATACAATACTGAACATCCTAATTTTTGTGGATTCTTTCCTTCTTCTCGGAGATTGCCTTTTTATATATATAAAATAATTTCCTGGCAGAACACTTTTACATTCGAATTTCTCTGAGAGAGCACAACATCTCCATTAGGACCTTGGCCGAGGATATCCATCAGCTTAAAGAGATCTCCCTCCAGCTACATGCCAGAGCAGAAGACACCTAGGGCAGATCTTGCTGCAATAATGTAAGATTCGTGGAAAAACCTGAACAGTGAGGGTATGAACGTGGCAAAATTCATGAAGATTTCATAGCTACAAGTGTGGACACAGATGAACTGCATTTTACAGTAGAGGGAGCAGAGAGCCCGGAAAACCTTTCAAACAGGGCACAAGACAAGAGTGATAATAGCTAGATTCCAGAATTTTAAAGACTGGGACACAGTAGTAAGAGGGTCTGGGTCCTACAGTGTTAAAACCAAATGATCATGCTATTTCCGGATTTTATGCAGGAGGTCCAAACCTTTGACAAGGTGAAACAATGACTCAGAAAACGTAATTTGCAATATTCAATTCTATTCCCCCAAAACTACGAATCCTTGAGGATGGGAAATCCTGGTTCTGTGCTTCACTAGAGAAAGTATGGGATTGGCTAGAGGGGTGGAGGCAAGCGAGATGGGCAAGGCAGGGAGTCCCGCAGCACTCCCCACTGACCATGGAGGTGGGGACGACGGTGCCAAGAGGAAACAGTAAAGCTTATAGAGAGGAAGAGACGGACGGCGACTAACATGAAGACTCTGTGCCGCAGCTATCGGAGGCTAGACTCTCTGGAATACAGAGTTACACACAGGTATTTATGAACTCTCAACACCCCCTCAAATAGGGGACCAAGACCGGGTGATACCAGAATTTCACAGGTTTCATTTTGGTTAGTGGGGCGACAAACACTGCAGGTGTTGAGGTGGGCAGGGTTATAGGATGAGGGGAGTTTTTTTGAGGGGATGGCACTTTAGCAGAGACACAGTTTGACACAGACGGTGTCAACCTGGAGAGCACACCGTGAACCACAATGTCACACACGGAGATGGAATCTAACACATGGTCAGGTGGTAACTATTCTTTCCTGGAATGTGAATGGGTTAGGGAGCAAATTGAAGAGGGGAGTTGAATCCCGTTTTTTAACTAGGCATAATCTGGATATTACTGCATAACACTGATCTTGTTGGGAGCAACTGTGCCTTCTTGGGATGCGACAGGTACACAGTCCTGGTGCACTCAGGATTCTCAACAGGCTTGTGGGGTGTGGGCATGGTTAAGTAATCACTCCCAATCACAAAGACATGGGTTGACCCAAGATGGGTGCTATGTGCCACTTCTGAGTGAGTGGACTGGAGAACACTTGGTACTTGCCTCTTGGTATTTCCCATCCAGAAGATGGGGGCATGGAGGTGGCAGGCTCCACAGACAACTGGTATCATGGTGAGAGATATTATTCTCAACATGAATGGGAAGCTGGATAGACTCACCTGGAGGGTGCAACGCATGGGCAGACACAACTGTTCCCCCCATGTGGGACTGCAGGATATTTGGAGGAACACACATCCCATGGAGAGACAATACTCTGATGTGACAGGATCAGCCGGGTCTATGTCCAGACTGATACATTCTTGTCCCCCACATGCAGGAGGTAGGGACAGGAATACACTCCGATTGTTAGACCACTCACCACCCTATACCTGCCTGGATAGACGGTCACACGGGGGAAGTCTGAGTTGTAGTTGGACCCCTGGGTACTGGGTGACAGGAATTCCAGGAGGCTACTGACAACTAGCCCGGAACAATACTTTAAGGAAAACAAAGGCACAGTACCATCTGAAACTGTGACCTGGAAGGCCTAGAAGGCAATGATCAGGGGGAACCTAATAGCCCACATAACAGTGAAAAGGGGAGAGAAACTGAAGGAGGCAACTAACTTGGTGGCTGACTGACGGAGTGGGAGGGGGAATATGCCGACTGCCATGCCCTGTACTCCTCCATCGTATTACCCTTGATAGGAAGGAGTACCACTGTCTGGTGGAAGCCGAGTCTCAGGCTCAATTCAGGTCAAGGTAACATAAGTTATATGATGCGGTAAATAAAGCTGGTAAATTACTAGCATGGCTCGCAAGACGTGAGGAGGGGAGGTTGTGGATACACCAAGTATCCCCTGCACAGGAAGGGTGTGGTGGTGCACACTACAGAAGATATTGTTGGGATCTTCGCAGCTTACCTTGCGGAACTGTATAGCCCCTATCAGGAACATGTAAAGAGCCTCTTTGGAGATCGGTGAGGAACATGCCTGTCCCAGTATTGAGAAGGGATGACTCAAAGGCACTGGGCAGGGGGATTAGCAAAGAAGAAATCTGAGAGGCCATACACCGGCTGCACAGTGGGAGGACACCAGTGTCAAATGGGTTCACCCTAGAATTCTTTCGATGTGTGTGGAGATTGGTGGATGAACCACACCGCTAGATGCTGTATATGGCCAAGAGGGAGGGCAGTTTGCTCCAAGACCTTAGGTCCGCCACAATTGTCCTTATCCATAAAGAGGGCAAGTCACCAATTCAATGTTCCTCTTATAGACCTATCACTCAGCTAAATATGGAGGTCAAGATTCTGGCCAAGGTGTTGGCTAACTGCCTATTGTAGGTGATTGACCAATTGATCAACCTCAACCAATCAGGATTCAGTAACTCACCACAATCTGCGGTGGCTCTTTGGGTGCCTGGTTAGGTGGTGAGTCCTGGGGGAACCCGTAGCATTATTGGCCATGTGTGCCAAAAAGGCATTCGACTCAGTTAAATAGAGTTATCTGTGGGAGGTGTTGGACAGTCAAGAGTTTCTTTCCTCGGTGTGCCTCCTATACACTAAATGGGTGGCTCAAGTGCGAATCAGTGGGTTATTTTCTGAAGAATTCACCCTGGGGAATGGGACACAGCAGGATATCCACTATTGCCCCAACTATTTTCCCTGGTCCTGGAGGCCCCGGCATGTTGGGTGCAAATGGATGCTTGAGTCTAGGGATGAGGGTGGAGCCCAGAGTGGGAGAACATGGTCTCCCTCTATGCGGATGACATATTGTTGCATTTAGCTGACCCATTGTGTTCGCTTGAGATACTGGACATATTTGGGATGTAATCTGGGTCCATATTAACTGGCACAAATCGTTAGCTTACCCGCTCACAAACTGGAGCCCCCGGCACAATGGATGTGTCCCCTACAGGCTGGACACACAGTCTACAAGGCCAGGGATGCCCCCAGAAAATTGAGTAAATATGGGGCCAATGGACAGAATACAGAGAACTGGGCTTGCACACGGGGTCGTCCCAAAGTCTGCGTGTTTTAAACATTTAAAATGTTTTTGAATTACCTGAGCTGGGCTCTGCTGGTGTCATGACGTTTTTCTGTCTGTTATGGTGTTCAGTACATGAAATTATTAAAAATACATATTTTTAAAACAATGCTAAATCTGCCATCATGCATTCTTCTGGAAGTCATGTACACAAATTATTCTGTTTTCAACCTTGTAGGAACTGTAGCTAAAAAGCTACAAACAACAGCTTTAAAAAGTACATTGCTCTGAGCTGGAACTTACACCTTTAAACCTTCTTGAAGTGCTCATCATGCATCCAGAAATTTCCAAGATGAACTCTATTGAGGAATCTGACTTTGAAAGGACTGTCACTCTGGTGTATCAACCTATCAGGCGCAAGGTTGAAAGAGGATACACCATCTTCTAAACTAAGAGCGTGGGTGCTTTCACCAGCTTGATAAAACTAGAGAAACTTTTTCGAAGCATTAACAGTTGGTCCCACAGATTCACATTGTAGCCGTGAAGTCCAGTATGGATCCTAAGTGACAGTCAGATGGTGCCATCTGCCTTCTATTCCAGTATCTTCTCCTAGTGGCATCAGAGTGTCTCACTCCTGACCAAAGCATAACTAGGAAAGTGGATGGTTACTCCCGAATTTGTGGAAACTGCACAATTGCAGTGTTCACGTTTGCAGCCTCTTAAGGCTACTGTTTCACTCCAGTGTGTTTTAAAGGCAGCTCTTAGATTGCTTGTAAAATATTTACCTTGTTTGTGGCTTGGTGCAGTTCTTGATCAAAGGCTGCATTCCTGTTTTGAAAAGTTAGAACAGAAGTTGCGCACTCAAAATTTCTCCAGGTCAATATTTTAAGCAAAATTAGTTGGTGCAAACAAATTAATCCCCCTGAGTAGGGAATTCAAATCGTAGATAATGATAGCACGTTCCTGAATAGGAAAATGTCTTTCGTTTTGCACTCAATCTCAGAGATATGATCTCTTTTGTGAAATTAAACTCAGGTAAATCGGAATTTATTCAAGTGTAACTTGAGTTTATTAACCGTTGTTCAAAGTTAATGAAGTCAAAGAATTGTATTCATTCTTTATCAATGCATCATATATCCAACTGCCCAATGCATTTCGGGCTTTTTTTAAGCCCTTCTTCAGGGGCGGTACTCTGAAAGGATAAGGTATAGGGTTCAGTATATATATACATTTTATAAACACTCAATGGAAAAGAACAATTTTTATCCAAACAATTATACAGTAGATTTTGATTGTAACAAACATGGTCATGTTGAAACAGTATTAAAAGTAATACGTTCGTAATGAGTAAAAAAACACAATACCAGTGTTGGTAATTACCAAAATGGAGGTACACTACACATCAAAGTGATGTGAAAATATCCACTTGTTTTACATGTTAAAACAACATACTGTGATGTGCATTTACCAAGGTCATAGGAAATAGTGAAGCCGAAATGGACCAAGAAAGTTTGGGTGGTAGTGTAAGTAAAAAAATTAAATGAAAAAATGAAAATGCCATATAGGACAAAGTAATGTGGTGTGTTTTTGCCAAAATTGTAGGAAAAAGTAAAAACGAAATGAAAAGAAAAATCTAGATGGTGGTGTGGGTAACAAAAATACATACAGCGTGGGGCCTTTTAAAAGAATACAATCACTATCTGACAAGTAACGGAAGATCAAACTTACAGTTGGTATGGTGATGTATAGGTTCTCCTGAACCCGGGAGAATCAAATTGGAAATGCTCCGGTCAGTGTAATGGATGGTAATCATGTGATATATAGACATGTGATAAGGAAAAGTGCGGGAAAACGAGAACTACAAAGAAAACAGACTTGTAGTTCCAAGAGGTAATCATGTGATATGTAATGAAGAAAAATGCGGGAAAAGGAGAACTACAAAGAAAACAGACTTGTAGTTCCAAAAGGTCAATAAAGTTTAGTGAAACTACCCGTGCAAACAAAATATAAAATAATAAACAATATGTAAAATAATATACAAAAGTGAGTGCAGTTAAATCTGTAAAGGAATTAGGCCAAAAGTAAAAAGAAAGTTGGAATAGACAGCGTGTGACACCGAAGAAACACATGTAATTCGAGTGATTCGAACCAAAAGCGATAGTTCAAAAAATGTAAGATATTATCAAATCCTGGAGCTTGTAAGGAAGCGTCAATGTAATAGTGCAATAGTACATGTGTATAAGATGAAATTAGTAAGTTAAATAAAATAAAATAACTGTAAGGTTCAACATGAACTGTAAAGTTACACAAGGTACTAGGGTATCACAAGTCGGGTGGAAAGTTCAAATCTCCAATTTAAGGTGAATAAAGGAGACCTTAATTACAGAAAACAGCCCAGATCATAACGCTCGTTAAGACCTTTCGGATGTATGGAATTCAGCTTGTGGATCCAAAATGTTTCTCTTTGTAATAGATATTTACTATTGTCACGACCCCTCAGCTGGGGAATCTGTTCAAGAACCAAAAATCGCAGTTGACAGATGTTATGCTGATGCTGGTGAAAATGAGTTGCGATTGGTGATTTCGCCTGTTTGGTACGTATATTGCTTTTGTGTTCATTGATCCGTATACGGATTTTTCTCTCAGTTTTGCCCACATAAACCAAACCACATGGACATTTTAACATGTAAATGAGATTCTGACTATTACATGTGGCTGTAACCTTGAGTTTGATCGTGTTGCCTTGTGAAGGATGTTGGATGTTGGTACCTTTGATGATAGAGTTACAGTTACCACAGTTAAGACATGGTAAAGTACCTTTGAAGGAGCTGGTAGTGAGTTCATCAGCTTTAGACAATATTTGTTTGATATTGCGTGATCTTTGGTAAGCAAATCTAGGTGATATTTCAAAAATGTTATTGAAATCCATTTCCATGCTTAACATAGGCCAATACCTGAGGATGGTTTTTTTTATGTTGAAACTTTGTGTGGAAAATTTTGACACAAATGTCATTCGTTGATCAGAAGTTTTTGGTGGTTTGGGTGAAAGAAGCATCTGTCGGGTAGATTTGTTAGACTTCAATATGGCGCTGTCAAGAACTTTGGTAGGATATTTTCGTTGTTCAAATTTGGAAATGCAAGCGGATTTGCTTGATTCAAACAATTCATTGGTACTTGAGATTCTTTTCAATCGTAGTAGTTGTGAGTAGGGCAAATGATTCTTGAGAGATGGTTGGTGGAAACTGTGAAAGTGCAGGAGATTATTGCGGTCAGTAGGTTTAGTGTAAACCTCAGTGGTGAGGTTTCCTTGGTATAATGTTACCTTGGTATCCAGGAATGTTATCGATTCTTTGTTTATACAATGAGTGAATTGAATTCGTTGGTCAACTGTATTAAGTGATTCGATTAATGATTCCAGATGATCAATTGAGCCATTCCATAAGATAAAGATGTCATCAATGTATCTTTTATAAAGGGTAAGATGTTGGGTCCACTCGTGTTTGCAAAGTATGTTGTCTATTTCAAAACGGTGCATAAAGAGGTTCGCGTATGTTGGGGCGGCACAATTGCCCATGGAAGTTCCGGAGCATTGAATGTAAAATGTTCCTGCCCATTCGAAGTAACTGTGATAAAGGGTGAAATGCATGAGTTCCATCAGAAATACTTTGAGATTCTCTGGTTTGTCTGTGGTCATCAGAAATGACTCGATTGCCTCAATGCCTTTATCATGGGGTATGGAAGTGTAAAGTGAGTTTACATCAATGGTACATAGGACGGTTTCCATGGTTATCAAATTTTGAATGGACTCCAGGATATTGAGAAAATCAGTAGTGTCCTTAATGTAGGTAGTCATCGACTGAACAGAAGCTTGTAGATGTTTATCCAAGTATTTCCCTACGGGTTCATGTAGTGAGTTCACTGTAGACACAATGGGTCTGAATGGCGGTCTTGTGGCGTTTTTGTGCATTTTGGGGAGCATATAGATATAGGGTGTAGATGGGTTGCTTTTGATCAGATATGTTTTGTCTTCGTCGTTGATGACACCCTGTTCTAAAGCTGTATTAACGATGGTTTTTAGCACAATCATGAAATCATTGGTTGGATCCGTTGGGGTGGGCATGTATGTATCTGAATTGTTGACGTGATCATTAACATTTTTAGTGTAAAAGATGGTATCCATAATGACCAGTGCTCCACCTTTGTCGGCTTGACGTATGGTAATTTCTGGTTTGTTTGCTAATTCTTTTAAGGCTTGTTGTTCCTTTTTGGTTATGTTAGAGTATGCCTTTTTGTTATGGTAGCCAATTTTTTTGAGTTCTTTATTAACGATTGTTTCGTAGGCATCCAATACTTTATGACTCATGGGTGCTGTGAAGGTGCTCCTATTGCGAAGTCCCATTAGGGTGTTCTTCCGTGGTACATCTGGAATGTTAAGGATGTTTCGAAAGTAGTGTTTAAGTCTCAGTAGACGCATGAATTTAAAGAAACTTATATCAGTTTCTAATTGATTGGAATGGTAGGTGGGAACAAAGGAGGTTCCTTTTTGAAGTGTAGCAATCTGGAGTTGTGTAAGATTATAAGAAGAGATGTTTATCACGAGGTTTTCTGACTGCGCGTGCTCTTGGCCACTGATTTTGTTGATGTTTTTCCTCCTGGATCTCCGGGTGGCCTTGTGCCTGCCTCTAAAAAATGAGATTGTCCTGAACTGCTAGTTACATATCACATGATTACCTCTTGGAACTACAAGTCTGTTTTCTTTGTAGTTCTCGTTTTCCCGCACTTTTCCTTATCACATGTCTATATATCACATGATTACCATCCATTACACTGACCGGAGCATTTCCAATTTGATTCTCCCGGGTTCAGGAGAACCTATACATCACCATACCAACTGTAAGTTTGATCTTCCGTTACTTGTCAGATAGTGATTGTATTCTTTTAAAAGGCCCCACGCTGTATGCATTTTTGTTACCCACACCACCATCTAGATTTTTCTTTTCATTTCGTTTTTACTTTTTCCTACAATTTTGGCAAAAACACACCACATTACTTTGTCCTATATGGCATTTTCATTTTTTCATTTAATTTTTTTACTTACACTACCACCCAAACTTTCTTGGTCCATTTCGGCTTCACTATTTCCTATGACCTTGGTAAATGCACATCACAGTATGTTGTTTTAACATGTAAAACAAGTGGATATTTTCACATCACTTTGATGTGTAGTGTACCTCCATTTTGGTAATTACCAACACTGGTATTGTGTTTTTTTACTCATTACGAACGTATTACTTTTAATACTGTTTCAACATGACCATGTTTGTTACAATCAAAATCTACTGTATAATTGTTTGGATAAAAATTGTTCTTTTCCATTGAGTGTTTATAAAATGTATATATATACTGAACCCTATACCTTATCCTTTCAGAGTACCGCCCCTGAAGAAGGGCTTAAAAAAAGCCCGAAATGCATTGGGCAGTTGGATATATGATGCATTGATAAAGAATGAATACAATTCTTTGACTTCATTAACTTTGAACAACGGTTAATAAACTCAAGTTACACTTGAATAAATTCCGATTTACCTGAGTTTAATTTCACAAAAGAGATCATATCTCTGAGATTGAGTGCAAAACGAAAGACATTTTCCTATTCAGGAACGTGCTATCATTATCTGCATTCCTGTTTTCCCAAGTACACAATTTTGATGCGGCCTTCAACCCCAGAGAGCAAACATCTCACTTGCTTCCACAATCTGTATAGTTCTGATTCAACTGGAGTCTCGTGCAATAACCTTGTTACCTGTTGTCTGAAACGACAGAGTCTTTTCGGAATTGCTTTATATGATCCATTCTAAATGTTCGACCACGTACATTTACTCCAGCTATTTTCCCAGTTCTATTGAGGATCATTTATAAGTTAAATGTCTAATGACAACCCCCAGCGTCCCTCGTATTCATGGTTCATCACACGGTCAAACCTCAGGGCAGAAAACAAATCCTTTATATTCATTTGTAATACACAACTACCTAGAGATTGTTTGGATAGATGAGGTCTCAGCCTTACCATACGGTGGGCCACTACTTACCTCACCTTCACTCTGTGCATCATCAGAGCCTGTGAGCATCATTCACGGGGACTCCTGGTTTCCACCTCACCTGTCAGTCATTGTCCTTACAGTCAGCCTTTCCACTCAGGCCATGGATTCTTGAGCTGGTCTTCCTGCCCTTGCTAGTCTCTTTTCAATGGTTTATTTTTCGTTGATCCTCTTTTTTTCAAAGGTGCATTCACGTCCTCCAACCCTTTTCCATCTGTGGTAAACCTATTTCTCTTCAGGGTCGGATTTACTGAACACAAACTGTAGCGTTTGAAACAGTTTGGAAGGACCAGGAATTTGGGGCCTTATGGTAAATGCCATTCACATAAACCTGGGAGATATTCCTTCCCACACTGGTATTCCCCTAGGGCAGGTTAAAGTATATAATATTAAAATGAGTCATGAAACATAAGTGAAGTGTGCGGAATTTTTAGCTGCACTATGATCTCCTTGTTGAGGTTGGTGCTCTTCTTAAAATTAACTTTGGTCAAAGAAAATGGAAGAGAAAAATAATAGAACCCAATTTGCACATGGGAATGACATTACGGTGTTATATGATGGAGACTCCAAAACCACACATGGCTTAGCAGGTGCCCATAGTGAAGATGTCCTGCAGATGAGAGGCTGTCATACTGCTAGAGGTTGAAACAACCAATTTGGCCTTTGCATCAACGTGGTTGGTTCTATTTCTCGATTCTCTGCTCTAGATGGATTTACAGAGGAAAATGTTCATGAATGCGAGCCAATTAAAAAAGAGGTCACCCATGACCTTATAACTGTTTGACGTTTTCTTGCAGTAGAGACTACTTCAGGCCTGGACAGTAATAGATACGACAAGAGAAAGACACATAGGCCTTGCATGAACATATTAATTTCTGCTAGTGTTGTTGTGTAGTCTGATGAGGCAGCCCCAGAATGGGCCGCCTTCAAGACTATCTGACACGGTTGCATTGTCCCTAGATGGATCAGAGATTTCCTCTGGCAGCACTTGTAGGAATTTAATAAAAGTTTCTACTTAGTTTTTCACAAGTCATCAAATGGCAATGTCCTACAAAATAATGGTCTAATGCCAACATGGCTGGTGATAATTCGTTGTTTGCTCTATGTATTGAGCACGGTAAATTGAGACAAAGACAAATGTCTTGTCTTCTCATAAGCTCCTGTGCTGGTCTTCCCTAAGGCCACCATAGGTTGAGCTCATGGGTTTTCTTGCTGTCTCCACTTGAAGGATTAGAGACAACAAAGCTACTCGTCAGGGCTGTCGCTCTAATGGATTCATTATGCAGCGCAATTCAACAACTTTAAATACATGAAAGGAGGATCACCCTGTTAAAGGTGACTAGTTAAGGGAAGGACATAAATAATAATTGGTTCTGTCGGGTAAGACAATTTCTTTGTAATTCATAACATTAATGTGGGTTAATAAATCTGAAGACGACACTAGAACATATGTGGAGTGACAAAGTGATCTGTGATTTCAAAAATGAATTTTTTACTTTTGCTTCTAAAGGTTTACCAGAAGGTTTTTTCACAAAATAACCACAGAAACAGGTTGACTAGTAATTCATTGAATGAAACGGCGCAAGTGAAAATTATTTACAGTGAAAAAAGTGCCCAAGTGACAGAATCCGTGTGTTGTACATGGAATTGAAAAAATACACATTGACAGTACATTTACAAAAGAGGATTGGAGTTTGAGGGGAGGTCCAATTTCAACAGTATAATACAAGTATCTCTAGCTCAAGAATTGATTCCTTAGTGATTTGCAAGCTACGAGACCTATTGATGTATGGACTTGAAAAACCGTTGACGTTTCGACCCTGACAGGAGCATTATTAAAGGATTGTCATGGCGGGTCTTCTTCAGGACAAGGGAGTTGAGCGGACAACCGATTCCATAAATTAATCAATGAACAAATGTTCAGGTGAACATAAGAGTCCAACCAGTAGACCTGGACTGGTTGATTCTAAATAGACGTATTGGGATTAGTGATGCGGCTCCTGGTGGCACTGGGGAAACCAGGAGCTCCTAAGTGGCGAGATTTCAGCAAGGCTCTTGTGATCTCATATGGTTGATGTAATCAAACCTCTTATTGTAGGGCAAAGTTGAGTAAATCATGAACAAATCGTAAACGTGATCAATCGCTTTAGGTTGCGAACCGCAAGATGACAGAACATTGGACCTGTTTCAGCATCGACGTTCTGCCGTCTTGTGGTTCGCAATCTAAAGCGATTAATGCCTTGTTCACTTCTGAGATAATATATGCAAAACCTAATTTGTCATTCTTGTTCCAGAAAGCATTCCAATGCAATGTTTCTATAGCCTCAGAAATGAGGAGCATACATTGTAACAAAAACATAATGAGTTCCGCTCAATACTTACTGGACAGTTTTGCTTCCAAAGATTTCAGCCTCAATAAGTGCATTGTCTATGCCACATCCACTCAGATAACTTCTTGCACACTGCAACACAATTTTTGTCTTGTGAAAAACGCCCATGATTGGATAAAAATCATCAAATTCTACTGGATTGCTCAGGATAGACTGGTCTTCAAGCTGAGCACACCCAGTTTGGACAATTTTTAGAGCTGTGTATCTTGTTGAGTAGTTTGTGACTGGAGATGTTATTACTGGTAAAAACTCAACCTTCTTCAGTGGGTCAGTATTCTGGGAGATCAGAGCACACAGAGGAACTGGCTTTTCTTCATCCTTCATTCGGCACTGAATAAGTGATATGATAAATTCTCTTAAATCAGCTTTGCGGACAGCAGCACCAGGTGGAAAAAGATCCATGTCCTCAGCCTCTTAAAACCTTTTGGTAGACTGGGACATGTTGATGGCTTGTAGTGATTTTGCACACATTGGCAAGGAAGTTGGGTTATAAGTTTGCAGCTTTGTCTGTTTGTGCCTACAGCTGAAACAGCTTGTTTTCCAGCAGCTAATTCATAGGTAAAGTTTTGAAAAAGCACCATGGCAGTTTCATGTGTGCTGGGTGTTCCAGAAAAAGAAGAGCTGTCTTCAAAATCAAAATTATCAAGAGCAACAATTGTAAATCATTTCCTGGTGAAGTGACTTAGAAGTGGTGTGCTTTCAGATTCACACGATTTTCCAGCATGAGCTGCTAACAAGTTCCTGCTCCGTACTATGTCATTATAACTTGTTGATACACAAATACTATTCATCAAAGTGATTAGCTCTCTACTTTTGTGCTTTTCATAGATTGCGTGGGCAATTAACGTGTAGCGGAGATTTCTTGTTGCTGTGATGTAATTCATAAAACATGATTTGGAAAGGACAGTACATTTGCACAGCATAAGCCTGTCGGTCCATGGGATTGTCTTCCACTTCTTCGTTCATATCTTCAAAGCCATCATCAATGTTATCGGCTTATGTTCTGAACTCAAGAGCTTTCGTTTTTAACAGTTTTGCTTTGCTGATATTAAACAATGATGTCAAAAATGTTAAGACAATATCAGGTATTCTTGTTGACTCCCATGATTTACAGAGCTCTGGGGCATAACAACATTTGTCATTAAGTCCAAAATCTAAATCTTTCAGGACGTTTCTTAAAATGGTTCATGCTGATTTTACTGCATCCTGTGATCTTAGTTTGGCAGCACGAACTGTAGGAGTCAAATCAGCAGAGACCACAATAAGTGGCTCGTTCTTTTTGTGAGATTGACAAAAATTAATTCTGTCATTGTACATTCTCACCAGAAACATATTCATTTCATTATTATGGATCAATACAGTTTCATCAATGTTATTTCTCTGATCTCACTGAGTGTGAGCCCGTAGTCAGCACTCAACAGTGGCTTTATAACTTCATTTGCTTTCGCAAAGAGTGCAAACTTAACTGAAGGCTGGTGTTTACATTGCTGCTCGGAGCTCATTGTACATTCATATTTTCGAATATATGCAGAATGCAGTTCGGGTGAGCATACAAATCCGCTGTAAATACATTCACCTCGCTGTATAGATCAGCTACTCAGCTGAAAACTTCATCTTGGAAGAGACTTGCCACAGATAAAAAGATGTTTGCCCTTTGAGACTCACATGCTCTGTACTTTGTTCTTTTATCAATCCCTTTGGCCCTTGTTCTGTCTAAACCACAGATAACACATTGAAGATCCTCTGTTTTCTGATCAGTTGTTGGAGGTGGACGAGGCTTAGCCATCGATCTTCTAAGTGGATGGGCATTGGGTTTGGTTGTCATCTCCTTCTCAGAAGACTCAACTTCTTGTTGTGATTCACTGGTTTCTGCTATATATTGAAAAAAAGTTCCAGGCTTTTTTCCATTGTTTACGACAAGTAGCACTTGTTGTTACAATGATAAAATATTTTATCCTCTTCACCCATCAGTTTCAATCTTTTGTGAACTTCGTCTTGTAATATTTCTACAGCATCTCGAACTCTCTACTATCTAGCCGCACTTTATGTTTGCTTTTCTTTCAGATTAGTGTGGCATATGACACATTTTTCTTTGTTGAAGGAGTCCTCAGATTTTGTAGTTAGCTACCCTGTGTCAGGAGGTAAAGATCATTTGCTACCACATGCTTTGCTCATGTTTACAAATTTGAATCAATGGAAAACCTGAAACTAAAAATTAAACTACCAATATGATGGCTAAGTCACAGCATTATAGAGCTGCCATTTTAGAAAATGGGGGAAGGGTTGCTCTGAGGAGTACTGACAAAATGAAGTATATAGGCATCATAGTTCCTGAAATATTACATTATCACTACAACACATCTGCCATTATTAAAAATGTCCAGAAAACTTCAGCCCAGATTAGCAATGTCTACCCAAGCTAAATTACTTCTCTAATGATACAAAAATACAAATGGAAAATGAAAATCTCTGGACAACAATTGTTTTACAGAGGTATATCAAGGGGCCAGGACTAAAGGCGGTGCTGCTGTTTGCATGACCTTAATGCAGACAGCTCCATGTGCCAATCTGAAGGTTGGTCCCCTTTGCCTAGACCCAGCTCACCCATGCCAAAAAATGGCCCTGTGCCTACCTGTTTTGCTGTTGGATATCTGAGTGAGGTCTCCTTTTGTGCAGGACCTTCAGCACAACCTGCCTATAAGCGTGACAAGCACATGCTAATCTCTATGCCACTTTAAAGTCCATGGAGTTTTGACAGGCAGTTTCGATCAAATGTAATTGAACTATCAACTAGCTGATGCACCTTCACAGTGAAACTAATTGTGCACCTGCGTCCCAGATGCCACATGCTGTAAAATTGCATTTAAATTCTTTTTAGGTTTTACCAAATTTTTCCAAAATTTGTTTATTGATACTCCCTAAGCTATCTGTCAATCCGTTTTTACATTAGAAGGAGTGCAGTTAAACCATGTACACACATTTGGGTGGAGTTGGGAACCTACATTCTTTGCCCAGACAGATGAAGTTTCCAGTATTTCCTGAGGTGAGGTTTATCCCGTTAGGTCCTCCAGGAGTTATGATTTTCTGAAGCAGAATGTCCTGGATAGGACATCCTACAGAATAAAATTGCTTCCTACAGAGGCTCGACATACACCACCTCAGGCAAGTGGTCAGAGAAAGTGCATCTGCCAGTTAAGGGCAGCTTCTTTTTTGTAAAAAGAAAATGAATAAGCTTTGCATTACATGAAGTAGGACAAAATAGAAAAAATAAAAAGCTGCATGTCAACTGATATCGGAACTTTAAATTCCAACTGATAGATATGGATAGATCTAAAAATGTTTGCCTACTCCTTTAAATAAAATAACGCCAATAATGAGAAAAGCAGCAAAACTTAGTGTGCTTTAAAGCCTTGCACACAGTACTATTTTTCCATGGGGGCCACAGCACTCCTTTTGGGGATCAGCACTTATTTTTCGGCATCAGTAGTCTACAGAGAGCAAGAGAGCAAAAATAAACAAAGCTAAAAGATGGAGGAACAGAAAGACGGAAAAACCATCATAATGGGACAAAGCAGGAACTTGCAAGAGTAAGATAAAGGGGTAGGAAGTGTCTGGCAGTTGATTAAAGAGGCATGAGCTGAATTCATGAATACACAGCACTGAATACTAGGAAGAGCATACATCCCCAACTCCCTTTTTTAAAGATGGACCATTACTGGGCGCCATGCCCCCCAAATCATATACTTCTGGCTACAGTCCTGCTTTGGTCTGCTGAAGGACAGGTTCTTCGTGCAACCCTGCTAGACCTCAGAACAATACTCAAGGCTCTTTTACCTGCCATTTATGGTCAGTCTGTTCAGACAATACAACCAGGATGCGGTAGATCAACACACAGGGGGGAATGGGACCTCACCTTCTCTGTCGAGAAGTGTTGAGCCTCTGGACATAGGCACATTAAAATGGGGTATGGATAATGACCAACCATCTGACCAGCTCATTAAACATCAGAGCCAACAGTTTGAGTCACCATCATCTTGCCAGCTACAAATGGTATCTCCACCTGGAAGGAGTCCTTCACACCTTTGCTCTGTGACAGAAACCAGAGGTAGACCTTTCTTGCCACTCCCAACAACGCCCACTGGCGTAGTTGCATGCTCTTCAGTATGCATTGCAATGAGCCTTGGAGGACCTTTACCAGCTGAAATGAAATTTTCCACATCAGTATGCCTTCCCTCCCATATCATTGATTCCTCGGATTCCAGGGAAGATTCGTCAAGGCCAGGCCCAAGTAATCTCTATCGCCACGGATCAGCCGAGAAGGGTGTGGTATGCAGACCTCCTCCATCTCTCACTTTGTCCTCTGCTCAGTCTTTCTCTCTGGGACTATCTTCCTTCCAACTTCTAGGGCCACATTCTCCACCCTACCTTTAGAACCTACACCTTAACATCTGGAGATTTAACAGGGACATTAAGCTGCATTTCAGTTACCATTGGAAGTGGTAGGTGTTATTCGGTCTGTTCACTGTGATTCCACCAAACCTATGTATTCTGGAAAGTGGAACTATTTTGTATCTTGCTGTTCTGATTACACCCTGGATTCCCTGAAAGTACATCTTCTTGATATTCTATGCTTTGTTCTTTCATTAGCACAACAGGGCTGTGCTGCAGAGGTAGTCAGAGGTTACTTAGCTGTCTTGTTAGCATTCCTCTGTCTTCTGGACCAACCATCCTTATTTTAATAAGCTATTTTTAAGGAAGGAAATGCCTCTTTTTATATGGTCACCGCCCACGTTTCTGGACTGATGCTGCTGGTGTTTGGACTCCGTGAGTGCACTGAGGCCTGCTAACCAGACAAGTATGTCAAATTGGGTCAAACCCAATTGGCTAAGCTAACTTACATGCAATTCTTTAGTAAATGCTACCCAGTTCATGTAAGTTGGAGGATCCCCCCAGGGATTGTTACACTGGTTGTGCTACCCAGGGTGTAACATGAGTAAAATGAGACTTCCAGCCTGCCATTGCAGACTGGAAGAGCAGTTTAAACTGATAGCCCAACTTATCCATTTAAAGTAATGCCCAAGCCAGACTTCCCCCTAATATATGGATAAGTCACCCCTTTGCCAGGCTCATTGATTCTTAAGGCAGGGTGCAACATATCTCAATAGCAGAACATGTATTTTACATGTTTGTAAAATAAAAACGCAAAACTGACGTTTTCACTGAGGAAAGGCTTGGTCGCCCAATTGGGGAGTACAGAGTACACGCTGACCCCTCAGCTGTGCTAACCCTGGAATGGTGTGACCAAAGCGAGTTATCCAAGGTATAAAACAACTTGTTACATTAAGCCCAACTTGACTCTCAAGTCACAATTAATGTAACAAGTTACCAGCCGTGGCTCGTGCAGGTAAGAGCGGTGGGGCATGGGAGTGGGTGGTGGATAACAACAGACGACAAGGAGGGGAAATTAAATAATTAATTAATTTTCCTTCATCGTCATCTGTCGAAATCCCCCCACCCGTCTCCACTGCCCCACTGCTCTTACCTGCACGAGCCTCGGCTGCAAGTTACAGTGTACAACTTTAACAAAGTTGCTACTTTGTTACCTTTAGTCCCATGTGCCATACCGGTTGCACACAGGGTCCTGTCATCAAGACAGCTTTTTGCTCTCTGGGGGAGACGTGCTAACAACTCCCAGGAAAGGATACAATAGGGGCCTCCTCCGGAATAGCTGACTTTGAAGGGCAAGTGCATAACACTTGGGAGATGTGCTGCTCCATTGTTTAGGCAGACAATCTGCCACCAGGGACAGAAGAGGGGAAACCTGTTGCCAAACTGGTTTTTCAGGGGCATGTAGCCCCTTTGGGGGCCACACCTCTGGGTTGGGGTAGGGAGCTCCCCGCACCTGGAGAGGAGTCCTGCCATATTCGAAGTGGGCAGAATTGTGCATCCTGGAATGCCCAGATGCCATACTTCACAGGAAGTGGGCGTCAGGTGGTAGGGAACCTGGTGGCCCATTAGCTATGAACCATATCCTGCCATGGGGGCATTTTCAGAGCATAAGTAGAGCTCCACTGGCACCCCGAACTCAGATCTCGACTAGACTGAAAGAAGGACTGCTCTGATACATGGTGGAACCAGCAAAGAGAGGCTGCACCATCGTGGACTACACCTGCTGCACCTGGTGGCTAGCACAGGAGAGGGACTGTGCCTGCCATGTCTTACTCAAGGAAAAGTAATCTCTGGAGCCCAGTCGAAGCCAAGAGACTCCAAAGGCCAGCTGACTGGCCTCCTGTTCACAGCACAGGGACACAACAGCTGAAGAAGCCTGCTGGGGCACATTAGTAGCTCAAAGTCTTCAAACGGCCGCCAACTGCCACCATACAGCACCAGGTACCAGAAGCCAACTTACAAAGTTGCACCTGAGTTCACTGAGCCTGAGAGTGTTGTTGGAGGACAGCTGGGATCTTTAGAGGACGAGTTATTGACCCAGGATGGTTTGTCCTGTGACCGCAATACTGGGCGACTGGTAGTCGAGTGGTGGTTGGGCTTCAGCGAGCACCAATAGGACTTCGAGAGACGTCGACCCTGTGACCACCTCATGCCCTTCGTGGACTGAGAAGTAGTCACAGTAAGACCCCCATCAACTGCATCACATCCTTTGAGGATCTTCCCCATCCTTCATCCCTTGCATCAGGACCACTTCTACAGAAAAGCACTGCAAAGGATAGTGCCTACAACAGCCTGATTGGCATTTTGATTGAGAAAAAGGAGCTCCTTCTCTTCAAAATATTTAACCATTTATGGCTATGAACCTTTCGAAACTTATTTAAAAAAAGGAAAGTGATGAGGACAGTCTCCTTGGATGAGAAAGAAGCTTACAAATAAGCCTTTCATCCCACATGTATATAGGGGGATTACATTGAGTGTTGAGAGGATATTCACATTTTATGTGACTCTATGATGTTAACTCACTCTGGATCAACACATGAATTCTCTTTTTTTTAAATGTGTGATTTATATGTAAATGTGTCAAGTTGGTATGTGTTCTATGTATTTGTGTTGTGTTTATTAGAAAGATAGGATTAGTCAAAAATTGTAAAATTAAATATGTGATAAATTCATGAAATAACATAACAAGATTATTTCTCGAACACACTGGATTAATGTGTATGTGGTGTTTGTTTAAATCTCTATACATTAATGGCCATATGGGGCTTCCAATAGGTAGAGCAGCTGCTTCACCTGATGAGCTAACTGTTTCTGAGGATCTTGCTGGTCCCCGTGACTGGCATCCTACTGGAGTTGGCTGCCTAAATTTACTCCAAATTACCTCATTACAACTAGCCCAAACCTTTTAGTGAAATGGTTTTGAAGTGTCAAATTCATTTAATTTAACAGTGCTTGTTTCCGATTGAGCGAAATGCTTTGATTTACTACACCTTATAAATTCTGTATCTAAGGATCTTTTTTGTTGTAGGTTCTAAAGATACATAAAAATACAGTCTATTTTTATAAATTGATGCTGGATGTTTTCGGTGTCTTATCAATTTCTTCTTCAATTGTTTTTGTTCTGTTTAAATGGTTTACACCAGAAAAAGATGTCCCAGCAGTAGTTATACTGCATTCATTTAAATATGGCCATGGCATTATATGTATCATCTAGCGCTTCTTAAAGTGTAATTAAGTTGTCCTTTATTAAGCACTCGTCACTATTGTATTTTATTAGCTGTTTTTCATATCTATTTTTTTACTTGCTGCCTGAGTCCCCGTAATGAGTTTTAATTCTATTTATTAAGTGACTAATTATAGTATACGTAATATTTGTATGATGGGGCCTCTCTTAATGGATATGTGCAATTTCTTTCATTCAATGTACTGAATTTTTTAAATGTTTTAAAATGTTTTCAACTGTCTGCTTTTATGGCTTTTATTGGCCGAATAAAGTATTTTGACTTGACTTGATTTATACTTGTTCCTTTGTGTAAGCATTGCCGCTCAGAGCCACAGCTACTCAGTGTTGAGCGGAAGGTTTTTCAAATGAAACGCAAGGGTCCTAAAGGGGCTGCTAAGTGTTTTACATGGTGAGGTCGCACAACCACACCATGTAATATACCCTATTTCCTCACACTATTTTTTCGATTTCCTAAAAGGTCTTACAAACATGTTTCTCCCACTTCTTTTAGTAAGTTTAAGTAGGTTATTCTACAACACTGCCCACGCGTGTAGTGTAATAGTACTTGTTCCAGAACGGTTGAACTGGAGAACGTCATAATAACATCAAAGTTACACATGACCTAAGTCCCTCCTTCAACTACTACAAACCCAACCTCCAACCCGCTAACTTTATGAGGGACAGAAATAGCCCTGCACAAAGCTCAGTTTAGACTTTACAAATTATTTTGCCCAACATTCCATTATCTTCTAAGTTATGCAATGATTTCCAATTGCTTCCACACCAAAATAGAGCATACCACCCATCTTAGTCAGAGTCCCAGTGCTCTCCACTAAGGTGGAACTAGATTGCTCAGAAAGCCTCAGCTCATTACCTTACACACAAGTTTCCACTTAGGTTCAAAGCACAAATGGGTTCCATTCATATTGCCAGCTAGTAGAGCCCTAAAATTAACCATATTCTTTAAAACCAATGTAGTTTTAACATTCTTGATAAATTCTCTGCGTGAACCTCTACATAATTGTTATATAAGGTTTTTGACTTTCATAAACACTATTTTTAGTAGATATTACTTAGGTAAGACGCGTCAGGTAGTTTTAGGCACTGAGTGTCCATCCACTTTTTTATGTCTGTTTTACCCAATAAGTTGGTCCTGCTGACCACAACAGCTTTTTCTACCTACAGTTGTGACCCAGTTTCACCTTACCCTTCCTTCTTCTTTTTCACCACATCCACACGCTTACAAGGACGAAGACATACTCTATAGGCTGGATCCAAAAAGAGCAGTTCGTTTTCACATAGATCAAGCAAAAGATTTGTGTTGATGATCAGCTCTGCATGAGCTTACACGGGCAAGCGAAAATCGGTTCAAAAGAGGACATTATCAAGGTGGATTATTCTATGTTTTAAGATTCGCTATTCGCTAGCACATTAGCAATCACCTGAGGGCATATGTGTTCACTCTACCAGGCCAAAATCTTCCACCTCTGCATTGACAAGAGGAGTTTCAGCGATATGCAGAGCAGCTACATGGGATTCTCTCCACACTTTTGCTAAACATTACTGTTTGGATACAGAGATTCAAGGGGACAGTCACTTTGCCATGAGGCCTTTGTTCTAAAAGACTTCTTGTTTTAACCATTCTTCAAGTCTGTCCTCCAAGTACTGTATTGCTTGGTAAGCTGTTCATAAGGTGAGGAATCTGCAGATTAAAGTAGCCATCAGAAGAAAAAGTTACTTACAATGGTAACAATCGTATTGGTGAATACTCTACCTATCTGCAAATTCTTCCCACCAGGGCTTACTTTGTAAAATAATAAGTGCAAGGGCTCTCGTCAGGAGGCTACTGCATTTTGACACTAACCATTGCCCCTGACAGTGCTGCAGATGACAGTACAAAAACACCTTCTAACCATAACACTCAAACAAGTTTGACACTTTAGACTATTCAAGACCCCCAAAGCTATAAGAAAGGCTTGGGTGGCAGGTATCAGACATTTTTAGCATATATTGAATTAATTAACAACTGTTGTGCTCATCTCTAAATAAAACAACTAGTGCCACCATGTTGCATACTGTCATAAGTGCTGGGGTAAGCAATATGGCCCGGAGCCGAGCACCAGAAACTACCAGCTCAACGTCAGAGCCGAGCACCAGAAACTACCGGCTCAAATTAAGCACTGCTTTCCACCACCCCGTGTTGAAGGTTGGTTAACTGTTTTTTAAAATGCTTCCTGTCAATAGTTTTCAAGTTGTTACTTGTCGTTGGTATGTTTTACAAATTCACCAATTTCTCTTCCTTTGCCTTGTTGCTGTGGAATAAATGGGTGAGAAACTGCCATTGGAATGTCAGTTGGGCACCTTATACTAGAGCTGTTGATGTTGACAAGGAGTTAGTGCCCTCTGACAGCACATATGAGCTTTTGGAAAATGGTTTCTGGATCCAGACTGCCATCAGGGGATGCTCACAAGGTGAGGAATCTGCAGGTAGATAGTCTATCCTCTAGAAAGAATTTCAAAAGTAAGTAACTTTTTCTTCAGGTTGAAAAAAAGAGGTAAAAATATCCAAATGGAGTGAGGGTGGAGTACTGCTGTAATCTCTTCTCTTCATTTGGAATGTTCTCTTATGAAGGTTCCATTGCATTTTTGTGAGGTGTGGAATTCCATTCACCGGTAGCTACTCGTTGCCCGGTGGAGGGAACACTACGACTGAGTTTGTTCCTGAATAAACAGTTCTTATCCACAAGCTTTTGGAGTGAACGTTTCTATTACAACTTATACCCTATGTAATTCTATGGGGAGAAGTTATGTCTAGATCTCTGAAGCTGGGAAAACTGGTGCACTGGACTGGGTTGTCCACATAAATCTACAAAGGTCCTGGTCAGGTGTAAGGAGCAAGTGTGATATTATTAGTGGAGGCCGGCATGGCTCATGGGTGGAGAGTTTGGGGGGGCATATCACACGGGGGCAGAGAGGTGAGGGGGTCACACAATAAAACAAAAATATTAGAAATAAAATAAACTTACCTTGCCGCCAGATCCAGCGTCTCTGCTCCTGCTCTCCTCCTGGAACTCGAGGAACAGGAAGCAGGCAGCGTTGTGATTGGTAAGCACCCAGGCTCCCCTGACCAATCACAAATCACAACGCTGCAGTACAGCATTGTGATTGGTTTTGAGCGTCCTGGTTCGATGCTCAACCAGGGAATGGGGGCTTCTGCTTGTTTTCCATGCAGGCTGTAATGCAGCCTGCATGGAGAATGGGAAAGTGGACATGACTGGTTTGGGCGGCCCGAGAGGATCAACCAAACAGTCATTGAACACTTAGGAGTGGGCAAACCACTCTTCCCCTGCTCTGCTCCGAGGGCAGAGCAGCCTACCTACAAAGTAGCACAAAGCATAAAATGATAATAACTGTAAGTTATCATCATTTTATGTTTCTTCTTCCTCGCAATTCTTAAAAGCAGTGGTGCAACGTTCCTCTGCCATAGCGGAGGAGCCGCCACTGGACATTAAAGAAAAGCAGTGCAGTGTAGGAAAGCAACACAATCTTGATAAATGGATTTGAATATATGCCTGATGTTTAAAACATAAAACAAGACCAAAACCAGTGGTGAGACATTCATACCAGGACATAGCTGACAATGGTATTTCGAAAATAAATATTCATGGATCACATGAGTCATCAACATAGTTAGCTGAGGTGATATTAGTTACAGGTGGCAGAAAAAGTATTAAGTATAGTACTATTTGTTACATTAGGAGGAATTCTACAAAAGCATTCCCACCAAGATCCCCGGATCTGCCTAGAAACTAACTGAAAATGACATGAAAAATGGAGAAAATAATGTTGTTATAGATAAATACAACTGTGATGCTTACTGAATGTTGCTCCGTGAGGAAATACACTTTGTGAAAGACTAGCTCTATGACATTTTCTTTTCTTCTTTTCTTTGCATTTCTGGTTTTTGACAATTGTATTGACAAATGATGCTCAAATGTTACATATTAAAATGCTGAGCACTTCCAAACTAGAGGAACATGACTTTTGTGAATGAGCGACCAATCCCATCACTGTACCAGATGCTAAAAATGCCCAGTAATGACTTTTACTGCATTAATGATATTCTTTCATCATGGAGCCATGTTAATTTGAAGGACCAATCCTTGAACCACAAAACTTTTAAAATCATTTAGAGGTGGCATGTACTGTTTTTGCCAGGTGCTATCTACTAGTAATGCTTTAAATTCTGCCTGGTTCCCCAATCAAACACTCTTTCCATCTACCTGCAGTTTGTAGATGTATTAAAGCAACAAAGATAGAGAGTGGAAAATGGTGCTTTCTAGTTAGGGGTCTCCTTTCACAGTTGGGGCCCTGATAATGAAGCTGTTACTTTCTGGAAGAAGACTATCCACTACAATGCACAGGCATGCAACAAGTTGGGGGAGCAGTGGGCAAACTTCTGTTGGTTCCTCTACTGTTATAGGGTGAATCTGAGCTGAGGTAGGTGCAGTGGTGCTGGTGCTCACACTTGTCTCTTTCCACTGATGCTGAAGATAATAAAACTGACCATCTGTAGTCCCTGAAAATCAGCAGGGTTTGAGGGCTTAGGTTGCCCCTGTGGGTTGGACAATGTCCCCACCATAAGAGGTTAACAAAGGTGTGAGCCGGCAAGGCAGGGCACATGTCTGGAGAAGGATGTGAAAAGGACTGTGCAGCAGCTAAGGCAAAGTCTATAAAGTCGGTGCATGCAGATTACTGGGAGCGTGATTGCTTGCAAACCAAACCAAAATGGTTAAGAATAGAGGATAAGGCGCCGTAAAAAAAACTGGGTTATTGACTGAGGGGAGTGAAATTCCGACTCTCAAGGAAAGCTTTATTCGACTGCTCTTCTAACAATCATAAAAGCACAAGAATAAAAACAAAATTGCATATTATCACAAAATTACACGCATAAAAACAGCAATCCAAATAATGACATTAAAATATCAATTAATGTTAGATCTGCAGTAATAAAAACCCTTAAAATGTCAAAAGTTAATTCTACTATAGTTCATTCATCGTCATGATTTTCCTTTGTGCAAGTACCTTCTTGAAGAACATAGTTAAGCACCAGGCAGTTATTTCATTCTCTAAAAACTGTAGCCTAATCAATGCTGGGCGGCATTGCCGCAGTCCCTGTAGTTTTAAAATCTGTAAAATCCATGATTTCCTCAAAACTACGTAACATTTACAAAATAAAAGCAGATGAATAGTGGACTGAGTAGAGTGATTGTCGCATGGACATAAAGGCAATACCTGTGACCAATCATTGATTTTAGGAAAGGTCACGAGTCTGTAAATAATGTCCAGCCTGAACCAAGTTAATAACTGCCTGTCCCAAGTGCCAGGTACAAAAATAAGGTACGGTTCCATTTTAAAGGTAGTTACAATTAACTGATGTTGCCTTACACTGGGTTTAACAACTTCTCCTGTCATTCTCGTTGTGGCCAATAGCTTACGACACTCCTTTCTTAGGGCATTGCTAGAAATTGCCTGTATGGACCTAGGATCAGTAAAGTATTCTGGGTGATCAATATCATTCATAAAGTCACTCACGTACTTTACCCAGGAGATCTTTAAAGCCCCTTCTAGTTTTAAGCAGTCCTGTAGGATCTCCCTATTTAGCTTCGGTTGACCCTTTGTCCAGATCCTGTGCCACAGGAGAATTGGTTCTAACTTAATAAGATCAGAAATTAAAGAAAGACCCAGTTCATTGTGGCAGGCATAAGATGGTGATCTGGCAGGTAGCGATAAAATATATCTTAAAAACGAGTTTTCCACGGTTTGTATGGGGTAGGTATTAACAAAACCCCATACACCTTCCCCATATATTACGTTAGCGATGCATTTAGCCTTGTACATTTGGATGAGCTCCCCTGGTGGCTTCCTTCCCAATTTTCTAGAGAAAGATGTCAGGGCGGCTGTTGTCTTGATAAGTGCCAGTTTTTTTGTAAGAATGGCTTGAGCCCACGAGTCGCCTTCATTGAATAAAATGCCGAGGTAAGAAAAACTCTTAGTCTGTTCTAATTTTTGCCTGTTCACAAACATACTTTTCATCCTCTGGGGTCCACATCCACAGCTCATTGTATAGGACTTAGAAAAATTAAACTTAAGACCAAGATCCTCCATAAACGCATTCAAATGATCTAAAACCCTCGGGAGGCCTAATTGAGTTCTTGACATTAATACAGCGTCATCCGCGTAGAGGAGGGCAGGTATAGGGCATCCATTCACAGAGGGAAAGTCTTGATTATGTCTAAGGAGTGCTGGGGACAATCCGTTAATATATAAATGAAAAAGGAAGGGGACTAGCACACAACTTTGCCGGACCCCCCTTTTAACGGGAAAGGCAGATGTGAGCTCGCCACCCAGACCATAGCGTACCTTCGCCATTGCATCAGCATACAAGCCCCTTAAAAAAAGGATAATATGAAGATCAACCCCAAGGACCCCGAGAGCCTACCACAGTCTATTGTGTTTTACAGAATCAAATGCCGCTGTAAGGTCAACGAAAACCAGGTAAAAACTGCCTTTTTTGCCTCTTATATATTTACCTATCAGTAAGGCCAAATTTAGGCTCTGCTCAATCGTCCCTAAGCTTTCTTTAAAACCATATTGTATATCTGATAGGACCGAGTTCTTTTCTGCCCAGGCTTGCAGGCGTTCTAAGATAACACGTCCAGCTACCTTGACCATTGAATCTACTCAAACAACAACCACAATTGTTGTCAGTATGAACCACAAAAGGCACTAAATGAACCTGTGTTCAACCCTCTGGTAGCTTGGCACAAAAGCAGTCAGGCTTAAGTTAAAGGCATTGTAGCAAGTATTTATGCAGCACACAAACAGCAATAAAGTGACTACACAACACAAGAAAAGTCCCAAACCACTTTAGAAAAATATTCAAATAAAATTATATCAAAATTAATTAAATTCAATCAGTAGAACCGGAGTTATGAATTTTTCAGCAAAAGCTAGGGTCTAAAAGATCAAAGTGCCAACTGCTGGCATGCAGTTGCACTAGACTTGGGCAGAGTCACAAGTTATTGCTGACCGCGATCCAGCACAGTTCGGCTACACAAGGTAGATTGGGCACAGTCTCGGCTTACCTTCGGACTTAGAACAAATTTCAAAGAAAAGTTCTAGAAAAGGTAAAGTTCAGCAGAACAAGGCAGTCAGCGGTGTCCAGAGAGGAGACGTTGTCATTAGAGATCTCCTGGATGAAGTATTAGAGTAGAATTCTATGTTCGGCCGTTGTCACTTTTTTGGAACTCTCCAGTGGGACGAGGCTGCAGGCCATAACTAATGAGGGATCCACGAGGCTGGATACCATTGCTCGGAGGTCCCACTGAACAGGATTTGCTGCTGTAGAGAAGTACATAGTGGGAGCTACTGAGAATTGAGGCCAACCAGCAATGCACCTTGGGTGGATGGACTAGCAGGTGAAAAAAATTCCAAGTCCCAACTTTTAGGGTTAGTTAGGAGCAGACCCTCTCACACCACAACCAAGGGTTCAGGAATAGATGGGTACCACCTGGGGGGCCAGGACACACCCCAGTATACTTCAAGTCCAAGTGCAGGGTTGAAGGTCTCTGGAGCTTATAATATCCCTGTAGCTCACACAGGAGAGCAGCCAACTAACCCTTGGAGTCACTCTGGTAGCTCTGGGTTCAAGAAGCAAGGCAGGCCTCCAGATAAACAACATTCCTCTGAGGGTACAATGAAAGCTTCAAGCAGCAGGCCAGACCTCCCGTAGCAGCAGGGCAGTTCTCTGAGGTACAAAGCAGGCCTCAAGCAGCAAGGCAGTCCTCTGAAGTACAGGGCAGTCATTCTGTGGGTCCTCCGCAGGTCCAGGACTGTTGTGAAGCGTTTGTCAGACAGTCCAATATTTATACCGGGTGCCAAACTGTGAAGTTGGGTAGACGTCTATACTACCCCCACATCTGGCTCTGGAAATGTCTTTCCTTTCCCTACCTATGCTCCAAGTGATATAGAGTGACAAGAGACTGGTGTCAAGTTCCTCTGTGAGTGTGTTGGAGACAGTCCTTTGAAATGTAAGTGAGGCAAGTGACAGCTCCACCCCACTCACCTTGCAGAATGGCCAATCCTGCCAACAACTAGTTCCACTTTGTCTCGCTGTCTTGGAGGAATACACAAAGGCCAACTATTCCCAGTCATGTGCCCTAGGACACATGCTGCAGGCACCAAATGGTAAGTACAAGAAAATGCCAACTTTATAAAGGTGTCAGCTTCATAATTGTGACTTAAAATCCGACTTTACCATTAAAGTGGATTTTAAATTACCATCCATTTGAGACCAAACATGACATTTAGACCTGTTCCCAATCAAAAGTTAGCACTTAATAAATGTAATAAGGTAATTCAATGTTATTCTATGGGAGGGATAGGCCTCACAGTTGTGAAAAAAGAATTTGGGAGTTTTTCAATTTCATGACATGTAAAATTACAAACACACATCCTACCTTTTAAATATAATGAAACCTGCCCTATGGGCTGGTTAGGGCCTACCTCAGGGGTGACCTATATGAAATAAAAAGGGAGGTTTAGGCCTGGTAAATGGGTTATTCTGCCAGGTCGGATTGGCAGCTTAAAACTGCACACAGGCTGCAATGCCAGGCTTGTGACATGTTTTAAAGGGATACTTAAGTTGGTGGCACATTAAGTGCTGCGGACCCACTAGAAGCATTTAATTTACAGGCCTTGGGTACATGTGATACCACTTCACTAGGGACTAATAAGTAATTTAAATGTACCATTGTGGGTGAAAGACAATGTTACCATGTTGATAGGAGAGAGCACAACCACTTTAGCATTGGTTAGTAGTGGTAAAGTGCAGAGAGTTTCAATACCAACAAAAAATATATTAATAAAACAAGAGGGTAGAAGGCAAAATATTTGGGTTAAGACCACAACAATGGTGACACGTCTAACAGGCACCTGATTGGGCTTCCAGGAAAGACTCAACGATTATGGAGGACCCTCCACTCAACCTCTCATTCGAGGACGAAACACAGTAGTTTGTACAACGGAGACAGGTTTACTGATGAGGGAAGAAGCCCTTCTTTAGCAGGTTTTATGGGGCATTGAGTTTAAGGCCACCAGATTAGTGGCTAGGTTCAACAGCTGCAGGCCCCAGTGGAAGAGGAGAAACTGTGAGTGGACCGGGCACTGTGCAGTGACATGGTGGACACAGAGAACTCTAATACACTCCGAAGGCCAGGAGCGAGGATTGTAGTGAGTGACTACACAGTTCATAATTATCTGGCTTTTGCACAGCATATGAATAATAAAGATATTCAATAAACAAGGATGATTTGGATCAACATTCTGGTGCACTAACTGCTCTAGAGCCATTCTCATTAATGAATGTAGTTAATGGCAATTGTCGATAATAAACTATATTCCCCAGGAATATTTTTGCTTTAGTGTACAGTGATCCACAAATGACACACCATGTTGTCAGTGTTGATGCAGTAATATCACATATACATGTAAGTACGAATTGTTACACCCAGGTTATGAACGGAAGTTAGGTACATCTGCCTGCACCTATATCGGCACACATCAAGATAGACACCAGGAAAGAAGTAAGTAGGAGTGCAGTTGACCATAATAATGCATGTCCTAATGCTACTTGAAGACAGTTGCCTTACTCTTTTAACTGAAATTGCTGTCATTGGTTATCTATGTAGTTCTTTTACATATTTTGATAGTAGGCTCCTGCTCATTACCAGCATATGATATATATGATGGTCGCCCTGCTGGTTCGATAGCAATAAATAGTTCAAATACTGTTACTACAACAACCAACATTTTTATCTATTAACTTCTGAATGCAGTGTGATGTTCATGGGCCAGCGTTTTTGTAAGATGTGGTGAGTGATTTGGTGGAAGGATATGTGATGTGCAGAGCTGAATCAACACACCCCAACACCATACTGTTTCTAAACAACTTTGGGTTGACCTCGAAAAAAAAGGCCGAAAACGCACCTCTAAGAACCTGATGAAGACAGAAGGCGTTATTTATCACCCATTGAGTGTGATAAATAACACCTATTGCAATATTCATGGGGAATAACATGCAGATTTTGGTGTTTAACGCACCAAAATCCACGTTATGGTAAATACTGTATGTATTCCCCTGTTAAATTTCGCAGGTTTGACATGTTGAACTTTAACAAAGGTTGAGATATTTAACACATTCGATAAGTACTGGATGAGCTACATATCTTCAGACTCGTAATTCCGACCCATGCGTAAAAAGAGGTTTACGCTTGGGTCCTGAGACCAGCTCTCCCTGTGCTACTGCTTCGTTCTTGCTTGTCTTCTTACTTTTCCCTTGTTTTTCACTACTTTCTCCTTGCTTTTCCCCCATTTTTTGAGTGCCTTCTTGCTTTACCTCATTTTTGCTGCTTTCTCCCAGCTTTCCCCCCCCTCCGTTTTTTGAGAGCCATCTCCTTCTCTGTTCCCTCGTTTTCACTGCTTTCTCCTTTTTTGCCATTTTTTGAGTGTCTTCACCTTGCTTTACCTCATTTTCGCGGCTTTCTCCCAGCTTTTACCCGTTTTATGAGTGCCTTCTCCTTGCTGTTCCCTCTTTTTAACTGCTTTCTCCCTGCTTTTTCCCTGTTTTTTGTGTGCCATCTGCTTGCTTTTACCTTGTTTTCACTGCTTTCACCGTGCTTTTTCCTACATGTTTTGAAAGCTATCTTCTTGCTTTTCCCTTGTTTTTCCTGCTTTCGCTTTGCTTTTGCTTTTTTCCCCTGTTTTTTGAGTGCTATCTCTTTCTGAAGGGCCCTCAAGACCTGGCTGTTCGACTGAGCCTCTGGGACCTGCAAGCACCTGGACACTGGCATAACGAAAGTTGAGGGCCCCCCCTTCAAGGTATAAGGGGACCACATTCCGTATTTAATATGGAGCTCTCAGGCCTGAGTACGGTGCTGAGGGGGCCCCCTGCAGCTTGGGGGTCCCCCCGCATTGCGGTGGCTGCGGGGGCCTGTGTTACAACACTGCACCTGGATACCCTGCTGGTTGATTAGCAGTGCTCTACAAATCCTAATTGATTGAATGATTTCGAGTCAGGCCCTTAGCAATCATCTTGATTTCTGCAGTTTTAATTATGTTGCAATTATGTATGTCATTGTCTTTATCTCACAAATACAAAGAGCCTCTACTATACAGGGGCACCTGGGAATAACCACGGCTGTCTGCATACCTAATTTTAGAGCAACACTACCTAATATAAGACTTAGGCTCTGATTACAAGTATAGGTTAGGTACGATGGGGGACGTTATTTATCAGGTGCGATAAATAGCACCTATTACAAGTTATTGGGGAATAACATGCAGATTTTGGTGCTTAAACATCAAAATCCGCATGGTATGGTAAATTCTGTACACATTTCTCCCGCGTTAAATTTCGGTAGGTTTGATCAGTAGAAATTTTACGAAACGTGAGGTATTTAATGAATTTGATAATTAACGGATGTGTTAAATACCTTTTTATCCGTAATTCCGCATAAACAGGGGTTTACTCACTGGTCATAATACAACGAGTAATTCATAATTAGGACCCTATTTCTAAAAAGAGGGCATTTATTCCTAATGAATTACTTTCTTCAGGCAACACAGGGTTAAAATATGTTATTGATTGTTGAGACACGAATGGGGGGCGGGTTTCATGATCAGCACCGTTTATTCTTTTCAACCTTATGATACAAGTAAAGGAAAAGTCGCTTTTCTAAAAGTAAATTAATTTTGATCCTGTACAATTGATATTATAAAAGCTCTACAAGGGAGCACTAGATATGATTTTACATATTGAACTGACAGACTGGTAGCAGTTCACACACTTGCATGGCCAGCTTTAACCTGGTATTATTTACAGTAGCAAAAGGATGAAATCCGATTTTCGGGTGAATTAAAGAACCCCATGTAAACATTTGTTTTAAATGTGTTCTACTTTCAATTTTGTTTCTTATAACTTGGTGTAAGTATACATAATGTACGGTTTTTGCGTTTTAATGTTGTGACAATTCTTTTACAGGCCCGTGTCCGAATTAAACAATACATTATATAAATTAATTCCAAAATATAAAAAGTTAAAGTGTTAAAGAAGTTCTGAACTGCAGATATGAACTAACACTAACACTAGCAGCGAACTACTACACTGCCGATAAGAGACTGATGCTAAGTGGGCTTGTGACGTCATGTGCGAGCCCTACCACACCCTGTGTAGGGTTTGGCAAACCGTGGCGTACCCGAGCCAATGGAAAAATACTGCCCTTCGCGTGGTATTTCACCACCTGGAATGAGGAAGCAACACGCGAAGGCGCACCTTGGGAAATGTAGGTAATTAAGCGCAACAGATAAGCAGTGAAGACTGCTGAACACTACTGGCAAAGACTTCCCATGCAACATTATGATTAACATGAAAAATTAAACCGTGAAGGAAATTACGAGTTGAAACTACCAGAAGATATGGAGGCCAAAGTTGAGGAGAACACCTGAGCATGCTTGGCTCATTGTGAGTGTGATGCAACTCGTGCATAAAATAATAAAAGGGTACTTCCAATTTTAGCTTAAGAACAACCTTAGGTAAAATTTAAAAATATCCCCTGAAAACGAACCTTTTTAAACTCCATGGGTCCTTGGTGGTAACCCCTAATCTTAATAAATCAAAATAAATCGCATTGTAAACTAAACATCTCTTTCAGCGTCTAACAAAATGAGGCAACTGAGGCCCAGGAGAATGTTGTGCTGGAGAAAACCAGAGTCCATGGTGATGATCTGGCGTCACTGCAGCTCTCAAGTGTAGCACCAAAAGGCTCAAGGGTTTGGGGACTAGCTAACCCCACAATAAAAGGATCTCTTAGGATATTATGCGCAGAGACGTTTTTAGGCATGGGCAAAGTGGGCTCTGGCCCAGCTCCCCAGTCTTTCAGGGGGCCCCTTATGGAGTCAGCTCTATTCTGCAGAAAGACATGCCCTGGTGGCATTGAATAATTCTTAAAGAGATTGCTGCAAATAGCGTTTTCCTTTAATTTATTTTTAATCTGGGTAATATGTGAGAGTCTATTACAGACATGTTGCCAACACATTTTGTGTTTATGTTACATGCAACATTTATTTTAAAAAGTTTCTTTCAGATTCAAATAGGATCTCACATCTGAGAATGAAAGGGGGACAGGGAGATTATTTGCAGTAATATGTGTGAGCTGCTGCTTTGTTACAATATTGAAAACACACATCACTATAATTGAATTTTAGATTAAACACGTTTAGAATTTGCACTGTCGGTGACGTGGCTGTAGCGCGGCGGGGCCTGGAAGTGTTTAGGCCGCAGCAGCGCTGGAATAAGGCACATGAGACTATTACTTGCACTCTCTTGGCCAGAAGACCCTGGGTGGTCTCCGGCCGTTTATTTATCCCCTCGGGTCGAGCCCGCCCGAGGGGTGCGTGTAATGTGTAGAACTGCAACAATGTAATAGAGTGCCCGGGTGGCTCTCTACATCCCTCCTTTCTTTTCGTTCCAGACCACCAAGTAATCTGAGTTCATGGAGACGAGTATACAAAACCCTTCAGTCTCTGACTTGGCACCGGGTTCGGTCGGAGACCATACCTCTGGCTCCAAGAGTTGGAGCCGGCTGGAGCACTCGATGGGAGGCACCCAGATGGTTCTGCTTCACCACTCGGACAGGTCGACGCGGCGGCATCCGCCCCGTTGTGGCTCACCCGCCTGGTTGGGCTTACCGGCGGACTCTGCTCATCTGGAGACACAGGGAGAGGAGAGTTCAGAAGTTCTTCGGGATCCACGCACGGTTCTTGGCCAGGTGCACCATCGCTCGCCTTCTTGAAGCTGGACACATTCCTTGTCACAGAGTACTGTCCCTTTTGAGCAGTGACTATAGTCCCTTGGATACCCACGATGACCCAAACCTCTGGTTCATATGGCGTCCGGAACTTCCAACCGGGTTGTCGGTCTTTGGTGACCACCCGATCTCCCACTCTTAGTTGAGGTTCTTGTGCCCTTCGGGATTCGCTGGCCTTTCGGTTTGTTGTCTCTCTCTTTGCTTGGACTGCGTTGTTGTCCCGTTCCATGGGCATCCACGTCGGGTCAGACGGGATGCTGTCTCGGGGTGCCTTTTTGAACAGTAAATGAGCCGGAGCAATTTGCTCGTGCTGTGTGGGGTCTGTCGATATGCCCCCAGGAATTGATCGAGAGATGTTTCGGCATCTTTTCCCCATCCACAGCGATGCGAAGTGCTCGGTTGAGAGTCCTCATTAGGCGTTCTACTTCCCCATTTGCTTGGGGCCACAGCGGGGTGATCTTCCGGTACTGTATTGCTTTGCTTTCAAGGTACTCCTGGAACTCTCGACCTTGAAACGGGGGTCCATTGTCGGACTTGACCTCCTCCGACAGTCCTATCATTGCAAAAGTTCTGTCAAGGACCCTTTTCACCTGTGGAAACGCCGTTGACGTAACTATTTCCACGATGGGAAATTTCGAGAAGGAGTCGACGATGACCAGCATGTGACGTCCGTCTGGGAAGCTCCCAAAATCGAGACTGATTTGAGTCCAGGGGGCTGTGCTCGATTCTTCCGTGATCACTGGTGCCGGTGCGGGATTGCCTCCGGGGATCATGCAGGCATGGCACTGCCTTCCCGTTTCATCCACCATGGAGTCCATGGCCGGGAACCAGACCTTGGCCCGCAGCCTGGATTTCGTTTTCGCCATTCCTTGGTGGCCAACGAGTGCCAGCGTGAGGATCTTCTTCTGTAATCCCTCCGGAACCACTATGAGATGTCCTCTTAGAATTACCCCTGGTTCACCCATGCTGAGTTTGTGGTGTATTTGCCACAGCTGCTGTCAGGCATGACTGACTTACGGCCGGAGGACGCGGACCCCATCCATGAAATGTGTCCATCCGTTGTTCTCTAGTGCTTCCTTTACCCGGGACAGTGTGTGATCTTCCTGGGTTGCCCTGCCGATTTCTTCCAGCATCTTGCCCGACGGACACGCCCCTTGAGACACCATATTACCGAAGGCCTCTGTGTGACACGCATCTTCTGACAGGTCCGGCGCCTGTTGGGACTCCGGGTGACGGGACAGGTAGTCGGCTGGGTTGTCAGCGCCAGGACGGTAAATTACTTTGAAGTTGTAGGATTGCAGCTGCACCGCCCACCGTTCTATCCTCGGTGGCGCCAGCCATGATGAGCCTGCGAACAGCGGGAGCAGCGGTTTGTGGTTGGTCACGACGTGAAATTTCTGGCCACACAGATACAGATGGAAGTGCTGGCACGCCCATTTGATGGCCAACGCCTCCCTTTCAATTTGAGCGTACCTGGTCTCCGGTGTCCGTGAGTGTGAGAAGTTGGCCTGATGTATGATGTCACTAGTTCTAGTGTACACCTTATATCAGTCCAAACAACCCTTATGGTGATTGGTTGTAAAGTCAACCTTATAGACCAGCTATCCTAGTGGTAGCATGGACAAGAGCAGTCTTAGGCTAAACTCTGAATGGCATGTGAAGCCAGCTGTGATACCATATATAATCCCTTGAATACCAAATGAAAGGACACCACAACAGATATATATATAAAATAAAGTGTATTTATTCTAGTCAAACCCTCAGCACTCTTTATGAGATTAAAGGTAAGTACAACACAGTCTTATTCAAGCATACATTAAGTCACACAGGTAAGTAATACAGTTAGGCCCTAGGGGCCACGCAAACCATATACTAAGTAAGTGGTATAAGGACCACTGTCACGGAAATAGGATAGGCCTAGGCCTAGGGAATCGCTGGGGCTACACTACACTAGCAACAGTTAGGAAGTGGGAGGCCCACGGGATTCAGGTACAGAGTGGAAACACTCACGCGTAATGCGTAAAAGTCGATAGAAATAGTAGATGTTAGAAATTAACAGTTTAAGGACACTTCTGAAGCAGCTAGAGAGTCGAGACTCGGAAACTAGACCCTAGGATAGTCACTACCCTTGTGAGCACCGAAGTACCCAAGTTACCTAGCCCACGGACTGCGGGTGCATAGGTGTGAACTTGCGTCGGGTTTCGTCGTGGACTTCTATGGATGCCTGAAGGAAAGTTGCTGACAGGCAGTCAGTGAAGAGTGTCCGGTGGATCCCAAGGCTGGGATCAAGAAGAGAGGAGACCTGCAAGCAGAAGGGACAGAGTCAAGGTCACTAGCCAGTGACCACGTGGAACCAGGAAGGAACCAGGCGATGTCGTGAAGATTGCAGGTGAAGGTGAAGCTTGTCGCTGCAGCCACGAGGACCAGGGAACGTCTAGGATGACCAGGACCAGGAGGCGAGCTGTCCCATGAAGGCTCTTGCTGTCGGCGGCGTCGAAGTTGGACTAGGACTCACCAAGCCTTGGCAAGCGGAACCCACGAAGAACGGAAGACTTGCTTCTGGTGCAGACCAGGAAGGTCTGGGGTGCTTCTCTTTTGCAAGGAAGCGGGAGCCAGTCTGTAGGAGCCAAACCAGCAGTGAAGATTTCTGGATGCGTCGTCACAAAGGCCACTAGCCAACGGGCAAGCAACCGGACAGGCGCGGCAAGCAGGAAAATGCAGAAGGGCCCCACGCAGGACTCGTGGAGTGTGGGGGGCTGATCTTCGGTGCAGATGGTGCTTGGGGTTGGGGCTTCTCAATCCCCGGTGCACAACTTCGAGGATACCTCAGAAGCTGCGCTGGAAGATACTCGCCACTTTTCCCAGGTAGCCGGTCCCACGTCTCTCGTCGCCTCCACGGATCTCTGCTCAGCTGTGGATGTGGAAGTCTGGAAGTCAAGACTCTGGTCGGGCTCTGCAGTCGGTCCCTCGTAGAACTTCAGCAAAGCAAAGGGTAGTCTCTTGATGGTGCCTGTTTGCACAGGGTAGCCACTCCTTGGCTACAAGGGAGATTCTTCATTCTTCTTCTTTCGTCGAATGTCGAAGGTCCAGAGTTTCTGTTCAAGTTGCAGGTTCAGGATAATCTAATCTCCTGGGGCCCAGCTACCACTCTTATCCAAATCTGGGGGGCTGGGTTACCTGCTAGGTCACGCCTTATGGGTGGGACCTGGGAGGGGGGTGGTTACACCCCCTTCCCTTTGTCCAGTTTCGCGCCAGGACTGGGGCTGGAGAGCCCCTGCACCGGTTTGAACTGGACTATGCACGGGACACCTTGTGTGCCCCAGGCATGTCTCATTCTATTCATCCCTCCCTGCCCCAATACACTAAGGCCTGTCTGGGGTGGTGCTCGCACCTCCCAAGGCAGGAAACCTATTGTCCAAGCCTCCCTTGCCGGGATCACTCCCAGCAGCAGGAGGTCAGACTCGTGTCTGTGGCAGCAGCATCCATTTTGTGATGCTGGGGCTCTGGCTAACTTTAACCGGGTAAGTAGGTTACAACATGTCTTCTCCCTCTAGAAGGGAGGGATAATATCCTCATCCCCAGAAATGGGATGGGGGTAGTATTCCAAAGTGTTAGACACCTTACACGACATGTTTTGATAAAGCCAAACCATAGTTACCATAACCGTTTAAGATTATAAGGCACTTTAAGAGTATATGGTAGGCTGTATCATAGAACAGCTATAAGGACATGGTTCCGAAAGCTGCAGACAGGCTCAGCTCATGCTAGAGCACCATCTCACATGTTACCAAGCACTCTGCCTCCAGGATTGTTAAGGCCTGCCATAGGAGTGGCTGATAGGTACACATGTGTCTATATGTAAGTTAGGTATAGGAATACTACACCTAAGCAAGGGGTGATTACACGACCCTGCCCCAGTTGAGTGATCAGCCAGTTGTGTCATAATGGAAGGCCAGGCCAGGGGTGGCATAATACATGCTGCAGCCCCTGGTAGGCCTAGGGTACACCTATGCTCTGGGTACCTAAGGTACACTGTACAGGGGCCAATAAGGTGATCCTATCCAAATGGGTTATGCACCTAAAGTACATAGTATTAATTTAGAGAGAGAACAGCAGGGTTGTGGGTCTGATTAGCAGGCCCACAGCCACATCTAAGTCGAAAACCAGTAAAGCAAAAGCAAAAAGTGGGGGTGAACATAGAAAGCAGACCCTACTCTCCTACACAACCCCCCCCCCCCAAACTTAGGGACATTAAACTAACCTTGACCAGTTGAGTCTTCATGTTCTAAGTGGAAATATCTGGAGAGTCCATCTGCATTGGCATGGTCAGTCCCAGGTCTATGTTCCACTGTGAAGTCTATCCCCTGTAGGGAAATGGACCACCTAAGAAGTTTGGGATTTTCACCCTTCATCTGATTTAGCCACAAGAGGGGCTTATGGTCTGTCTGAATCTTGAAGTGAGTGCCAACCAAGTATGGCCTAAGCTTCTTCAGGGCCCAAACCACAGCAAAGGCCTCCCTCTCAATAGCTGACCAACGTTTCTCTCTAGGGGTCAGCCTTCTACTTATAAAAGCAATGGGCTGGTCTTGACCATCTACATTCAGTTGTGAAAGAACAGCTCCCACACCTAACTCAGAAGCATCTGTCTGGACAATGAACTCTTTGGAGTAGTCTGGACTTTTCAGAATAGGTGCACTGCACATGGCCTGCTTCAAGTCATCAAATGCTTTTTGACAGCTTACTGTCCACTGAACTTTCTTGGGCATTTTCTTGGAGGTCAAGTCATTAAGTGGTGTCACAATGGAACCATAGTTCTTAACAAACTTTCTGTAGTACCCAGTCAGGCCCAAGAAAGCTCTGACCTGAGTCTGGGTAGTTGGAGGAGTCCAGTCCTTTATGGTCTGGATCTTGCTCTCCAGTGGTTGAACCTGACCCCCACCAACTAGGTGGCCCAGGTATACAACCTTGCTCTGCCCTATCTGGCACTTAGTGGCCTTGATAGTGAGGCCTGCCTTTTGCAGGGCCTCTAAAACATTCCTCAGGTGGACCAGGTGATCCTCCCAGGTGGAGCTAAAGACAGCAATATCATCAAGATAAGCTGCACAATAATCATCCAACCCAGTAAGGACTTGATTCACCAACCTTTGGAAAGTGGCAGGTGCATTCTTCAAACCAAAGGGCATTACCACAAATTGATAATGTCCTCCTGGGGTCGAGAAAGCAGTTTTGGCCTTTGCATTCTAAGCTAGTCTGATCTGCCAGTAGCCTGCTGTCAGGTCAAATGTGCTCAAAAACTTAGCAGCTGCCAGTCTGTCAATGAGCTCATCTGCCCTAGGTATGGGGTGGGCATCTGTCCTAGTGACAGCATTGAGACCTCTGTAGTCCACGCAAAACCTCATCTCTCTCTTACCATCTTGGGTGTGAGGTTTTGGCACAAGAACTACAGGACTAGCCCAAGGTCTCTCTGAAGGTTCAATGACTCCCAGCTCCAACATCTTTTGTACCTCAACTTTTATGCAGTCCCTGACATGGTCAGGTTGCCTGTAGATTTTACTCTTCACAGGCAGACTGTCACCAGTGTCCACCTCATGGGTGCACCAGTTTGTCTGACTTGGGGTCAGAGAGAACATATGTCTGTAGGATTGCAGAACCTGTCTGCAGTCCTGTTGCTGATGGACAGTGAGGCTGTCAGAAAAGACCACACCATCAACTGAGCCATCATCAGGGTTCTGAGTCAACAGGTCTGGGAGAGGGTCACTCTCTTCCTCCTGCCCCTCATCTGTAGCCATGGGTAAGCCCATGTCTGCCCTGTCAACATATGCCTTCAATCTGTTGACATGAAGCACCCTGTGGGGGCTTCTGGGAGTCCCAAGGTCCACCAAGTAGGTGACTTCTCCCTTCTTCTAAACAATAGTGTGGGGTCCAGACCATTTGTCTTGGAGTGCTGCTGGGGCCACTGGCTCCAACACCCACACTTTCTGCCCTGGCTGGTAAACAGTCAGCACAGCCTTTTGGTCATGCCAAGCTTTTTGGAGTTCTTGGCTTGCCTCAAGGTTTTTAGAAGCCTTCTTCATATACTCTGCCATCCTGGAGCGGAGACCAAGTACATAATCCACTATGTCAAGTTTGGGTTGTCTGAGAGGTCTTTCCCATCCTTCCTTTACTAAACATAGGGGTCCTCTTACAGGATGCCCAAACAAAAGCTCAAAAGCGCTGTAGCCAACCCCCTTTTGTGGGACCTCTCTGTAAGCAAACAGAAGGCAGGGTAAAAGGATGTCCCATCTTCGCCTAAGCTTGTCTGGTAAACCTTTCATCATTCCCTTTAGGGTCTTGTTGAATCTCTCAACAAGCCCATTGCACTGTGGGTGATAGGGTGTGGTGAACTTGTAGTTTACACCACACTCCTTCCACATTGCAGTCAAGTATCCTGACATGAAGTTGGCACCTCTGTCAGAAATGACCTCCTTTGGAAAGCCCACTCTGGAGAATACTCCAAGCAGGGCCCTTGCCACAACAGGAGCTGTTGTGGTCCTCAGGGGAATAGCTTCTGGATACCTGGTGGCATGGTCAACTATCACCAGTATAAATCTGTGCCCAGATGCTGTTTGTGGGTCCATTGGTCCTACAATATCTATGCCCACTCTTTCAAAGGGAACCCCCACCACAGGTAGTGGTATGAGGGGGGCCTTTGTGGTGCCACCTGATTTGCCACTGGCTTGGCAGGTGACACAGGAGCGACAAAACTCCTTGGTATCTTCTGACATATGGGGCCAGTGAAAGTGAGGGACAAGCCTGTCCCAAGTCTTGTTCTGGCCTAAATGTCCTGCAAGGGGAATATCATGGGCCAAGGTAAGAAGGAAGCCTCTGAACTTCAGTGGTATGACCAACCTCCTGGATGCACCAGGCTTGGGGTCTCTAGCCTCTGAGTACAGTAGCCCTTCATCCCAATACACTCTATGGGTACCTTGAGCATTCCCTGCAGCCTCAGCAGCAGCCAGCTGTCTGAGGGGTTCAAGAGAGGGGCAGTCTAATTGAGCCTGCCTCAGATCTGCCCTTGAAGGTCCCCCTGTCCCAAGAAACTCAACCTGATCAGGTTCAAGTTCTTCTAGGACAGTTCCTTCAGGGCTCTCAGAATCATCCTCCTGGGAGGGCTTATCCACCACCTGAGGCAAGGGGGAAGGCCCAGCCTTAACCCTACTGCTCTTTCTCTTGGGTTGTGACTGGTCCATAGTTTCAGGATCCAGCACTTGTTCAGTGGTGCACTTTTTGGCCTGTGACCTGGTCACAGCAAGGACATGTGCATCTATCCCCAGCATTTCTGCATGGGTCCTATACTCCACTTCAGACCAAACTGAAGTTTCAAGATCATTGCCCAGTAAACACTCTACAGGAAGGTCTGAACTAACAACAACTTTCTTGAGGCCAGTTACCCCTCCCCAGGAGAAGTTAACAATAGCCACACTATGGGAGGTAGTGGCATTGCTAGCGTTGGTCACTAGGTAATTCTCACCTAGTATGATCTGTCCAGGGTCCACAAAGGCAGGTGTCACCATTGTGACACTAGCCCCAGTGTCCCTGTAGGCCTGAGCCATTCTTTGGTTGATAAAAGGAGCCTGTCTGTACTTGCCCAGGTTACTGGGGCCTACAGTAGAGGACAAAGCTAAGTCCCCATCACAGATCAGAACAGCCTGAGTCGGTATTCTGACTAGGCCTGAATCCTCCTCAGTTCCCAGGGTTAACCCTACTACACCCTTTTGCTGGGAACCACCACTTACAGCTGGACTAGGGGGTACAGTTGCCTTAGGGGCAATGGTGGCTGGGGCTTATCCTTTTTGGTGCACTCACTAAACCAATGTGAGTTGGACTTACAATAGTTGCACCATGGTTTCTTTTGGCCATCTTTCTTTTTATCCTTTTTGGGACCACCCTCCCCCTGAGCCTTTTGGGGGCCTGGTGAAGACTTCTGGTCTTTTTGTTTCTGATCATTACCCTTCTGGTCTGCCTTTTTCTGATCACCGCCCTGGTTCTGGTTTTTCTGCTTAACTCTAGTCCTGACCCATCTATCTGCCTTCTTTCCCAATTCTTGGGGAGAAGTCAGATCAGAATCAATCAGGTGTTGATGCAGGAGCTGGTTTTGACAGTTGTTAAGGATTTGTTCTCTCATGATCAAATTATACAATCCTGTATAGTCCTTAACCTTACTTCCCACTAGCCAGCCTTCCAGAGCCTTAGTGGCACAATCTACAAAATCAGTCCAGTCCCGAGTCTGTGTCTTCTGGGTATCCCTGAACAACAACCTGTATTGTTCAGTGGTTAGGCCAAACCCATCAATCAGAGCACTCTTCAGGACAGTGTAATTGTCGGCATCCTCATCACTAACTGTGAGGAGCTTGTCTCTACCTTTCTCAGAGAAGGAGAGCCACAAGATAGCTGCCCACTGACTTTGGGGTACCTGCTGTACTTTGCAAGCTCTCTCCAAAGCAGTTATCCATTTGTGGATGTCATCCCCACACTTGTAGGGAGGGACATTCTTGCTCAGGTTTCTATTATCATAGTGCCTGTCTCTATCCTTAGGGATATTGCTGCCACCAGTGGGTTCTGACCCACTTAACTTTTGCTCTCTAGCCAGAGCAAGCTTCTCCTTGGCAAGGGCAAGTTCTTCCCTCTGAATCCTCAGATTAGCTTCCCTCATTCTGGCTTCATGCTCCTTTCTCTCAGGGGAAGTCATTCCCCTGTGAGAGGAAGCATTAGAGATGCTAGAGACATGGGAGTGGATGGATTCCCTTGAAGGGGATCTGTCCCTCCTGCTTCTCAGTGTAAGCCCACTTGGGGGTCTGTATGGGGGGACCCCATGCAAACTCCCATGTAAGCTTAGGTTAGCCTGGCTAAGTCTTCCTACTTGGCCCTGGCTGTCTACCTCTTCATCTGAAGTCCCATCTGACTCATCTGTGGTGGGTAGACCCTCCTTTGTACCTAGGGTACTGGCCTGTGAGGCTCTAAGAGCATCATACTCCTCTAGGAGTTGTACTAGCTGAAGGAGGGTAGGGGTTGCACCCTGTTTTAACTTTCTGGAGGTACACAATTGTCTCATCTCCTGAAAAGTCAGGGTATCATATCCAGAGGGGGTCTTCTGCAGACCTGCCCCTCCTGAGAGAGCATCTTCTTGATCTCTTCCCAGAGACATGATCTAGTGAGGGTGTGGTGTGTGCACCTACCTACACTAGTTGTTTCTACTAAACCTCTCTGGTAGTTGTAGTCAGGGTGTGTTACTCCCTTCAACCTACAACCACTAAGTCCAGTAGGACTTAAGTATTATAATCTATGTTATATGTACCTAGACAATATCTGTGTGATCTTTCAATTTAGTATCTCAAGATTACAATGGTATTACAACAGCAAGCTCAGATCCCAACCGCTGCTCACCAATGTGAGAAGCTGGCCTGATGTATGATGTCACTAGTTCTAGTGTACACCTTATATCAGTCCAAACAACCCTTATGGTGATTGGTTGTAAAGTCAACCTTATAGACCAGCTATCCTAGTGGTAGCATGGACAAGAGCAGTCTTAGGCTAAACTCTGAATGGCATGTGAAGCCAGCTGTGATTATTATTTTTGAGAATTTGTAAAGCGCAACTGACACCTTGCAGGCTTCCTGGCGCTGGAAATTACTCTGTTAACGGATAACCGGGAGAACAGTCAGACGGACAATTTATTTGGGGAAGAGCCAGGTCTTGATACGTTTCCTGAATGGAAGAAGCTGTGATATCTGACGTATGTCAGTGGGCAGGCTATTCCACAGCTTGGCCGCTGCAACACTGAAGGATCTGCCCCCTGTTCTGGTTCTGTTGAATCTGGGCACCTTTACCAGACAGGCAGAGGATGAACGTAGGTCTCTGGCAGGAGTGTACCACAGAAACAGGGCTTGCAGAGGTTTGGGTCCAAGTCCGTGCAGAGCTTTAAAGACAATGCAGAGGGACTTGAAGGCCACTCGTTGTTTTAAGGGTAGCCAGTGTAGCTCAGCCAGAGCCGCTGTGGCCGAGGCCCTCCTCGTCCAGCCAAGAGCCAGCTTGGCGGCGGCAGACTGAATTCGCTGTAGTCGGTCCATCATCGTGACTGGAGACTCCAGGAGCAGGGCGTTGCAATAGTCCAGGCGACTGAGTATCGTACACCTGACTATCGACGCCCTGGCTTGTGCCGGGAGAAGAGGCATGATTTTCCGCAGTGATCGAAGCAGGGCTGTGCAGATCCCCACAGTTTTCATCACCTGGGTTTCCATACTTAATTTGTTGTTCAGCATGACTCCCAGGTTGCGCACCGAGGGAACTGGCAGAGGTTTGTCTCTAAACTCCGGGGGCCAAAATTCATTCGGAAACTGACGAGGTATCTTAGTGCCTGAGCAAAACAGGACCTCCGTTTTAGCGGAGTTGAACTGGAGGGAGTTTCTGTGTAGCCATCCAGCCGTCTCTCTTAGGCAGTCGTGGAAGGTGGAAAAAGGAATGGCATCTTCACCTTCCCACGAGAGGATGAGCTGTGTGTCATCCGCGTAATTTATTGTTTTGACCCCAAAGGATTGGATCAGTTTGATTAGCGGGATGAGGTACACATTAAAAAGGATAGGGCTGATGGAGGAGCCCTGAGGAACTCCCTGGGGTACTGGTGCAAAGGCGGATTGAAAAGGGGGAAGGGAGACAGCCTGTCTTCTGTCCCGAAAGTAGGAGTGAAACCAGAGCAATGCAGTGCCTTCCACTCCCACTTCACCAAGTCTCTGCAGCAGCCTACCATGGTGTGATACCATGTATAATCCCTTGAATACCAAATGAAAGGACACAACAACAGATATATATATAAAATAAAGTGTATTTATTCTAGTCAAACCCTCAGCACTCTTTATGAGATTAGAGGTAAGTACAACACAGTCTTATTCAAGCATACATTAAGTCACACAGGTAAGTAATACAGTTAGGCCCTAGGGGCCACGCAAACCATATACTAAGTAAGTGGTATAAGGACCACTGTCACGGAAATAGGATAGGCCTAGGCCTAGGGAATCGCTGGGGCTACACTACACTAGCAACAGTTAGGAAGTGGGAGGCCCACGGGATTCAGGTACAGAGTGGAAACACTCACGCGTAATGCGTAAAAGTCGATAGAAATAGTAGATGTTAGAAATTAACAGTTTAAGGACACTTCTGAAGCAGCTAGAGAGTCGAGACTCGGAAGCTAGACCCTAGGATAGTCACTACCCTTGTGAGCACCGAAGTACCCAAGTTACCTAACCCACGGACTGCGGGTGCATAGGTGTGAACTTGCGTCGGGTTTCGTCGTGGACTTCTATGGATGCCTGAAGGAAAGTTGCTGACAGGCAGTCAGTGAAGAGTGTCCGGTGGATCCCAAGGCTGGGATCAAGAAGAGAGGAGACCTGCAAGCAGAAGGGACAGAGTCAAGGTCACTAGCCAGTGACCACGTGGAACCAGGAAGGAACCAGGCGATGTCGTGAAGATTGAAGGTGAAGGTGAAGCTTGTCGCTGCAGCCACGAGGACCAGGGAACGTCGAGGACGACCAGGACCAGGAGGCGAGCTGTCCCACGAAGGCTCTTGCTGTCGGCGGCGTCAAAGTTGGACTAGGACTCACCAAGCCTTGGCAAGCGGAACCCACGAAGAACGGAGGACTTGCTTCTGGTGCAGACCAGGAAGGTCTGGGGTGCTTCTCTTTTGCAAGGAAGCGGGAGCCAGTCTGGAGGACCCAAACCAGCAGTGAAGATTTCTGGATGCGTCGTCACAAAGGCCACTAGCCAACGGGCAAGCAACCGGACAGGCGCGGCAAGCAGGAAAATGCAGAAGGGCCCCACGCAGGACTCGTGGAGTGTGGGGGGCTGATCTTCGGTGCAGATGGTGCTTGGGGTTGGGGCTTCTCAATCCCCGGTGCACAACTTCGAGGGTACCTCAGAAGCTGCGCTGAAAGATACTCGCCACTTTTCCCAGGTTGCCGGTCCCACGTCTCTCGTCGCCTCCACGGATCTCAGCTCGGCTGTGGATGTGGATCAGGGTCGGAGAAGTCTGGAAGTCAAGGCTCTGGTCGGGCTCTGCAGTCGGTCCCTCGTAGAACTTCAGCAAAGCAAAGGGTAGTCTCTTGATGGTGCCTGTTTGCACAGGGTAGCCACTCCTTGGCCACAAGGGAGATTCTTCAGTCTTCTTCTTTCGTCGAATGTCGAAGGTCCAGAGTTTCTGTTCAAGTTGCAGGTTCAGGATAATCTAATCTCCTGGGGCCCAGCTACCACTCTTATCCAAATCTGGGGGGCTGGGTTACCTGCTAGGTCACGCCTTCTGGGTGGGACCTGGGAGGGGGGTGGTTACACCCCCTTCCCTTTGTCCAGTTTCGCACCAGGACTGGGGCTGGAGAGCCCCTGCACCTGTTTGAACTGGACTATGCACGGGACACCTTGTGTGCCCCGGGCATGTCTCATTCTATTCATCCCTCCCTGCCCCAATACACTAAGGCCTGTCTGGGGTGGTGCTCGCACCTCCCAAGGCAGGAAACCTATTGTCCAAGCCTCCCTTGCCGGGATCACTCCCAGCAGCAGGAGGTCAGACTCGTGTCTGTGGCAGCAGCATCCATTTTGTGATGCTGGGGCTCTGGTTAACTTTAACCGGGTAAGTAGGTTACAACATGTCTTCTCCCTCTAGAAGGGAGGGATAATATCCTCATCCCCAGAAATGGGATGGGGGTAGTATTCCAAAGTGTTAGACACCTTACACGACATGTTTTGATAAAGCCAAACCATAGTTACCATAACCGTTTAAGATTATAAGGCACTTTAAGAGTATATGGTAGGCTGTATCATAGAACAGCTATAAGGACATGGTTCCGAAAGCTGCAGACAGGCTCAGCTCATGCTAGAGCACCATCTCACATGTTACCAAGCACTCTGCCTCCAGTATTGTTAAGGCCTGCCATAGGAGTGGCTGATAGGTACACATGTGTCTATATGTAAGTTAGGTATAGGAATACTACACCTAAGCAAGGGGTGATTACACGACCCTGCCCCAGCTGAGTGATCAGCCAGTTGTGTCATAATGGAAGGCCAGGCCAGGGGTGGCATAATACATGCTGCAGCCCCTGGTAGGCCTAGGGTACACCTATGCCCTGGGTACCTAAGGTACACTGTACAGGGGCCAATAAGGTGATCCTATCCAAATGGGTTATGCACCTAAAGTACATAGTATTAATTTAGAGAGAGAACAGCAGGGCTGTGGGTCTGATTAGCAGGCCCACAGCCACATCTAAGTCGAAAACCAGTAAAGCAAAAGCAAAAAGTGGGGGTGAACATAGAAAGCAGACCCTACTCTCCTACAGTGAGGGCCTTACTTGCATAGGCAACGGGCTTCCAGATCTCCGGACCATGTTCTTGCAGGAGGACCGCCCGTAGGCCTACCGGACTTGCGTCGACAACTAGCTCTGTGCGCCTCTGTGGATGGAAGTAGGCCATCACCGTCTTGTCAAGTAGTCCCGCTTTAATGTCGTTGAACGCCTTGATGGCTGCCACCGTCCACTCCCATCTGTGATCCTGATGTGTGAGGGTCCGAAGAGGTTCTGATATGGCAGCAAGGTTCGGGATGAACCGCCCACAGTACGTGGCCATACAGAGGAAACTCCTCACCTCCATTGGATTCTTTGGCGTGCTGGCGGCACGGATGTCAGCGGCCTTCTTGGGATCTACTAGCAATCCATCCCGGGTGAAGGTGTGCCCAAAGAAGTCAACTGTCTCTTGATAGAATGAGCATTTGGACTTGTGCAGGGTCAGGCCACAGTCTGTGAGTCTCTGCAGAGCAGCTCGGAGGTGAAGGTGATGGTCTTCCAGCGTGCTCGAGAATACCAAGATGTCGTCACTCAGGTTGATTACTCCCTGCAACCCGGACAGCGCTTCCCGGATGGCGTTTTGAACGACTTCGGCTGCCGACGACACCCCAAAACTGAGCCGTTTGTATCTTCGGAGTCCAATGTGCGTCGAAAAGGTTGTGATATACTGGCTTTCTGGCTCCAGTTCCAGCTGATAGCCAGCGTTGAGATCTGACTTGGAGAACCACTTGGCTCCATTCAAGTCAGCCACAATGTTGTCCATCGTGGGCGTGATATGGCGTTCTCTCTTCACGGCGGTGTTTGGCAGCCTCATATTGATGCAGAGCCGGATGGCTCCAGGTTGCTTGGGTTTAGGTGCTATGACCAGCGGAGAAACCCAGGGGGTTGGGCCAGAAACCTTCTCGATTACGTCTAGTTCTTCGAGTTTCTTTAGTTCTTCCTCCACCTGCGGGTGAAGGTTGAACGGCACTCTCCGGTGTCTGAGAGCTACTGGTCTGACCGAGGGGTCGATGTGGAGTTTAAACCTTTTGCCTTTGAGCATTCCTAGTCCTTCAAAGAGAGCCGGGAACTCCTGCAGTATTGCTTCCGCATGTGATTCATGGACCTGATTCGCGAAGAATACGAGTCCTAGATCCTCTGCCGTGTGGCAGCTCAGCAGGGTCCCTTTTCGTCCCTCCGTGATGTAGAACCGGGTTTCTGTTGAGTTGTTCCCGCTCATGACTTTGGCTTGCATGACTCAGCGGAGAGGAAGCGGGTCAGTCCCTCCATATGCGTATATTCAGGCTGTAGAGGGTGTTAGCGGGGGACGAGGTGACAGGCGGTCGTATTGTGTCGAGTCCATCACATTGACAGACACTCCGGTGTCGATGAGGGCTCGTACTTCTGTGCCTTCGATGGAGACCGAGCACATGGGAGGTGGTCTTCGGCAACGATCTGTTCTGCCAATGTACGACACCACAAACACCTAGTCATCTTCATCTTCGTACATGGGCCATCGCCCCTGCGGCTGATTGTCTGCGACCGTTGGCGGATCGTTAAGAGAGATTTGGCGGACCCGTTGTGCCATGCCCCTAGACCTTGACGGCATTTGTCTGAAATGCCCACCGCGGCATACTTTGGCATAGTGGTTTAGCCTTCCGCACTGGCAGCATGTCTTCCCTTTTACCCCGTGGGGTGGTCCTCTCCGCAGTATCCACACGGTCCCCCTGGTGGCGGTTGCGGTCTGGGTGATTGGCGAGCCGCTGAGGAGCGTCGTTAGATGGCTTCGACTTTTTCTTCTTTGATCGGCGGATGTCGGGATGCGGACGATGTGGCGACTGGCGTGTGCAGAGCGGCCTCCATCTCCTGCGCTTGGACGTCCGACAGTTCGTGGGAGCGAGCTAGGACCAAGATCGCGTCCAGCGAGATTCCGGGTTGCCGAAGGATCAGCTTCCTCAGGAGTTTGGAATGACATCCCAGGAAGGTCTGGTCTTTTATCTCTTTCCTCTGATTCGTGAATGTGCACGTGCTGGCCAGCCTGCGCAGCCGTGCGTAGAACATGTCGACTGACTGCAACACCCTTTTGAACTTGAACTTCTCAAAATTGGGTTTGTGTTGCGGGTCGAAGTGCCTGTTGAGTGCAGCGACCGCCGCGTCGTAGTCGTCGTCATTGCCCGTGTTGGGGAGCGTCTCAAAGAGGTCAAATATCTCCGCACCTCCATAGTAGATGAGGAGTGAGAGTTTAACGGTGACGTCGGTTTCTCTCGTTCCCTTGAAGTAGTGGTTGAGCCGTCCAACCCACGCTTTCCATCTCAGTACAGCAGTGGCCGGGTCTGAGGCCTCACTGAAGGGGGGCAGAGGAGCGACCACACTGTGATTGTACCCTGGGGGAGGCAGATTGGCACCTCCGCCAGGATTGCATCCTCTGTCTTGCTGGGCGGCAGCCGCAGCCGCCTGTTGGTCACTCATTGTGACTGTACGACGGCGTGTTGGTGCAGGGGCGTGGCCTGCGTGCTGACTACTAGCGCTTGGGCGTGTGCGTTAGCACGTGTCCCGGATTCGTGGGCCGTCTGGTGGCTCCGCGTGCGTTCAGGGCGGGCTGGTGATCCTCTTGCGCCGCTATGCGTGAGAGAGAGAGAGCTGCGACTGTCTGCAGGCTTGTTTGGCTTTATCCCAAGTGTTTTTCCTTTCTATTGTCCCGCTCACCAGTGCCTGCAGCTGCCCTCCCTTCACTTCTTAATGTAGAAGTGCTGCACTGACGTCTGTTGCATGTGTGTCCTTGGAACTACTGAACTGGCAGCACCTTCCCTCATGTGTCTTCTGCTAGTAAATATGCCTTTGCGCAGGTATCCCCTTTCGTTTCGCCCCTGGAAAGCTAGTGTGCACTCTGTGATGTCCGGGCATCAGGCAGCCCCCAGTCAAGGATCCGGGGGGGGGAGAGCACGCAGGATGTAGAGAGCGTGCGGTAGCCGGTGCAGGCAGTGGAAGGGGCAGCCCAGGCACGGGACCTCGCCTTCAGGAGCGGGCGTGCAGAGCAGTATCAGGCCGGGGAGCTCACACGCGGCGGTGGAGCGCAAGGAGGGCGGGAGCCGGCACGATGAACAGCTGCTCCGTGGAGGAGGTGGCATGCAGGGCGGCCAGGTTACAGCGAGACGTCGGAGCACTCGCGCAGCAGGCACTTACCCACGTGGTCGCAGGCCTTTGCAAGCGCCGCTGGCTGAACACGCTCCCGTTGGGTAAGGAGATGCGTGGGCGGGCGCAGGCCACAGCGATCCGATGCGGGTAGACGCTGCTTCGACCGAGGCCGCAGATGGACGGGGCCGTCGGAAGCAGCAGATGCCGGGCAGACCGGAGGGAAGCGGGTGGACACCGCAAGCTCCTCGCAGGGCACTTCCAGCAGCACAACAGCAGAGGGAGCAGGACTACGCGGGTGGGCACCGCATGCTCCCAGGAGCTGATCAGGTAGGCTGGCACGCGTGGGGTGCGACCGGCCTCGTCGCCAATATAGCGCGGCGGGGCCTGGAAGTGTTTAGGCCGCAGCAGTGCTGGAATAAGGCACATGAGACTATTACTTGCACTCTCTTGGCCGGACGACCCCGAGCGGTCTCCGGCCGTTTATTAATCCCCTCGGGTCGAGCCCACCGAGGGGTGCGTGTAATGTGTAGAACTGCAACAATGTAATAGAGTGCCCGGGTGGCTCTCTACAGTGGCGAAAGAGGGCACGAAAGAGCTGAAACTGGATCATAAATTAAAAGCTGATCCAAACAGGGGCCCCCAAAATACTTTTGGCCCAGGGCTCCCTAATCCTTAAAATGTCCCTGATTATGCGGAGACTGCATATATCTCGCATGGCAGCATATGAATATTTTTGTATTGTCTATGCGACTTTAAGAGGGACCACGGGGTGTCCTTACTCTAAATGTGGTCACTGTGTCGATCCCTCAGCAGTGTGACTGTTGCACATACCAAAGCTGCAGTAGAGGATGCGAATAGATGTTCAAGTATATAAAAATGCTGACTGAAAAGGAAAAGGGATGGAGCAGAGGGCACGGAGTGCAGGGATTCCCAAGGAGAGGTTTGTTCAATAAACAGATATATGGACTTCCCATTACATGTTCCTTGTTGAAGACTGGCTCCAAGCATTTCGGCAAAGAAGTGGACCGAAAAATAAAATACTCCTCACTCTGAACCCTATCCCAAATGGCACTGAGCGAGTAAGAGAGGCTACTCGGTCTGGTACTTCTTCACAGTGGTGGAGTTTCTCTCCTCCGAGCGGATCCTGGAACCGATGCAGACAAACAGTGCATTTTACACCTTCAAACAATTTGGCCAAAAAAGCTAGAGGCCTTCTTGGAGATTCTATACGGGCAATCATAAAATAATCACATTCATCAAGGGCTGCAGTGGTAGCTGTTGTAACATACGGCAGGTGCCTACTGAGGCTGGCCTGCCTCAGAGATAATAAAGTGGTCACGTCTTCCAAATAAAAGTTTTGATAAATAGGGTTAGACCCTACATTTTAAAGTACATTTTTGGGATAAGTTGACGAAAAAGGCTATAGGCTTTACAAACAGTTCTGAAGGGACACCTAGGTGCAACCCAAACTTTATCTACACATTGGGAAATTGGGAGGGGGTTCCCCAGACTATCTTTTCTTATTTTGTATCTCCTTTTACATTTATTTCCCTTGTTTACACAGTTTTTGCCATCGCTTCTTTCCTTTTTTATTCACTTGTTTCCTTCTTGGTTTCTCATAATCCTTCTCTGGTATTCTTTCTATGTTTCTGTCCTCCTTTACATCTTTCTTTCATCTTTATTACCTTCTCTTCATCTCTGTTTCTGCCTTTTTCTATCTTTCCATACTGCCATCTCTTTGTCCTCCTTTCATCCTTTCAGTATTTGACCTTCTTGCCACCCATCCCAACATATTTGTTTTTGTTATAACCTTTATTTAACTTTTTCAGCAAAGGCTTAACAGGTGTACCGCATTAAACAGCACATACTGGTGGATTGTACAGCAGAGTATCATGCTTAGAGCAGGACCTCCCGACTTATGGTATAATTATGCCACTGGAATCAAATAGCCTGACAGTATACTCATTTAATTTCTGTCTCTGTCGCATCTTCACCCACACCTGACTCGGCCCATCCGTCCATATTTAACTCAATCCATATATCCATCCATTCATACATCAATCCATCCCTCCATCCATACATCCATTTATTTCATGCCTTCTTCATGCCTACATTGTAGTTCTCACTGTCATTTTCAGTATTTTATTAACTTCTGTTTGAAGATGAGAAGCCATAAATACCAATGTAAGTGCTTTAGGACACAAATAACTGCCCAGTGATACCACCCGGTGCTCAAACTGCTAAAAGGGAGGTGGTGGGGGAGAGTTATAACACCCTTGCAAGGAGCAGGTTTCCTATGGGATCCCAAGTGGAAGGATGGGCGGTGGAAGATAAAGGCAGGACCTGGCCGCTGGCTTTAAAAGAGAGATACTGGGACTTCTAGTCAAAGTGGAATATCCGTTTGAGAACTGTGTCAGAGCTCCTGTTGGTGCACGGAGAGCCAATCTCAGTGAGTGTGCAAATCACTCCTGCGCCCCACTTAAGTAACACTGTGGGCCCAAACAATGATGAGGTGTGCAGTGGCACCTGAGGGACCTGGCCTCGAAGTGCAATAACTGCTTGGACTGATGAAGTCCTGTGAATAGAGGTACTGCTGAAATCACCACTGTGAGAGCTCTGTCGAAGATCAGAGGCAGAAGGGCAGAGAAACACGTCTGGTTGAGAGAAGAGTGGCGCCCCGAAGGTCACCATCACATGCACATGACGGGTTTATCTTTACAGGCAAAGTAGTGTCAACAAAGGTGAAAACGATCACCCCATTCAGGGGAGAAAATGGTGGTTGAGTCAGCTTGCTTTGCGATTCACAGGAGGCCATAGTGAAAGAGCGAAAGCAGGGACATGTCTAATGCACGTGCCATTCTGGTACCCAAGCTACTGGTGCCTGAAATGACTGCAATTAGAAAGGAAGGGTGCTGGTCCAACCTGCTGGAAGTTTGCTGTATGGGGTATAAGGCATCAGGGGCAGAAGATGCAACAGCTTAGAGAGAACTTGTGCCTGCTGAGAAAGGTGAACCACAGGGGCCCTCTAAATTAGCCAGATCTAACATGCACCCTAGAGAGAGAAGGCAAGGAGAGCAGAAAATATACTAGAACCACCTACTGGGAGTCCCTCAGTATGACACAACAAAGCAAGCATCCCTTAATGAGAAATGTGATAGGACCAGCGATGGCTATCACAGAGGCTTGGATGTTGTGAACCAAACTGGTCACAGTACATTACAGAAGAAAAATAACAAGAATCTTAATGAGCAGAGGCAATCAGGGCAAGCTTGGGGGTGAGCCGGAAATTCCAGGGGCACATTCAGGGACCACATCTTCCCCCTATTGAAATAGTGGATTCTGAACCCCAGCAACAGTGCTTATGCTGCCTACCACACACCGTAGGACATAAGTACTTGAATGCAAATGGTAACTATGTGGATATCCCAATCCCAATGGAAGACAAGACATAACAACCTAAAGCGCTCAAGCATAAGAAATATCAGGCATCAGCAGTGATGAAGTTCAACGTTGATAAGGCAACAAAAAAAAATATCCCCAAATAATCTCTGGATGAATTGGAGACAGATTCCGAAAAATAAAACCCATAGAACAAAGATGTAGCTGATAAAAAGTAAAATTATAAATTAAGAGAGAGAGGCATGCAGTTGCTCCGGATACTGAACAAGGTGACATTACTAACATAGCCCTCCTAGAAAGACAATATCCTCTTTCAAAATGTGAATTTCTTGAAAATGTAACATGGAAGGACAATATACAACTCCAGAATTGCACTTTAAGCCCATCCCTCTAGAAGAATCAGAAAATGCCATTCTGTACTCAAAATCAGGGTCTCCAGATGATCTCTCTCCTCTCTCGGTTCTTAGTATATCAGTTCAGGTACGGAATCCAGTTTTTATTAAACTATTCATCACCTCTTTAAGCTCCGGTATCGTTCTGTTTACTTGTAAGCAGGCCAAAGTGGTCCCTCTCCTGAAGAAACTGACATCAGATTTAGATTTACTGTTCAACTTTAGACCGATTTTACTTTTGCTTGAGTCAATCAAGATGCTTGAGAAGCTGATTAATGGTCAGCTTTCAGACTTTCCTGAGCAGTATATATTGCTACATCACAGTCAATAGGGATTTTGCCCCGTCACAGCACTGGCACAACCCTATTGGAAGTGTTCATTTTCATCTAAATGGCACTGGACCGAATAAGAAACACTGCCCTTATGCCATTGGATTTATCGATGGGGTTCGATACTGTGTCTCATGCCACTCTCTTGAAAAATCTCATGTACAATGGTTTTGAGGGCAAGGTACTCGAGTGGATCCGGTCTTTCTGTCAGAATAGCGGACAGGCAGTCTGGATGGCACCTTTCTCCTCAGCCACCAAGCCACTTAACTTTAAAGTTCCACAAGGATTATCTTTGAACCAGTTGTTTTTAATATCTGCATGGCCCTCTGGAACCTATGGCTGAGTCTTTTGGCTTCAGGGTGGTCTTGTATGTGGATATGTCTTCATGCTTTGGGGAAGTCTGGTTGGTCCATTGGGGGAGATAATGTTACCGTCCTTTGTAACGGTTTAGACATCATGTCTTCTGCCCGTACTGGCCCTTCCTTTCTGCCTCCCTTATTAATTTCAGATCCATACCCAGACGTGTTCTAGATATCTTCAAACTACTTGACGATGACCACTGGGATCACCACCAGACTTAATAATTGGTTGACCACTGCACTGGATAATATCACGCCCAAAATACCCTCAAGTCTATTAGATCTAAACCATCTGCCCCATGCTGTTCTGATTCTCTCAAGGCAGAAAAATCACATTGTAAAAGAATAAAGGGGAGATGGAGGCTGGCTTATGACACGGAAGCTAAAGCAATTTATCAGGCCGCGTTGAAAAGCTACCACGCCACCATTCCAAAAGCCCAAAAATTCATAATTGCCTCCTCAACTGAGGAGCAAACACAAAGAGATGATGGAAGGAGTGCTGAAACTTTTCAGACACACCCCCAGTCACAGATCTGGGTTGAATAAATCATCGTTCTTTAGCTCACTTCGCCACCCCAATTCAGACCCAGCTATATGCAAATCAGTCTTGCCCCTGTGCCTCATGGGAACAGTCCAGCCCGAACTGCCAAGCCAGGTCTTCCCTAGACCGAAAACAAGCATCCTGGGACCGATTTCGGGGTAAAGCTGTTAACGTTATGTTCAACTTATTCCAGAACAGTCAAGGACCATAAAATCAAAAGAAAGAATTGGGGAGGTAGGAGTTTTATCCACTCCAACGCATTACCATGGAATAACCTACCCGAACATCTGAGAGGCCAGTCTAACTTATTTAGCTTTAGGAAACAGCTTAAAACTTGGCTCCTCTCTCGTCCAATCTGATTAAGATGTAAGCAGTAGGTTTCAGTCTAGGATCATTCCTGTGTTACTGCAGTTGACATTAGCGGCAAGACACAATCAGCATTCGCACGCGTTACAAAGCAAATCAATATCAATTCAAACCGACCAGAAGAAAATGGAAAACAGCAAGTGCCAGAACGGAGGTTTATAAACCAGAAAGAGCGCATAATGAATATATGGAGGCTTTACTGAACTGCTATTTCACCCCACAGTGGATCTCTTAGATGCTAACATACTGAATGCCTGATACTAACTTTTGTTCATAATGCAGGACACCTAAAAAGAAGAGAAAACATGAAAGTAAAAAACATACAAATGTCAAATTGCCAAATCATTTTACTTTCCAACTATCTATGCGTAGCTTCCAAGGTACCTTTGGCATGTATGAAGCTGCCATACAATTGTGGCTTGTTAGTTAAAATAACCCTGCATTCTTGGACTTGTAGTTGAGCTGTTACTATAGAAGCATGGGCATAACAATAACAGCACACAAAATGCTGCTGGCCAAAAACCGAGAGCTGGCTGAAGATGACATGGGGCACAGCAACATGTTCCCTTTATCGTACATCATCACATGCTCTCATTTACATTGCTGTGAGTGACCTCCTGCTCATGACTCTGTCCCCCATTAATGTACAAAGCTACTGAATTGGACCTCACCAAAAGCACTTCAGATGCAAATCTCTGAATGCTCACCTCATCCAGAAGAGCCAGTGTTTTTCTCATGACCGTCACCCAGTGTTCCCATGAGGCACAGGATCCAGTGCTCCAACGAAGCACGCCCCCAGTACTTCCATGAGGCACATCACCTTGTGCTCCCTTGAGGCACCTCACCCTCTGCTCCCAATAGGCACTTTATACTAGTAATGACTATTGCTAGGAAGATGACCTCTGTGCAGTTCCGACAGAGTCAGTTTATTCCTTGAGATATGTTCTGGTCGCCCTACTATCGAAAATAAGCAATGGAATGACAGCTGTAGATGAACTAGATTACTTTACAATCACTGTCAAAAGCCAATACCAGCACCTACTCATCAGTAGTCCTGCATTAGAGGACCTTCCAGGGGAATGGAGATGCTGCAAGGGAGAGAAAGCTGCAGCTTGGACAGCAGATGGTGGCATTTGGTGAGCATGCAACCTTCATTCTATGATTGGTCAAACAGATACTGCAACTTAACAGTTCAGTTCAAAAAACTTTATTCGATTGAAAACAAACAATCATAAAAGTGTACATAAAATAAATAATACATTATTACATAAAACTATGCTTAAAAATACATGATTCCCAGAGATATACAGAAAAATACATTATAATATCATCCTTTTCCTAATAAGAATCACTTTTTTCAAATACAAATTAAGCGTAGCGACACAAAGGTGATTGTCCAGGCGTTGAATCTCATAAAATGCACGGCGGCATTGGCGATGGCCAATCATCCTTAAGAGCGGCAATAATATAATTCGCCTATCATGATTATAAAATTTACAAACTAATATGACGTGCATAGTGCTTTGGGGGGAAATTTCATCACAAGGGCAGGGAGACAGATCATGGGACCAATCATTGATTGTGGGAAAACTGACTAGTCTGTGGAAAACGCCGAATTTAAAACAACACAGTAAAAATCTATCATAATTACCCGGAACATAAATCAAGTAGGGTTGAATGTTAAAAGAAGTTAAAATTAATTCATGTTGAGAAACCGTGGGTTTTAAGACCTCCACAGCGCATCTTATTGATTCTAGAAATGACAAACCCTCTTTTTTGAGGTCCTTCCGTGAGATTGCTGAGATAGTAAGAGGATTTACGAAATAGTCCAATTTACCTATATCAGATAAAAATTTTCAAACATAACTCAGCCATGGTATCCTCATATGTCCATCTAATTTTAAAACATCTAAGAGAATATCTCGATTAAGCTTAGGTTCTTCTTTTGACCATATCCTGTGCCACAGTAATATGGGTTCTAGCTTAATGAGATCTGATATAAAAGAGAGCCCCAGTTCTGTGTGACAGTTATAATTAGAGGAACTCTTAGGGACCGCAAGGATAAACCTCAGGAAAGTATTCTCAACTACCTGGAGCTGAATAGGATCCACAAAACCCCATATCCCACTACCATACATAGCGCCGGATACGCATTTAGCTTTAAAAATTTTAAGTAACTCTGCGGGGGGTCGGGTACCTAGTTTCCCTGCAAAGGACCTAAGGGCAGCAGTCGAGCGAATCATCGCTTGTTTTTTTGCAGCCAATGCCTCGCCCCAAGAGTCCTTTTGAGTAAATAAAATACCAAGGTAAGAGAATTGTTGTGTGAAAACCAACCATTGACCTTCAATAAATATAGGCTTCTTTGATTTTACATTTCTACCACAGTGCATGATAAAGGTTTTTGCGATATTTACTTTAAGGCCCAATTCTGTCATGAAAAGGGCAAAACTAGCAACCACGCGCTGTAGTCCCAATTGAGTACGGGACATCAGTACAGCGTCGTCCGCATACATTAGTAGCGGAATCGGACGGCTAGTGATGCGCGGGGGATCAAAATTATTTTTGCACAAAGCTTTCTCCAAACCATTTATATACAAATTAAAAAGGAAGGGGGCCAGGACACATCCTTGCCTTACCCCGCTCCTAATTGGTATTTTACCTGTGCATTCCCCATTTTGACCATAGCGTACAGACGCTGAAGCTTCACTATAAAAACATTTAAGAAAATAAATAATATTATCTTCAACCCCAATTTGTTCCAGTAATATCCACAGTTTGGAATGAATCACACAATCAAAAGCGGCTGAGAGATCAACAAAAGCCACAAACAGGTTCTCCCTCCTTGCCCTAGTGTATTTCCCGGTCAGCAACAGAAAATTTAAGCCCTGTTCCACTGTTCTTAGGCCAGTACGAAAACCGTATTGTAGGTCAGATAAAATTGAACTATCCTCAGCCCATAGAAGTAGACGGTCCAGAATTATTCGTCCAGCTACTTTTGTGAAAGAATCTAAAAGGGAAATCGGTCTATGAGAGGCCGGATCATGGCGATCCCCTTTTTTAAAAATAGGGACAATTATGGACTCCACCCAGGTGGGCAAGAATTTTGACGCACAACAGGCATTTAACACCTGCACCAAAAGGGGAGCCCACAGAGGCATATCTGCCTTAAATATATCTATGGGCACACCGTCAGGACCAGGGGCCTTCCCACCCTTACTTGCATAAATCGCTTATTCAACCTCAGGCAGGGTGAACTGCATACCTCTCAAGGATGGATAATCAGAAGGATTACAAAAGGTAGAAAACGTTTTATCCCCCTCATACACTTTTGAGAAGTGATCAATCCACTCGTCCTCAGAGATTGCTATTTCAAGGGTGGGGCAGGACTCTTCAGTGAATAAAGGATTCCTGATGATCTTCCAAAAACTAGCACTATCATTGCATGCCGAAGCCTCATGCAATGCCTCCCAAGATTCCTTCCTTATCTCCTCTTTCCTATCTTTGATAGCAAGTTTGTACTGTATCCTAAGTTTGCGTACATCTTCTGAACACCTAGGTTGTTTATGTAATGCCTTCTTTAGGAGAGAGTACGCCTTGGTGCATCTAGAATTAAACCAACCATCCTTCTGGACTTTGTTGTGTCTACATTGTCTTGTTAATGAGGATCTAATCTCTTTACAAATTGACAAAAAGGATGCTAATATATTTTCTGGAGTAGCATCCACAGTTAAGCATGCTAAAAAATCAGGGGCGCAGTTAGTAAATACCCTTTTAAGCGTATTAGTTTGATCCACCTTGTCCCATTTAAGCGTAAAGCCATTGCTAGAACCAATGGCAAGATTTTTCCAGAGTATGTCTTTGTCTGAACCTTTTTTTGGGGCAGACCTTTTTGGAATCAAGATGGAAATACAAAGTGGAAAATGATCGCTTAGTGCAATGTCAGATACGTTAAAAGTGACAATGCCACAAGCATGCCTATTTGTAATGAGTGCAAAGTCAATCGTAGAGGTACAGCCTCGCCCATTATAAGTTGGGGGAAGATGAAATGGTATTGGGCAAACCTCATTTATAAAGCCCAAATCAAATTGACCAATGAGTTCATTCAATTGTTCACCCAGAATAGAATGGTTAAAATGAGACAAAATCGAACCGTCATCTCTACCAATACTACATCTATTATCTACCATCATATTACATAAAGAGCAATTAAAGTCTCCCACAAGGAGTATAAGCATATTAAATCCAAGGATTTTTTCCTGTGAGAGAATTACTTTAGCCATTTTCTTACAGACATTAGAAACTTCCCCAGGAATAATATTATTATAAAAGTTAATTAAGACAATGGGAGTGGAGGAGTCCAAGATCATTGTTAAAGCCTGGAAGTGGGGATCTTTAACTGGCTCCGTTATCTTAATTAGATACAATTTATTTGATATATAAATCGTCAGAGCCCCCTTGGCTCTACCATGAAGGGTATCCACAGCTGAAGTATGGAACGTTTTGAACCCATTTAGATGTACCGGGTCTTTGCTCCATGTTTCTTGCAGACAGATAAGATCTTGTGATTTAATAAAGTCTTGCCAAAGTGGATTACCAATTTTAGATCTAATACCAGCAATGTTCCAAGAACAAATGCTACAGGGTAGAGATCCAGGGGGGGGACAGACAGTCGGAGCCATGGTGGAATCTACCACAGGGGATATAAGTCCACTCACATTCCTTTCCACTAATCCCATTTCCAGAGCAACCGAGCGTCCTACATTATCATCAGACTCTGGTAAGCAATGGACTACCTCCAATTCAAGCAAAATAATATTCTTGGGATCACACCTAGGCTCTGTGGTAGTAGTAAAGATAGTTTGAGAAGGATAAGATTGCTGTCAATCATTATTATCTAAGCCACTTAAAAATGTCAAAGTGATTAAATGTTGATATGTTATATCTTCCTCCTTCAAAAAATCCCTGATTATAAAGTTGAGAGCCACGGCCCCACAACCTTTCTTGACGTACAAGGGGATAAAAGAAATCAAGGGGAACGATATTAACATAATCAGCAGCTAAATGGCCAGTATAACATTTTTCTAAAATATGGTTAACCAACAAAGGGGACCGGAACGATACGATCACACAGTCCCCTCTCAGCGATTTTGTTGACGAACCAAGCCAACAAACTCTTCTGACCATCTTAAAGTTTGAAAAGAGAGCAGTATTCGACCCAAATTTAATGGACAAATAGTGAAGGGCTTTGTTCCTCAGAGTTGACCAATGTTCAAGAGTGTCTGGGGCAAGAGGTGGGACATTTGCTAGCACCACAGTATAGGGTCGAGCCTCGGGAGGTAAATTCAACGTAGGTAAAATGGATGTAGTAATTTTTTCCCTGGTATCTGCAACAGATCTAACAGTAGATGAAGCTATATTAGAAACTGGATTAGAGGGACCTAGGCTATTAATTTCATCTGAACCAATAACGCTGATACCGATAGACTCCTTCTGCTGACAACCACCAGACATCTCTGAAGTTTTCGCAAGATTACTATGTGCATCAGACAAGGATATTTGGGGTGCAACAGGCTGTGAGGTAGAAGGTACGTTTACCTTTGAAACTTTTGAAAGCCCCACCACGTGAGTTTCCATGTTATTGACCCTATCTTCGATATTTACTAATTTTGTCAAAATGGGTGCAATCGAAATAGTCAACATGTCCTCCATTTTTTTCCAAAAGTTCTCTCCTGTAGGCAGATCACTCATACAGTTGTTAGGAAGGGCAACTGAGGGTATGTTCTTTTCCTTTTGTCCTTGTTCCACATTAGTTTTAATAACAGATTTACAGGGTTTATTAGTTCTCTTTTGTTTAGCATTTATTGACTGCGGCCCTTCCTTGTTGCAATGTTTTAGCTTTTTCCTCGCCTTCTGGCCTCTAGTTGTCATTTGCGGCATATCAATAGAAATACTTTGCACTGAGCCGATAGTAGAGGTTGGGCTTAAGGGTGGTTCTAGACCCGTCTGTACTAAAGGACCTTCGTGCATCGACGGAATCTCAGGCGATTCATGAATAGAAAAGATGGCCGGGGACAAGGAGAGCCTAGAATGAATAGGCAGCAGGTCTTCGGTTGACTGCTGTTGAGGAGTTGCTAAATTCCCTGATTCTTGTCGTGCTCTCGATAGTGGAAGGTCGATAAATGATGGTACTATTAGAGAGTCCTGTGACATAGTAGTATAGATCGATGCATTAATTACAGATAGAGGAGGGGGCAGGCCAGCGGGAAGCGAAAGACGCCTTTCAGTGCTCTCAATAGCCGATGCGACAGCCCCGATTGTTTTTTGGAGCATACGATCAATAGCAGTCAAGGTTGGCAGTGATGTATTGTTTTGCCTCGTGTCAATATGGGCATGTGGGACCTTGCACTTCCCCATAACTATAATCAAAAACGGTGCTACAGTAGCGAGCTTAGTTGACACCTTGTACGATATGTGAAAATGAAACCGCACCTACGCGGATTATATTTACAATGGCCACAAACCAGTACATAGGCAATGTAATAATGAATTTGAGATTACTTGTACCACGAGATGGGGCCCAGCCCGGCCTCCTCCGGCCCCTGACAGCCACAGACGGTCCCGCCCTTGTCCCGGGCTTCTCCCAGCGTCGCCCGCGCGCGTCCCGCGACGCGGGAGGACCGTCGCTCCTTTATGCGCCTCCGGGCGCGTGTGTAGCGCAAGGCACTCTGGGGGCTGTGGTCTCCGGCCGCGAGAGGTGGCAACGGCGGCGGGGAGACACACAGCGAGGAAGCACCCAGGAACGGCGGCAGCAACGCCAGCACCAGGACGCCAAGAAAGATTCACCAGCAGGTAGGCAGGATTACGAGAGTCCAGGGTTCCCGCTCTGCAAGAAGACCGTCGCTCCTTTATGCGCCTCCGGGCGCGTGTGTAGCACAAGGCACTCTGGGGGCTGTGGTCTCCGGCCGCGAAAGGTGGCAACGGCGGCGGGGAGACACACAGCGAGGAAGCACCCAGGAACGGCGGCAGCAACGCCAGCACCAGGACGCCAAGAAAGATTCACCAGCAGGTAGGCAGGATTACGAGAGTCCAGGGTTCCTTAACAGGAAAAAAGGTTGAAAGAATCTTAAAATCTGTAGACAGTTAAGCACTTGAGAGCCAGGAGAGCCCCCTTGCTCAGAGGAATGGAGTGAGTGTGCCTGGAAAACCTCCTCTTAGGACTCTGGGCAATGGCATTGAATAATGGGGGGACAAGATGTCTGATACCAATGTTTTTGAGAAAGCCGAAACCGACCAGTCTAGCCTCACTAACAATTTCCCCTTTTCCACCTTACCAGTCATCGAGCTACTAGGGCTCTTTGCTCTTTATTTGCAACTTAAGAGTAAATGGGAGGAGAAGGATTCCCTAGTCTACCTCGCTGACTGCACCACATACTATAAATAGATCCAAAAGAAAAGGAGTGACAGAGACATTCCAAATGAGGGGGCGACTGATGCAGTGAAAAGGATATAACAAGATCAAGGGTCTTGCTTAGGATAGGTTGACTGTGTTCTGTAACAAGGGCTCTGGTGGATGAAGTAGACACTTTCATATCTCCAGCAACGCTAGCAGCGTTATAAAACAGTGATTGCTGGGACACCACTCATGGGAAAGAATATACAGGTCAACCAAAGGACCCAAGGACTGGGTCAGTCATACCTCCCATATTGAGTAGAGGGAGCAGGACGTGGAGAAGAAAGCATGAAAAGCATTGAGGCTTAAAAATTCAAATGTCAATATCTCAAGATAACTCTTCCAAAAAAATTGATTATCTTAAGCTAGGAAAAAGAAGATTTTTCCAATGCCTTTCATGAAGGAGCTGGGGCGCAGGGGCCTTCCTTTTCTTCTATTAGAGCATCTGGGGCTCGTGGAATGAAATAGCTTTGAAGCTGTCTCTACCATGACAGCATTTAAGGTACAAGAGGAACTGATCAAAACTAAGAAAGTCCTGAGAAACAGTCAGCGAAAATCACAAAAACTACAGATACCTCTGGAGGCATCTGTGATAAGTTAGTTTTCTTTGTTTAACTTGAAGAAAAACAGCCAGGAGAAAGGGGGTAAGAAGACAAAGGAGAAATGATTATATCCCAATTCCTAGATTCATCATCAGAAGCTAACTGATTCTGAAATGGCTTCTAATGATTTTAAAGGAAAAAAATGACTCTGTATCTGTATATAATATATCTTATACTTCCCAGATAGCACCTGGGATCCTTCAACAATAGAGTGAGCAAGGCTGCCAAAATACAGGACCCGGAGAGCAAAAATAAGAAAAATATCCTGTTGCTATTCAAGCAAACCCTTGCTGCAGTACAACAATCCAAACATAAAGAAATGGCCACCAGAAAAGACTCTATTCAAGTAGAAGCAAATTGGAAACCATGGATTAGAAGTTGGGTGGGTTTGCCACTAGCGTCACTGATATAGAAGGAAAACTCGAGACTCTGGAAATTAGCTGCCCTCCTAGAAAGCATAAAACTGATGAAGCCTTAAGGAAGCTTCAACGAAAAAGCAAGGAACTGAATATCGATCCAGAAGTTAGGATGTGCAATTTTTGCAAATCCCTGAGGGTGCTGAAGGCAACACACTTGTGCAGACTTTTTAAGCCATCTGCTTAAAGCAAATACTTTCCAAGAGGCTGATGGGGCTGTCCAAGATTTGATGCCAGTTGGGGCTCATACGGTTCTCTTCCAGAAGCCTACATCAACAAACAATAACTGAGTATTTCCTTGCTCAGTATATAAAGGCAAATATGTTGGAGAAAGTAAGGATCAATAGCTGATTTAAGTTCAGTAAGTGCTCTTTCTACCTTATTTTCTCCAACTTAACATTTGAGACATCAAAAACAGGGCAAGGTTTCAGACGTTTAATTTCAGAGCTCAAGGTGGTAGGAAAACAGCGCCAGATTGTGCAACAACCTAAACTAGATTTTTTCTGAAAAGTGACTTGTGGATCTTTGAATACGTTTTAGAAGTGCTGGCATTCCTGACTAAAATTTGAGTTGCACTGGGGAGTAAACCTCACCAGTAGTATAACTGCAGCTTGTAGTACAACTGGACACTAATGAAGTGACTGAGGAGATTATAACATTACCTCGGCAAGTCTTGATTAATTGTGTTATTTCTGTTACATTTTCATAATTGGGTTTAATGTTTATCATTGTCTAGAATCTAGATATGATTGGTGTTGGGAGTGTAAACCATGTTTTGTTCTGTTTTCACCATTTACTTGAGTTGATAAGGTCGGGTTGGTCCACGGACCATCTCCTAAGTATGTGAATCCTGGGCAAGCCTTTACTTGTCATTAGCAGATGAGATTCCATTGTTTCTGGCCCAAAATCCATAGATAAGGTAGGATGGGGAACTGGGGTGTAAAAAAAGTATACAATTGAGGTGCTGCATTAGATCAGGAATTGATTTGTTGAGATGAAAGTGAAAAAAACGAATTAGGGACTGTGAAAATGATGCTAGTTAATATGAATGAGTCTCAAAATAAATACAATAGTATTGATTTTTGTATGTCTGAGTGCATGTTAACTCACAGTGAGGAAGCCTTAAATGAAGTCGTGACCACAGCTCCTTCAGCAATCCCCAAATCACGCTGGCAGCACCTGAAGGAAATGGAAAAACCAAGCGATAGGAAGGGGGCAGGACTGATGTCATCAACCCAACTGGGGACAGTTAGAAAGGACTCTGTGTTGCAGGAACTGGAGGTAGGAGCAGGAGGAATAAAGTCTACGATGGACCAAAAGGAGGAGTTCCCCGAAATCGAGAGTGATGCCGACTTGGAAGGAGAGTCAAAGAGGATATATCAGGTGGAACAATCGGGATCTGCAGGAGGGACTGACAACCGTGGAGTGGAGAGCCGTGATACTGAGGAAACAAAAGCAGAATATGATGAGGTTACAGCAGAGAGTGACGATACGGAAGAGTGGAGTGAAGAGTGGTGGACACCGCAAGCCATTTTCTTTTCTCTCTTTTCTCTCATACTAACAAACTTCTCTACCAGGGATTTTTTTATGGTGAAAGAAAGGGGGGGTTAGAGAAATGGAAAAAGGCAAAAGCTTTGCCTTTATTTTGACTTAATTGAAGGATTATCCAGAATAATCTCAAAGACACAGGGGTTTCTTACACTTAGGAAACTAACTATATTGACAAGGTGCTCAAGAGAAGGAAGACTTGCCTAAAGTTAATTCAGACTTTTCCCTTCTTTTCATCTCTCATATCACAGGAGACTGATGAAGGGAACTTACTAACCCACAACCTAATTAGTGAATGAGATTGGGTAAAAAAAGTAATTTACATAACAGCATAGTGTTGTGGCCTTACCTACAATCTACTTGACACAACATTCTCCTGTTCTTCCGAGGATGCTGGTGGTGGCCATTGAGCAAGACCTTCAAAGAGAAGAAAAGAGAGAAAGGCCTGGTTAAAAGCGAGGCAACCATTCCCCCTATTCCCTGAAGAATTGACCTCAACATGAATTTATTGGGACTATATATATATATAAGGGCACCTGTTGCTCGAAACGCATCATCAGAGGAGTGAGGAGGAATAAAGAAAACTTGCCACTATATCCCAGGGTGTCCGTTACCTTCTTTTCACCGAGAGGAAGTTCTGAGAGTGTTGTGGATCGTTATATATATTTATATATACATGTTATATGTGTAGTAACCACACTCAAAGTGGTTTGAAGCTTTTATCTACTTTTATTTCAGGTACATCTTCTTAGCTCCACGGTAACCTCCAGCTACTCCAACCAACAGTATTCCTAGAACTCCCACACATTACAATTCCATTACATCATCAAGTTCCAGTAACACAGAGGTAAATCTCCACACAGCTCCCCCCTCTTTCAAAAACAATTCAATCTCAATACAGAAATGCATAAAAGAATAATAACAAACATCTAAGAATCTCTTCTTAACATTACTCTAAAAATAAATAATAAAGAAAGAAATCTCCTCATATGAAGTGTACACTAGAGTAAGACTATGAGGACATTTTCACTGCATTTCACTCAACCATATCTGGAACTTTAACTTTACATAGATTACCCATATTCCATTCTCTCCCATCATCCAGTCTGACCACAGATTTCATCACTTTAACCACTCTGTATTGCTTTCTCCCTTCTTTATGAATCCCATTCTCTTTTCTGCAACCCAGTCACCACATCTCACTCCCACAATCTTCACTCCTTTTCTCTTATCATAATTTGCTTTATAACATTCTTGAGACTCGCTCACTCTTGCTGCTATGCATTTGTGATCCCCTTAAACTTGATTTTTCTTTTGCAACCACATAGGAGATTCCTTGGTTGCAGGTTCTATGCTTTTAAGAGCAACAAATGAAGAAATTCCAGTAACCAAATGAGGTGTTACACTATTGGCCGACACCATTTTATTCAATTCTTACTTCTACACCAATCCATTAGCCAAAGATAGCTGAATATTGTCCATAATGGTACGATTGACCCTCTCAACTAATCCATTCGCCTGCGGCTTAAACAATGCCACCCTATCATGTCTGATCCCCAACTCTGCAAGAAACTTCACCATGGCAGAGGAAGCCAATTGCAACTCATTATTCGTGACTAACACCACGGGTATCCCTTCTTCCAAAAGCACCTCTTTTAAGAATTCAATTTCCTTCATGGACGTGATTTGCTCCACAGACTTGACTATACACCATTTGCTATGTTAATCCACCAAAACGATTAAAAATTTATTCCTAACACCCAATCTTTCTATAGGACCCAAAAAATACATTGCCAACTTCTCCCATGGTCGATCAGGAACCTTTATGCACCCTAAAGGAGTTTGGGGGACTACCCTGCTCTTGTCGCTGTTGCTACAAGCATAACAATCCTTAACAACTTCTTCCACCTCCTTGTCCATTTCAGGCCACCAAAAACACTGCCTTAATCTCCCTTGACTCATGCAACTCCCCAAATGTCCCTCATGCACAATGTTGATCAGTTTCCCTCTCAGCGCTTTAGGTGGAACTATAAAACTACATCTCAAACCCTTATCAGCCTGAATGCTGAACTCATCCTTCACCCTTGCATACTGTCTCAAACCCTCACTCAAAACTGAAGTATTTTGCCAACCATCACTTATCACATCCTTCAATTCTTTGCATTCATCATCTGTGCACAAAGCCTCCATCCATTCCTCTTGTCTCAAGGCCGATTCTCCATCAACAAAAGTCGACAACAGTTCCACTTCAGTCATCAAAGAAACGTTCTCCTCCTCTTCCACAGGCATAAGCAATCTGTTATCACATTTCTTTTCCCTCTGACAAATTCAATCGTAAAACTTAAATTCATCACAGATAGCAGCCATCTAGAAAAAAGTGGTGTCATATTCCCTTCAAGACCCCTACCGCCTTTGAAGATATGCAGTAAGGGCTTGTGATCTGTCTGAAGGACAAAAGGCAAACCCCATAAAAAAATATGAAATGATTCATTCCCCAACAACAGGTTAACGCTTCCTTCTCAATAGCAGAATACAACCTTTTCATTCCCTGCAACCAATGCAATGCAAATCCAATCATTTTCTCTTCATCATCAACTCTCTGGCTTAACACCACACCCAACCCCACATTGCTCCTATCCATTGTTACCATATTTTTTTTTTAACATCAAAGTGACCCAAGGTGGGTGCACGAACCAGTGACTTGATCCAGTGATCTGGGACTAAATAATTTTCATCATCTGGACCCAATTCAATACCCTACTAGTCCTTTCACGCTTGGTGAGTGTAAATCAAACTTACCAAATCTTCAATACCACATCATCTTCATAATAACCTTTTTTTGGCGATGCAATCTTTATAATGTAATCAGGGTTTGGCAAAATAATATTCAGACCTGGAAATAAACCATTATACACTCTTTATATAACCAGTCAATAACACTAATAAAGACAAACTCATTTATGAGTTAATAATGTTTATCTATAATAATGTGACTGCTCATCAAGTAGAATTACAGCTCAAATCACAAATCACAATACAAGAGAAAACATCAATGGAAAATGACATAAGAACATCTCAAATGCAGCACTCTGAGTGAGTGGAAAGGCGTAGAGACAAAAGAGTAAATACATAAGTCATTTGCAAAATCGTTATGCAAATTTAGAAATTCATACTAACCCAAGTTCAAGAAATTTGGAAGGCTACTCTCTGGCCATGAGAGGAAGCAAGGCTCCTCAAGAAGAGTTAAGGAGCAAAGTTTAAAGAGTCAGGTTTCAGCAGAACATCAGCCAGCCCATAGAATTAGGAAACAGCGACACAGCTCTCTCCTCTCACAAAGTAGGAAATCATGCCTTGTTTCAAACACTCAAATTTTGGCAGGCACACAGGACTCATGAAGGACGAACAGTTTCAGACTCCCTTTTCTTGCACAGTTTAAACACGCATTTATTTTCTAAAATGACTCTCGGGCCTTTTCTGCAGAGCAGAAAATCATACTTCTAGGAAAGACAAATATAAGCGTTATTTATCATTTATAAAATCACGCTATTAAAATACTCTATTTAATGCATATTTTCTCACTTTATCTATGCACAAATTAAAAGATTATTCTTTTGTTTCAGTTTAGTGTAAAATTTAATTAGCAGCTTTTAGTCTGTTATTTTTCACATGCATTTGCGGCCTTTTAGCACTTTAACACGTGCTTGTGCAATTTTCGTTTTCACCATTAGCCTTTTGCATTTAGTTTGCACATCACTCGATTAGTATTTTTCACACAAAGGGAGTTCAATCTGAGCAGGTTTATTTCGCGAAAACCCTGCTCCATCAGACTGTTTAATATCATTAAAAGCAGTCTCACATGCCGTTCCCATTCAAACAGCACTCCTTTCTTCAACAATGCTCTCATAGGCTCCAATATATCAGAAAAGTTAGATACAAAGTTAGAATAATACTCAGGAAAGGCCTAGAAATCATTTCAATTGTTCTTTGTCACCAGGGTGAGAAGCATCTACAATTGCTCTCACAATGCTCCTCTTTCGTCTTATCCCACCAGCAAGACTCGTGAAAGCGATAATGCTCAGCAATGGTGAGCTCGAGGCAGCACTTGTAGAAGCAGCAATGTTCGCGCTTCTGGGCTCGTGGCAAGGCTTGTGGAAGCGGTAGCGCTCAGAAACAGTGAGCTCGAGACAACGGTTAAAACAGGACCTTTTCCCCCAAAAAAAACCACACTCGCTTTTCCAAACATTTCCGATGGAAATTTAAAACAATGTCCTCCTTTCTAGGAATTACTCACTTAATAACAATAAACAAAATAAAAGCGTTTAACTTCACAGCCATTCACGTCTTTAGCAAACGATTGTATTCAAAGAAACGATTACTTCATTTGCCCAGGAACACTAGCTCAACTTTTTGCTATCAGTAAGTCTCTTCGCTGGGCTTTTATTCACCACGCATAAAGTTAAGAAAGTGACTTAACTCACGATTTCTGAATCAAAATTCCTCAGCAGTATTCTTCTAACCGCTTTTCCAGGGGTGGAGGTTACTCTGCTCACGCTTTGCCACCAAAATCTGTAGTAACCACGCTCAAAGTAGTTTGAAGCTTTTATCTACTTTTATTTCAGGTACATCTTTTTAGCTCCACAGTAACCTCCAGCTACTCCAACCAACAGTCTTCCTAGAACTCCCCCACATTACAATTCCATTACATCATCAAGTTCCAGTAACACAGAGGTAAATCTACACAGAATGCTATATATGAACTCTTTCTATATACCATTTACATTCTCTACACCTGCTTTACTAAAGTCCCCATATGGAAAACCAAAAAGCCTCCTAAGCCATATTTCTGCCCGTCCCTCCACAGATTGGTGTCAGAAGTGGGATCGGGGGAAATGGAGGCTTCCTTGGCTAATTTGCCCGAAGGACACCAACACATAGAAAAGGCACTGGAAAAATGTATGAATGTTGCCACCAAAAATCGGGAAGAGTTACAGAAAGTCATACAGAGTCAAGCTGAGCACATCGGCAAATTATCGCAGTCACAAGATATGGTAATTAGCAAATTGGCAGATGCAGTGGGCCAGGAAAGAGGCAAGACGTCTCTCCCCTCACTGGTCCTCTAAAAATATGTGGCAGGATGATTTCTTTTTAAAACTAATTTGAATGGTTAGCTCAGGCTGCAGACTGGCCTGAAGATCGATGGGGACAATATTTAGGACCCCTGTTAACTGGGGACTTACAGGCCGGATATAAAGTAGTCAAGCCCTGAGGAACTGCCCCCTATGCTGACATCAAAAATAGTATTTTGGAGCAACAAGGGATAGATAACGAGACCTACAGAATTTAGCTGCGACATATTAAAGAAGGGGCCCAGGAAACTCCTTGAGCATTATATTATAGGGTGAAAGATATGGCAGATAGATAATTAAAACCAGAGAGCGCTGCCAAAGAGGAAATCTTAGAGAAAATGTATCTGGAAAAGTTTATTTCCTCTTTACGTCTCCCCTTAACAAAAAGGGCTAAGGAAGCATAGTCGTCTAATTTTAGAAACTGTTGCGGAAATTACTGGTGCATATAATCCACCCCAGGAACTCAGAGGAGGGTGAGTAGATGTGCGTTCGCGGGGGAGAGCAACTGGCCCTTAAAAGTCTAACAAACCAGTGGGCACCCAGAAGGCTAATACTATCACTCTCCTGCTGGGAGCAGGCACTGGACCAATCGGCCTGAAGTGCTTCAATTGTGGAAGAATTGGTCAAATAGCACAACATTGCCGTCAGAAGGTGGAACCAATGTAAATAGGACTGGGACCTACTGCCTTATTATATGTGAGCTCGGGTTTCAAAACATCCTGTCACTGTGTCATAAGAGCAAACAGCCACCCATTGTCAGCGCTGTTAGATACAGGGTGCAAACAAAGCTTAATGAGATGACAACTTATTCCAGGAGAGGCACCAGATTTGCCGCATCAAGGGATGGAGGATGATGAGTGGCCCTCTTCCAAACCCAAGAAAAGCAAGATACAAAGAAGGGCTGAAAAACATGGAGGGCAGAAGATGTTGTCTCCATACACTGAAGAGATTTGTGGTTCGGAAAGAAGCTTTAAAGCAGTGCAATGAGAAGACCCCCTTTTCCATGAAGCTTGGGCTAAAGCCAATGACAAGGAGGATCTCCAGGCAGCAGGTCCCCAGTTCTTAAAACGTGAGGGGCTGTTATATAGGAAGGGGGTGGGAGAAACACAACCTATACAGGTGCTTATTCCTGAGCCCTTCAGAAACAAAGTTCGATTCCTAGTCCATAGTCACCAGCTGGGGGGTCAATTCGGACCTGGGAAAACTGAGAAGGCTATATTTGAAAGGTTTTATTGGCCTGGCATCTATAGTCAAGCAAGAAATTATTGTCATGTGTGCACGGTTTGTCAAACGAACAGTCGGTACAGACCTCCAAGAGCCCCTTTATATCTCCTCCCTATTATAGACTAACCCTTCTCCCCCGTAGGTGTGGATATTATAAAACCTTTAGAACCTTCCCAAAGTGGATGCTGGTATCTCCTAGTTATAGTAGACCACTCCACCCGGTATCCAGTAGCCATCTCGCTTAGACAACCAACCGCTTCACAAATAGCTATGGCCATGATATACATTTTCTCTGGGTTAGCTTCTCTCTGGAGATCTTGGTAAATCAAGGTTCACCCTTTATTTTGAAGCTTATGCAACAAGCGTGTGAACAGCTAGGAGTCAGATACAGACAGCTGCTTATGATACTGAAACTGATGGCTTGGTAGAACTATACAATGCCACTCTGAAGGTAACATTAAAAAAAACTCTTAGATCTAGGAGCCAGGAAGTGGAAACAAATATAACAGTTTGCCCTGTTCGCCAAATGGTGCAAAGAGCAGAGTCATGCTGGATTTTCATCATGCAATTTATTGTTTGGTTGAAAACCTCGCACCCTGTTAGACATGGCTCGGGATGTTTTGGAACAAGCGAAAGGTAACTCTTAAACTGCTCCTAGAATATGACAACTATTTAAAAACATGTTTGAATGAAATATGTGAAATAATGAAGACCAATTTAGAACAGGAACAACAAACACAGAAAGAATAATATAATTAACAACAAACAAGCCACAGATCTTTTCTTTAAGGGACTACATCTTGCTTTGGTTACCCACTTCTGAACACAAGGTGCTGAGTCAGTGGCATGGCCCCTTCAAAAGTATAGAACAATTGACACAAGTGACTTCTAGACTAGAAACCAATACTGCAAAGAACAAATCACAGGTTTACCATGTAAACTTCCTTAAAAAAATGGGAAGGTCATCTTCCTGTTCACTCCATCTTGGGTAAAGAACCTGGGGAACAGGATCTACAGTGCATCGAGGTTGAAATGAGAAAGAAATTAAAAAAAACAACTGAAGCCCTGTCTAGGGGCTTTTCCCACAACTCCGGGAAGGACTCAAATAGTTTAACATTCCATTGTCACAGAACCCGGAAAGCGAGTATGACTTGAAGGATACCTAAAGCTCGTCGTCAAGCCATTGAGGAGGAAGTACAAAAGATACTAGCAATGGGGGTAATAGATAACCCCGGGCGGAGACCTCCGCTCCGCCTGCGGAGTGTGCGGAGATTTGCCTTCTCCGCACATGAAGGTAAATCTCTGCACACTCCGCAGCGGAGTGGAGTTTACCAGCCCCAGCCTCCACCCCCCTATTAAGAAATAAGTTAATATTAATTGAAAAGAAACCATTTACCTGTGTGCTGCGGCGTCCCTGTGCTGCCCTCCTCCTCTTACTCGCCGTAACAGTAATGCTTGAGAAAACTGCGCATGCGAGCGCGCCCGCGCATGTGCATTTCTCGCAAAGCCTGGGGACACCACGGTACACAGGTAAGTGGTTTTAAGCTTCCTTTTAATAAATGTTACCTTATTTCTTAATAGGGGGGTGGAGGCGGGCGGCGTAGCGTAGCGAAGCGGAGATCCACGGAGTTTGTTTGCAACTCCGTGGACCTCCGCGTAGCCCCTCTACGCACACTACGCCCGGGGTTAGTAATAGAGCCTTCTGTAAGTGACTGGACCTCACCTATAGTATAGGTCCCAAAACCAGACAGTACTATTCTATTTTGCATAGAGTTTAGAGAATTTAATAAGACCTCAACATTTTATACTTATCCTTTACCCCACATTGATGATATGATTACAAGATTAGAGCAAGATCAATATATTAGAACCCTGGACTTGTGTAAAGGGTACTGGCAGATTCCTCTCAACACTAAGGATAAGTGCCCCTTACGTTATCAACTCTACTTGATCATGAGGTATAACGTTGGACAAATACCTGAATATGCAAGATCATATCAGTGCCACCATCAGGAGAGCCAACGACCAACTAAATACACCACGGAAAATCAAACCCTTCTTCCCCCAGTTAACTTTCAGGTTGCTGTCCAATTCCTAGTCAGCTCCCGATTAGAATTAAGGGCACGCTACTTTTGCAGGCTCACTACAAAGTAAAGCTGCTTCCACTAAGGGCCACATTGAACTTAGTTACTAGGATCATCACAGCATCCATAAGATTTGACCACATTACTCCAAACTTAAACCATCTAAAATGGCTCCCGTTTGAACCAAGGATCCAGTTGAAGATAGCTTGCATGACATGCAAGGCCCTTCAACACAACTCACCTGTCTACCTGGCCTAAAAACTTGAAGTATCTGATGGGAGTTGTTCCTCAAGAATCTCTAACTTCCTATTATTGAAACCACAGAAGTTCAACGAAAAAGAAGACTTACATCCACTCCTTCTCCAGTCAAGCCCTAAGAATATGGAACGCACTGCTGCCTGAAACTAGGACAAGCCCCTCCATTAGCTCCTTCAAAGAAAGAAGTAAAAAAACTTCTGAATAATAAATTCCTTCACTAGTAATCCTAAATCACTCAGATTTACCACTGTCTTGTTGACACCTCCAGATCCTGGAACTACCAGACCATTTTGGCATATTTAACTGTATTGCTCAGGGCATATTCCTTCTTGTATTCATTTTCTCTTGTATGTATGACCTGACTGCTATATGTAAAGTGCTCTGATACCCAGAAGGGTCATGTTCGCGCTATATAAAACTCTGCAAATAAAATAAATAAATAAGGAGAAAACTGCTTTTTTCCACTCTAGGAGGGTGATACCACTTTCCTGTCTTACACTTTGGACTATATGGGGCACCTGCTACATTCCAAAGGATGATGAACACAATGTTATGGCTATATTCACAAAAAAATACTCTAATGGACCTAGAGAAGGATCCAAAAAACTGAGGGAAAGAGGAAAGTGAAAGATTCTGAAATAAAGGTTGTGCCTAATCCAACCATGATCGTGGAGGAGATAAGTATTTCTTTAAGTTACCCTCACACACCCTAGTGGTGTCATGCTTCATCATCGGGTCACCCAGACCCCTAGAAGTCCGGGTGGGCTCGACCACAGTGTTGGGAGTGCTTTTAATATGTTAAAGACAGAGGGGGTTAACTAGATAAAATACCTCAGGCAGATCCCCAGTTTCCCTTTATTTTTGGGTCTGTCTGGGTGATTAAAATAGATAAAAGTGGGTCTTATAGGAGTGTTATGGTCCTAAGACCCTAGTGCCGACATGTTTCAGTCCAAAAAGGGGCCAAAAAATGGTCCAGGACTTTCTTCAGGGCAAGGATGTAACTCCCCTATGTGAGTGAAATTACTGGGATGGGATGTCCCTGTCCTATCAGTATGGTGGGGGCAGAGTAGCTGCTCCACTTGATATTACGTAAGAGTGGGTGTGTGTCAACTGCCAGGCTCCATCTGAAAAGGAAGGTAGAGACAAACAACATATAAAGATATCAGCGGTATGATTTCCGCCGTGTTCATTTCCCCTTTCGCGGTGTAGTGATAACCGCAGGTGGACATGCGTGGGTTCGTGCGCATGCTTCTATTAAGAGGAGTGTCCTCTTTTTGTGCCACTCAAGACCAATTCACTGTAACATATCATTGTATATGTGACAGGCATTCTGTGGTAGTGGCGATTTTATTCGCATCCTAGCGATATCAGCGTGATGTCTGAACTTGAGTATGAGTGAATGCGTTGTATGCCAGTGTATTTATCTATCATAAATGGGTTTTTTTAAAACTCGTAGATAGGTTTCTGGAATCACCGAGACCTATATATTTACGTTCTGTGTGCACTAGAGACTGGAGACACTTGGTGCACGCTATTTTCAAGTTCAGACATCACGCTGATATCGCTAGGATGCGAATAAAATCGCCACTACCACAGAATGCCTGTCACATATACAATGATATGTTACAGTGAATTGGACTTGAGTGGCACAAAAAGAGGACACTCCTCTTAATAGAAGCATGCGCACGAACCCACGCATGTCCACCTGCGGTTATCACTACACCGCGAAAGGGGAAATGAACACGGCGGAAATCATACCGCTGATATCTTTATATGTTGTTTGTCTCTACCTTCCTTTTCAGATGGAGCCTGGCAGTTGACACACACCCACTCTTACGTAATATCACGTGGAGCAGCTACTCTGCCCCCACCATACTGATAGGATAGGGACATCCCATCCCAGTAATTTCACTCACATAGGGGAGTTACATCCTTGCCCTGAAGAAAGTCCTGGACCATTTTTTGGCCCCTTTTTGGACTGAAACATGTCGGCACTAGGGTCTTAGGACCATAACACTCCTATAAGACCCACTTTTATCTATTTTAATCACCCAGACAGACCCAAAAATAAAGGGAAACTGGGGATCTGCCTGAGGTATTTTATCTAGTTAACCCCCTCTGTCTTTAACATATTAAAAGCACTCCCAACACTGTGGTCGAGCCCACCCGGACTTCTAGGGGTCTGGGTGACCCGATGATGAAGCATGACACCACTAGGGTGTGTGAGGGTAACTTAAAGAAATACTTATCTCCCCCACGATCATGGTTGGATTAGGCACAACCTTTATTTCAGAATCTTTCACTTTCCTCTTTCCCTCAGTTTTTTGGATCCTTCTCTAGGTCCATTAGAGTATTTTTTTGTGAATATAGTTACTTGTAGGGAGGATATACTCTACACAATTTTGCCTCTCATACCCTTTAAGTCATTGGAACTTCCCAGTGCCTTGTTGTGTTATACACAATGTTATGGCCCCATAATACCTATGCCATCACATATATTGATGATATAATCAAATATAGCCCCACCTGGGAAGAACATATTAAACATCTGCAGGCCATCTTAAGGGCATTAGAGAAAGAAGGGCTCAAAGTGAATCTGGCAAAAAGTCATTTAGCCATCAAACAAGCAAAGTATTTGAGCTTTATATTAGGGAAGTGGCTAATCCAACCCCAAAAGGAGAAAGTATCAGCTATCCTACAGGTACATTTTCCTTTAAAAAAAAAATATTTGCATTGCTTTTCTCCCCCCCTTTCTCCCATACAATAACAGCAAGTGTACATGAATACATTATATAAAAATCTGTTAAGATTACCAAGATAGATAACATTCAATAGAGTAGCAGCACTAATTCATAATGAATTCCTATTTGTAGATAAACACAGCTTATAACAAGATCTAAACAATGATACTTAATAAAACATATCCAACCAATTTGTGAGCCCCCCCACCATATCATCCTCACTTTGCTTTTAGCCCGCTTGCCTTTATGTGCATACAGTGCATTTTCAAAATAATAAACATGCAGAAAGCGCCCTTTCCATTGCTGAAAGGTCAAAGGTAAAGGATCTAGCCATAATGAGGAGATACACAGCCTAAAAAGTGTCATTGCTATAAAAACTATTTCCGATTCGAGCCCAACTAGTGTCTCATCCACCCTTAATAGCTGCAGTGATAGAGCAATATTTTCAAAACGTCCCCCTAAAAAACCTACAATTTGTAATTCAAGCAATTTTAAGCTGGGGCAAGAATAGATTATGTGAACCATCTCCACCTCCATAGCATGACATCCAGGGCAGCGGGTCCCCGCCACACCACCCATTTCGCAATCTTTGCTGGAGTTATATATAGGTCAAAAAGCGTTTTGTAATGTTGTTACTGTAGATATGAGGCAAACATGATTGACCCTCCCATCTCAAGTGATTTCAAGAAACCGGGGTCGGCCACATCCAGCCTGTCCCGCCATTTTCCATTATGTTTCTCCAAAACATCTGGGACCGGTTCCAGTAGACAGCCATATAGCTGCGAGATAGAAGGGGTGATGCTTTTAACCAATATTTCCAACAAAGGTATTCGATCAAAGCCAGTTACTCCCCCAGTCTTTCTCGTAAAGAAATCCCGAATCTGTAGGTATTTAGAAAAATCCCGTGGCCCAGCGTTAAATCTGCTGCAGACCACAACAAAGGTTGCAAAAAGATTCCCAGTGAGGAAATCTATCCTTCCGGGCCCGCCACGTCCCCACCTAGCGAAGCAGCTATCATGAAATATGTTGGGCAGTTGTTCATTCCGAAGCAGGGGGGTGTATCTACTATAAATTCCCACCCCCAATTTCTTTCAAACACTCGCCCAGTTTCGAAATGCGGCAAGTAGAGTCTTGAAGCAGGTCTGCTTAATGCAGCTTGGCTCAAAAAACTTCAATAGGCATCTTTGGGCTAAGCTGCCGATAAATGGCTCATAAATGGAGGGTACGTAACCGAATGCCCGGCACTCTATTACCTGGCAGTTGAATAATATACTGTAGCACTGCATAGCAGCAGCTAAATAATATAATCTATAATTGGGGTGCGCCCACCACCCCTTATCTCTGCGTAAACACATAAAAATGTTGGCCCTCCTAGTCTTCCCATAAGGCCAAATAAAGCTTGTCACTAATCTATCAATTTTTTAAAACCATTCATTATTCAATTCCAATGGGACAATGCGAAAAACATATAGCAATTTAGGAAGAAATATCAATTTAACCAGGTTACATCTCTCCATTATAGAAAGTTTCCAATTATTCTGCCGTGTAAAACCCTACTTGGTTTTCTCTAAGATAGGTGTTAGGTTTAGATCGATTATACGCTCCACCTTAGCAGTGATACAAATTCCTAAATATATAGCTTCAGCTTTAATCCTGCTATCGGAGGCTAGGGTATGTCTGTTAATCAATACTGGAGTTTTAGCTCTAATTAGCAGAAACCTGGACCAGGTCCCGAAATCTTCTACAATCTCCTCAACAGCACGTAAGGCCCTGTCCGGATCACTGTTAATTATTGCCACATCATCAGCATAGGCCAGGATTTTCGTATCCCAGACCTGTAAACTGACAGGCAAAATATCGGGTGAGATTCCAACCTCTTGAGATAGGGGTCAATAAATAATACGAATAACAAGGAGGAGAGGGGGCAGCCCTGTCTTGTACCCCTTTCTATTGTGAAGGGCTCTGATTCACGCCCCATTATTTGTAAACGGGCTATAGGTTTATTATACATTACGCAAATTGCGATAATGAAGTCCCCCCAAGCCATTTGCTTCAAGAACTTGCCACAGAAAAGCCCACAACACCCTATCGAAGGCCTTTTCGTCATCGAGAAAGGCCACCTCCATAGGCTTTGCAAGGACTTCCATTGCATTGAATAGAGAAATGACCCTCTGGACATGATCCACAGGTACCTTTTCCAAAGACAAAAAATATATCTACTGGCTTTTCTTGAGTTAGTGGGTTATTATAGATGATTAATCCCCTGGTTTACCACTGGGTAGCTCCCTTAACTGACCTACTAAAGAACAAGAAAATTAATCAGGAATTAAAAAATCCCTCACAAACAGTATTAGACTCCTTCAAGAAGCTACAAACTGCCCTCACAACAGATCACATCCTAGATTATTCAAAATGATTTATATCACAAACCGATGTCTTCTGGGTGGGGTTAGGTGCAGTTCTTTCACAAAAGGATGAAATGGGGTTAAAGAAACCTGCAATTTATATCAGCTGTTAACTGCTCCCGCAAAAGATAAATTATGCCATAGTGCGGAAAGAGGGGTTAGCGGTCAAATGGGCTATCGATACCCCCAGATATTATTTTGAAGAATGGGAGTTTGATTTATATACTGACCATGCTCCATTAGAATGAATGTAGCAAAATAAGGGGAAAAATGCCCACGTATTAGGTGGTTCTTGGCCCTTCAACCCTTCCGAATTAAAACCTATCACAGAAAAGAGGATAAACAAATGAATGCAGACATCTTATCCCAGTATCCTCAAAGATCATTTCTTCCAAGGAAGAAAGTAAGGGAGGAGAGACATGAGGAAACCCCAACTCACCCCATATACTTACCTAAAGTTGTGACTGCAGTTCCCTCAGCAAACCTCGAATTACATTGGCAGCAACTGAGGAAACGGGAAAAACGAAGTGTTAGGAAGGGGTGGAGCTGATGTCATCAACCCAACCGCTGACAGTGAGAAAGGACTCTGTGTTGCAGGAACTGGAGGGAGGAGTAGGAGGAATGAAGCCCAAAACAGATCAAAGGGAGGAGTTTCCCAAAGTTGAGAGAGACGCTGACATGAAGGAGAGGGGGAGAGGAGATATCAGGTGTGACTAACAGAATCTGAAGGAGCAACTGGCGACCATGGAGTGGAGAGTCACAAGACCTAGGAAACCAAAGCGGAATCTGGCAAAGTTGCAGCAGAGAGTAAAGATATGGAAGAGTGGTGGACGCAGCCAGCCTTTGCACGAAAGCCTGCCACAACTCAGGAGAGTTGTGGCTTCTCGGGTGAGTGAAATGGGAACGAGCTCACCGACTGAAGTTTATTGCTCTGCATACAATTTTCTTTTCTTTTGCTTTCTCCTTTATTTTGTCTTTCTTTTTCTCTATTCTCTCTTGTAGTAACAAACTTCTCTATGAGAGATTTTTTTATGATGAAAGAAAAGGAGTGGGCTAGACAAAAGGATAAAGGAAAAGCTTTGCCTTTATTTTGACTTAAATGAAGGATTAGCCACAATAACCTCAACGACACAGGGTTTTTCTTAAACTTAGGAGACTGACTATAATCAATGGGTGCCCAAGAGAATGATGGCTTGCCTATTATGTAACCGACACCCTTAGTTTGTTTAGACTTTTCCCTTCTTTCCATCTTCCGTATGATGGGTGACTGGTGACAGGAACTTCTTAACCCACAACCTAATTGGCGAATAAGATAGGGGGGAAAAGCAACTAGAATAACAGCCTAGTGCTGTGGCCTTACCCACAATCTACTTACCACAACATTCTCCTGTTCTTCTGAGGGTGCTGGAGGTGACCATCTTGCAAGACCAGCAAAGAGAAGAAAAGAGAGAAATAGCTGCTTAAAAGTGCAGCAACGATTTCTCCTATTCCCTGAAGAGAGGACCTCAACATACATTTCTTGGGACTACATATACATATATACATACATACATATATGCATTTATATATATATTCACTGAAAAACCCATAGGTTTCACACACGTTATAGTTACGAATTAGCATTTAAAAAACCTTGCAAATTCACTTAAAAAACCATAGGTTTCACACATGTTATAGTTAGCTGGACATTTCACTCGTAAAAAACCAATGAAATTCCCCCGTTATAGTTAGTGCAGGCAACTATAACTCACGCGACCGCAATCCTCTGCTGATGACGTCAGATATTACATCACTGTATTTAGACACTTATTTACCCATGTCTTCTTCCATTAATCTTCAGCTATACATATATTACAAATATTTTTTTTTCATAAAGACACATATGTCATCAGTGATGTAATATCTGACGTCATCAGCAGAGGATTGCGGTCACGTGAGTTATAGTTGCCTGCACTAACTATAACAGGGGAATTTCATTGGTTTTTTACGAGTGAAATGTCCAGCTAACTATAACATGTGTGAAACCTATGATTTTTTAAGTGAATTTGCAAGGTTTTTTAAATGCTAATTCGTAACTATATCGTGTGTGAAACCTATGGTTTTTTCAGTGAATTTGTACAGTTTTTTAAATGCTAAGTTATGTATTTATTTATTTATTTTTTTCAGGTTTTTCACCGTGCGCGCACCGTGCGCGCGCTGTGGGCGCTCGGTACGCTTCGCGCACTGAGAACCCACGGTGCGCCGTGCGCGCACCGTGCGCGCACCTCGTGATTTAAAAAAAATATATATATATTTTTTCGCCCTTGGGGGTCCTTCTGTGACCCCCTGACCAAGGCTAGGGGGTCAGGAACTGTCCACTCTGCCCCCTTTTCACGTTCTCCACCTTTTGTTTTCACCCCCTCAGACTGCGAGAGACAAAATGGCGGCCGACACTTCCTGGTTTCGACCGATTCGAATGTTTACCGACATCTAACAACCAATCAGAATTGCGCTCGCGCACGGCAGGGTGCGCGCACAGTGTGCGCACGGTGCGCACGTATAGATATTGATATGCTTTTAAATGCTATTTTCTCAGGAAATACTGAACAGATTTACACCAGACCTGCAAAAGGCACTTCCTTGACCTTATGGCTACCTCTCTGCCAAATTTCACGTAATTCTGTTTAGCCGTTCGGGCTGTAGCTGCGACTAAAGGTCCTATGGAAAAATGCATGGGGAAAACGCGTTTTGGGACCCCCCCTTTTTCTCGGCCCCCGCTTGACGAATCACCCCGAGACTTTCAGGGTAGGAGCTGAACAGAGCACCCCATTAGTTTTGAAAATTTCGCGAGGATTCGTCAACCGGCGCCAAAGTTATTCAAAATAGAATTTTGAGATTTCCTATGGAAACTAGGTTGTAACTATAACTATCTACTGGCGACCGCCAGTAGATAATATATATATATATTCACTGAAAAACCATAGGTTTCAGGGGCGTTATAGTTATCTGGATATTTCCCTCGTACAAAACCCTAGAAATTCCCCCGTTATAGTTAGTTCAGCGAACTATAACTCGCGCCCCCGCAATGCACTGCTGATGACGTCACATATTACATCACTCATGACATGGTCAGTGACATCACTGATGACATCACTGATGACATCTCAAATGACATCACTGATGACATCACTGATGACGTCATCCAGTGACTGTGTGTTTCTGTAAAGTTTAAATATGTTTTATATATTTATAGTGAAAGGCCTATGGAAGAATGAATGGGTGTATAAGTGTGTGAATGGATGATTTTCTAGGTCCGTAACTGACTCTATAAGTGAGTCATTAAATGTATCTTACTGCAGACTAGTGACTAAACTGTGTGAATGTCTGTATGTGTCTGTGTGTTGGTGTATAAGTGGCTGCGTGGTTTTGTAAATAGCTATATGAGTGTCTATATGGGTTATTGATTGGTTGTCTGAGTATCTGTATGGGTGCCTGAGTGTTTGTGTGGGTAGGGTATGTGTGACTCTGTGCATAGATGTGTGAGTGGGGGATGCTATGGGTGCATGGTTTTAAGAGTGCAACTGTGATGGACTGTATGGTTGGGTGACTGTATGGAAGGGTGTGTTAGTGATTGAATGTATATCTCAGTTGTACATGTGTCAGTAACTACATATGTGAAACGCAGTGTATATGTGTGTAAGAGTATATAACTATCTATATGTGAGAGTGTGTGATTGCGGGAGTGGCTGTATGGATGAGTGTGTGCTTGTATCAGTAATTGTGTAAGAGCGTCAGAATTTGTTAGTATTTTTATGAGTAAGTGAACTTGAGTGTGTTTAACTGTATAGGTGAGTAAATTGGACTGTGATTAATTATTTGCATGACTGACTAGGTGTGTCAGTACCTCAAGGGATGATTGGCGGTGTGTGAGTGTCTATATAGGTGTATAAATGCATATGATAGTCCTGTACGGAGTGACTGTAAGTATGAGTGACTGTACAGGTGAGTGAGTGGAGAAGTATGTAGACCTAAGAGTCAATGAGTGGGTGTGTAGTTATTGGTATCGGAGTATCTATAGTTTTCAAAATGGCTGTCTGAAATTTTGAGTTGGTGTATCAAAGGTTAGATTAGGGTGTGAGAAGATGCACTAATTTATCACATGGATGACGTCATCAGTGATGTCATTAGTGATGTCATTTGAGATGTCATCAGTGATGTCATCAGTGATGTCACTGATCATGTCATGAGTGATGTAATATGTGACGTCATCAGCAGTGCATTGCGGGGGCGCGAGTTATAGTTAGCTGAACTAACTATAACGGGGTAATTTCTAGGGTTTTGTACGAGGGAAATGTCCAGCTAACTATAACGCCCCTAAAACCTATGGTTTTTTCAGTGAATTTCTAAGGTTTTTTAAATGCCAATTCCTAACTATAACGCCCCTGAAACCTTTGGTTTTTTCCGTGAATTTCAAAGGTTTTTTAAATGCCAATTCCTAACTATAACGTGCATGAAACCTATGGTTTTTTCAGTGAATTTTAAAGGTTTTTTAAATGCTAATTTCTATCTATAACTTATCTCTAAAGATATCATGTTTAATGATTTTCATTGGATTTCTATATTTTTCAAATTCAGTGTGTCAATTTCATTAATTATGTTTTTTTGAAATTCTTTTTTATCACCATTTTTTAAATTTATTTTTTTAATTCTTTTAAAAATTAAAAAATATTATTTGTTTTTATTGGGTTTTTCAAACATATTTTTTTAAAAATATTTCTTTAACTATATGTTCAAAACGTTATTTTATATATTTCCTTCCATGTTTTTTGGATCCGCGCACCCTATGCGCACCGTTCTCGATCCCTACGCGTTAGCATCCGCGCATGGTATGCGACACGTTTGATGTACGTAACGCATCTTGGGGAAAGAACCTGGGGAACAGGATCTACAGTGCATCGAGGTTGAAATGAGAAAGAAATTAAAAAAAAACAACTGAAGCTCTGTCTAGGGGCTTTTCCCACAACTCCGGGAAGGACTAAAATAGTTTAACATTCCATTGTCACAGAACCCGGAAAGCGAGTATGACTTGAAGGATACCTAAAGCTCGTCGTCAAGCCATTGAGGAGGAAGTACAAAAGATACTAGCAATGGGGGTAATAGATAACCCCAGGCGGAGACCTCCGCTCCGCCTGCGGAGTGTGCGGAGATTTGCCTTCTCCGCACATGAAGGTAAATCTCTGCACACTCCGCAGCGGAGTGGAGTTTACCAGCCCCAGCCTCCACCCCCCTATTAAGAAATAAGTTAATATTAATTGAAAAGAAACCATTTACCTGTGTGCTGCGGCATCCCTGTGCTGCCCTCCTCCTCTTACTCGCCATAACAGTAATGCTTGAGAAAACTGCGCATGCGAGCGCGCCCGCGCATGTGCATTTCTGGCAAAGCCTGGGGACGCCACGGTACACAGGTAAGTGGTTTTAAGCTTCCTTTTAATACATGTTAACTTATTTCTTAATAGGGGGGTGGAGGCGGGCGGCGTAGCGTAGCGAAGCGGAGATCCACGGAGTTTGTTTGCAACTCCGTGGACCTCCACGTAGCCCCTCTACGCACACTACGCCCGGGGTTAGTAATAGAGCCTTCTGTAAGTGACTGGAACTCACCTATAGTATAGGTCCCAAAAGCAGACAGTACTATTCTATTTTGCATAGAGTTTAGAGAATTTAATAAGACCTCAACATTTTATACTTATCCTTTACCCCACATTGATGATATGATTACAAGATTAGAGCAAGATCAATATATTAGAACCCTGGACTTGTGTAAAGGGTACTGGCAGATTCCTCTCAACACTAAGGATAAGTGCCCCTTACGTTATCAACTCTACTTGATCATGAGGTATAACGTTGGACAAATACCTGAATATGCAAGATCATATCAGTGCCACCATCAGGAGAGCCAACGACCAACTAAATACACCACGGAAAATCAAACCCTTCTTCCCCCCGTTAACTTTCAGGTTGCTGTCCAATTCCTAGTCAGCTCCCGATTAGAATTAAGGGCACGCTACTCTTGCAGGCTCACTACAAAGTAAAGCTGCTTCCACTAAGGGCCACATTGAACTTAGTTACTAGGATCATCACAGCATCCATAAGATTCGACCACATTACTCCAAACTTAAACCATCTAAAATGGCTCCCGTTTGAACCAAGGATCCAGTTGAAGATAGCTTGCATGACATGCAAGGCCCTTCAACACAACTCACCTGTCTACCTGGCCTAAAAACTTGAAGTATCTGATGGGAGTTGTTCCTCAAGAATCTCTAACTTCCTATTATTGAAACCACAGAAGTTCAACGAAAAAGAAGACTTACATCCACTCCTTCTCCAGTCAAGCCCTAAGAATATGGAACGCACTGCTGCCTGAAACTAGGACAAGCCCCTCCATTATCTCCTTCAAAGAAAGAAGTAAAAAAACTTCTGAATAATAAATTCCTTCACTAGTAATCCTAAATCACTCAGATGTACCACTGTCTTGTTGACACCTCCAGATCCTGGAACTACCAGACCATTTTGGCATATTTAACTGTATTGCTCAGGGCATATTCCTTCTTGTATTCATTTTCTCTTGTATGTATGACCTGACTGCTATATGTAAAGTGCTCTGATACCCTGAAGGGTCATGTTCGCGCTATATAAAACTCTGCAAATAAAATAAATAAATAAGGAGAAAACTGCTTTTTTCCACTCTAGGAGGGTGATACCACTTTCCTGTCTTACACTTTGGACTATATGGGGCACCTGCTACATTCCAAAGGATGATGAACACAATGTTATGGCCCCATAATACCTATGCCATCACATATATTGATGATATAATCAAATATAGCCCCACCTGGGAAGAACATATTAAACATCTGCAGGCCATCTTAAGGGCATTAGAGAAAGAAGGGCTCAAAGTGAATCTGGCAAAAAGTCATTTAGCCATCAAACAAGCAAAGTATTTGAGCTTTATATTAGGGAAGTGGCTAATCCAACCCCAAAAGGAGAAAGTATCAGCTATCCTACAGGTACATTTTCCTTTAAAAAAAAAATATTTGCATTGCTTTTCTCCCCCCCTTTCTCCCATACAATAACAGCAAGTGTACATGAATACATTATATAAAAATCTGTTAAGATTACCAAGATAGATAACATTCAATAGAGTAGCAGCACTAATTCATAATGAATTCCTATTTGTAGATAAACACAGCTTATAACAAGATCTAAACAATGATACTTAATAAAACATATCCAACCAATTTGTGAGCCCCCCCACCATATCATCCTCACTTTGCTTTTAGCCCGCTTGCCTTTATGTGCATACAGTGCATTTTCAAAATAATAAACATGCAGAAAGCGCCCTTTCCATTGCTGAAAGGTCAAAGGTAAAGGATCTAGCCATAATGAGGAGATACACAGCCTAAAAAGTGTCATTGCTATAAAAACTATTTCCGATTCGAGCCCAACTAGTGTCTCATCCACCCTTAATAGCTGCAGTGATAGAGCAATATTTTCAAAACGTCCCCCTAAAAAACCTACAATTTGTAATTCAAGCAATTTTTAGCTGGGGCAAGAATAGATTATGTGAACCATCTCCACCTCCATAGCATGACATCCAGGGCAGCGGGTCCCCGCCACACCACCCATTTCGCAATCTTTGCTGGAGTTATATATAGGTCAAAAAGCGTTTTGTAATATTGTTACTGTAGATATGAGGCAAACATGATTGACCCTCCCATCTCAAGTGATTTCAAGAAACCGGGGTCGGCCACATCCAGCCTGTCCCGCCATTTTCCATTATGTTTCTCCAAAACATCTGGGACCGGTTCCAGTAGACAGCCATATAGCTGCGAGATAGAAGGGGTGATGCTTTTAACCAATATTTCCAACAAAGGTATTCGATCAAAGCCAGTTACTCCCCCAGTCTTTCTCGTAAAGAAATCCCGAATCTGTAGGTATTTAGAAAAATCCCGTGGCCCAGCGTTAAATCTGCTGCAGACCACAACAAAGGTTGCAAAAAGATTCCCAGTGAGGAAATCTATCCTTCCGGGCCCGCCACGTCCCCACCTAGCGAAGCAGCTATCATGAAATATGTTGGGCAGTTGTTCATTCCGAAGCAGGGGGGTGTATCTACTATACATTCCCACCCCCAATTTCTTTCAAACACTCGCCCAGTTTCGAAATGCGGCAAGTAGAGTCTTGAAGCAGGTCTGCTTAATGCAGCTTGGCTCAAAAAACTTCAATAGGCATCTTTGGGCTGAGCTGCCGATAAATGGCTCATAAATGGAGGGTACGTAACCGAATGCCCGGCACTCTATTACCTGGCAGTTGAATAATATACTGTAGCACTGCATAGCAGCAGCTAAATAATATAATCTATAATTGGGGTGCGCCCACCACCCCTTATCTCTGCGTAAACACATAAAAATGTTGGCCCTCCTAGTCTTCCCATAAGGCCAAATAAAGCTTGTCACTAATCTATCAATTTTTTAAAACCATTCATTATTCAATTCCAATGGGACAATGCGAAAAACATATAGCAATTTAGGAAGAAATATCAATTTAACCAGGTTACATCTCTCCATTATAGAAAGTTTCCAATTATTCTGCCGTGTAAAACCCTACTTGGTTTTCTCTAAGATAGGTGTTAGGTTTAGATCGATTATACGCTCCACCTTAGCAGTGATACAAATTCCTAAATATATAGCTTCAGCTTTAATCCTGCTATCGGAGGCTAGGGTATGTCTGTTAATCAATACTGGAGTTTTAGCTCTATTAGCAGAAACCTGGACCAGGTCCCGAAATCTTCTACAATCTCCTCAACAGCACGTAAGGCCCTGTCCGGATCACTGTTAATTATTGCCACATCATCAGCATAGGCCAGGATTTTCGTATCCCAGACCTGTAAACTGACAGGCAAAATATCGGGTGAGATTCCAACCTCTTGAGATAGGGGTCAATAAATAATACGAATAACAAGGAGGAGACGGGGCAGCCCTGTCTTGTACCCCTTTCTATTGTGAAGGGCTCTGATTCACGCCCCATTATTTGTAAACGGGCTATAGGTTTATTATACATTACGCAAATTGCGATAATGAAGTCCCCCCAAGCCATTTGCTTCAAGAACTTGCCACAGAAAAGCCCACAACACCCTATCGAAGGTCTTTTCGTCATCGAGAAAGGCCACCTCCATAGGCTTTGCAAGGACTTCCATTGCATTGAATAGAGAAATGACCCTCTGGACATGATCCACAGGTACCTTTTCCAAAGACAAAAAATATATCTACTGGCTTTTCTTGAGTTAGTGGGTTATTATAGATGATTAATCCCCTGGTTTACCACTGGGTAGCTCCCTTAACTGACCTACTAAAGAACAAGAAAATTAATCAGGAATTAAAAAATCCCTCACAAACAGTATTAGACTCCTTCAAGAAGCTACAAACTGCCCTCACAACAGAGCACAGCCTAGATTATTCAAAATGATTTATATCACAAACCGATGTCTTCTGGGTGGGGTTAGGTGCAGTTCTTTCACAAAAGGATGAAATGGGGTTAAAGAAACCTGCAATTTATATCAGCTGTTAACTGCTCCCGCAAAAGATAAATTATGCCATAGTGCGGAAAGAGGGGTTAGCGGTCAAATGGGCTATCGATACCCTCAGATATTATTTTGAAGAATGGGAGTTTGATTTATATACTGACCATGCTCCATTAGAATGAATGTAGCAAAATAAGGGGAAAAATGCCCACGTATTAAGGTGGTTCTTGGCCCTTCAACCCTTCCGAATTAAAACCTATCACAGAAAAGAGGATAAACAAATGAATGCAGACATCTTATCCCAGGATCCTCAGAGATCATTTCTTCCAAGGAAGAAAGTAAGGGAGGAGAGATATGAGGAAACCCCAACTCACCCCATATACTTACATAAAGTTGTGGCTGCAGTTCCCTCAGCAAACCTCGAATTACATTGTCAGCAACTGAGGAAACGGGAAAAACGAAGTGTTAGGAAGGGGTGGAGCTGATGTCATCAACCCAACCGCTGACAGTGAGAAAGGACTCTGTGTTGCAGGAACTGGAGGGAGGAGTAGGAAGAATGAAGCCCAAAACAGACCAAAGGGAGGAGTTTCCCAAAGTTGAGAGAGACGCTGACATGAAGGAGAGGGGGAGAGGAGATATCAGGTGTGACTAACAGAATCTGAAGGAGCAACTGGCGACCATGGAGTGGAGAGTCACAAGACCTAGGAAACCAAAGCGGAATCTGGCAAAGTTGCAGCAGAGAGTAAAGATATGGAAGAGTGGTGGACGCAGCCAGCCTTTGCACGAAAGCCTGCCACAACTCAGGAGAGTTGTGGCTTCTCGGGTGAGTGAAATGGGAACGAGCTCACCGACTGAAGTTTATTGCTCTGCATACAATTTTCTTTTCTTTTGCTTTCTCCTTTATTTTGTCTTTCTTTTTCTCTATTCTCTCTTGTAGTAACAAACTTCTCTATGAGAGATTTTTTTTATGATGAAAGAAAAGGAGTGGGCTAGACAAAAGGATAAAGGAAAAGCTTTGCCTTTATTTTGACTTAAATGAAGGATTATCCACAATAACCTCAACGACACAGGGTTTTTCTTAAACTTAGGAGACTGACTATAATCAATGGGTGCCCAAGAGAATGATGGCTTGCCTATTATGTAACCGACACCCTTAGTTTATTTAGACTTTTCCCTTCTTTCCATCTTCCGTATGATGGGTGACTGGTGACAGGAACTTCTTAACCCACAACCTAATTGGCGAATAAGATAGGGGGGAAAAGCAACTAGAATAACAGCCTAGTGCTGTGGCCTTACCCACAATCTACTTACCACAACATTCTCCTGTTCTTCTGAGGGTGCTGGAGGTGACCATCTTGCAAGACCAGCAAAGAGAAGAAAAGAGAGAAATAGCTGCTTAAAAGTGCAGCAACGATTTCTCCTATTCCCTGAAGAGAGGACCTCAACATACATTTCTTGGGACTACATATACATATATACATACATACATATATGCATTTATATATATATTCACTGAAAAACCCATAGGTTTCACACACGTTATAGTTACAAATTAGCATTTAAAAAACCTTGCAAATTCACTTAAAAAACCATAGGTTTCACACATGTTATAGTTAGCTGGACATTTCACTCGTAAAAAACCAATGAAATTCCCCCGTTATAGTTAGTGCAGGCAACTACAACTCACGCGACCGCAATCCTCTGCTGATGACGTCAGATATTACATCACTGTATTTAGACACTTATTTACCCATGTCTTCTTCCATTAATCTTCAGCTATACATATATTACAAATATTTATTTTTCATAAAGACACATATGTCATCAGTGATGTAATATCTGACGTCATCAGCAGAGGATTGCGGTCACGTGAGTTATAGTTGCCTGCACTAACTATAACGGGGGAATTTCATTGGTTTTTTACGAGTGAAATGTCCAGCTAACTATAACATGTGTGAAACCTATGGTTTTTTAAGTGAATTTGCAAGGTTTTTTAAATGCTAATTCGTAACTATAACGTGTGTGAAACCTATGGTTTTTTCTGTGAATTTGTACAGTTTTTTAAATGCTAAGTTATGTATTTATTTATTTATTTTTTTCAGGTTTTTCACCGTGCGCGCACCGTGCGCGCGCTGTGGGCGCTCGGTACGCTTCGCGCACCGAGAACCCACGGTGCGCCGTGCGCGCACCGTGCGCGCACCTCGTGATTTAAAAAAAATATATATATATTTTTTCGCCCTTGGGGGTCCTTCTGTGACCCCCTGACCAAGGCTAGGGGGTCAGGAACTGTCCACTCTGCCCCCTTTTCACGTTCTCCACCTTTTGTTTTCACCCCCTCAGACTGCGAGAGACAAAATGGCGGCCGACACTTCCTGGTTTCGACCGATTCGAATGTTTACCGACATCTAACAACCAATCAGAATTGCGCTCGCGCACGGCAGGGTGCGCGCACAGTGTGCGCACGGTGCGCGCGTATAGATATTGATATGCTTTTAAATGCTATTTTCTCAGGAAATACTGAACAGATTTACACCAGACCTGCAAAAGGCACTTCCTTGACCTTATGGCTACCTCTCTGCCAAATTTCACGTAATTCTGTTCAGCCGTTCGGGCTGTAGCTGCGACTAAAGGTCCTATGGAAAAATGCATGGGGAAAACGCGTTTTGGGACCCCCCTTTTTCTCGGCCCCCGCTTGACGAATCACCCCGAGACTTTCAGGGTAGGAGCTGAACAGAGCGCCCCATTAGTTTTGAAACTTTCGCGAGGATTCGTCAACCGGCGCCAAAGTTATTCAAAATAGAATTTTGAGATTTCCTATGGAAACTAGGTTGTAACTATAACTATCTACTGGCGACCGCCAGTAGATAATATATATATATATTCACTGAAAAAACCATAGGTTTCAGGGGCGTTATAGTTAGCTGGATATTTCCCTCGTACAAAACCCTAGAAATTCCCCCATTATAGTTAGTTCAGCTAACTATAACTCGCGCCCCCGCAATGCACTGCTGATGACGTCACATATTACATCACTCATGACATGGTCAGTGACATCACTGATGACATCACTGATGACATCTCAAATGACATCACTGATGACATCACTGATGACGTCATCCAGTGACTGTGTGTTTCTGTAAAGTTTAAATATGTTTTATATATTTATAGTGAAAGGCCTATGGAAGAATGAATGGGTGTATAAGTGTGTGAATGGATGATTTTCTAGGTCCGTAACTGACTCTATAAGTGAGTCATTAAATGTATCTTACTGCAGACTAGTGACTAAACTGTGTGAATGTCTGTATGTGTCTTTGTGTTGGTGTATAAGTGGCTGCGTGGTTTTGTAAATAGCTATATGAGTGTCTATATGGGTTATTGATTGGTTGTCTGAGTATTTGTATGGGTGCCTGAGTGTTTGTGTGGGTAGGGTATGTGTGACTCTGTGCATAGATGTGTGAGTGGGTGATGCTATGGGTGCATGGATATAAGAGTGCAACTGTGATGGACTGTATGGTTGGGTGACTGTATGGAAGGGTGTGTTAGTGATTGAATGTATATCTCAGTTGTACATGTGTCAGTAACTACATATGTGAAACGCAGTGTATATGTGTGTAAGAGTATATAACTATCTATATGTGAGAGTGTGTGATTGCGGGAGTGGCTGTATGGATGAGTGTGTGCTTGTATCAGTAATTGTATAAGAGCGTCAGAATTTGTTAGTATTTTTATGAGTAAGTGAACTTGAGTGTGTTTAACTGTATAGGTGAGTAAATTGGACTGTGATTAATTATTTGCATGACTGACTAGGTGTGTCAGTACCTCAAGGGATGATTGGCGGTGTGTGAGTGTCTATATAGGTGTATAAATGCATATGATAGTCCTGTACGGAGTGACTGTAAGTATGAGTGACTGTACAGGTGAGTGAGTGGAGAAGTATGTAGACCTAAGAGTCAATGAGTGGGTGTGTAGTTATTGGTATCGGAGTATCTATAGTTTTCAAAATGGCTGTCTGAAATTTTGAGTTGGTGTATCAAAGGTTAGATTAGGGTGTGAGAAGATGCACTAATTTATCACATGGATGACGTCATCAGTGATGTCATTAGTGATGTCATTTGAGATGTCATCAGTGATGTCATCAGTGATGTCACTGATCATGTCATGAGTGATGTAATATGTGACGTCATCAGCAGTGCATTGCGGGGGCGCGAGTTATAGTTAGCTGAACTAACTATAACGGGGTAATTTCTAGGGTTTTGTACGAGGGAAATGTCCAGCTAACTATAACGCCCCTAAAACCTATGGTTTTTTCAGTGAATTTCTAAGGTTTTTTAAATGCCAATTCCTAACTATAACGCCCCTGAAACCTTTGGTTTTTTCAGTGAATTTCAAAGGTTTTTTAAATGCCAATTCCTAACTATAACGTGCATGAAACTTATGGTTTTTTCAGTGAATTTCAAAGGTTTTTTAAATGCTAATTTCTATCTATAACTTATCTCTAAAGATATCATGTTTAATGATTTTCATTGGATTTCTATATTTTTCAAATTCAGTGTGTCAATTTCATTAATTATGTTTTTTTGAAATTCTTTTTTATCACCATTTTTTAAATTTATTTTTTTAATTCTTTTAAAAATTAAAAAATATTATTTGTTTTTATTGGTTTTTTCAAACATATTTTTTTTAAAATATTTCTTTAACTATATGTTCAAAACGTTATTTTATATATTTCCTTCCATGTTTTTTGGATCCGCGCACCCTATGCGCACCGTTCTCGATCCCTACGCGTTAGCATCCGCGCATGGTATGCGACACGTTTGATGTACGTAACGCGACGTTTACGCGCTTTCGCGATGCGTCATCTGTGTCTATGACGCAGTAGGTGCGCGGATCCCGTGAAATATTTTACATTTTAAAAAACATATATATATGTATTTCATGTGAATATTAATTGAAGACAAACTCTAAACTAGTCTTAAAACTAATATATTTTTACATCTAATTCAATTTCGCGGATGCGCGCTGGGTGCGTGATGCGTATGCGCAGGGAGCGCGGATCCAATGTGACCTGCAAAAAAAGAGATTTGATTGGTTCATTACACTCCCTGTTCTAACTATTGAAAGACCCCACCCAATTCAATCATTCTTCTTTGACCTTCTTTGGAGGAGCATCTCTGTGCAGAGAAGAAGATTTTTTAGACTAAGTTTACACTTAGCTCTAACTTTTTTCAACTAAAAGTGGCTTCAGGGCAGCAGGCATCACCTGCATCTCCTCATACATCTAAGGATGAATTTTTGGAGGAGGCACCACGCAAAGAATGTTTTTCTTCAGTGGTGTGGAAATTTTTTACTTTTCCCGAGGGGCAGAATAAGACCAATGCCACCTTGGTCACGTGCAAGATTTGCAAAAGAGTGCTGTCGCGAGGGGATCCTAACAAGAAATACTCGTGCGGCACGGCTAGTATGATGAAGCACCTGAGGATCCTTCATCCGAACAATCTTGCACGACAAGAGTGCAAACAGATGAGAAACACTCATGTTCTGTATCTGTAAAAAAGAATCACAAATAAATGTATATTAATAACTTTCAAATTTATACTATTCCATTACTGTACAAACACATTTTATGTAAAAACTGACTAAGAAACTATAGCCCTGAACCACAAGTGTGACGATCTTTAAAACACTACATGCATAGTGCATACTACTTTGAAGCAGTTCATGCCCTAAATCCTACCTCACTAAAAGACTACATGCTAACTGACTGAATGATTACAGTACTATAAGGAGACACACTGGGTGAGTAACAGGGTGTTTGCTAGAAGTGTATGAATACTGACTGGGGAATTGAAGGTGTGAAAGACAACTGTGTAGGTGGTTAGAGGCCTGCATGCATAGTGAATAGGCGTTTGAAGCAGTCTATGTCATAAGGCCTGGCTCACTGCATGAATACTTGGGTACTGACGGAATGATTAGAGTACAGCAAGGAGAGTGCCTAGGTGAATTTATAAGTGGTAGGCTTTTGGCGCAGGGAATGGATTAGTACTTGGTACTGAATGGGTCACTAGAGGAGTGCAAAGGGAGTGACAGGATGTTTGCTGGACTGTATGGATACTGACTAGGGATTTGAAGGTGTAAAAGACAAGTGTCTAGGTGGTTTGAAGACTGCATGCATAGTGGATAGGGGTTTGAAGCAGTCCATGTGCTAAGGCCTGGCTCAGTGCATGAATACTTAGGCACTGACTGAATGATTAGAGTACTGCAAAGAGAGTTTCTTGGTGAATTTATAAGTGTTTGGGTTTTGGCACAGTGAATGGATTAGTACATGGTGCTGAATGGGTCACTAGAGGAGCACAAAAGGAGTGAGAGGATGTTTGCTGGACTGTATGGATACTGACTAGGGAATTGAAGGTGTGAAAGACAAGTGTCTAGGTGGTTAGAAGACTGCATGCATAGTGGATAGGGGTTTGAAGCAGTCTATGTGATAAGGCTAGGCTCACTGCATGAGTACTTGGGTACTGACTGAATGATTAGAGTACAGCAAGGAGAGTGCCTGGGTGAATTAATAAGTGGTAGGCATTTGGCGCAGGGAATTGATTAGTACTTGGTACTGAATGGGTCACTAGAGGAGTGCAAAGGGAGTGACAGGGTGTTTGCTGGACTGTATGGATACTGACTAGGGAATTGAAGATGTGAAAGACAAGTGTATAGTATGTTAGAAGACTGCATGCATACTGCATACACATTTTAAGCAGTCTATGTGGTAATGTATGGTTCACAACATGAGTACTTGGAAACTGACTAAATCATCAGACTACTGCTAGGACAGTGCCTGGGTAAAACTTTTAAATTTTCAGTTCTGGCACAGTGAAGAGAATAGTACATGGTACTGCACTTTAGTGTCAAACCCTGACTCATTTTATCAATGCATAAGCAAAGAATAGCTTCTAAAGCTACTAAAACTTGACAACATGACCGATTTTAAAACAGTTATCTGTCACCAAATACACCATGTTACCAAATGCTTCTATCACAATCCTTACCCAAATGTTCACAGACTCACAGTGTGATTTTAGACAAGCAACACTATCCCTAGCAGTTTACCAAAACTCATTCACTAGTCTAGAAGAGGTAAGGGTACTGCACACAATCTACATATTTAAGTACAGCACATTAGTGTCAAAGCATGACTCATTTAATCAACGCATAAGCAAAGACTGGCTTCTAATGCTACTAAAACTTGACAACATGACAGGTTTTAAAAGAGTTATCTGCCAGAAAATACACGATGTTACCAAATGCTTCTCTCACAGTGGTTCCCAAATGCACACAGACTCACAGTGTGATTCTAGACAACTACCACTATACCTAGGAGTTTACCAAAAATCATTCACTACTGTGGAAGTGATAAGGGAACTGCACACAATCTGCATATTTCAGGACTGCACTATTGTGTCAAAGCCTGACTCATTTAATCAACACATAAGCAAAAACTGGCTTCTAATGCTACTAAAACTTGACAACAAGACAGGTTTTAAAACAGTTATCTGTCAGCAAATACACAATATTACCACATACTTCTCTCACAGTGGTTCCCAAATGCACACAGACTCACAGTGTGATTCTAGACAAGCAACACTATCCTAGCAGCTTACCAAAACTCATTCACTACTGTGCAAGGGGTAAGGAGACTACACACAATCTACATATTAAAGTACAGCACATTAGTGTCTAAGCATGACTTATTTTATCAATGCATAAGCAAAGACTGGCTTCTAATGCTACTAAAACTTGACAACATGACAGGTTTTAAAACAGTTATCTGTCAGCACATACACGATGTTGCCAAATGCTTCTCTCACAGTGGTTCCCAAATGCACACATACTCACTGTGTGATTCTAGACAAACAACACTATCCCTTGCACTATACCAAAACACATTTCTTCATCTAGAAGGAGTACTACATTTTAGTATAGAAACATAACTCATTTCACAAATTCATAAACAATGACTGGTTTCTAATTCTACCAAAATATAAAAACAGCACAGTTATATGTCTGCAAACACATGAAAAACGCAAATGCTTATCACAGAATGGTGTCTACATGCACACACACTGTCAATAAGATTGTAGAGAAAAAAATACTCCCTACACTTTAGCAGGAGAAATACATTAGTCTGATTAAAATCAAAATAGTCTACATACATCCCCTCACAATTAAATAACTCACCTTTTTGTAGATTAAGAAGTATATCAGTCACACACCAGATTTTCTTTTACAGAATCTCTGCACTGTGCACCTCTCAGAAAAAACAAAGAATGGAAAAGTTTCCCTTTCATTTTCTACACATATACATGTAAACATCAAATCACAATCCTTCACACACAATTCAAAAGCAAACACACATTTCTATTGGTTAAACATTTCAACCCTTTCCAAATGAAATACATTTTAACCCTTCCCCCAATCTGCCTTCTGCCTGTTACCATAGAAACAGGTCATGGAACACTGCACTGAGCACACAGGTCACAAGTTCAGCACACAATGTTGCTAAACAAGACAGCAAGTGTGCTTGACTTTTCAACATATCAACTTATCATATATAATGTTCCTTACAAACTGTTTTTGTTAACCAATAAGAATCATGCCTTTAACAAACAGAAATATACACCCTACCCTTTCAGTGTAGAAAGTTGTAATACAACCAATGATTTCTTGTCTTTTTTTAAAAAAAAATTCCGTGGATCCGCGCACCCAACGCGAGAGAATCCGTGCACCCAACGCAATAGGATGCGCGCACCCTGCGCGCATTTCGAAGTTTTGTTTTGTTTTTTAAAGGGGGCCCCAGGGGGTCCTTCTGGGACCCCTTAAGCACCTCTAGAGGGTCAGAGTATTTCCACTCTGCCCCCTTTATATGTTTTACACACTTATTCCCCTTGCATCTTCAGCCTCACTTCTACCGAGGCAGAAAATGGCCGCCAACAGTTCCTGGTTTCGAATGTAGACAGACACTCGATAGCCAATTAGCAGTCAGCGCGCGATCAGGAGGGTGCGCGCTCGGTTCGGGGAGGGTGCGCTTACGGTGCGGGTAGGGTCCGCGGATCCTCCCCGGCCATAGATATATATGTACTTTTAACTCTAATTTTATCAGGAAGTACAGAACGGATTCACACCATTTATGCAAAAGGCACGAGTCTGAACTGAGGACTACCTATCTGCCATATTTGGTGTCATTCCGTTCAGCGGTTCGGGCTGTAGCTGCGACAACAGATCCTATGGGAAATTGCATGGGGAAAACGCGTTTTGGGACCCCCCTTTTTTCTCGGCCCCCGCTTGACGAATCACCACGAAACTTTCAGGGTAGGAGCGGAGCGGAGCTGGCCAAAAGTTTGGAAAATTTTGCGAGGATTCATTAACCGGCGCCAGACTTATTGGGAATAGAATGTTGCGTATTTCCTATGGAAAATAGGTCCTAACTATAACTATCTACTGGCGACCGCCAGTAGATAATAAAATATATATATATAGCGAGAGAGAGAGAGAGAGATATGTATATATGTATATCTCTCTCTATATATATAGACATATATATAAGAACTCTTTCTATATACCTTTTACGTTCTCTACACTTCCTTTAATAAAGTTACCATACGGAAAACTAAAAATCCTTCTGAGCCATATTTCCACCTGTCACTCCATACTCAAAAAGTAAAAACCTCGGTATAAAATAATCATTTGCCAAATAAATTGGGAGTGGCTGTTAAAAACATCAAGGGAAGGTGGGAGAAAAAGGAGAGTTTGTATGTTGGGTGTAGGGTTGCCACCTTTCCCAGAGAAAAACACTTTGCCACCTGTTAACATTTTAAGATTCTGCAGAAGCCCGGATATGATTGTTAAGTAGAATTTTTGTACTGGCACAGACATTAAAATACTGGCCAGGTAGCAACCCTAGTTGGGTGAGAAGCAGTTGATGGTATGGAGTAGGAGAAAGGAAGATGGCTGAATGTGGGTGAAGTAAGCAGCTTGTGCATGGAAGGGTGGCCTTCTAGTCCGTCCCGGAGCAAGACATTTACACAGTGCAGTAAGGTGCTGTCTGACAGCAAGGCATCGAGTTGTTTCCTGAAGGAGAGATGGTGTCTGCAGGATTTCTTCTGCAACAGAATCCATGCCCTAGGAGACTAGCCAAAAGCCTGGCATTGTGCCTTCTCATTCCAGAATTTCTGAATTTCAGTCTATGTTGTTCACACAGTAAAAACAAAACTTTTAAATATACAATTTCAATGTGTGGGTAGCTCAGCTAGTGCAGGTTTATCATTCAAATGTTAGGATTCGCAGTCCTGTTTTTAAAGTCCGAACAATATTACAAATCTTAGTAATCAAAGTAAAAAATCCTAGATTGGATAAGCTTCTCGTGCATGAACCTGGAAATCTTGAGATTTCTATACAAACTGAATTGTTGAAGTCAAGAAGAGCCCAGTTAGACACAGTCATTCCTGAATCTCTAATACTCTGTGCTAAAACATCTACCTAGATAGGACTGCTGCTTAGGTAGGACAATGGATCTGTAGTAGAAGACAGTGCTTTAAGTCCTGAGAGGTGTCATGGGCTGCTGTTATCCTCATTTGTCCCATCAGTAATGTTTCCTGAGTGAACATATTAGAAAAGGACAGTCAGTTTTTACAGTGCGTGAGAACTTCAAGTTCACTACAATTGTTTTAAGGTCTTTTTCAGACAATACATTTGCATAAAAGATCTACCATACCTGTTAACATATTGCATCACAAATGCAGGTGAAGTCAGGTATTTAAGAGGGTGATCCCAATAGGATCAACAGGGAATTTTGGGGCACATGCATCAAAGGTTTTTGCGAGTGCAAACGGTGCGATTCGCAAAAATCGTCCGTTTGCGTCCGCGAAAAGGCCTTTTGCGATGCATTAAAGTGTTAGGCACTCGCAATTTAAAAAATCGCAATTTATTGCGATCTCTTAAATTGCAATTGCATTTAAGGAATCGCAATTTGCGATTCCTTAAATGCAATGCTAGAAGCACCTAGAAATAGCTAATTCGCTATTTGGGGCCGCAAAATACAGAGAAATTACTCTGGTCTGCATTTTGCAAAAACCTTGAAAATGCACTAAAGTGCATATTTCAAGGTTTCAGGTTACACACACACATGCCCTTGAGGCATGTGTGTGTGCAACATGGGTGCACATCAGAATTTCAGGGGTGTAACAGGGTGTCATTTTGACACCTTTGCACCCTTGAAATTGCGCATGCAATGTCCTATTCATTCCGATGGGCCTGCAGGCCCATAGGAATGAATGTGAAGCCATTCCTTAATTGTGACTCGCAATGTGCGAGTCGCAATTAAGGAATGTTTAGGAATCGCTATTTTAATAGCAATTCCTACATGCATAGGCTTTTGAGAGTCCTTAATTGCAATTCCTTAATAATCGCAATTAAGGACTCGCAAAAACCTTTCTTGATGCATGTGCCTTTAATACTTTTTTGGAGGGTGATATAGGTTTAAAAAGCAGGTGACTCCAAGTCTACAGAGGCATTTTGCTTATCGAACTGGTAAATAGAAGTAAAAAACCGGGTGAGTTGACATGTTGAGGTTACGTGCTTGTAATATCTTGTTTCATACTTACTGTGTTACTTACTAATACTGTTTGAGTACTGCCGTGTGTACATATTGTCTACCCCTTCCTTGTTGTCTTTCCCATGTCAGGTCTGTGTTCGCGAGGCCCTCCTGTTCATAAAATGTTGGAGAGAAGTTGACGATTGGCATCCAATGGTTTCATTATTCTGTGGAGAGACGCGGTGGGGAGAAATAATAAACACTTTGCGCTCCTACTTTTGACTCCTTTTGTTACTCATAAATGCCAACATTTTAGAGCAGGCAATTGAGAGATTTAAAAACAATAGTCAGGAGAATGCATTTTCTCCATTGACTTAGATTGAAGCATAGGCAATCTGTCTGAATCGGGTCTATTGACATGTATGTTGACAGAAAATCAGCATTTAATTTTTGGCAGTTTAATAACATAGCACAAAGAAAAACTGAGTTCTTGTATGTGCTACGTAAAACTGCAAAAAAAACAATGTTGAGGCCTGTCACACCCTCTGTTCTTCCCCTCCAAGAATTAAGGGCAAAGCGTTCTGACTCAGGATATAGATTTCCAAGCTCAGGCTGCCTTTTTTCAAGCAGATCATGATTCAGCAATACGAATTGGGTTTCTGCATGCAGGAACTGGGATGCGGGAGACTAGCCTTGAAATCTGGAGGGTTTGCATGTATGGTTACTGCAGTGTATGAAGGTGATCTCATGTATGGCAAAATGCTCCATTCTACACAATATTAAGAGTGACTCAAAGTGTCACACTAAAGGCATTTAAGATTCTATGTCAGGACCGGAGGCTCTGATTCTGCTTCTCATTCTTTACTCTTTTCAGCAGCCATTCAAAACTTTAAATTGAAAATACATTTCCCATGAACACCTATAGTCACATGTACCAACCATAGAGCCCACAGCCTTATATAACCCCAAAACGCCAACTTATGTCATCTTTCTTTGCTGCTACGCAGCAAGTTAAGAGCCTTATCCCCATTATTTTTCGCTTGTCATGTATTGTGTTCATACTGGCGATCGTATTGATTGCCAATGTGTTAAGGATTTCAGGACGCCATGCGACTAAAAAACCTTTCTATCGAGTGTGCCCGTGTCCAAATTGTTATTTTCATTGTTCATTTACATTGGTGACTGCTTTGCGCCTAACTTCTTGACTTGTTTTGGGAGCGCTCTGGCCCCCTGGCGGTGGGGTGCTGCTGCGTGCAATTTAGATTGGTGGAGTGGAAGCGGGGAGCGATGACACGTCTGTCGCGCAGTCTTCTTTTACTTTCTGCACTGGCCATGTGCTTGCATGCGCACCTTGTCTCTCTGCTGTCAAGGTCAGTGCGGATTAGGTGAATACGTCAGCGGCGTGTGA